>NC_045618.1:73958608-74612472 GCF_009829155.1 Mustela erminea | reverse complement strand
ATTCCATACTACTTTTAGGAGATGCTGGGTTTCCTGCAGTAAGTAACAAGGGAAAAAAATCTTTACCATCCTTCTCGGGATCATGCTCCTAAAGAACCCAATAGGGTATGAGTATCCAGGTCTCTGTGCTGTGGAAGAGGGCCTCGCCCCTACCCCGTTCTAGTCCTTGCTTTGTGATCACACACACCAAGGTGTGTGATCACAGAACTCTAAGGCCTCAATTTTCCCACCTGTAAACTGGAGTCCCATATTGGGAGGGGGGAGTGGCTTCAACTTTTCTAAGATCCATCCCTCTCTTCTACGAGTAATAGCTATATTTTCTTTCTTTTCCTTTTCCTTCCCCTCCCTCCACCCCAAGTAAAGAGAAGAAACTTTTCCGAAGGGAGCTCTTCATTCTCAATCCTCACCCTTCTAACCCCTCTCTCTGCGATGTTCATTTACACAGGTTTTCAAAGAGCTCGCCTTGCATTTGGTACCAAATTTTCAACAATGTTCTCACCACACTGAACGTTGAGTCTTTTTAACTTTTTAAAAACCATTCCACCACGAGAAACATAAAAATCTTATCACTCCTTCCACCCGGGCGTCCCAAATTAGAATTATCTTCTGCTCATCCTCACAAGATCCTGAGCTAGCTTTACCTTCCATAGGCGTAGTTTAATTTACAAAACAAACAACTGGGGTCCTTCCCCCGAACTCCAAATATAAAGTTCAGGATACGGGCGCCTGGGTGGCTCAGTCCTTAAGCATCTGCCTTGGGCTCAGGTCATGATCCCAGACTCCTGAGATTGAGCCCCGCATGGGGTTCCCTGCTCTCTGCGGACCCTGCTTCTCCCTCTCCCACTCCCCCTGCTTGTGTTCCTTTTCTCACTCTGTCTCTCTGTCAAATAAATTGAAAACAAAAACAAAAACAAAAACAAAAAACACTTTTTTTAAAATAATAAAAATAAAAAAAGAAAACCAAAGTTCAGTATGTTGGCCACTCAGACACATGCCCACCTCGACGCTCCCCCCCCCCCCCCGCCCCCCGCCTCGCTCCTTCTCTGGGCGTCCCCTCTGGGAGAAACTGAGTTAACTGCCAGGTCAGCGCTCACCCGCGTAAGACCAGTCTGGGTACTCCGTCAGGGGCCCGTAGCCGGAGGGGTTGGCAGCCAGGCCCTGCCTGGGTGGAGAAAAATACTCGGGTGAGGATTCCGCCCAGCTTCCGGCTTCCCAGTACCCGGTGCCCCAGTACCCCCCCAGACCCGCACTAGACCCGCACTCACTGGAGTCGCCACTGGCTACCCGCCTGAGCCGCCACACTGCTGTGCAGCCTCCGGACACCTGCAAAAAAAACCAGGGCAGATTTGGAGCATAGGCCATGGAATCATTTCAGGGGTCCCAAACCTGCCCCAGCGGGCTCCCGAACCCACCGACCCCACACCCACTTACTCAATAGCAGAGAACCTAAAGCAGCCATACTGAAGCCGCGGTGTCGGAAGTGGGCGTGGCCTCGGTGGCTACGCGCGACGCTGCAGGGGAAGTCGGAAGCCGCCATCTTGAATCTGGGATTCACTCACGGGCCCCGCCATCTTGGGGCACTGTACGGAAAAGAGGATCGAACTGCGACCAGGGTTTTTGGGGGCAGAGTGATTGGTCTGCGTGTGAATCGCCAGTAATGATTACATCCTATGTGGAAGTCGTGTCCTAGTCTGAACCATTTGGAACTGCTCCAGCCACCTCTGCGCAGCGATGTCTAGTCCTTCGGAATATATGTCTTTGTCTTAGAGGAGTATTTACCTCATTCTGCCTTCTTCCTCATCACTGTAACGTTTTTCCGAGCCTAAGAGTCAAATCTAGAATGAATAAGAAAATCTGGGTTTCAGTCCTTATTTATTCAACAAAATTGAAGAGCTTATATTTGACAAGCATTTTGTCAGGTGCAGGGGATTCTATGGAGAGCAAAACAGACGTCATCACTATTCTGATAAGAGCTCCGGGTCCAGAGAGAGAAGACAAAAATAATCACACACATTTCTGTAATAGTACCGCTGAGATTGTAGAGGGTGCACAGGGGTGCAAGAGCACCTGGCCGCAGGGATCCCAAACAGACTAGGTTCAGCCGCTTGCCACTGACAAAATCCAAAGGCTGAAAAACTGGTGGTGAAATAAGAAAGGAATTCATTTCAGTGTGAGGCCAACAGTGGGAAGACAGCAAACTAGTGTCTCAGAGATTGTCTCCAAAGTGCCAAAAATACTTCGGGGTTTATATAAGGAAGATGAGGGGCAAAGGTGGGTGAATAGATGCAGGTGGGCAGTGAAGGTCAAATAAATTCTTGTCTTAGAGTCATTCACAAGTGGGATCTTGCTGGCTCAGGACAGTTCTTATTTCTTGAGGGGTCATTTCCTTCCCCTAATAGGTGGCTTTGCCCTCAGGGTCTTCCATCTGAGCCCAGAGTGGAGCTGGAAAAAAGAACCAACTAGGAAGTCTGAGGTCAAAATGGGAGGAGTTGTCCTCTTTCAGGATGAGTGTTGGGAAGGAAGGTACTCCTTTGTAGCTATAATGGAAACTTGATCTGGAGAAGGACATTAAAGAAGGCTTTCTTGAGGAAGAGGTCTTGGAGCCAAGATCTGATTTTATCTTTGTAAGGGCTAACACCACATATTATCTAGAATAATCCGTGCAGGGCACCTGGGTGGCTCAGTGGGTTAAGCCTCTGCCTTTGGCTCAGGTCATGATCCCAGGCTCCTGGGATGGAGTCCTGCATCAAGTTCTCTGCTCAGGGGGGGCGCCTGCTTCCTCCTCTCTCTGCCTGCCTCTCTGCCTGCTTGTGATCTCTGTCTGTCAAATAAATAAATACAATTTTTAAAAAAATTGAATAATCCGTGCTGCCACCTGTGAGGCAGGTAGAGAAGTTCCCCTCTTAACCATGGTTTGGCTTTCCATGGGTTTAGTTATCCACATTCAATTGCCCTGTGGAAGCCGATGATTTTTTTTTTTTTAAGATTTTATTTATTTATTTGACAGAGATTGATCACAGGTAGGCAGAGAGGCAGGCAGAGGGAGAGGGGGAAGCAGGCTCTCTGCTGAGCTGAGAGCCCAATGCAGGACTCCATTCCAGGAGCCTGGGATCATGACCTGAGCCTAAGGCAGAGGCTTAACCCACTGAGCCACCCAGGCGCCCCAGTCTTTCTGACAAATCGTGGGAAGGCCAATAGTAGTCTAACGCTAAGTTCCAATGCCTAAATCATTCACCTCTCTTCATCTTATCATGTACAAAAGAAAGATGAATACAGTCCAATAAGATATATTTTTAAAGATTTATTTATGTATTTATTTGAGAGAGAGAAAAAGCACAAGTGTGAGGGGCAGAGGGAGGAGGAGAGATAATCCAAACAGACTCCGTGCTGAGCACGGAGCTAGACACTGGTCTCATTCTTACCACCCTGAGATCAGGACCTGAGTAGAAACCAAAAGTAGGATGCTTAACTGACTACACCACCCAGGTGTCCCAGTACAATAAGATATTTTGAGAGAGACCACATTCACATAACTTTTAGTATAGTATATTGTTGTAATTTTTAATTATTGTTGTTAATGTCCTACTGTGCCTAATTGATAAATTAAACTTCATCATAGGTATGTCTGTATAGGAAAAAAACACCCATAATATATATGGAGTTTGGTACTATCCACAATTTCAGACATCCCCTGGGGTTCTTGGAAAGTATCCTCTGTGGATAAGGTGGGACTCTGCTGTATTAGTACATAGTAAACCCAGATCTGTGATTCCTTCCCTCTTTTTAAATCATTATTTGTCTTGGGGAATTCGTTTAATCTTAATTTCTTCATTAAAAAAACCCTTAACATATCACATTTCTGAAAACATTAAAAATGATAATGTAAGAGCAAATGCTTTATAAATGATGAAGCTCTTACAGAAGTGCCCATTACTTTGTGCTAGGCTAGACACTTAACACGGGGGCTGGGGGGAAACTGAGGGAGTGGTGCAATGGCCTATCTGGAAGTTTATCACTTCCTTCTGCAGGACTGGGAAGTTTTTCCACAGGAGGTGGCTTGGAGCTGTGCTTTGAAAGAGGGGAAGGGTGGATCCTGGTTTAAGAAGTAAAAGCAGCTGTTTCAATAACAATAATGGTATAGGCTGGGGCTGAACCAGAAGAAAAGATGGGAACAAAGGAACCTTGGCTCTAAGCCAACAGATGGATCCCCAAAACGAAGCAAGGGCAGTAGGACAATAAAGAACTATCACCGTCTTACCTTCAGACACTTCATTTTCACTTATGGAAACACTTCTATATAAATGATTTCACATGACTTTCATAAAAACCTGTAAAGTAGATAAGACAGTCCAGGAAGCAATCACTGTACAGATTGCTTGTAGTTTTCAGAGATCAGGAAATTTAATTAAAACGTGGCTGTGGATTTATTGTTTTACAGTTGCAATCATGATTGAAGGCCACTTTCCTGGGCCTGGCTTCATATACCTTTGGCTGGTTCTGAGATACACAGCTGAGGTAGACAGCACCTGGAATCCCATTCCATAGTTTACAGTTGGCATGTCAAACGGTAGAAGGTAAGGGAAAATAACCTTAGTGTCAACATTCAAGATTGATAGGAAAGATGACAAGTTGGACTACCACCAACACCAACACGATAGAAAGTAATCGAAGCAGCAATACTCCTACCTTCCAGAAGCTTACACACTAGGGAGACACCAAATTATAAAAGAGGGCACACACAATAAAGTGAACAAATTCCGTGAACCATGTAAATTCCAAAGGCAGGAATGAATGCATGTGATAGTTTAATAGCTGTGGGAGTCAAGGAGTCAGAACTGGAGAACTTTGGGGGCAGGATGGGAAGTTTAATTGGGAAAACTGAGAAATCTGGGAGGGGAAAGGTCTTTGGAAGGAAGACAAGTTCAGCCTTTGACGTGGTTGGTGTGATGTGGACAGCCCGTGGGTTGTAAAAAGCAGGAAATATGGGTGAGGATTTTGAGAGCAAGAGAGAAAGAACATTAGTGCTGACAGCTAACAGCAGCAGCATTTTCAGCGACCTCATGGAACACTGTGGCAGGGGTGGGGGTCTGGCAAGTGGACTGCACTCCTTAATGACTTCACTAGACTCAAGCCACAGGAAAGTGGCTTTCTCATCCCAAACTAGATGTCTTTCAGCCTCTTGACATCATCTGGGAAAGCCTGGCATTAAGAGCAATGAGAAGCATCAGGAATCTGAGCTTCATGTCTTTCCTCTCTAAACTCCTTTGCCTCTCACGGGCGTCACAACCTGTATTTGGTTTTAATACTTTGTTATCCACTAACTTTTGTACAAGGGCACTGCTCTGAGAATTAGGTGCTTTTAACTTTTAATTTTTATTTATTTATTAAAAAAAAAAGATTTTATTTATTTATTTATTTGACAGAGAGAGAGAGAGAGAGAGAGAGGGAGGTAGACAGTGAGAGAGGGAACACAAGCAGGGGGAGCGGGAGAGGGAGAAGCAGGCTTCCTGAGGAGCAGGGAGCTTGATGTGAGGCTCTATCCCAGGACCCTGGGATCATGACCTGAGCCGAAGGCAGAGGCTTTAACCCACTGAGCCACCCAAGTGCCCCTAAAAAAATTTTGAATCAAGTAATCTCTGTGCCCAACGTGGGACTCAAACTCAGGACCCTGAGATCCGAGATCAAGAGTCACTGACTAAGCCAGCCAGGTGTCCCTGGGAAATTAGGTGCTTTTTTAAATTGTTGAGATGAATAATAATGGCATTGGAGAAAATGTCAGTGAAGCTGACTCAGGGTGGCCAATTCCATGTCATTTTGTAACTTGTTCTCCTTTTTGCATGCTTCTCACCAAAGTGAAGTTTCGAGAAGAACAAACTATTTGGGAAGTGGCTTATTTTACATTCCTTCATTATTTTCCTCCTTAGGACAGCTCAACAATTAAATCACTGTCACCCATGCAGGAAGTGTGGGAGCTAAAGGCTAGCCCTCACACAATACATTTCTTTGCTTATTATTTCCTTATCACATAATTTATTGGTAACATATTCCCTTTCTTTTCCCATGGCTGCTAAATCAGTTCCGGCTAAATTTTGTGTTAAATCATCCAGCTTCAAGATGGGTAAATTATGACCTCGGACTGTACTCTTTTTTCTTGCCTGGCAACTGGGAAGTCTCTCAGCTGTGTGCCTTTCCACCACGTTGGGCTTTAAGGTGGGTGGCTATTTGTAAATCTCTGCAGAGTGACAATGCTGGCTTTAAAAATGCTGGAGTTTGACCGGAAGGTGTAAAAAAAAAAAAATCACAGTATTTACAAGTCATCTTTTAGCCTTAAAACATGGTGAAAGGGGGCGCCTGGGTGGTTCAGTGTGTTAAGCCTTTCCTTTGGCTCAGGTCATGATCTCAGGGTCCTGGGATCTTGCCCTACTACCAGCTCTCTGCTCAGCAGGGAGCCTGCTTACCACTGCCCACTGCTTACAGGTCTCTCTCTCTGTCAAGTAAATGAATAAAATCTTAACAAAACAAAACATGGTGAAAGGAGTGTTTCCAGATCCCTTTCCTTGAATCAGCCCAGCAACAACCTCTTTTGTTGTATCCACGCTGTCAGTAGGACTCTTTAGACGAGAAGATGCATTGGGGACTCCGACCTCTCTGGCACCCTAAGACAGGGCATTTTTTGTTGTTAAGTGCTGCCCCCTGGCGGCGGCTCTACTGCCGACACCTTTCCGGCCTGGTGGAGACCATTTGCTTTTAGCTGGGGATCTCGTAGCTGATGCAACAGCTCCCCAAGGGGGCGGGGAGTTGAGACGTCCATCCGAGAGACCCCTCCCCTGGGTCTGGGCGGGCGCCGCTCCCTTCCCCCTCCCCCACGGGCTTCGCAGTCCGGAGTCCCTCCCGAGTTTCAGGCTGGCGTCTCGGGACTGAAGGCGGGGTTGCCACGGTTTGGGGCTCCTGCCCGGACCCCCGTCGGGCCGCCAGCGCGAGCAGGATTGGGAGGGAGGGAAGAGGAAGCTGAGCGGTCTTGGGGTGGAGGACGCGTTTAATTAGGGTATCCGCAGTCACTTTCAGGCAGCGCAGCTGTACCTGAGTGAGGAGAGGGCAGGGGAGCGGGTTGCGGGTTCTCGGACCCTGGCAACCTTCGTCTACACGGTCCCCCTTCCCCCCGCCCCGGGGCTTCCTGGAGCCCGGATAGGGGCTGCTCCGCCAGGTGTAAGGAAGGAAAGGAAGGCACGCCGGGTGGGGTGGGTTCCTGGCCCCCCCCCCGCCAAGGCAAACCTGGACATTGGTGGCGACCGAGCTCTTAAGAGAGGCACTGGGGGAGGGCGGTGGCTAGGTCCGGATTTGGGAAGGTCTCCGGGCTGCCGACTCAGAACAACCCGGGGTTAGGGGAAAGATGGTAATAAAGGGACCGGCGGGGGCTGACGTTAAGGGCCGGGCCGGGTCTGGCGAGGCGGAGAGGGGAGGAGGAGAGCGTGGGAGAGAGGGGCAAAGGTGAGAGGTCCGGCGGCCGCTGGGTGGAGGCGGAGAGGTGTGGGGCCTGGGCCACCGGGAAGGGAAGGGCTTCGGGAGAGCGTCCGGGAAGAGGTCACGCTTAAGGGTTTGCGGTTCTACCCTTGAACTCGCCTGCACGCTCCTGAACCTGAGCCCTAGCCTCGCTCTGCCTCGTCCGCCTTCTCGCCGCACCTAGACCGGTCACCTGAGCCGGAGTGTGGGACAGCAGCGGTCCCAGAGGGCGCGTGAGATAGTGGCTTTTTGTTTTTCCGCGACTGAAACGAAACGTTCACTTCAAACCATTCTAGGCCTCGTAGTCAAACGGAAGATCATACCCTCCCTCTCCCTTCAATCCATTACTGTCAAAAAGGATAAATACTTCCAGATACTCCTTGCTTAGTTGAGGAGCCAGACCAGCCGCAGCATAAGTGGGCCAGAAGGGCAAGTTCAAGGAGGTTCCTAGGGAAGTCAGTCTAGTGGGAACAGCGTTGTTCATTCATTCGTTCGTTCATTCATTCATTCATTCATTCATTTATTCTTCCAGCAATTTTTCTTGACTGTGTGCATGTGCTCTGCCCTGGGGACACAGGGTGAAGAGCAAGCGCTCTGGTGGGGCTTGCATTCTAGTGAGGGAGATGACAACCAACAGAGCAATGAGCTCTGAATGGTGGTGCCCTTGCAGAAAAGTCCAGAATGCTGAATGGATGAAGAAGGAAGAAGTTGCCCCTTCAGAGACTCCTCAGGGAAGGCCTGTGGTAGTGTGGTGTTTAAGCACAGTCCTGGATGGAGTGAGTGAAGGGATGAACAATGTCACCAAGCATGTATGTTGTGTGGCGACAGCAAGGAGGTGGCCAGGGTGCTTGAGTGGAGTGACAGTGCAGGCGCCATGTCAAGGGGACCATGTTAGGGTGGACATCCCAGGACTTCCCTCCTGTACATCGTGGGCCTGACCCAAGAGGGGAATGAAGGGGCAGGCCATCTGGGCAGTGGCCTGGGTGTAAAAAGGCACTAAGTGATCCTTGGAGGAATTCAGACGTTTGGTGCCAACGAACTCCGATTTCTGTCTCTTGGTGAGTGGTTAAGTTGGCTCCCATCCGCAGACAGAACTCTTGATGACTGCTTACCTGGACTGTCTGTGTCTAGGATAATTTTGCAACACGCAGGTACAGGTCTGAGTTGCAGGGTGCAGCCCTGAGACTAGCCAGCCGGTGGTTGTAGGGAGGCAGGAGTCACAGCTGGAATTCTGAAAATGTCCCATGCACTGTGAAGTGCCATTCCCCCCAGAGAGATTTCCTGAGACATTTATGCTCTTGTCTGCGATTTTTATTTTTTAAAGATTTTATTTATTTATTTTACAGAGAGAGAGACACAGCCAGAGAGGGAGCACAAGCGGGGTTGGAAGTGGGGGTAGTGGGAGAGGGAGAAGCAGGCTTCCTGCTGAACAGGGAGCCTGATCATGACCTGAGCCAAAGGCTGACGTTTCAGACTGAGGCACCCAGGCGCCCCTCTTGTCTGCAGTTTAAGTGGTTTAATATGCGCACTGAGAAACTACTTCAGAAAGTTGTATGTGGTGAATGTAATGAATTCATAGAATAAGCTCTCCTTTTGAATAGGAAGAATGAGTCTTCCTGTTTTGATTCCAAGAAAATCGGTATTCCTCCACCTCCGCTAAGTCGACATTCAACAGATATTTCAAGGACCCTGGTTTGAAGGGGTGCCAACTCATTAGCTTGCCCAAGGTGCCAGAGCTGGCTCTTAGGCGGCATGTGCCTCCCCTGAACCAACTGGGGACCTGAGCTGTGAGTGGGCTTGTGCTGCGGCATCTGGCTGTACTTACACAAGAGGTCTTGGCATGTGTTGCCTGCCATTGGGGCTGAGTTCCAGAGCCCTAACGATGGAGCTGATGCCCTCCGCAGGACCAAGGATAGTATGTGAGTGGGAGATGAGTAGGAGACGGAATGAGGGGAACAGGCGAATAGGAGGGCACTGTCAGTCGCTGGGAGAGCTTTAGTGCTTGGGAAATGTAGGGCAACAAGGAATATTGTTGGGTAGGGGAACAGGAGTTGCTGAGACTGGGTAGAGAAGGTGCCTAGAGGAGGGCAGGCAACGAGGTCCTCTGGGTCTGACCAGGCAGTCCCAGCTCCAGCCCATCCCCTGGCCCCTCCCCGCTGCCGGCCAGAGTCACACATGTGTTTTCCTGTTTTCCATTTCGGTCCCCGTCACCCTCTGCCTTTTCTGCTCCTCGGAGTCAACAGCCGCTGCTGCTCGAGCCTTAGCTGGCTTCCCTTCCTAGCACCTTCCCCACCCCGCCCCCAGTGTGCTGGTAGCCCCTCCTCCTCGCACCTGCCCAAAGGTCACGGGACAGGTAAGAGGTGGGAGAGGAGGGACTATGGGTGAGAGGGGAAGTGCTGGAGAAGGATGTAGTGAGCGTCCTGAAAACTGGCTCACTGGAGACCCGAGAGCCTGTTGTGTCTCCGTCCCGGTCCTAGTCCCGGCCCTCCCCAGGCAGAGCCCTCTGCCCAGAAGCTTCAGCCCTACGCTAATGGGAGCCCTGGCCACAGGAGTAAACAATTTCTTGTTTCACTTTTTTTTTTTTTAAAAGGGACTATCGCAGCCACAGTGGAATATAGAAAAACAAATGGAGAACTGGGGAGGGAGGAGCTGAGCTTCCAGCTTGGGGTGATGGAGGCATCCAGCTGAACCACAGTGTGTAAGTGTTTTCTGTTTCTGTCGTTAGGGGAGGCAGCACAGGCCAGTTGGAGCTAGGAAGGCAGGACATGGGGTATGTTGGGGGTAAAGTGGCTTCTCACATTTAGCACTTGAGCTTGACCCAGCAGCCAAGACCCTGGACTGCGGGCTGGTTCCTGCTTTGGCATTGCCATTCACGGGTGGGTTTGGGGGCAGGAGCTTCAGTGGCTATTGTGCTGGGCATGGCACATTGGGGGCCCTGTGCCTGTGTTCCTTGAACCCCTGAATCTGAAACTTCACCCATAGGCTGTAGGTTGAGTGTGTTGTCCTGTAACCTCCACTATGTCCTCAGAGTTGAATGCACCTCAGGCAGGAAGAAGACGGGGTTCTGTGTATCAGGAATGCTCCTATCTTCTAGGGTTCCAGACTCTACAAGTTTCTCCTGTAAAGCCTGTGGTGGGAGAGTGCCCTGGGAGAGGTCCTCCTGGTCCCAGGCTGCCTGAATGGTGGAAGCATTGCCTGAGGGCCAGAGTCTCCGGGAGGAACGTGAGCTGCCAAAGACGGTGCCTTCCTGCCCACAGCCTCCGGTGCTAAGCCGTGGTTGGGGAAGGAGGGCGCATCTTTTCTCTGAAGGACAACCGCCTCTGTCGTTTGTGTAGACTTGGGCAGGCTATGGAGATTCCACTGGCAGCACTTCCTGGAGAGGCCGCTAGGGTGTGCTGTCTGCTGTAGTGTGGGTTTCACAGCCCTCCCCACCCCACCCCGCCCCCTCCCCGTGGGTTTCCGTCTCAAGATTCCCTGATGAGGACTTCGCTTTCCCGCAGCGGGGGACTGAACCCTGCACGCTTCTTCCCCACCCGCCCCACGGGTTCCCCTTCCTTTGTCCATCCTTCATTTCTTGCTTTTATGTTCCATTAGGACATCCGTCCACCCCTTGGTGCCAGTAAATGTGGTCTTAAAATGGCAGGCGGGATGATGTGTTTCCGTGTGTTTTTGTTTGCTAAGCAGTGGGCACCCTAGCAATAGCGTCGCTGCCAAGAGGACTTGGGTGATTGCCTCTCATCCCTGCAGACGGATGAGAAAGGGGAGGAGCAGCCGGGAAGGAGATGGACCGGCTTTTTTCAAGTCTTGAGCCTAGCCTGCAGGCTAAAGGATGGCAGAGGCTTTTTGTTTAATCTAATCACACCCTCCCCCAGGTAATTCAGGAGGGAGCCATCTGAAGTGTTTTCTTGTCTGAGGGCTAGGCCTGGCGGTGGGGCAGGTCTGAGCAGGTCGGAGTGGGTAGGAGCTGTGTGAGCAGGGGGGTTATAGCACAGGGCCGTTTTTTTCCAGCTCTCTGCTGGAGAGCCTCCCCACCTCCCCCCTAGTTTGGCATCCTGGCACTGGGTCGCAGGCAAGGTTGGCTGAGATAAGGCATTTGGGTGCTTAGTGGTATGTCTGGCACCGGGTAAGTGCTCCATAAAAGACAGCTATCATTATAGGAGCATGGAGGGAGGCAGCTGGAAGACACGTACAGGCTCCTCTAGAGGAATTTCCAGATATTTGTGAGGATGGCTTGGGAGAAGTATGATCTCTGGGAAGGCTGACACCAGGATATGCCTCTCTATTAAAAAAAAAAAAGGGTCTTTTAAAAAAAAATTTATTTATTTATTTATTTGACAGAGAGAGAGATCACAAGTAGAGAGAGGCAGGCAGAGAGAGAGAGGAGGAAGCAGGCTCCCCGCTGAGCAGAGAGCCGACGCGGGACTTGATCCCGGGACTCGATCCTGGGACTCGATCCTGGGACCCCGAGATCATGACCCGAGCCGAAGGCAGCGGTCCAACCCACTGAGCCACCCAGGCGTCCCAAAATCAAGGGTCTTTAATGCAAAGATATAGAGTAGAGATAAGCCCCCCACCCCTGGGGGATTTTTAGAACTTCATTCTCAGGTTGTAGGGTTAGAAGGAGTGTGGGAAGGGTCTGACAGATCTCAGAATGGATAGGATGTATTTCTGTTGGTGAAAGAGACCCAGAATACCAGATTGAAGTAGACTGAAGATAGAATATGTGATTTCCAAAAAAATGCTTAACTTTCTCTGCCTGTTCCGGGCCTGTCTGTCCAGGATAGCTCAGTGAAATCTTATTTCTCCGTATGTTTAGGAGATTGGACTGAACTTGTATGTGGTGAAGGTGTTTGTAGGAATTGATGGTTTCCTTTGAGGATGAAAGGACACAGGAGTAGGGAGGGGATGCAGCCAGGGGTTTTGAGTCTCATTTCTTGACCTTGTTTCCTTGGACATAGCTGGACGCTCAGCCTTGGGGTCATGGCTCAAATTTGGGGGCAGCCGAGGGGAAGTGTGCAGAGTTCCTCTCTTAGGACACCCGTCACGAGGCCACCGACTGTGGGGACTGCACTTACACTTCCTCTAATCTCAGCACAGCAACAGGCCTTCGTGGCACCCTTGCCACCTCCCTGCCTTTCTCCTAGGGCGGTGAGAGGGGAGCGGGGCTAGGGTGGGGCCCGGAGGACGGAGGGCTGTGCCTTCTCAGCCGCCAGCCCAGTCCTCTGCTCATCGCCTGAGGGCCAGCTTCCCAGAGCTGCAGAAATCGCACCCAGCGACCGTCCTTTCTTCTGGGCCGTCAGTCCCCAGCAGCCGCGCTGACAAAGGAGATTCCTGAGAGAGTGCCTTCTTATCACGGAAAGTGCTGAGCCAGGAGCTCCTAGCTGCCCCTTTTGCAGATGTGAAGGGCCCATGAACCTTGGACTCAGACAGTTGCTTAACCCTCCTCTCCTCCTCCCTCTCCCCCTCCACCCATCTTGACTTCTCGATTTGATTTAAATCCATAAGCATTCGCCTGGCCTTTCCTTTTACTACTGGCTGAAGAGGAGGAGCGGTCAGGCCACAGTTGCCAGAGGCCGCGTCTTTGTGGCTGCCGCCCAGGGGAACCTACTAGAACCCCGGCCAAGGGTGTGAGTGTGCTTCCCTCCTCCCCCATTCCCCTCCGCCTGGCCCACCTCGCCCACCTCGCCCACCTCGCCCACCTGCTGTGCTGTTTTGCCTTGACCAAAGACTTGCTCGCCTGGGGCCTCTGGCGGTAGACCTCTCCCTTGGCTGGGACCGAGGGCCTCTCTCTCTTCCTCCCGGCTGCTGGGGTGGAGCCGGCACCTGCGGACACTTCAGCGGCTTCCTCGCCTCGGCTTTGCGTCTTTGGGTGCCGTTGCAGCTTTGGGTGCCAACTCTCCAGCTGCAGCTCCTGGGTGGGGAGCCGTCATCAGCTGCCTCCAGTCACCTCGGGGTTGGGCTGTCCCTTTGGATCACCCTTCTCTCATTCATAATCTTTTGGGTGATGCATCTCTGTTAATGTGAGGAAGTTGACAGCAGGAGGCCTGGAAGACCAGGGGCCTGGGAAAGAGGTCTGGGAAGGAAAAGCAAGGGAAAGAGACTAATCTGTCGTCTTTCTTCCAGGGTGGGTTGCGGGGTTGCCGGTACTGCTTGGTACTGCTTGGGCTGCCAACTTTACCTAAGGGTGGTTAAGAGCGGCTCCCTGAGCAGGGGGAGGGTTGTAGGTTTCCAGCAAGAGGTCCCCAGGGCCTCTCTTTAGGTTTGCTAGAGCCGGTGGCCTTGGGGGGAAGGGGGAGAGAAGTTTGTGAGGAGAACCCAGAAAGGCTGCTTGCAAGGCTGGTTGCTCACTTTGCAGCTTCGCACAGGTGACAGGTGAGGCTGAAATTAGAAGGAAGACAGCCTGTTTGGGGGTGAGGCCGAAAAACGCAGATTCAGATCATGATGGTTATACCCGGGAACTGCCAACTTGCCTTTTATCACAGCAGACTCCGATAGAACCAGGATTTAGTTTTCTCTTCTGTAAATCTGGTGGGCAGCCCCAGCCTAATGAGGAGAAACAGCTGTTTTCTCTCTAGGAAGTGAGGGCCTTCCCTTAACAATTTAAGTTGGGGTTATTTTAGTGAGCCAGTTGGAGAAGAGGAGGCTAAGGGGAGGTGGGAGGCCAGAGAGAGCTCTCTGAGCTTCGGCAGGGTGTGGGGGGGCATTGCCCATATCGACCACTGTGGGCAAGAGTTCTACGTAATCGCCAGCCCCTGATGTATATTTTCTTCCTTAGAAGGTGATGCCAAGAAGCTGGTGACGGCTTGCTTCTCTGCCATGGCCGAGGGCGTTAAGTATGAAGTGGCCTCACAGCGGGAGGGGGATGGCCCCCCTTCAGCCGATGAAGCCAGCCCAGGGTCTGAGCAGGTAACGCTGAAGAAGGAGATCTCGCTGCTCAATGGCGTGTGCCTCATTGTGGGGAACATGATTGGCTCGGGCATCTTTGTCTCCCCCAAGGGTGTCCTCATGTACAGTGCCTCCTTCGGCCTCTCCCTGGTCATCTGGGCTGTTGGGGGCCTCTTCTCCGTCTTTGGGGCCCTTTGTTATGCGGAATTGGGCACCACCATTAAGAAATCTGGGGCCAGCTATGCCTACATCCTTGAGGCCTTCGGGGGATTCCTTGCTTTCATCCGACTCTGGACCTCGCTCCTCATCATCGAGCCCACCAGCCAGGCCATCATTGCCATCACCTTTGCCAACTACATGGTGCAACCCATCTTCCCGAGCTGCTTCGCCCCGTATGCTGCCGGGCGCTTGCTGGCCGCTGCCTGCATCTGTGAGTGGGGCCGGGACGGGAGGTGTGGGCTGGAGCACCTGGGCAGAGGCGGGAATGTGAGCCCAGGAAGCCAGGGAGAAGGAGCTGGAAGGGAATGCTCCTGACAAACACTCTTGTTGTTTTTATTTTAGTAGTATTTTTAAAGAGTTTACTTTTAAGTCATCTCTATCCCCCAATGGGGTGGAGATCCAGAGTTGAATGTTCTACCAGCTGAGTCAGCCAGGTGCCCCCTCTTATTCTTTTTACATTTGTGTATGGTTCCTTTGAAAATTCAGATGGTAGCAATGTATAAAAACAAGCAAAACAGCAAAGAACAATTTACTTTTCCCCTGTTTTCCCATGTGAGGCCCATTAGCAGTTTGTAGGCCATTTGTGACTTTTTCTCGTTCCTTTAAGAAATGTAGTGTTTTTGGGGCGCCTGCATGGCTCAGTTCTTGGTCATCTGCCTTTGGCTCGAGTTGTGGTCCTGGGGTTCTGGGATTGAGCCCGGATCGGGCTCCCAGCTGGGCTGGAAGTCTGCTTCTTCCTCTCCCACTCTCCCTGCTGGTGTTTCCTTTCTCTCTGTGTGTGTGTGTCTGTCAAATAAATAAGTAAAATCTTAATTTTTTAAAAAGATTTTATTTATTTGACAGAAAAATCTTTATTTTTAAATTTTTTAAAAAAGATTTTGACAGGAGAATCTTTTTTTAAAAGATTTTATTTATTTATAATAAATGAGCTAACCCGAAGGCAGACACTTAATGACTGATCCACCCAGGCGCCCCCTAAGTAAAATCTTTAAAAAAAAAAAAAAAGTAGTGTTTTGGTTTCTTTTGACTGGCTGATTAATTAATTAGTAGATCCATGCCCTGCATGGAGCTGAGTGTGGGGCTTGAACTCATGACCCTGAGATCAAGACCACAGCTATAGACCAAGAACCAAATGCTTATCTGACTTGACTGATCACCCAGGTGCCCCTCAAGAAGTGTAGTTTTGTTCTGATTTTTTTTAAAAAATAGGATCATAGGGACGCCTGGGTGGCTCAGTTGGTTAAGTGGCTGCCTTCGGCTCAGGTCATGATCCTGGAGTGCCCGGATCGAGTCCCATATTGGGCTCCCTGCTCAGCAGGGAGTCTGCTTCTTCCCCTGACCCTCCACTTCTTGTGCTTTCTCTCTTTCTCCCAAATAAATTAAAAAAAAAAAGGGGGGAGGTCATAATAAACATATAATCCTACAGTTTTTGCTTTTTTCTGCGAATTTACCAGTGACATTTTCTACTTAGAGATCTTCTGTTTTTATTTATTTATGTATTTATTTATTAAAATATTTTATTTATTTATTTGACAGACAGAGATCACAAGTAGGCAGAGAGGCAGGCAGAGAGAGAGGAGGAAGCAGGCTCCCTACAGAGCAGAGAGCCCGATGTGGGGCTCCATCCCAGGACCCAGGGATCATGACCCGAGCCGAAGGCAGAGGCTTTAACCCACTGAGCCACCTAGGCGCCCCAAGATCTACTGTTTTTAAAAAAAGCTTCATGGCTTTCATGTAATTTCAGGACTATGTTTCATAGCAAATCAGTCCTCTGTTAGTGGCCACTTAACATTGGTTCCGGTTTTTCCATCGTACAGGTAATGCTTCGGTGAATATCCTGTTGCATTTGTGTGAGTTTTTCTGTGGGTTAGATTCCTTTTTTTTTTCCTCTTAAAAGTCAGATATATTTTTGAACGATCATGCCTACAATAAGTATATTATGTAGGGATGGAACATTAAAAAAATTGATGATCAAAAGGCACATTCTAAGAGTTTAGGAGTAGAAAGCACAGAAGCGTTCTTAGAAAAGGGAAACAGGTATATTAAAGTTATTTTTTAGGTGAAGGTTTCTGTCAGTTGAAGCGGTTCACATTGGCTTCTTTCTCCCCAGTCCAAAGCAGTCTTTTCTTTCTTTGGCTTCTGAGAATGTGTTTCATCTTCTGCTGTGGAGAGGTGACACATGAGAGCCACCACCGGTGCTGAGACGGCTGGGATCGATCACGCAGCTGGCTCCACCAGCTGGAATTGGAATCAGCAGTAGTAATGAGAGTTTCCGAAGGCTTGGTTGCTCTGTCATCCGGGTGAAGTTGCCCAGTGATGTACGTTTTGGACGTTGCCTAGCATCTGTAGGGTACCCCACATCCTCAGAACTTTCGGTAGCGTCCCCTTCGACTTGTTCCCTTAACGGTTCTTCCCCAGAATCAGCCAGATTCTCTTGCTGTGGTTGTGCTTCTGGGTCCCTTCCAGGGTGTAATACTCAACAGTCTGGTCCAACTGTTCGGCCATTTTGGAAGGCGGCAAGCCGTAGGCTGTGTAGACACCGGCGGAGCCAGGAGAAGCAGAGTGCGCATCTGAGCTAGCTGGGCCCAGGACAGGGTGTTCCCAGGGCTCCTGCTACCTGCCCAGAGCAGGACGGTCTGTCCCAGAGAGGAGCTGTCCTCTCCTGCCTTTTTTTTTTCTTTTTTTCTTCCCTAAGATTTTATTTATTTATCAGAGGGACAGGAATAGGGAGAGGCAGGGAGCCAGATGTGGGATTCGATCCCGGAACCCTGAGATCATGACCTGAGCAGAAGGCAGATGCTTAACCGACTGAGCCACCCAGGCACCCTGTGGTCTAGATTCTTTCAGTCTCCCTTGACTTTTGCTGTGTCTCATAAATAATGCATGTAAGCCCGTACAGTCAGCAAAGCCACACTGGAGGGACTGAGAGGCTGATCCTCTGTAGCCACATCCCTCGGGTGCCTCTGTTCTGGCCCTCCTTGCCTGAAACCTTGGAGACCCTTTCCGTGCCGCGACTGTGCGGAAGGTCAGAGCTGCTGTCATTTCAAGGAGTGACTACCCGGCAGCAGCAGCTGTGGGGTGCAGTCCTGTGGTACTGGCTGCAGGTGCTCCCTGGATAAGCTCTATCCAGCCAGCCTCAGGTTTTTCCACTGCTTCGTCTTACTCCTCAGCTTCCCCCAGCCTCCCTGCTTTCACTGTTGTGGAGGGTGGGTGTAGGGCACCCCCGTGCTTTGTGTGTCCATGTGTGTGTGGCTTGGACTCCTCTTTGTGTATCCTCGAGTAGGGGGATGTTTGTCCTGCGTGGGAACAGTCAGGGAGGGTGGAAGGCACTGCCTCTGTTACAAGAAGGAGTTTCTCCCTTGAGGTCCTAAATGTGTTCTGTAATTTCTCTTGCATCATCTACAGATGATCTGGTAGGTTGACTTATTGGTGAAACTAATTTTAGATCTGTCAGGCTTGAAGTGCCCTCAGATGTGGGTATGCAGTACATATCTTGTGTGGTGTAAGGATTATTCCATCTAAGTAAAATTTCCAAGATGGCTACATCCCTTTAAGCCCTAGGATCCTATTATGTTAATCATGTTTGTCACAGCCTCTTTTAAAACCAACGATATGTCTGCTTGCCTCCCTAACTTGACATTTCTTTTGATGACTCAGAGTCACCTTTGCACATCTCAATTCTTGTATCACTGTGAGGGCTTCCCAGGCCACTGGGGTGACGCGGTGTGTTGTCTTAGTGGCTTCAGAGCGCTGGCCTAACTTGAGTTCATCAGGTTTCCTTCTTTATGGTTTTGATCTGTGTCAAAACGGCTGTCACCTGACAGCTGCTCCTGGCTTTTGGCATCACGGCTACCTCTGTCAGTCACCCCCTTTTAATTTGCTGCATCTACCTGGGGAACAGAGATGTCCTCAAACTCTGGTACACCCTTATAAGAAGACGCACAGAGTAGCCGTGGTTATGATTAGTCTGCAGAGCTCTTCGGTTAGTGAAAGACACAGTTGTGTGCGCAGGTTTATGGCATATATTGGACACAACTCTGGTAGAATGACAAGTGCACCAGACTTGTGTTTGTGGCTGGGCTCAAGACCTGTGTGACCCTGGGCGAGATGCAGTTACTGTTGTATTCCAGGCTGCTGTGTGGATGAAGTGAGATTCAGTGAAAACCATAAATCATGACTCAAGTCCAAAGTATTGGTGAGGATTGTGTTTGAAACGACTCTCTCTCAGCTGCTTCTAGGACTTTGTTCTGTCTTTAATAACTTCCGGGGAACTTAGAGATCTGGAAGAAGGTTCAGAAGGGCAGCCAAGATTGTAAGGAAGAATTAGAGACATACGATTCATGAGTTTCTTCGTCTAGCCATTGTCTAATGAGCTCGCAGTACATGTCAGGTACAGGGACCTGGGAGGACGTTCTGTCCACGTACCACCTATGCAGTGGTATGTTGTTTATCTAATCGTAGCCATTCAGGAGAAAGCCGGGAGGTAGGCCTAGAAGAAGCCGAGAAAGAGAGTAATTTTAAACGTAATAATCATCAATATGTTACACTATTATGTAACATAGGTTTGGTGCACTTGTCACTCTGCTAGAGTTGTCAAATATATGCCATCAGTTTACACACAAAGGACGGACTGAGGCTAAATCTTCAAATTCAGCAAGAGAAGGGATTTACTACAGAACATTCCTTGATTCAGGACACATTTAGGGTCTGCTATGTGCTGGATATTCCACCTAGTGCTGGGAAACAAAGAAGAAAAAGGTGTGGCTCTTGCCATCCAAGAACTCCTAGTTGAGGTGGGAGACAGATATGTTGACCAATAATTGTCGTGCAGTATAGTAAGTGTGGGGATAGAGGCGCCATGGGAGTGAGCAGGACAGCTTTCTTCCTGTGGGGAAGAGAGCTTTGGAAGACCTCACAGAGACCATGATGTCTAAACAATTTTGGAAAGATCCGCAGCTGTCCCCTGCAACAATTTTCACAGAAGGAACTGCATGTGAAAAGGTGTGGAGGTGCAGAAAGGCATGGAATGTTCAGGGAATTCCCCGTGGTTGGTATGGCTGGAATGCAGGATGGGAGCCGGTGAGAATGTGGAGACTGGAAATGTAGCCCAGGGCCAGCTCCAGGACTGGTTTATACAGTGCCTAAACAGGTTAGACTTTATAGAGAAAGTCAGTGGGGGGCAGGGGGGCGCTGTTGGTTGTAAGAAGGGAAGCAAAATCGGAATAACTTGGGAGAACTCTGGCGGCCACGTGGAGTGTTTTTGGCAAGCGTGAGAAGGTGGGCAGACAGGCTCAGCGAGCTGAAACCGGAGTCCACATGAAGGATAGTGAGGCCCGCGCTGTGGGCAAGGCCTTTGGACCAGAGATGGGGGATGGATAAGGAAATAGTTATAAGGTGGAATTTCTAGGACTTCTGGATGGGGGTGAGTGGGGGAGCTCTCAGAGGTGATGCTAGGGGTTGAGGCTTGGACAGGTGGGCAGTGATGGGGCCTCTATCTGAAGCAGGGAAGGTGAGCCAAGCGATGAGCAGAGGGGCATTGGGCATCTGCTGGGCTGCGTATGGGGCCCTTCCCTGAGCAGTGCCTTCGTTGGGTCTTCACGACCCAGAGTTGGTCATTTACCCATCCACGGAGTCCTGCTTACCTAAAAAAGAAACTGATGGCAAACGATGATGCCAGTCTCTGACCATACAGTGTGAGTGTACATGTGGAATTTCTAATGACCAGGTGGTGTGTATTTGCTCCAGGCTTCCTAACACCATAGCCCCTAGGAAACCTATCGAGTCATCAAAGAATTGCTTGCAGGGCATGGAATCCGAACAAAGGAAGAAAGTTTTGATCATGGGAGAAAAATTTACTGAATGTGACGGGCTCCGTAGAGAATGTGGAGCTGAGAGGTGGAGCAGGGAACCCATGGTGTGGTGGTGGAGATCGGCAAAAGTCGTCAGTGAAACCTATGATCTATCAGACAGTGCTGGGAGGGCATGGAGAATGCCTTCTTCAGGAGATGTCTGCTTGCAGCAGTGAAGGATGAAATGGAGGCCTGGTGTGGTTGGAGTGCCCGCTCGCACAGCCCGTGAGGCCTGCTCCATCTCTCTTGTCTCTGGCCTCTCTCTGTTCCAGCTACACCAGCCCTCTTGCTTTTCTTCCACTTTGCCTGGCCTGTTCCTGCTTCAGTGGTCTTGTACTTTGTCATTCCTTCTGCCGGGAAGGATACCCTCAGAGCCTACCCCCAGCCCCCACTCCATTCATGTCTTTGTATAGATATTACCTCACCGGAGACTCAGCCTGTCTAAAGTGGTGCCTCTCAGTTTCCCATCCTGTTTTGTTTTCCTTTGTAGCCCTTGTTACCACCTGACATTAAATATTTACTTGCTTATTGTCTGTCTTCCCCACTAGAATGTAAACCCCACAAGAATAAGTGCTTTGTTTTGCTCGCTGCTGATTCTCCGGCATCTAGAACAGTGCCTGATCTGCTGGGTACTCAGTAAAATTGTTGAATGAAGCCTCAAGGACATTCTCAGCACAGGGATGGAAAAGACAGGCAGTGTAAAGCACAAAGGGGAGAAAAAGTATGGGGTGTGGGGTGTGTGGGGGCGATTGTGGGGATGTGAGGGGACAAAGGGAGGCAAGGGGCTAGAACATGAGGCAAATAAATGTTCCTAGAGAGTTTAGGTTTTACCCTAAAGCATCTGAGGAGCGACTGAGGGGTTTTAAGCAGGGGAACAGTGTAGCTGCGGTGGGACATCAGAGCGAGGCTGGGGGCAGAGACACAGATTAGGAAGCTCTGTGGCAATCCAGGCAGGAAGTGACAAAAGCCTGAACTAGAGCTGTGAAGTGGGAGTGTGACTTGCTTAGGAGGTGATGTCTCCAGGAAAGGAGAGGGAGGGGAGCAGATTAAAAGGCATAATCAGTATAACCAGTAATACTCATTTGGATGTCCAGTGTGGGAGAGAGGTTGGTGAGGAGGAAAATATTCAGCAGCCTGTAAATCCTGAGCTACAGGGGCTGAGCCTGTCTCAGGGGTCCCTGTATCCCCAGCAAAGAAACAAAGAGAGGAGCTTGATAAATATTGCTTGAATGAACTGGGGTTTCTGGTTTGGGCGATTGGTAGGTGGTGGCATCACCATCACCAGGGGTGGGGAAGATGGAATCATGTTGAGTTTGAAATTTATTTGTAGGATAGTAGGTGGATTTGCCCATTCGGAGCTCAGGAAGGAGATGGGGCCAGAGATTGGCAAGTGCTTCGTGACTGTTGGATGTTCCTTTTCCCAGCACTGCCCTTTGTCTTTATGGAGCTCTTGGGGTGTGTACGTGTGTGTGCATGAGCACACTGGGGGTGGGGCAGGATGGGCAGCCCAATACAAGATTACAGTGGATTATGATGAGTATTTTGAGTCCTTAGGCACAGGGGGCCACAGGAGGAGACCTATGCTAGCCGTGGAGTTTAGAAACTCTTCATAAGGAAGTTTAAGCTGACACCTATATGAATGATGAATTAACCAAGAGTAGATAGGGTAGAGGAGCATCTCAGGTAGGAAGAACAGAATGTATGAAAATTTGAAGACAAGAAGAATATTTTTTTTAGAGATTTAATTTATTTATTTGACAGATCACAAGTAGGCAGAGAGAGAGGGAGAAGCAGGCTCCCTGCTGAGCAGAGAGCCTGTTGCAGAATCCCAGGACCCTGAGATCATGACCTGAGCTGAACGCAGAGGCTTAACCCACTGAGGCACCCAGGCGCCCCAAGAAGAACATTTTTGAGACTTTTTTCAATAAAGGAGTTCAGGGTGGGCTTCAATATTGAGTTTAAGGGGGGGTGCCTGGATGGTTCAGTGGGTTAAGCCTCTGCCTTAGGCTCAGGTCATGATCTCAGGGTCCTGGGATTGAGCCCTACATCTGGCTCCCTGCTCAGTGGGGAGCCTGCTTCTTCCTCTTCCTCTGCCCCTCCCCCTGCTTGTGTTCCTTCTCCTACTGTGTCTTTCTCTGTCGAACAAATAAAATCTTAAAAAAAAAAAATACTGAGTTTAAGGTAGGAAATGTTGAGAGGTGGCTTGCAAGAGAGGTAGGTGGAAATGGTAGGACAGGTTTTTCAGGGCTTTATAAAACATTCTAGTTACTATTGTTATATAACAAACCACTTAAAACTTAGTGGCATAGACTAACAGCCATTTCATTCATTCATTCATTTTTTTTTTTTAAAGATTTTATTTATTTATTTGACAGAGAGAAATTACAAGTACACTGAGAGGCAGGCAGAGAGAGAGATAGAAGGAAGCAGGCTCCCTGCTGAGCAGAGAGCCCGATGCGGGACTCGATCCCAGGACCCTGAGATCATGACCTGAGCCGAAGGCAGCGGCTTAACCCACTGAGCCACCCAGGTGCCCCATTCATTCATTTTTAAAGTAATATCTCCATACCCAGAGTGGGGCTTGAACTCAAAACACAGAGATTCAGAGTCACGTCTTCTACCATCTGAGCTAGCCAGGTGCCCCATAGCCATTTTATTCTTTTATGGTTTCTTTTTTTTTTTTTTTTTTAAAGATTTTATTTATTTATTTGACAGACAGAGATCACAAGTAGGCAGAGAGGCCAGCAGAGAGAGAGAGAGAGAGGGAAGCAGGCCCCCTGCTGAGCAGAGAGCCCGATGCGGGACTCGATCCCAGGACCCTGAGACCATGACCTGAGCCGAAGGCAGCGGTTTAACCCACTGAGCCACCCAGGCGCCCAATTCTTTTATGGTTTCTATAGCTCAGGAATTTGGGAGGGCTAAGTGGGGCAGTGCTGCTGGCTCGGGGTCTTATGTGGCTGTAGTCAGATGGTGGCAGGAGCTAGAGCAAGGAGGTGCTGAAGAAGATGGGGACTAGCTGGACATCTTTTTCTCTTCAAGTTGTGCTGATGTGTCTTTCCATGGAGTCTCTCCTTATGGACTGTGTTGAGTTTCCTCACATAATGGCAGCCCCAGAGCAATCAAACTCTTTACTTGGCAGCCGAAGACTTCAAGAATGAGTATGTCAGCAACGGAAGGAGAAGCTACACTACCTTTTATAACCTAGCTTCTGAAATCACAGGGCGTGCCTCCTGCTGTACCCTGTAGGTGGAAACATTCACAGAAGACCACCCATTCCTGAGAGAAGAGGCACAGCCCCTATCTCTGGATGGTCAGAGTGTTAAAGTCACATTGTATGAAAAGTGTATGGGTTGGGAGATCTTGTTGAGACAACTTTGGAAGATACAATCTGTTGCACAGACCATATTAAGGAGTTTGGTGGGCTTTCTCCTAAGGCAATGAAAAACCTTTTTAGGTTGTAAAACAGAAGAGTGACTTGCATCATTTGTGATTTAGATCTTGGAATTTGTGATTTTTATTTTTTAATTATTTTTTGTTTTTGTTTTTTAATATTTTATTTATTTGTGGGTGAGTAAGAGAAAGAGCACAAGCAGGGGGAACAGCAGGCAGAGGGAGAAGCAGACTCCCTGCTGAGCAAGGAGCCCAGTGTGGGGTTCCATCCCAGGACCCTGGGTTCATGAACTGAGTGATGGCAGAGGCTTAACTGACTGAGCCTCCCATGCATCCTGAATTTGTGGTTTCTAGAAAGGTTATTCCAGAGAGCCTGGGTGGCTCAGTTGGTTGAGTGACTGCCTTTGGCTTGGGTCATGATCTCAGGGTCCTGGGATCGAGCCCCATATTGGGCTCCCCCTGCTCTGCACGGAGTTTGCTTTGCCTTCGCCTTCTGCCTCCCCGCTGCTTGTGCTTTCTGTCAAATAAAGTATTTTAAAAAAAAGTTATTCCAACTTCTGTTTGCAGAAAAGCAGGGAGACCAGTTCGGAAGCTGCTACCATGATCCCAGTGATGGTGGCTTGGATTAGAGTCACGGGATGAGAGAAGAGGAGACTGATTTAAGACTTGGCTACTAATTAGATATGGGTAGAAGCTGAGGAGGATAAGATGGCCAGGTTTCTGGCTCAGGCAACCGGATGGATGGAGCTGCCAGTTACAGGGAGTAAGACTGGAGGAGAAATAGGTTGAGAGAAATTGATAGGGTCCGTTTGGGATAGGTTGAGTTTGTTCCTTCTGATGTCCAGTAGGTGGTTGGATATTCATACATATCTGAAATCCCGATAGGTGGGCTGGTGATAACACTTTTGGGAATCATCAATGTAGAGGTGGTCATTGAAGTCAGCAGATGACATGATCTTGGGACAGGTTGTAGCAAGAGAGAAGGAAAGAGCTTAGGATAGCATTCTCAGGAATGCCAAGATTGAGGGAGAAATACTCTGCAAAAAGGAGAAGAAGCATCTAGAGACATAAGGGGGAAGTGGGATACGGTGAGTAGAAGAGAGAAGTTTGAGGAGTAGCTGGTAGCCAGCAGTGTGCAGTCTAAGAGGCCAAGCTAGGTGTGGAGGGTATTGGCTTGGATTTATCAACAGGTCACTGTGACCCTGGAGAGGGAAATTTCAGGGCAGTGAGGGTAGTAGAGTCAGATTCCAGAGAGATTGTTCATTTATCCAGTGAAATCTGAGTGTCTGCTATGTGCCTACCTCTGAGCTAGGCCCTCGGGATCCGAGGATGATGGTTCCCCAGTCTGCTCTCACGTAGCTCCCTGTTGCTGGATTAAACTGTTACATGAAGCATTCTATGGCGGTGTGGCTAGTGTGGGGATGTGGGAGCCCAGAGCAGGGGCAGTGTGCTCAAGGGTGGTGGGTTTATGCTCAAAAGTAGCCTTTGTGGAGGAATTGTTAGGATAAGGCATGGAATGTCATTTGGAATTGGCAAGCAGGAGGTCTTTAGTTGGAGTGGTGGAGTGGCTGTTAGTCGAGAGAAGGGGAGAGAATCTAGAGGTACCATCCAGAAGGCTGAATCTGAAGACAGGAAGGGTGGTTGTTAGCGGGAGGGATCAAGGTTGAGGGAGGAATTTATGGGAAAGACTTAAGTCTGCCTTAGGTGGGTTTGGGGGTATATTTCTGGAAAAGTTGGATGAAATATCCTTAACAAGAAGGTCTGGCCCGTGGTTGGAATGCTTGGGTGCCCTGAGTCAGCATTTCTCTCCCTTGACCAGTGTAGAGGTTCCCCTCGTCAGGAGGGGAACAGCAGTGTGTGGTGGTGAAGAGGGTGGCATCAGGCCAGATTTATTAGTCTCAGGTTCCTCATCTGTAGAACTGGGTCTCTGTCTCATACAGGCGTGATTCACATTTTTGCCATACTTGCCTCCTTTTCTATTCAAACGGTGGCCCTTTCAAGCAGATGGAGTTTCTGCACCTGTCATGGTGGCTCACTGTCCTTTTCTAGGTATAGTCTTCCTTTTCAACAGCTGATGAACTCCAGCCCTGGATAGGCTAGTGTTACTAGACCTTGAAGTCATTTACTGATTATTGCTTAAGTAAGTTTTTTTCTACGCGTGGCTGACTTCACTCATTGCTGATTTCATTGTCAGGGGAATCACGTGCTGTCCTCTCTGCCAGGAATTTGTCCTCTCCTCTGTCCTCCCCCAGCCCTAGCACCCGCCTCTGTGTGCTCAGTCCAGGTAACACAGTGGTCCTGGTACCCACCTGCACCTGCTTCACTGCCCCAGACTGGATGTGGTGCCACACACAGACTTTTAGAGCACCCAGTTCTTACCCATATTCACTTTTCTGTGAAGGCTGGGGACTGGGCCTGTACAGGCCCTGGAGCACAGCCGATGCTCAGTGCTTGCTGGCTGACCCCACAAATGAATGAATGAATGATTGGGAGTTCTGAAGGAACCTTGCTGTCCTGGTTACTGTTGGGGCGCCTGGGTGGCTCAGTTGGGTAAGGGTCTGCCTTCAGCTCAGGTCTTGATCCCAGGGTCCTGGGATGGAGCCCCACTTTGGGCTCCCTGCTCTTCAGGCAGTCTGCTGCTCCCTCTCCCTCTGCCTACTGACCTCTCTCTTTGTGCTCTCTATCTCAGATAAATAAAATCTTAAAAGTTTACTTTTCCTAACCAGAGAGGTATGCGGATGGACCCTCTTGAAGCCAGTTATTCTGGAATCTCAGGGTTCTTTGAGGATTGGTCCAGTTTCTGCAGCCAGAAGGCCCAACACCCCAGGGAGATGTCATCCCACATTCTTGCATGCAAATGGGGAGGCACATAGTGTTCTGGAATGTATACAGGCTGTGAGGCGGTGATGGACTGAGCGGCCTCCGTTTTCTCTATCATAAGATAAAGACAGTCGGCCTGCTCTGTGCGATTAAGTTAGATGATCTGGGTGAGAATGTAAGTGACCTAACATTTTATTGTCACAAATGGTCTCTCCTGCTGCAAATTCTTCAGTCACGTGCATCTTATTAATTCAGTCACAGGTGTCTTACTAATTTCCGGATACTTTCTACATTGTCTTTGGATGACCTAGGAGCTGTTTTAGTTTTACAGAGATCAGAAAGGAGGGCTGAGACCCTTCTTCCTCTTTGCGGGTGAGACAGAACTTTTCTCTTGGCGGAGGTGGGGCTGGGTGTCCAGAAGTCTGGCTCCAGCTTCCCTTTTCACTAATGGGACATTTTTCGTCCTGGGTTCTCACAGGCAGTCTGTCCACGCTCTACCCATCAGCCAGCTCTACCCATTTTCAGGCTCCTGTGAACAGAGTGCTGGTCTTTAGGGATCAGGCAGAATCTTCACATCCCTGACGCTTGACCCTAGTGACTCCATCACGTCCCTGATGCTTGACCCTAGTGGCTTGCATGGAGCAGGTCCTTTGACAAATGGCCGCTGGATGGATGAACAGGAGATAGGCCTCCAGCTACAGCTTGGCCGAGAAGGGCATTGTGTGCTTTGGGCTCTTGGGGGTTTTTGGCTGACGGCTGGGGCGACTGTGGGAGCAGGGCACAGGAGAGGGCAGATGGCTCCTCCTGAGTCTCCCAGAGCTGCCTGTGGGCTAAAGAGGACTTCAGATCTCAGCGTGTTTGTCTGAGAGCTTTGGCCATGGGTCCCCGTGCAGCTCCTTCTGATAGCAGATGACTGACTTCATGTACTTGGGGCTAATGAAGTGGAACAGCCAGGTGCTGGGCCCCCAACTGATTTTTGCCCTTTGAACTTTCTCCTTGGAAGCTGATTACTTTCCCAGAGGAGTTTTCTCAAGAGCCACTTTAGGTTGGAGGTGAGGAAGCTTACATTTCATGTCCCATATTCACAGCAACAGACAGGCTGCGGTCAGAGCCTAGGGTTCTTTGTTACGGGGTTGGTGTAAACTTTGGCACAACCTCAGCGGCGGTGAGAGGGTAGAACTCTGTTGGTCTGATTCCCAAGGCTCTTCAGGGGTTCACTCTTGGTCTCCTCCTTTTTCTGTTTTCTTTCTCTCTGCCTCAGAAGAGACTGAGGGGATAACCTAAAGGGGACTGGGGAAGGAGTTAGTAGGGACATTGGGTCCCCACCCTGGCTGTACATTGGAATCACCTCAGAATTTAGAAAAATGCTAATGGCCCCTTCCCCTCCCACCTGTTGCCCCAACCAAGTAAATCCAAACTGCTGATTAGAAGAATGGGAATTGGGGATGCCTGGGTGTCTCGGTCAGTTAAGTGTCTGCCTTCGGCTCAGATCATGATCCTGGGGTCCGGGGATCAAGTCCTGTGTCGGGGCCCTCTGCTCAGCAGGGAACCTCCTTCTCTCTCTCCCTCTGCTGTGCCCTATGTTCATGCTCTCCCCCTCCCCCCGCTCTGACAAATAAATAAATCTTAAAAAAAAAGGGAATTGGCTTGGAGAATGAGAATTGGGGGAAAGTTGCTGCTAAGAACTGATGGGGGCCTTGGAAAGAAAGGTTCTCAGTTGGCACTGTCCTTTAGAATGATGTGGGGAGTGGGGAGCTTCAGGAACGTGCTCATGCCCGGGCTCTACCCCAGAGTCGCTGACTTCTTTGTCCAGGGTAGGCCGGAGCCCTGGACTTCGTTAATGCTTGTCAAGTGATGCCACTGTGCAGCCTGGATAGAGGGGCTCTGAGTTAAGTGAAGGGCTGGGGCTTGTTCTGCTCAAGGTGGTTCTGTAGGTGATTTCACTTAGTGAGTGCCTTTACCTAGCACATCCAAAGCAGGTAGGTCATCAGACTCCTCCAGGAAACCCTGTCTCAGGTCTCCTGCATCAGAACTGCTGGGTTGGAGCCCTGAAGCTGTAGCATTCCCCGGGTGATTCTGACGCTCACTCAGGCTTGGGGTCCTGTTTCTGAGGACCTGAACTGTACCTGGCTGAGCAAACCAAGAAGGAGCTGATGGACAAGGGCTAGCCAGCTTTGAGAAGGGAGCAAATAGTGTGGCTTAATAGAAGGGCCTCCTGGTGCAGACTGCCTGCTCCCTCCTTCAGAGTGGTGCAGAGCTACGGCGACCGACATGCTGGCTGAGTTCCAGGAGGCAGAGAAGGATGCCTCTGGTCTGGTGACCCATAGGGTTTATGCTTGGCTTGTCTGCTTGCCACATGCTTTCACCCATGACGTCTGAGTGAGCAGAATGGTTCTGTAGCCTGAAAGGTAAAAGAATTTGAGGACCTTCTGCTGTCTGAGACCTATAACAGCACCTAGGAAGGGTAGGAGAAACAATACATCAAGGAAGCCAGGAAGAAAAAACTGTGTGTGTGTGTGTGTGTGTGTGTGTGTGTGTGTGTGTTTAAGAGTTTATTTATTTGGGCGCCTGGGTGGCTCAGTGGGTTAAGCCGCTGCCTTCGGCTCAGGTCATGATCTCAGGGTCCTGGGATCGAGTCCTGCATCGGGTTCTCTGCTCCGCGGGGAGCCTGCTTCCTCCTCTCTCTCTCTCTGCCTGCCTCTCTGCCTACTTGTGATCTCTCTGTGTCAAATGAATAAATAAAATCTTTAAAAAAAAAAAAAGAGTTTATTTATTTGACAGAGAGAGAGAGAGATAGTGAGAGAGGGAATACAAGCAGGGGGAATGGGAGAGGGAGAAGCAGGCCTCCCAATGAGCAGGGAACCTGATGCGGGTCCTGATCCAGGACTCTGGAATTAGGACCTGAGCGGAAGGTAAGAGCTTAACGACCGAGCCACCGAGGCACCCCAAGAAAAATGGTTTTTAAGGTGTAGAGAGTATCCTAACCCAGCATGAGATAGCACAGACAGACATACAGCAGAGAAAGGGAGGAGAGACTTGAAGTTTGTAGGGTTAGGCCACAGACCGGAAGCTTTTTCATAGAGCTTACATGTGGTAGGAAATGACAGCGATAGAACATTCTAGAGACATCTGGGTATAGCAGGCCTGAGCAAACCAGTTAAGAGGTTCGGCAGCTCCCCAAAGGCTGTGACTCTGGATTATATGTAGACCAGCCTAATGCAGAGACACGCGGTTTTCCCTGGAGCAACATACCACAAAGCTTGCTCGAGTCAGTTAAGCCCACCGATGGCTATCCTCTTGCTGTCCTTTGGGTTGAATGATGTCACCAGTCAGGAGATACCTGAGGTATGTCTCTGGTAACTTTGAAGTTCAAGATAGAGTACTGAGTGGAAGGTAGCATCTTCATGTCTGTCCACTGAAGGCTGGGTATATGAAAGCAAAAAGAGAACCTAGAACAGAGTCCCCGACCGTGAATGCTAAGATAGCAGAAGGCTAAACTCTGGCAAGGGATAGAGCAGATTTCATGGAGACTGGGGGAGAGATGTTTATTACAGGTTTCACCTGAAATTTTAGAGGAAAGGATAAAAATGCACAGATGAAAGTATAAATCTGGGTATTCTGGAGGCTGTGAGGAATTATAGGGAAGAATAAAGGTGGAAAAGTTGCTGAGTAATGCGTTTGGAAAGACAGGGTAGAAGATTGGGAATGATGGTTTTGGACTCCTATTCTGTAAACATTAAATAAGGCCTATAAACATTTGCTTTTTGCTTTTCTTTGCAAGGAGGAAAGAATTTCCTATGTGATGAGAATAGGACCGGGAAAGCATATAAACCTTGTTGAGAAATAGTGGGTTTCCTAGAAAAGCTGAGACTGATGCAGTGTGTCAGAGAGAGCTTTGCTTGTATCAGGATCTGCTGTAGAATGAGATGACACTTGCTCCCTCTGGGCAAGGTCGAGTTTTGATTCTTTGGATTGCAGTGAGAGGGAAATTTCAGTACTCCCCAAGACACAGAGACTTGTCAAAGGATTTTACTTCCCTGTTTTTTCATTCTGACAAATGCTGTGAACAGTCCCATCCTGTGCTGCCCCGGGCTCTCTGCCTGCAGATGGGTTTCTTCTTACAGCCAAATAGAAGTCTTTCTTCTCTCCCCCTGGGCCTCACAATTATGTGGCCCATCTCTTAGGGAACAAAGACACTAGCCTCTGTTAATCTGTCCGCTTACCTGGGGAAGAATTATTACACGGTGCTGTCAGAGACTCTCAGATTCCCCTTGGGGAATTTTCCTGAAGGTCTCCTATAGCTGTAGTGCATGGAAATAAATCCCCATCCTATGGGAAGAAGCATGGTGGAGAGAACAAGAGGATAAAAGCAAAAAGAAGTAGGAACGATGTGATTGTAGGTAAAAACTGCCCACCATCGGATCAGAGGGAGGAGAAATAGTTTGCTTTCCTAAAAATCACGACAAAATTTTTACTAAAGGGAAAATAAGGCAGTGATGGAAGTCTCAACTCCTTGAGCATTTTTTGCTAAAATCTTTTTCATTCCATTAGAAGCAGTACCTCTATAATAAAAAAAAAGTTTATTATGAAACAGTTCAAACATACAAAAATAGAGTGAATAATGTGATGAACTCCCAGGGTTCAAGCACCAGCATGAATGATTAATCACTCTTGTTTTATCTATACTCCAAACCACCCCCTCAACCCATTAGATTATTTAAAGCAAATCCAAGACATTATACAATTTAACCTGTAAAGGCTTCAGTATGAGTCGCTGAAGGATAAGGATGTTGCTATTGTTTTAGTATTATTAATTTAACATAACCAGGGGAAATGTGGGATTCTTGTGTGAAAGTGACTCTGCGTACCTAGAGTTTGTACCTTCCAGAAGAAGAAATCATGTATTTCCTCAGAAATACACTCTAAATTTGGGCAGAGATTGCAGAAAAGTTCAGGGAAAACAATTTATAATCTCGTAGCTAGGAACTCAAAAAAAAAAAAAAAAAAAGGGCCAGTAGCTTCTCTGAATGAAATTTTCATCTATTTTATCAGAATTCTCTTATTTAGGAAGAGGAGAACCATGTGAACAAACTGGTAACTGAAGCTTTTTGATAAACTTAGATTTTTAGAAACGAGATCCATAAGCGATGGTGAGAGGTGGTATGAGGAGGACTAAATGCAGGAGTGACCCAGAGCTGTGAGAAGAACACCCGAAGGTCGGTGCCCAGCCTCAGCCTAGATCTATAGAACCGACTGCAGGGGATAAAAAGCTCTAGAAGCAACAAACAGAGTGAGAACAGCAAGGGCAGTTAGTTCTCGAATAACAGATGGAGGAGAGAAAGGAGAAGGCCATAGTCCCAGTTTCCCTATCGTTACATACCAGAAAGAGTGCTAACCTAGTAAAGAGTCAGTAAAAAACAGATCCAGGCCAACAAAAAAACGAAGACCAGGAGAACTGAGGAGATAGTGATAAAGCATGGCATTGCTTTAAGTGTTCCTAACTATCCACTTGCAGACAAATGGAAAGAATTTATAACTCAAGCATTCTCCCATGAGGCCTCTCCCTGATCTTAAAGAGCAGGAAGGGTGTGAAAAGAAAGCTGTTGAGTGAGGTATTAACTAATTTTCCTATTGCTGCTGTAACAAATTCTGACCTATTCGGTTACGTAAAGCAACACAAATTTAGGGGCACCTGGGTGGCTCAGTCAGTTAAGTGGTTTTCACTGGGGTCAGGATCTCATGGGTCTGGTTTTTTTTTTTTTTTTGAGATTTTATTTATTTATTAGAGAGAGAGATCACAAGAAGGCAGAGACGCAGACAGAGGGGGTGGGGGCGGAAGCAGGCCCCCCGCTGAGCAGAGAGCCTGATGCGGGGCTGGATCCCAGGACCCTGAGATCATGACCTGAGCCAAAGCAGAGGCTTAACCCACTGAGCTACCCAGCCGCCCCGCATCTCATGAGTCTTGAGATGAAGTCCTGCATCAGGCTCCATGCTCAGTGGGGAGTTTGCTTGAAGATTCTCTCCCTCTGTCCCTCCCCGAATTCCCATGTGTGCATCTACTTACTTTCTCTCTAAAATAAATAAATCTAAAAAACACACAAGTTTATTATCTTACCTGTAGAAGTCTGAAATGGGTCTCATTGGGCTAAAATCAACGTATCAGCAGTGTCCTGCTACTTTCTGGGTTCTCTAGGGAAGAATCCATTTTCTTGCCTTTTCTAGCTTCTAGAGGAGGCCCATATTCCTTGGCTCTTGGTCCCCTTTCATCTTCAAAGCTAGCAGTGGCTAGTCAGGTCTTTCTCACATTGCATCACGGTGACACCAACCCTTCTTTGTTCCAGGGCCATTATTGTGCCCACAAAAATGATAATCCAGCTTTCTGAGGAAGAGGTGGATTCTGAGCATTCTTTTTTTTTTTTTTTTTTAAAGATTTTATTTATTTGACAGAGAGATCACAAGTAGGCAGAGCAGCAGGCTCCCCGATTCTCAGCATTGTGCACTGAATAATTTGAAGTTGATTCCAGTCTAAATTCTAGGCTCATCTGTTAAACCTGGTTAGCAGTGTGTGAGGAAAAGAAAGGAAGCTCTCTGGTCACCTTATGGATTCACTAGTAATAAACCATGCTAAGCTAACCTAATTTTTGGTTCAATTTTGGCCTCATTTTGGCTTAACTTTAATTTTTTATTCAAGTATAATATAAAAGGAACAGTGCATGTGTCCTAAGTGTACAGGTTGATGCATTTTCACAAATTCACATACCTGTGACCATCATCCACATCAAAAAGCCAGCCCCCCGAGCCCCTCTTGTGTTCTCTCAGTCACTCCCTCTTGTCCCCCATACACACACAAAGGGGAAATGCTATCCTTCTTAGTAGCATAGATTTGTGTTGGCCATTCTTAAGTAAGTGGATATACAGGATATGCATTTTTTTGTGTGCCTGACTTTTTCACTTAATGTTTGTGAAGTTCATATTTTTATAGTTGTAGATATTTCATTATTTAGTATTCCACTGTATTTAGCCGCTCTACTCTTGATTGGCATTTGAGTTGTTTCTAATGATTATTTTTGCAGTTATTATATTATTTTTTAGAGATTTTATTTATTTATTTGACTGAGAGAGACACGGTGATAAAGGGAACAGAGGCAGGGGGAGTGGGAGAGGGACAAATAGTCCTCCCGCTGAGCAGGGAGCTCAATGCAGGCCAATCCCAGGACTCTGGGATCCTGACCTGAGCCGAAGCAGAAGCTTAATGACTGAGATACCCAGGCGCCCCTCAATAATTTTTTTTAACTAAACTCTACACCCAACACGTGGCTCGAACTTAGGACCCTGAGACGAAGAATCATACGCTCTCGGGTTCTTGACTGGCTTAGCTGGTAGGGCATGTGACTCTTGGTCTCAGGGTCCTGAGTTTGAGCCCCATGTTGGGTGTAGAGATTATATTTAAAAAAATAAAAAAAAATCACATGCTCTATGGAACTGTGGTTATTTCTAAAAAGCGATGAACATTCTAGTGTAAATACGTGCTATTTCATTTGGATCACTGGATATGTCATTAGAATGCAAGAGCAGAGATGCATACGGATTTTAGAAAATTTCCTGGCAAATTATCATATTCTTTTTTTAATTTATTTTTTATTTTATTTTGTTTTTAAAGATTTTATTTATTTATTTGACAGAGAGACATATATTTATTTGACAGAGAAAGAGAAAGTACAAGGCCCGGGGGAGGGAACAGTAGGGAGAAGGAGAGGCAGGCTCATGCTGAGCAGAGAGCCTGACATGGGGACCCTGGGATCATAACCTAAGCAGAAGGCAGATGCTTAACCGACTGAACTATCAAGCAGAAGGCAGATGCTTAACCGACTGAACTATCCAGGTGCCCCTCTCATGATACTCTGGTTGAAGAGGTAGAAAAAGGTGGACTAGATAAGAGTAGTTTGATGGATTCTTGGTCGATGTAGAATAATGACAGCATAGAGGAACGTCTATAGTCATGACTACAGGGCTCTGCCTATCTAGTCAACATTTTTTTTTTTTTAAAGATTTTATTTATTTATTTGACAGACAGATCACAAGTAGGTAGAGAGGCAGGCAGAGAGAGAGGAAGGGAAGCAGGCTCCCTGCTGAGCAGAGAGTCTAGGACCCTGAGATCATGACCTGAGCCGCGAAGGCAGAGGCTTTAACTCACTGAGCCACCCAGGCACCCCTCTAGTCAACATTTTTGTCAATGACTTCAGGGAAGACTCAGAGAATGTGCTAATCAAATTTGCAGATTTCACAAAATTGAAGGCTTTTGACATGTCTGATAAAATTAAGGGGGGAAAATCCATTTTTAGTAGTTGGGAATGATCTCTAAAAATTTCAGGGGAAAGTTGCTAGGAATAAATGTTAACATCTCATATTTGGGATTAAAAAAATTACTTGTAGGGCATCTGGGTGGCTCAGTTTCAGTGCCTGCCTTTGGCTTGGGTCATGATCCCTGAGTCCTGGGATTGAAGCCCACATAGGGCGCCTTGCTCAGCGGGCAGTCTGCTTCTTCCCCTGCCACTCATCCTGCTCATGCTCTCTCTCTCTCAAATAAATAAGACTTTTTTTTTTTTTTTAAGATTTTATTTATTTGTCAGACAGACAGTGAGAGTGCATGAGTCAGAGGTGGAGGGAGAAGCAGGCTTCCTGCTCAAGAGCGGATGCAGGGGAACTTGATCCTCGGACGCTGGGATCATGACCTGAGTCACCCAGGCTTCCCTCAAATAAATAAATAATTTTTTAAAAACATAAATAAAATCTTTTTAAAAAATCACTATTATAGGCCCCAAAAGGGGGATAGGGAAATGCTCATCAGTTTGAGGTGGGATTGTAGTTGACAGTGAATTCAAACTGAGACCCCTTAGTCTGCAGAAGTGTCTGGAGTGTTCTCTGTGGGTCTCCTGTTTCAGGGACATCCTGACAAAGTGAAGTGAATGCAGAGGGGAGAACCTCGGTGGTGAGCAGCCTGGAAGCCACATTTGCACAGTGGAGGCTGAAGAAACTGGGTTTTTAGTCTGAAAGGGGGAAGCCTCCAGGGGGACAGGATGTTAATCTTTGATAAGAAGGGCCATTATGTGGATGCAGAGTTAGCCAAATTCTGTGTGGTTCCAGAGGCGGGGTCTAGGACTACTGGATAGAAGTGGTGAGGAAAAGGTTTTTGGCTTTATGGAAGGAAGAGCTGTTGATCTCTTTAAAAAATGGGATGATTTGTCTCATAAAGTACTGAGGTTTTATAGTTCCTGGGAATTTGAAGCAGAAAATACGCTGAATAGTGGCCTAAGTTTTATGTGTTCCATTCTCTGTATATAAAACTAAGAGTGCTGGAAGAAAACAAAACATCCCCAAAACTAACAGTGTTGGGAGAACTGTGGGGTTAATGTTCTTTTTCAGGGACTGTTTAGTGTGGCATCTAAATCAGATCTGGGCATCCGATCCCGAGTGGGCCTGCGTGCTTTGTTCTGTTCTGGATCAACCTATGTGGGTGCTTTCCTGGCTTTTGAGTTCTGCAGCCATTGCTGGGCCTTAGAGCTATAGGACTAGCCTGCTTGCTCCTCCAGGAGAGCCCATGACCATTTAGGAGCATCTCCCCGCCCCCCTCCCTTTTTTTAAGATTTTATTTATTTGAGGCACCTGGGTGGCTCAGTGGGTTAAAGCCTCTGCCTTCGGCTCAGGTCATGATCTCAGGGTCCTGGGATCAAGCCCCACATCAGGCTCTCTGCTCGGCAGAGAGCCTGCTTCCTCCTCTCTCTCTGCCTGTCTCTCTGCCTACGTGTGATCTCTGTCAAAAAAAAAAAAAAACTAAAAAAAAAGGATTTTATTTATTTACTTGGAGAGCAAGCAAGAGAGCATGAGCTGGGGGAGGGGCCAAAGGAGAGGAAGAAACAGACTCCCCACTGAGCAGGGAGCCTGGTGCCAGATCCCAGGATCCTGGGATCACGACCTGAGCCTAACGTGGGTCCAAGTGACTGGGCACTGAGCGTCTCTCTTTTTTAAAATAAAGATTTATTTATTCAAAAGAGAGAGAATGTATGCATGAGAGTATTAGAGGGCGGAGGGTCAGAGGGAGAAGCAGATTCTCTGCTCAGTGGGGAACCCAACCCGTACTTACTTGATCCTGGGACTCAGTCCTGGGACTCCAGGATCATGACTGAGCCACTCAGGGGCCCAGAGCATCTCTTTAGAGGATTGTGAGAGTGGCTCCTTCAAAGCGTCTTCCTCCAAAGCAGGTCAAAACAGGAATGGAACTGCACTCGAGTCAAGGGTCCAAGGTGATTTCAGGCCATCTTCTTGTGGACTTGGCCCAATGTTGGGTGGAGATGGAATTACACCCTAGAGGTAGGAGGGTAGGGCATTTCTGTCCTTGAAGCTGACTTGCAGTTGCCTCCGTATTACTCTAATGCTATGGTCCCCTCCTTTCCCTGCCTCTGAAACAGGAGGTTGGGCCTCACTGTAGGAACAGTACACTAGGCTGGGCTTTGGGGCCTCCGATGAGCTGTGTCAGCTGTGGGTGATGCAAAGAGCCCAGTCAGTGGTGCTGCCTGGCGTACCCATTCCCTGCCCCCATAGCCAAGAGGCCCCAAGGAAGCTGGGTGCTGGAGAAGGTGAGAGCCAGCTCTCTTCAGGCAGTTCCTCTGCTCCTGGTTTCTTTCCAGAGGAAAGGTCAGGCAGGAAGATGGGTCAGTGGCTGAGGAATAAGGCTCAGGTACTGGGGAGGGTGAAAAACCGGCAGGTCAAAGGCGGGGTGTGAAATGGATGGATACAGAATTTACGTAGAGAAGTGGTAGGGATGAAAATGGCAATAGTCCATTGTTTTCATTTCAGAATTTGTTGTAGTAAAGGGTGATGAGTTGTCTGTTTGCTGCCCACAGGCCTTGGCAAAGCTGAGAGCAGCTCCCTGTGGCACATGGCTGTAGACTGAGCCAGAACTCGGCCTGTCCCGGCTTGGTGTTGTGACTGTGGGTCCCTGAGGGCTAACCGTCTACCTCAACAAGGGGATCCCTTCCCTTGTGAATAGTGCAGCATCAGGTGCCCCTGGTGGTGTTTTTGTTTTGTTTTGTTTTGTTTTTTCCCTTCAGTAAGCTCTGGACCCAATGGGCCTTGAACTCAGGACCCCAAGATCAAGAGTTGCGTGGTCTACTGACTGAGCCAGCCAGGTGCCTCCCCCTTTTTGTCCCTGGTCTGTCTGTCTGTCTTTTTAAAAAATTTTTTAAAAAGATTTTTTATTTATTTCAGAGAGAGAGAGAGAGAGAGAGAGTGTAAGTGAGCAATCCTGAGCAAGGGGAGAGGGAGAAGCAGGCTCCCTGCTGAGCGAGAAGCCCAAGGTGAGGCCTGATCCCAAGATCTGGAGATCATGACCAAGCCAAAGGTTAAGGGAAGGCAGATGCTTGACTGACTAAGCCAGGCAGGTGCCCCTGTCCCTGGTGTTTCTAATCAGAAACCTGGGCTGGGGGCCACCTGCACCTGGGGGGCTCAGTTATTAGCATCTGCTAAGCGTCTGCCTTCAGCTGGGGTCATGATCCCAGAGTCTTGGAATGGAGCCTCAAATCAGACTCCCTGGCCCCAATGGGGACCTGCTTCTTCCTCTCCCACTCCCCCTGCTTGTGTTCCCTCTCTCGATTTCTCTGTCAATTAAATAAATAAATAAAATCTTAGAAAAGAAAGAACGAAAGAAAGAAAAACCTGGGCCAGGTCCTGTTTGTAAGGCAGCAGCAGAGCCCAAGGGTGAGGCGTAGGGGCTACACAATGGAGAGAAGTTGCAGGAGGGCTGATGGCTGGCTGGAAACAGAAGTCCAGTGATTAAAGGATGGGTGATTGACTGCGGAGGATTAACAGGTCTGAAAGATTAGTGGAGGGTGAGACACAGACACTTCTGTCACTTGGTGGGGTGCTAGTGGAGACTGTGTGCTTGTCCTTAATTATTAACTTAGCACTGAGGAATTATGGGTGTAGTCTTGCCCAACCCTGTGATACTGTTTGGTTGTTTATTGTCTTGTTTATTAGGTAGAAAGGCAAGTGTTTGTGTAGGACTAGGATGCCCTTTCTAGGGAAGAGGAAAAAAGAGCTTGGGCAGCCAGGAGACAGGAGGGGTGCGAAGGAGGGAGAGGGAGAGACAGAAGACGATCCAGCTGTTCCTTGAGGTTGGTCTTTCCTGCTTCTCAGGATGAAGATGCTTCCGGGCCAGTGTGGTGAGGCCAGGACACAAGAAAACAGGAGGATTAGGGACAATGAAGGACATGCCTCTGCCAGAACTGAGACAGGGAGGAGGCTTCCTGTGAAGCATGCAAGCCCAACACCAGACCTCCCTTTCTCTACTGGGAAAGAAGGCAGGCTGATGCTGACCTTGCCCTTGGAGCTCTTACAAGGACTGGCAAGCCTTCCACCTCAAGCTCCTGTGGCTGAGCTGGGAAGGCAGGGGCAGTGAGGTGATTGGCTTCCACAGTGGAGGTGGGCTGCAGGGCCCTGCCCACTTCAGACGCTGGTGTAGGATCCAGAACATTCAGTGGGCTCTCAGAATCCTTTCTTTTCACTTTCTTCCCAGCCACATCCTGGGACTACGGGGCAACCTAACAGCAAATGTGGGCTTCCTTTCTTGAATTTTTTCTTCAGTAGTGGATTGAAACTTTTTTGGGGGAAATGGATTTCCCTGAGATTCTGACAAAGGCTATGGACCTTTTTCTTAGAAAAAATGCATATTCTTTGGACATGTGTACTTAACTATTTACAAGGAATTTCAGGCCTTGTGGAAGCCCTAGGTTAAGCACCCTGGCTATGAATTTTCCCAGAGCTTGTAGGGGTAAAATTATTGCCTCTACCCCAGGGTAGGACTTAAGGAATGTTTCTGGCTCATTCTTTTGCATTGTCCATCAGGAAAAATGCCATTCCCACTCTATAGGAACCTTGGCTCCAAGGATCTTTCCAAGTACAAAAACAAGTGGCTGTGCTGGCAGGCGGAGCAGGAAGTCTGGCCCCCATTCTAATCCTTGGCCACACGTCCTGACCTGCTGGCCCAGCACTGGATAAGTCACAACAGGAATCGCCAAGGTTAACAATACCACAGATTGCTGAGTCCTGGAGGCTATATCAGGAGGTAAAGGGGTGCAAAGCTGGGAGGACAGTGACTTTTCAAAGCCATAGCCAGAAAACATCACTAATCCTGTATGGCTGCCAGTCACCTCCCACTGCTGGGAGCACTGTTGTGTGTAAGCAAATCCAGTTACTTTGTTTCCTCCCGATTAAGTGCTGAGGGTATGTGTGGTGCTGCCTACACCTCAGCGGGGCCTTTGAATGCTAATGCTGAGGACCTGCTGGGCAGAGGTTTCAAATAGCTCAGGTCTTTGGCCAACGGGTCTGTTTTGATGACTGCTTCTGGAAGTAATGCTTGGGGGTCCTAGGCTCTCTGGGTGGTAAGGTCATTTACCGATCAGAATTCTTATTTTTTCAGGTCTCTTAACCTTCATTAACTGTGCCTATGTCAAGTGGGGAACGCTGGTACAAGACATCTTCACCTATGCCAAAGTGTTGGCACTGATCGCCGTCATCATCGCAGGCATTGTTAGACTTGGCCAGGGTAAGCTGGAATAGCCACGAACTCTTGTGCATTTTCTTTGCGTCCTACTTCTTTAAATGCCTTTTGTGCATTCTCACTTGCTAGGGACATGATTTACATTTTATAGAGGAGGAGACTGAGGCTGCAGAATTAAGTATCTTGCCCAAGTCCCTAATTCCTGGTACGTCAGTGGGGATTTGTACACAGGCTGACCTGAAACCTGTCTTCTCTGCATGCTCCCAGAGGCTGATCTTGGCAAAAAGGCTGATCGTCATGCCCTGGGAGTTGGCTTTAGCCGACTGTCTAGCCCAGTGCTGTAGCTATGTTTGGTTTACCCTTGGAAGTTCTGCAAGGGCAGAAATGAACTCCTTGTACCCACCCCCCTCCAATTTCCAGGCAGGAACACTAGTGTGCCCCGCTAGTCTGTTGCCGGGGGCGTAGTAAGTGCTGTCCTTCTTCCGTCCCGTACCAGCTGTTTGTAGTGTTAGAAAGCGGGTAAGAATGGGGCAGTTTACAGGGCGGGACAGAACCACATCACTTCTGTTCTATAGGCCTTCTGCTCTGTAATGGTTCCTTACCCTAGCAAGCTGCCCCAGTCTTTCCTGTCAGGATCCCCATGCGGTCTCTGGTTCCGTTTTAACAGTGTCCTTGCTGCGGAAGGGGTTCTAAGCCCCTCACTTGCGGTGAGCACCATGTTCTTCTCCTTTTCCGGATCACTTTGAAGCTGGGGGTAGGCCGCTAATCCTTCTGCCTTTGCATGTTCTCTGGATTCTAGGAGCCTCGACTCACTTTGAGAATTCTTTTGAGGGTTCATCATTTGCAATGGGTGATATTGCCCTGGCACTGTACTCGGCTCTGTTCTCTTACTCGGGCTGGGACACGCTCAACTATGTCACTGAAGAGATCAAGAATCCTGAGAGGTAGGTATCTCCCCATCAGTTTTCCATGGCAGTAAGGATAGCTATCATTTACTGAGATAGCTCACCATAGCCACCAAGACAGATTTTACCAGCTCCACTTGAATAGATGCGAGGCCTAAAGGCCAGAGAGATAGCTTGTCAGGGATAACCGCAGGCCTTTTCCCATCTGTCACTTCATTCTTCCAGTAAGTACAGCAGGTTGTATCTGTTCATGTGTGCTTTCTCTTAAGCGTTTTCCTTAATATTCACCTATCCTTATTCCCACATAATTTTAGGTCACAGATGCCCCCAAACTTCCCTGTTTTCTTTTCGAGCCCTTCCTGGTTTCTCAAATTTGTACTGACGTAGTGGTATGATGTCAGCACTTAACAGCATTATTTCAGCCTTGTTATTCTAAATTATTCCACAGTTATTCAGAATGACAAGAGCACTGGACAGGGAGTCAAAGGGTCTGGAGCCTGTCTTTCCACTGATTTGAGTCCCCTGCCAAGACTGCCAGCTTCCTTATCTGTAAATTGAGGGGGTTGAATGATGTGATCTCCAGAGCCCTTCCTGGCTCTCAGATTCAATGATTCTTGGAACTAAGATGTTCCAAGAGTGGAGTGGAGTTTCTGTAAATTTTTAAGTCAAAACAATAAACTCCTCTTGGTCCACAGCCAGTGTTGCAATCCCGGGAGCAGAAGAGAGAAGTAGGACTGAGGCCCTGGGTCAGTGGTGGTGCTTCCACCTACTGGACAGAAGCTAAATGACTTGAGTATGCCCCTTCCCCCGCACTTTGAAGAATGTTTATGAAAGTCATAGCTTTATTGCTTTAGAGGACCTTGTCTTTGTGTCTTTCTCCTAGCCACTGGTTAGGATAGCCCCCAAGGTTCTCAGACTGAGTAAGAGGATGGAGTGAACCCAGTTCCCAAGTTGCTTATTTAGATACACACATTGTTCTGGTCATTGAGGACCTTACTCTCTGGATTTCACAATTTGCGTCCCTAATTTCCTCTTATATTTCTCAACCTTAAGACATATTTCCCAATGTTGGCAATCTTGTAAAGGGAATTCTAACACCAAGAGGCTTGGGATGTTAAAAAAACAACAACCCCCACTGGCCACCTCCCCACCCCCACCATCTTCTGTGCTATTACACAGTGACATTGTTTTTTACTAATTCTTTTTCTGCTGGTTAGCCTTTTCTCTAAATGTGATATTCCTTTCCCTTGATGCTCTTTAAGCTCTGAGCTCAAGAATGAAGTCACTGTTGTACACAGCTTCAAAAGCAAAAGCACTGGGGAAACAAACAGGAGGACCCATCCCTGGATTGGTGTTAAGAGTCTGAGGACCCATCCCTGGATTGGTGTTAAGAGTCTGAGGATTAAAGGATGTGACCCTGAGACTAATGTCTGCATTATTCTATTTGGCTGTAGGAATCTGCCTCTGTCCATTGGCATTTCCATGCCCATTGTCACCATCATCTACATCTTGACCAACGTGGCTTACTACACTGTGCTAGATATGAAGGACATCCTGGCCAGTGATGCTGTTGCTGTGGTAAAGAATTTTCACTAGAAGAAGGCTGAGGGTGTGTTTGTGGGCTTTTTGGAATATTGTAGGTCCTGAAAGTCCTGGAAAGGGGGTAGTCCTTGAAAGGACTATGCTTAGGGGTACCGACCTGGCTCAGTTAGTTGAGTGTGCAACTCTTGATCTTGGGGTTGAGTTTGAGCCCCATTTGATGTAGGGAAACTAGGCTTACAAGGTTGTCACCCCAGCTGTGGAAGGAGGGTTGGTTAGATTAGGGACCTCTGGGGGCATACTTTCATCCTTTTTAGATCCTAATGACCCTTCTGTTCCTTTCTCTTAGACTTTTGCAGACCAGATTTTTGGAATTTTCAACTGGACAATTCCGTTTGCAGTTGCATTGTCCTGCTTTGGTGGCCTCAATGCCTCCATTGTGGCCGCTTCTAGGTAGGAGTGGTGTCTTTTATGGGGGGTGGGTGTTGTGAAGAACTATGGCAGGGGAGGGTAGGACTTACAGGACCCAGAGTTCAGTCACTATGTTCCCCAAATCGTATTAACCCCTTTGTTCTTGTTTCCATTAGCAGCCTCCTGTTCTCACTCATCTCAAAACTGAACCCTATTCCATATTATTCACACTCTTTTGAAGGAGGGGAGGGCAGCAGGAGTGCTAGGAGGCATGTGAACCAGCCCCACCCAGTATCCCACAAGTTTCTCAGCCTCTCTTATCTTACCCAAAATAGGCTTTTCTTTGTGGGTTCAAGAGAAGGCCACCTCCCTGACGCCATCTGCATGATTCATGTTGAGCGGTTCACGCCAGTACCTGCGCTGCTCTTCAATGTAAGTAACCTCAAGGATGGAGCTGAAAGGCAGACTGGGGGGAAATGTTAACAGAAGAAGTGGGGGCACCTGGTTAAGTGTCTGACATGATTTCAGCTCAGGTCATGGTTTCACGATTGTGAGGTCGAGTCCCCACGCTCAACATGGAATCTGCGTAAGGCTTGCTCTCTCTCCCACCACCATACATAAATCATAAAAACCAACAAAAACCAGCAAAGCAACTGTTCTGGCTTTCCCAAAACCTCTAAAAAATTTAGTAGAAAAAGTATCTTCTCGAAAAAGAAAAATGGTAACTCTTCCAGTCTAGGATAAAGCATAAAGTACACTGATTATAATGAATGACTGCCCTGATAGTAAATGACATAATGTTTAAGGGAAAAATGATCTTCTGTGGGAGTAGAAGGTAAAGGTGGTAAGAATTCTTAGACAAAATGCATTTTTTTTTTTTTTTAAAGATTTGAGAGAGAGTGCATGCCAGGGTGAGGGACAGAGAGAGGGTCTTTTAAGCAGACTCCGTAGGGAGGGCAGAACCGGACATGGGCTTGAACTCAAGACCCTGAGATCACAACTTGAGCTAAAACTAAGAGTTAGATGCTTAAGTGACTGAGCCCCCTAGGTACTTCTAGATTAAATATATAATTGTTTTTGGTTAAAGATCTTATTTACTTATTTGACAGAGACACCGTGAGATGGGGAGCGGAAGATGGAGAAGCAGGCTTCCCTCCAAGCAGGGGGCCTGACATAGGGCTTGATCCCAGGACACTGGGATCAAAGGCAGATACTTAACGACTGAGCCACCCAGGCGCCCCTAGACAAAGTACATTTGAAGTGGATTTTTAAGGTTAGGCTGCAAAAGGTGGAGATGAGCTTTAGGTTAACCAAACAGTATGTGGGGAGGTAGATGGGGCACCTGGCTGGCTCAGTCAGTGGAACATGCCAACTCTTGGTCTCAGGGTCGTGAGTTGGAGCCCCATGTTGGACATAAAGATTACTTTTAAAAAAAGGGCATTGAAGAAACCCAAAGACGTATCAGAGTCCTAGGGCAAAGCAGTATGGAGTTGGTTAATAGGAGATAAAAGCTGAAAATGTAGGTTGGAGCCACTAGAGAGAGAGGTTCTTCAGCGAAAGATTTGTGAGGAATTGTACTGATCTGTGCTTTACAGAGGTTAACTTGGCAAGGGTTTGAAGAATGGGCCTGAAAAACCAATTGAGAGGCCACTGGCTTACTAGAAAAGGAAGGAGATACTGTGACTAGGGTGCTAAAGGTTGTGGGAACAGAAGAGGACAGATGCGGGTGAGCGTGGCTTCAGTGACCAAGGCTGTGAGGAGCTGACCTGGGCTTGTGTCCGCAGGGTGTCATGGCACTGATCTACCTGTGTGTGGAGGACATCTTCCAGCTCATTAACTACTATAGCTTCAGCTACTGGTTCTTTGTGGGGCTCTCCATTGTGGGTCAGCTTTACCTGCGCTGGAAGGAGCCTGATCGGCCTCGTCCCCTCAAGGTAATCCACCTCTATCCTACCTTTGCCTGGGACTTGGTGGTAGTTGGGTGTGGAGGTGAAGGGGTTGGAAAGGATCAGTGTTCTCATCTTCACAGAAGAAACTGTTACTATAGCTGCCTAACCTCCACCTGTTTTCTGTGCCCTCCAGCTCAGCCTTTTCTTCCCCATTGTCTTCTGCCTCTGCACCATCTTCCTGGTGGCCGTGCCACTTTATAGCGATACCATCAACTCCCTTATCGGCATTGGCATTGCCCTCTCAGGCTTGCCATTCTACTTCTTCATCATCAGAGTGCCAGAACACAAACGACCTCACTGCCTACGAAGGATTGTGGGTAAGCCTTTGGATCTTCAAGATGATTAGCTGTTGTATGGCCTTTTCCACCCCTCCACATCTGGTCCCCCGCCTCCCAAGTCAGCTTTGCCATAGGGCCTTCTGGTTGTTAGGCTTAACTGAATTATCCCTCAGGTCAGCCCCGTTCAGTGCCCCTTGAACTGAGCTCAGCTGACCTCTTCTTAGTTCTGACTCACATTTCTCTTTGTAGCATCTGCTACATGGTACCTCCAGGTCCTGTGTATGTCAGTTGCTGCAGAGATGGATTTGGAAGATGGAGGAGAGATACCCAAGCAACGAGATCCCAAGTCTGACTAAATACTGTCTAGAATCCATCCTGAGATGTGGAAAGCAGGGGCCTCTCATCCCTTACTGGCTGGAGCCAAGGAAGATGAAAAGGAAAGTACACTTGGTTGAAGCTGCTCAGCCCAGGTTTCTGGACAGATACCTTCAGTTTTCGAACCTGCCTTTTAAGAGATGAAAAGTAATTTATTTGTTTTGCTACACATTGCTTTATTGTCCCTTTAAAAAATTCTGGAACAGACAGTGGTGGGGAGCACGTCAGGTGTGGGCTTGATCCCCTGTGTTAAGATTTTTACTCACCTCTGGGTGTGCCTACCCACTCCTTTTCCTTTAAAAGAGCCAAAAATGCTCTGAAATTCCTGTCTCCTTTTAGAGACATGAAACTGTCACAGGTGCTAGATAATAAAAGGGTTATGTTCTAAACTTTGAGTGGTTTCATTTGAGAATGGTCCCAGAGACCTAAGAGGAACACTAAAAACAGTCTTGTGCTTGAAAGTATCTGAGTATTTCTTTCCTCTCAAGTCAGCTGATGCAACCACTCTATACAAGAGAACACACCGAAGCTGCTCTAGCAAAATGAGATTTTTCACTAACAGCCTAATTATATCTAAGAATTCTGAGCACATGTACTTCTTGAATATTTATAGCATCCTGAGATAAATGTGGATGGAAAAACTCACGTATGGGGTGGGAGTGTAAGCTTGTAATGCCAGGTTACAATGCTGAGGCACTTCCTAAGAGCATGGGCAGGAGCAGTCCCCAGTGGATGTAGTCTTCAGTTTTCTGGAGCACACCATCCATTTCCCTGTTTAATAAGTATTCGGAAGCAGCATGTAGTACAGAGGTTTACTGATTCTGTGGCTGGCAAGATCACTTGGCTCTTTTACACTTAGGTTTGAGTCTGTAATGGAACCCACTTTTAAAAGGAAGAGCTCTATGCCCCAGCGCTTCTAGATCTGGGGCAAGGACTCCGGGTCCAATCTGTTCTGATGCCGAGTCTGAGGAGAGAGCTCCCACCAGTCGGAGCAGGAACGGACTTCAGCCCAGTGTGTCACGCCAGGGCTGCTTTGGCTTGGCACTGCTGCTGTTAGGGGTGCTGGGAGGCTGATTCTTTCCATGCTCTAGCAGTGGGTTGTGGGTAAAGGTCTGTCGTAAGGGACCTAGGGCAAGAGAAGACAAACATGAGGAACGAAGGAAAGGAAGAAACAAATCAGAATAGAGCCTGCAAGGGTTATTTACCCCTGGCGGCTAGTTCCAAGTGGTTCTGCATGCGTCGTTCGCGCTCCTGGAGCTGATGCGCCAGTTCAGCATTCTTCCACCCTGTTGTAAAGAGGAGGAAGACACTGGGTCCTATGCCCATTTTTAGATGACTTCCCCAAGTCGTGTTTCACTAAGGACGTGTTTCAATAAGAACACTTACCTCTTTTGAAGCTTTTTATAAAACCTTCCCGTGGAGGTAATTGGCTAGAGTCATGCACAACACGCTGGGGGATTTTAAGTATAGTCCGTACGGCTGGAATCCGGAGGCAAGCCACCTGGACCAGGGAAAACATATTGGAGGAGAGCCAGTACATGAACACCGCCTGGAGGAGGAGAAAGAGACAGTACTCAGGAACTGTCCTCTGCTGTCAGCTTGATGGGAGATGGCTGGGCTAGATGGAAAGGCTTGGAGCCAGTTCCTAAACTATTACCTACCGTGGGGAAATGGATAGTTATGGGCAAGACGGCTAGGGGCATCACTCTGAGCACATTTCTCATCAACTGAAGATCAGAACTTTGCACACCGGTCTCTGCACCTAACTGCCAAAAAAACCAAAAACAAAACAAATGCATGTCATTTCTAGAGAATCTGGCTCAGATTTCAACCCATCAACTCTACTTTCTTCACTCTCCACTTTGCAGGCCTGGCACTTAGCCAACCTGAGCTTACCTCAAGGACACCCCACATTGTAGCAGTGACCACTAGTGGTAATACGTAGGTGGGGTCAGACAGAGTGAGATCCTGGAACCACAGAAGGCCACCTGTCTGCAGGCTGGGCACAGGAAGGTTGGCCATTTCTCTCAAGGCAATGAAGAAGGAGATGAAGATCGGGGCCTATTACACAGGATAAACAGTATCAGTACCCTTTAGCAAAGGGGACATTTTCATTTCTCTATTACTGAAAACCCTATCATCACCACTTGTTTTTTGGGGGTTTAAGGCATGGAAACAGGAGTTTATCTGACTGGTATAGGACAAAATAAGGAAAATGTTTTTGCTTACCTGAGTCAGAGGTAGAATAAGAGGTCTAAAGAATTTAACATCATGCTTTTTCTGGTAAAATGTCATTTCCGAGGAGGCCTTGTAAACTGTAAAGGAGGGGAAGTTAATGGTTGGGTTAATAATTACACGGATGGAGGTGACCATCCTTATCACCTGGCCCATAAAGTTTCTACCTGACCCTGGCCAATCACTGGAGACATTAGGCCCAAGAAGCAGGTAGATCTTTAGAACTTGCCCACTTCTAGCAACTCCTGATATATGCCATTCCCGTCCCTCAGCAGCGTGTCAGGAGAGTGTAGATGTGTCCTCTCCTGTGCGCATTCTGCAGTTGACTCACACTCAGCATGGTCTCCGGCCAACTTGGCCTCTCTGATTCGAGTGGAAAACTTTTGGATCTCTGGCATGTGGTTATGGATCTTGGCTGCTTCTCGCTGGCCCTTCACGATGAGAGGAAACACCAGGCAGCGGGCAAGGACGGTACCTGGAAAACACAGCCAGGACTGGAGTGAAATCAAAGCAGTCCTACAGTTGGAAGGTTGAAGGTTTTTAGGTCCTCACTAAAAGGGTCTTCTTTATTCTAGTTTTTTTTTCAATACTGTGACACCTGCTGAAGGAACACGTAACAAAGGGCACGGATGACTTGGTTCCTGCAAGGCTTAGTCCTCTGCTTTGACCTCACAAAACTCTAGCATTAACTTCTATAAGGAATGGCCAGGGATACTGTTTATTTCCTTGAACAAAAGGAGGCAGACAAGATACTTTTCTAGATAGTGATGTCTGAAGTTTTCTATTATCAGTGGAATCTCCCTAACCCCAACTCTTTAAGTATAACCCCAATATACGTAAGAGATAAAACAGATATATAAGAATTGCTCTGAGAGAGAGAGTAGTTTGGCTACAGAACTATTCAAGCTCTAGCCTTTGCTTTTCTCAGAGGCACCATTATAGATCAGGGGCTCCTAGGAATGAAGAGTGAAAGCCACTATCCTAGAAATCCCTAGGGTAGGAAGTAATCTGGTGGCTTACTACTTTAGTTCCTCCCTGTTTCTTATACTTCCTATTTCCTGATCATTCAAAAAATATTTAGTTTATCTGTAGACAAGGAAGGTGGGCTGGGCTGAGAAGAGAGGGTGGTGGTGCAGTGGGGAATATGGGATTAGGCTTTATCAACCTTACCATAGTTGATATGGGGTGGAAAGAGAAGGGAAGCTAAGGATGAAATGGAAAATACTAGCCCTGAAGGAGTAGACTGAGAACTGGGCAATGGCAGGGAAAGATGTGGTTAGAAAGACCGGAAGAAAATCAGGAAAGATGATCACAAAAGCTAACGGAAAGATTTCAAGGTCTAATGTGTCTAATTCAGACCCTAGACCCAAGGGGATCATAATGGATGAGGAGGAAAGATCCTGGGCTTACATCCTCTCAAGAATATACCAAAATCTACTACTCCATATAGAATTACCTCTGTACAAAGAACTTTAGCAAAACAGATCTTACACACCTAAGGATATAAAGAAAAAGTCATTTTGAGTTGGGTAGGAGGCCAGACAGGGTCTCGTCAGGACCCACAGTGGCAGGGATTTCACAACCAGAGAGATAGACACTGTGAAACAAGAGGTCCAAGCCCCATATTTGGTTCCCAGCCCTACAACACTGGCTTTGAAAATCAGCGAGGCAGGGCGCCTGGGTGGCTCAGTGGGTTAAAGCCTCTGTCTTGGGTTCAGTTCATGGTCTCAGGATCGAGCCCCGCATTGGGCTCTCTGCTCGGTGGGGAGCCTGCTTCCTCCTCTCCCTCTGCCTGCCTCTCTGACTACTTGAGATCTCTATCTATCAAATAAATAAAATCTTAAAAAAACAAAAACAACAAAACCAGCGAGGCTTACACCTGGGCCACACATGAAGGAGATTCACGGACTCATTTTGGGGCATGCTGGCAGGGCAGGGATCTGTTGGAAGATAATCTGGGGATGGAAGAGCTGGCGGGCACCATTTCTGACATTCTCCATCTACTGTGCTAGCACCAGCTTGTCCAGTCCAAGTGACCCACAGGCCAAGAGCCCTTAAGTGGCTCCCTGCCCCTGCCACACCCAGATGAACTGAGCCTGCACCAGAGCCACACCCCCCAACAAGCGGCCCCTGTCCTGCATATACTAGAGCACCCACAGCAGCTGGACCTCACAGTCAGCCACACAGGAGGCCTGGCCTCCCCATCAGTGGACTATAGCTGTCACAGCTGGGCCTTGTAGCCAGTTGTGCTGAGACCCACCCCCGACACTTGCCCACCCAACAGCAGCAGTGGCAGGACCTTAGACAGGATGGGGGACAGCCCTGCTTACCAGCATACCTGAAGGAGTTGTGGCTGAGCCCTGCAGACAGCTGTGTCAGGGGACAGCCCTGCAAACCACTGAGTTTGCACCAACAGTGACCCAGCCATAAGAGGAGGGTGCATGCAGCCCACTCAAAGAACCCCTAAGGCACCTGGATCGGGTGACTGCGAAGTTTGCACTACTGAACCTCACAGGACACCTGCAAAAAGCTACTCCTTCAAGACCAAGAGACAGAACTGATCTAATTCAAAGAAACAGAGAGTTAGGCAAAAATGAAACAGAGAGCATGTTATAAATGAAATAAGACAAAACCTCAGAAAAACAACTAAAGAGATGAACAATCTACCAGATAAAAAGGTCAGAGTAATAGCCATAAACATACCCACCGAACTCCAAAGAATGAACAAAATGAGAACTATGAAAAAAAAAAAATCAGAGCTGAATACAGTAACTGAAGTAAGTCCACTAGAGGGATTCAGCAGCATATTAGGTAATGCAGAAGAACAAATCAGTGATCTGAAAGGTAGTGAAAATCACGCAAATGGAACATACGACAGTTTAAGGAACCTGTGAGGCAACATCAGGTCTAACTAACACTGGCATTATAGGGATCCAGGAAAAGAAAGAGAAAGGGACAGAAAACCTGTCAGCTGAGAAATTCCCTAACCTGGCAAAGGAAAGAGATATTCAAGTCCAAAAAGCACAGAGAATCCCAAAAAAGATGAGCCTAAAGAGACTCACAGTAAGACTAGTTACCAAAATGCCAACAGTTAAAGAATCTTAAAAGCAGCAAGAAAACACAAAACAAAACCTAGTTACATACCAGGAACCCCCATAAGGCAATCAGCTGATTTTTCAGCAAAAACTTCAAAGGCCAGAAGAGAGTGGCATAATATATTCAAAATAGTGAAAGGAAAAAACTTACAACCAAGAATACTCTACCTGGCAAGGTTATCACTCACACTGAAGGAGAGATAAGGAGTTTCCCACATAAGCAAAAGCTAAGGAGTACATCCACACTGAACCAGCCCTATAAAAGAAATGTTAAAGGGACTTCTCAAAACAGAAAAGGCCATAATTAGAAATAAGAAAATTTATGAAAAAAAAATCTCACTAGTAAACATATAATAAAGGTAGTGGATAATTACCTACAGAGCTAGGGTGAAGGTTACAAAAGTAGTAAAATCATCTAGACCTACAATAATTAGTCAAGGGATACAAAAATATTAGAATATCACAAATATCTTAGAATATTAATTCTAAGATACAATGTTAAAAACAATGTGGGAATTTTCAAGCCATTTTTTTGTATAACCTACCCATTCAAATTATTACACAATTATTTAACAGGTTTTCTAAATAAGTTTTTAAAGCTTGGGGGGGACAAGACCCCATAAAATGTGGGAAGGGGGGACTAGTATTTTTAGAATCCACTTGAATTTAAAGCAACCATCAACTTACATACATTTATATAAGATTTCTATACATACAGTGTTAAATAGGAACTTAATGGTAACCATTAACCAAATACCTATAATAGAACACATAAAAATAAAGAGAAAGGAATATAAACATAACACTAAGGCATGTCACCAAATTACAAGGGAGAAGACAGCAACAGAGAACTACAAAACCACCAGAAATCAATACAATGGTAAGAAGTAGGGGTGCCTGGATGGCTCAGTCAGTAGAGCATGTGATTCTTGACCTAAGGGTCCTGAGTTTAAGCCCCACATTGGATGTAGAGGTTACTTAAGAAAATGGTAGGGGCTCCTGGGTGGCTCAGTGGGTTGGGCCTCTGCCTTCGGCTCAGATCATGATCTCAGGGTCCTGGGATTGAGCCCCGCATCGAGCTCTCTGCTCAGCGGGGAGCCTGCTTCCCCTTTCCCCTCTGCCTGCCTCTCTGCCTACCTGTGATCCTTCTCTCTGTCAAATAAATAAATAAAATCTTAAAAAAGAAGAAAATATGGTAAGAAGTATATATCTATCAGTAATTAGTTTAAGTGTAAATGAACTCCATGTTCCAACCAAAAAACCAACAAACCAAAGAGGGCAGCTTATGGTGGTATAGGCCTATCTTAGGAAAGAAAAATCTCAAACAATCTAACCATACTGCTAAATGAACCAGAAAAAGAACAAAGCCCTAAGTTAGTAGAAGGAAGGAAATAATGAATATTAAAGCAGAAACAAATGAAATAGACTAAAAAAGCAATGGAGAAGATCAACAAAACTAGAGATTTTTTTTTTTTTTTAAACTTTTATTTATTTATTTATTTGACAGAGAGAGAAATCACAAGCAGGCAGAGAGGCAGGCGGAGAGAGAGAGAGGGGGGAAGCAGGCTCCCTGCTGAGCAGAGAGCCCAACACGGGACTCGATCCCAGGACTCTGGGATCATGACCTGAGCCGAAGGCAGCGGCTTAACCCACTGAGCCACCCAGGCGCCCTAGAGATGGTTCTTTAAAAAAGATAAAATTGGTAAGGCTTTAGCCAGACTCACTAAGAAAAAGAGGGCCCAAATAAAATCAGAAGTGAAGGAATTTAACAACCACCACCACCTAGGAAACACAAACACAAAGGATTGCAAGACAGTACTATAAACAATTACATGCCAACAAATGGGACAACCTAAAAGAAATGTATAAACTCCCAGAAACATACAATCTTCCAAAACTCAATCTGGAAGAAATAGAAAATCTGAACAGACCAATTACTAGTAATGAAACTGAATGGGCAATCAAAATCCCAACAAAAAACACTCCAAAGACCAGATAACTTCACAGGTGAATTCTACCAAACATAGAGGAGTTAATACCTATCCTTAAACTATTCCAGAAGATAGAAGAAAAAGAAAAGCTTTCACACTCATTCTACAAGGCCAGCATTACCCAGATACCAAAAGCAGACAAAGACATTAAAAAAAGAGAAAACTATACGGGCCAAAATCTGTGCTGAATATAAATGATGCAAAAAACCTCAACAAAATATTACCAAACTGGGGCGCCCGGGTGGCTCAGTCATTAGGCATCTGCCTGAAGCTCAGGTCATGATCCCAGAGTCCTGGGATCAAGCCCACATTGAGTTCCCTGCTTGGCAGGAAGCCTGCTCCTCCCTTTCCCACTCCCCCTGCTTGTGTTCCCTCTCTCGCTGTCTCTGTCAAATAGATAAAAAAAAATTAAAATTTTTTTTTTACCCAACCACTGTAATTTATAACAATGTATCTAAAGGATGATTTAATACATTTGATAACACATTTAATAATACATTTAAAGGATGATTCACCCTGATCAAGTGAGATTTATTCTGGGAATTCAAGGATGGTTTAATATTCACAAATTCAGTGTGATTTACTACATTAACAAAATGAAAGAAAAATGTATGATCATCTCAACAGGTGCAGAAAAAGCATCTGACAAAACTCCACTTCCACTCAAGATAAAATCTCTCAATAAATTGTGTTTAGAGAGAATATACCTCACTATAAGAAAGGTCATATATGAAAAACTCATATTTAAGGGGGCACCCGGGTGGCTCAGTCAGTTAAACATCTGCTTTTGGCTCAGGTCATGATCTCAGGGTCCTGGTATTGAGCCCCGAGTCAGACTCCCTGCTTCGGAGGAGGCCTGCTTCTCTCTCTCCCACTCTCCCTGCTTGTGTTGTCTCTGTCAAATAAATGAAATCTCTGGGGGTGGGGGGAAGGATGTGGAGAAGAGAACCCTGGTGCACCACTGGTGAGAATGCAAAATTGTACAGCCCTGTGTCCAACTTCACACTCAGTGGGGAGTCTGGAAAGACGCACTTGCTCTTTCTCTTAAGTAAATCTTAAAAACCCCAAAAAACCCCAAAACAAAAATGTATTTGCACCTGTAAGTTCACTGTAGCATTATTTACAATCGTGAAGATATGGAGGTAACCTAAATATCTGTAGATAGATGAATGAATAAAGAAGGTGTGGCATATAAACACACGACAGAGTATTAAGCAGTGATTAAAAAAAAAAGTGAGGGGCACCTGGGTGGCTCAGTGGGTTAAAGCCTCTACCTTCGGCTCAGGTCATGATCCCAGGACCCTGGGATGGAGCCCTACATCGGGCTGTCTGCTCCGCAGGGAGCCTGCTTCCTCCTCTCTCTGGGCCTGCTTTTCTGCCTGTCAAATAAATAAATAAAATCTTAAAAGAAAAAAAAAAAGTGAGCTCTTACCATCAGTGACACGGATGGACCTACAGGGTATTAGGCTATGTGAAATAAGACAGAGAAAGATAAACATCATATAATTTCACTTGTGTGAAATCTAGAAAACAAAACAGACTCATAGATACATAGAACAGTCTGGTTGCCAGAGGGGAGGGGACTAGAGAAGATGGGCAAAATGGGAGGAAATTAAAAGGTACAAACTTTCAGGGGTGCTAGGCTGGCTCAGTCAGTGGAACATGTGGCTCTTGATCCCGGGGTTGTGAATTCGAGCCCTACACACCCAATGTGTGGGTCAGGATCATGACATGACCCTGAGATAAAGATCTGCACACTCCATCAACTGAAACCAGCTAGGCACCCCAGGGATTGGCTTAAATAAACTTAAAAAAAAAAAAAAAAAAAAAAAAAAAGTACAAACTTCCAGTTGCAAATAAAGATGATCCAGGGATGCAATGTACAGCATAGAGACTTACAGTTAATATACTGTAACAACTTTATATGGTTACATGGTGATCACTTCATAATATATATCTTGAATCACTATGTTATACATCTGAAACTAATGTAATACTGTATATAAACTACAATAAAATAAATTGGAAAAAAGTGTCTAACACAGAAAGATCAAGTATGAAAAATGGGTTCAATAATGTCACTGACAAAATGAGGTGGTTTTAGTAGATTGCTAAAAAGAAAAGGTCAGATTGCTGAGTGTCAAAGAGTGGAAAGAAAGAAGTAAGTCCACTGCATACAGAACAGTCTTTTAAATAAGAGCTTTGAAAGAAGAAAGAACTAAGGATGAAAAGAAGGGACTTTTCCTCAAGAAATCCATGGTATACTTGAACATGTTTATATTTTCAGAATAGGGCAGTAAAAAGAGAGAAGCTGAAGGCCTAGGGGAAAGGATGATCACCAGAGCAAGGTGTAGGAAGAACAGAATTTAAAGTACAGTCTTAACCTGCAAGAGAAACAATGTGGGCACCTTCCAACTGGCGGCAGGGGTGGGTGCGTGGGGAGAGGTTTAAGCACCAGGCCTGACCTATCACCTAAAGCAGGGCAGCTTCATCACTGTTAACAAGGTCTCCTTACTCTAACCCCATGCTCACATTAAAGATCTACACTTGTTGAATCCCAGGTGATCCAGTGGTTTTATAATGTCCTTTAGGAAAGAGTAGTAGTGTGTATCTAAGGATCAAGAGCCTCTATTCCTTGTCTGAATCATCTGATTTTCTGACCCCTAAACTTCTGCAACTACAGTTGACCCTTGAGCAACAGGGGTTTGAACTCCCTGGGCCCAAGCATATGTTGTTGTTGTTGTTGTTTTTAAACAGTACGGTACATGTATTTTTTTTCTTCCTTAATTGTAAGAATGTAGAATACATGTAACATACAAAACGTGTACGAGCTGTTTATGTTATCAGTAAGGCTTCTAACAGTAGGCTACTAAGTTTTTGAGTAGTCAAAAGTTATGAAATTTCAACTGCTGGGCGGGGTTAGCGCCCCTAACCCACAGGTCGTTCAAGGGTCAGCTGTATTCCCTCCACCCACTTACAGAAAGGCTATCTTTGCAGTTCTACCCTAAGTTCCCATTTCTTCTACCCTTGGCCAGGATGTGTTTCCCTTACATGCAGCAATGGCCCCCCACCAAGGTAGGCCTAGGTTAACATGCATAGATTCCAGTAAGTTCTGAATCAGTCCCACTGGGGTGTATGACCCCAGACCCAGTTCAGCGAAGCTCTGTTCTGCAGCAGCTTGGACGACATCTGCGGTTTCTCCAGAAGCCACCTCAGGTACTGCTGTGGGTGAGGGAGTTGCAGGAGGGCCCTGAACCTGTGCAAAAGGAAATCATGTGTAATACTCAGTAGGGGGGACATACAGAAATCACAGGCCCCCTAATAACTAGTATCAGGTTGTTCTATTGACTTTCTACTTCTTGTTCTCCGGGTTAGTCTACAGTGTAGACTACACAGAATTCAAGGCTTAAAAGGACATCTTACTTTTTCCTCGGGACAGGAAGACGAGTTACTTAAAGTAAGACTTCCTGACTTTCTTTCCTATTAGGAAGTTATTTCTTCTATCAGTGTTCCAAACTTCACGGTCATTTGAGTTTCACTGGCACAATTTTGCAGATACTGAAACTATACTAATTTTCATTTAAAACAATTCAGTTTTTAAGACCAAAATATTCACTTGGTCTCACCATCAGAAATATTAATACCCAAGAAGTCATTCATATGAAATTTATAACTTTTCTAACACACACACACACACACACACACCTGGAATCATATCTCATACACCTTCAGGGGCTTGCCACCATTATGGCAAACAGTGCCTTGTTTATAACATCAATCTATCCTGCTGTACTTAAAATTATTTCCCCACTGATGCTACAATTTTGGGAGATGCATGGAGTGTGCCACATCCCTCCTCCTTGTAAACAAAATAAAACCGACCAACAAACACTACTCCTAACGTCGCAGGGACGAATCGCCTCTTACCTGGGCTTCTGCGAACAAGATCACGGAGGTACTGAGGCCCCGGGGTCCAGAGCCAGCGAGGACGACATAGTGCGGGCGCTCGAAGCACCCGCCGCTTGGAGAGAGGAGCCCCGCAGTCAGCGGTTTCCGCGGCCAAGGCGAGGGCCCTGCGACGCTGTGGAACTGAGAGGGTAAAAGAAGGATGGAGCCCCTTTATCAGGAGCAGATGTCACTAAACATGTTCATTAGCCACGAAGCACGCAACCTTCTACCACAGGTGAAGTCACTATTACTCTCCGCGCGCAGATGGCTGGCCCGAAGGCATGCACTTAGTGCAGCCTGGCTCTCGGTTACCGCAGGTCCACCCCGGAGCAGAGAGGTCGAGGCTGACGTTTCCGTGGCAGGGGTGACATCGGGACCCACAGACAATATGCGACAACAATATGCGGCCGCTGAGCCCGCAGGGTCGGGGACATAACCCTCCCATGTACGCATGCGAGCCTAGGTCAAGAGAGGCAGGTCCCGGTGAGGTCAGCGTCTGCTCAGGCTGTTCCTGGCATGCGCTGTCTCTGGCTGGGATCATGGGGACAGGGCTGGGTCCTGGCACTCAGCACTGGAGTAGCCTTACCTGACGCTGTGACCGTAAGAGACGCAGAAGCTCCCGGCGACCGTACATTAAGCCTACCGCCATTTTGCCGGGAAGTGGGCTGAGTGCGCTTGCGCTTGCGCTTGCGCACTCAGAACTTCAGCCTCGCGGGAAGAGGCCCTTTTGGAAATGGACATGAAGCCAGAGCTGTTGCTATGATCAGGTGGTAACTGAGACTGGAACTCAGCGGCCATATTTGAAGTGGGTAAGAAGACGCTAAGGGCCCTATTAACAAGATCGCGCAGTGTGTTGGGAAGATTGAGAGGAAATTGAAGTTAAAGGCCACCTGAAGGGCTGTCAGGTAGTGACTGCAAAATCCCAGGGATTTCTTGTCTGTCAGCTCCCAACCCTAACATCTGAAATGTACTAGACAGAAATGGTAAAGAAAGGCAAAAATTATAATCCAGATTTAGTAGTAGTGGGGGTTATAACCTATCAATCACAAATGTTGGATGCTATTGTAAATAAGATTTTAAAGTTTACTTTGAAAAATTAATACAGTTACAGGTGATGACAAGTATACAACTACAGGACTCTTGGGGAAAAAAACCCCGAACTGTTACTTTGGTGCCCCCAAATGAACCATCTGTCACAGTATTTACAGTGGCCACTATGGAAAACAGAAGTTTCTCAAAAAATTAAAAATAGAACTACTATATGATCCAGAAATTCCATGTGTGGGAATATATCTGAAGGAAACAAAAACACTACATCAAAGAGATGTGTGCACCTTCATGTTCACAGAAGCATTATGTATAACGGCCAAGACGAGGAAAGAATCCAAATATCTGTGGGAGGATGAATGGAAAAAAGAAATTGTGGTATAAATGTACAATGGCAAGTAATTCAGTCACAAAAAAGAAGGTAATCCTGCCATTTGTGACAGCATGGATGGACCTTGAAAGCATTATGCTAAGTGAAATAAGTCACACAGAGAAAGTATACTGTATGATCTCTTATGTGGATTTAAAAAAAACTCATAGAAGAAAGAGATCAGATTTGTAGTTATCAAAGGCAGGGGGTGGGGACATGCAGAATGGATAAAAGTGGTCCAAAGGTCCAAACTTCCAGGTATAAATAAGTACTGGGGATATAATGTACAACATGATGGCAATAGGTAATATGGCATATTTTGTATGGTATATTTGGATGTTGTTAAAGGAATAAATCTTAGGAGTTCTCATCACAAGATAAAAACAATTTTCTTTCTTTTTTTGTATATGAGATGATGGATGTTAACTAAATCTATTGTAATTACTTTGTAATATATGTAAGTCAAGTCATGCTGTACACCCTAACTTAAAATTGACTGTGTGTCATTTTACCTCAATAAATCTGGAAAAATGTTCTCGACACACACAGATTGTTACTATGCAAGGTGATGACTATGCTAACTTACTCTATTGGTAATTGTTTTGCAATGTATATTAACTTATTACATTGTACAGTTATACAATATTATATGCCAATCATATATCAATAAAGCTGGGAAAAAAGGAAGATTTTGAGGAATATATAAAAAACTTCTAGGGGTGTTTGGGTGGCTCAGTCAGTTAAGCATCCAACTCTTAATTTCGGCTCAGGTCCTCATCTCAGGGTCATGAGATTGAGACCCAAGTCAGGCTCTGGTCTCAGCTCAGAGTCTGACTGAGATTCTCTCCGTTTCACTCCCCCTCTGCACCTCCTCTTGCTTGCCCAGGTGCATGTGCTTGCTCTCAAATAAATAAAAAAATATTTAAAAAAATTATACCAAAACTAACATGTAAATTAGATAAGGTTGCTGGATACAAGGTCAATATGCAAAAAATCAATTTCTATACACTAACAATAAACAATTGGAAAATAAAAAATGCCATTTACAAGAGCATCTAAACCAAGAAACATTTATGAGTACATTTAACAAAAATGAGTGTAAACAAACAAACAAAGGAACCCAAAATATGTGTCTGACTTGTATAGTGACAGCTACAAAATATTACTGAGGGGGAGGTTTCATCAAGTGGAGAGATAAACCATGTTGATGGATTTTAAGACTCAGTATTGTTTAGAGGTTGATTCTTCTCAAAGTGATTTATAGCAATCTCAATAAAAATCCCAGCACTTTTGTAGAAACTGACAAATAATTTATATGAAATATTTATATGAAAAATATAAAAGATCTAGAATAGACAAAACACTTTTTGAAATAGAAGAACAAAGTTGGAGGACTTACAGTACCAGATTTCAGGACTTACTATAAAACAACAATAATGAAGGCAGTGTGGTACTGGCATAAAATAGATATTTAGATCAAAGGAACAGAATAGTGTTCAGAAAAAAACCCACACATACATGATCAACTTATTTCAATAAGAGTGTTAAGGCAATGCAAAGGAAAAAGGAAATCTTTTCAACAAATGATGCTGGAATAACTGGATATCCCTATAAGAACAATTCAATCCTCAACTCTTAGCTTGTACTATATATAAAAATTAATTTAAAATGGGTCATAATCCTAGGCTTAAAGGCTAAAACTATAAATTTTCTAGAAGAAAGCACAAAATACCTTGGAATAGGCAAAGGTTTCCTAGATGGGATACAAAAGCACAAGTCACAAAAGAGAAATTTGATAAATAGGACTTCATCAAAATTTAAAATGCTGTCCCTTTGAAAGGCATTAAAAAAAATTAAAAGGCAAGCATAGACTGGAAAAATAATCACAATACATACATCCAACAAAAGATTTGTATCTAAGATATATAAATTATTCTTTTTATAATTTAATGATTAAAAACAATGTAGCCCATGAAAATTGGCAAATGTTTTGAACAGGCATTTCATGAAAGAAGATGGTAGAAAGAATAGTTAGAAATCAGGGTGCCTGGGTGGCTCATTTGGGTGAGCATCCAACTCTTGATCTCAGCTCAGGTATTGATCTCAGGATTGTGAGCTCAAGCCCTGAGTTGGGCTCCACACTGGACATGGAGCCTACTTAAAAAGAAAAGAAAAGAATAGCCAAAATCACATGAAGAGACATTCAAAATCATTAGTCATCAAGGAAATGCAAAATAAAACCACACTGATTTACTTCTACGTACTACTAGAATTGCTGAAATTAATTGATGGATAATACCAGGTATTGTGGTGAATATGTGAAGCAAGTAGAACTTTCATAAATTGCTGGTAGGAATGCAAAATGGTACAATCACTTGGCAGATTCCTATAAAATTAAATGTACACTTACTAAATGACCAAGCAATGCCACTTCTAGCTATTTTTTCAAGAGAAATGAAAATATATGTTCACAAGAAGACTTGTACAGGAGTATTCACAGCAGTTTTATTCATAGTAACACCAAACTGGAAACAAATATTCATCTGTATGTGATTAGATAAATCCCGGTGGGATGGAATGCACTAGCAATAAATAGGAATGGACTACTGATACACACGACATGGGTGATTTTCAGAAACACTATGCTGACCAAAAGAAGCCAGGGACAAGAGAATCCATAATTCAGTTTCATTATCTAAAGTTCTAGAGCTGAAAAATGTGACAGAAATGAATCAAATGTGACAGAAACAGATCAATGATTGCCTGGAGCTGTGGGTGTGTGAGTGAGGGTAGAATTGACAGCTGAGAGGTTAGAGGGAACATTTTGTGATGATAGAAATATTGCACATTTTGATTGTGTTGGTGGTTTTATAGGTGAATAACCTTTATCAAAAACTCAGCAAACAATTCACTTAAATGGGCACGTTTTATGTGTTATACATCAATACATTTCATTCATAAGTAAAAAAAGTTTATAGAAGTCATTGCTCTGTCAAAATAGTGTATTTGCCTCAGTTATCCATAAATTTAACATAGAAATTTTTTAAAAATTAATTTTCTGGGGGTGCCTGGGTGGCTTAGTGGGTTGGGCCTCTGCCTTCGGCTCGGGTCATGAGGGAGCCTGCTTCTCTCTCTCTCTCTCTACCTGCTGCTCTCCCTGCTTGTGATCTCAGTCTCTCTGTCAAATAAATAAAATCTTTAAAAAATTAATTTTCTGGTAATTATTTTACTTTTTCATCCAGCATGGATATTCATTCTTTGGTGTCTTTGAGATATTTGGTGCCTTTGTGAGATACACGTAATGGGCTTTAACAATTCTGTGGAGAGACTGTTTCTAACTAAGAGAACACCAGGGATGGCTTCATGGAGGAAACCTGTTTTTTTAAAGATTTTATTTATTTTATTTTATTTTTTTAAGGATTTTATTTATTTATTTGACAGAGATCACAAGTAGGCAGAGAGGCAGGCAGAGACAGAGGGAAGCAGGATCTCCACCGAGCAGAGAGCCCGATGTGGGGCTCGATCCCAGGACCCCGGGATCATGACCCGAGCCAAAGGCAGAGGCTTAACCCACTGAGCCACCCAGGCACCCTTAAGATTTTCTTTATTTAGGGTCACCTGGGTGGCTCAGTTGTTAAGTGTCTGCCTTCGGCTTGGGTCATGATCCCAGAGTTCTGGGATGGAGCCCTACATCAGGCTCCCAGCTAGGCGGGAAGCCTGCTTCTCCTTCTCCCATTCCCTCTGCTTGTAATCCCTCTATCTCTGTGTCTCTCACTGTCAAATAAATAAAATCTTTAAAAAAAAAGATCTTTTTTTTTGTAGAAACTGACAAATAATTTATATGAAAAAATTTATATGAAATAAAAAAAGATCTTTTTTTTTTTAAAGATTTTATTTATTTGACAGAGAAAGAGACAATGAGAGAGGGAACACAAGAAGGGGAAGCGGGAGAGGGAAAAACAGGCTTCTCACTGAGCAAGGAGCCCAAAGCGGGGGTCGATTCCAGGACCCTGGGGTCATGACCAGTGCCAAAGGCAGATGCTTAAAAACTGAGCCACCCAGGTGCCCCAAGGAAGCCATTTTAAATCTTGGCCTTAGATTAGTTAAGAAACAGAGAAAGGAGCACCTGGGTGGCTCAGTGGTTTAAGCCTCTGCCTTCAGCTTAGGTCATGGTCTCAGGGTCCTGGGATCAAGCCCTGCATCAGGCTCCCTTAGCACGGAGCCTGCTTCCCCTTCTCTCTCTGCCTGCCTCTCTGCCTACTTGTGATCTCTCTCTGTTAAATAAATAAAATCTTAAAAAAAAAAAAGAGAAAGAGAAATAAAGATAATGATATGGCATTCCAGGCAGAATAGACAATAAAGCAAAGCAGTATTGTCTTTTGCAAAAATACACTGTTTGGAGAGACTTCGAGTCTGTACTTCACTGTTTATTATATCATGTCTCTATATCAAACACCTATATGTAATTAACTGTAACTTTTAATTATGCACAGATGATTTTTCCCTATGCAGAATGTTCCTTAGGCTTAATCAGGAAATCTTTTAAAAGAGCCAACACTAGGAATTCATTAACTTAAAAATTGGCACCAGCTATAACTAAATATTAATAACATAAGAATTATTAATGTAATTACTGTACAGCAATTTACAGTACCACATAAAAGGGCATTCATTCATTCAACAAAGTGTGTGTTGAGTGCCTTTAACGTACCTGGCACCATTCTAGGCAATAAAACCCCTCTGTAATTAGAGTGAAAAATCACTTTCGGTAGAGTATGATATCGGCAGTCCTATTTAGTCTTCCTTTAAAAAAGATACATATTGGGCGCCTGGGTGGCTCGGTGGGTTAAGCCACTGCCTTCGGCTCAGGTCATGATCTCAGGGTCCTGGGATCGAGTCCCGCATCGGGCTCTCTGCTCAGTAGGGAGCCTGCTTCCTCCCCTCTCTCTCTGCCTGCCTCTTTGCCTACTTGTGATCTCTCTCTGTCAAATGGATAAATAAAATCTTAAAAAAAAAAGATACATATTTATATTGGGGCGCCTGGGTGGCTCAGTGGGTTAAGGCCTCTGCCTTCGGCTCAGGTCGTGATCCTAGGGGTCCTGGGATCGAGCCCCGCATCGGGCTCTCTGCTCTGCGGGGAGCCTGCTTCCTCTTCTCTCTCTCTGCCTGCTTCTCTGCCTACTTGTGGTCTCTGTCTGTCAAATAAATAAAATCTTAAAAAAAAAGATACATATTTATACATAAATATTGGTCTTCCATAATTTTTCTTTTGTTCATTTTTCAGCACTAACCACTCTAAGACACAGAAAAAAACCCCAGAGAAATTCATAGTCTAGATAGGAAAAAATACAGATGCATGACATGATTAAAATACTTTAAAAACAAATTTACAGTGAAGTTTTTGGTAACAAAATACAGACTAACTGGGAGTTCAAAATTAACAGGGCCACAATAGGGAAATTCATGAACGAGGACAGTGGATGAGATTTTGGTTGGCGCTTGGAGGAAGAGGGAGCCAGACAACAGCACAAACAAAGCAATGAGTAAGGTGTGTGGAGGACACTATGAACACTGGTCCGCAATTGAGTTTAACCCTGTAATTCTTTTTTTCATTTAAAAAAGATTTATTTATTTTATTTTAAAAGATTTTACTTATTTATTTGACAGAGAGAGTACCAACTGGGGGAGTGGCAGAGGGAGTGGGAGAGGCAGCCATGCAGGACTCCATCCCAGGACCCTGGGATTGCCACCTGAGCCGAAGGCAGACGCTTAACCAACTGAGCCACTCAGGCTGCCCAGATTTATTTATTTTAGAGAAAAAAAGAGAGATGGAGCTCGTGCACATATGAAGGGGGAAGGGGCGAAGGGAGAGAATCTTCAGGCTGATTCCTGAGTGAGCATGGAGCCTGACCACAATGGGGCTCGATCCCATGACCCATGAGATCATGACCTGAGCTGAAACCAAGAGTTGGACGCTCAACTGACTGAGCCACCCAAGCACCCCAAACTCATAATTTTTTTTCTTTTCTTTTTTTTTTTTTAAGATTTTATTTATTTATTCGACAAAGATCACAAGTAGGCAGAGAGGCAGGCAGAGAGAGAGGAGGAAGCAGGCTCCCCGCCAAGCAGAGAGCCCGATGTGGGGCTCGATCCCAGGACCCCCGGATCACGACCTGAGCTGAAGGCAGAGGCTTTATTTTTAACCCACTGAGCCACCCAGGCACCCCTATAATTTTTTCTTTTCAACCTTATAATTTTTATAAGGACACTGGTCATATGAAATTAGGGCCCACCCAAAATACCTTATTTTAACTTTTTTTTAAAAGATTTTATTTATTTATTTGACACACAGAGAGAGCACAAGCAGGGGGAGCAGCAGGCAGAGGGAGAGAGAGAAGCAGGCTCCCAGCTGAGCAAGGAGCTGGATGTGGGACTCGATCCCACTACCCTGGGATCATGACCTGAGCCGAAGGCAGCAGCTGAACCAATTGAGCCACCCAGTCATCCCTACTTTATTTTAACTTAATCACTTTTTTAAAGATCTTATCTTCAAATGTAGTTACAGTCTGAGGTACTGGGGTTGTTAGAATTTCAATATACAAATTTTGGGGAGACACAATTCAGCTTACAACATTATTTAAAAAATAATTACTATATTATTGGTGAGCTCAGAAACAAAAAATTCGGTATGCTTGGCTGGCTCAGTTGGAAGAGCATGAGACTCTTGATCTCAGAGTTGAGAGTTTGAGCCTCATGTTGGGTGTAGAGATTACTAAAATAAATTAACTTAAAAAGAAGAAAAACAAAGAAAAAATGGGGTGAATATGAAGAGAGGGGATGTGGTAGATAACTGGAAAAGTAGATTAAATAAAACAATGATATTTTAATTATTATGTGCTGGGTATTGTGCTACATTATATTCACTATCTCACTAAATCATTTATTTATTTATTTTTAAAGATTTTTATTTATTTATTTGACAGACAGAGATCACAAGTAGGCAGAGAGATAGGCAGAGAGAGAGCAGGGAAGCAGGCTTGCTGCTTTGCAGAGAGCCCAATGCGGGGCTCGATTCCAGGACCCTGGGACCATGATCTGAGCCGAAGGCAGAGGCTTTAACCCACTGAGCCACCCAGGCGCCCCAATCATTGATTTAAACATTGATTTAAATCTGGCACCAGTTTCGGGAGTGTGTTGAATCGTGATAAGCTGTGGGCTTTGGATTTTATTGTATGGACAAGAAGAATAATTTGAAGGCAGGAAAATGACACAAGGAAGAGTAGTTTAGGAAGAATAGTAACAGAATGGAGCAGACTAGTCCGTTTCAAGGGTCAGCAAACTTAACGTATAAAGGGCTGGAAAGTAAATGTTTTAGTCTTTGTGAGCCATATGGTCTCTGTCACAAGTACTGAACTTGGTCATTGCTGTGTGAAAGCAGTAAACAAAGGAGCATGGCAATGTTCCAATAAAACTTTATGTACAAAAATAGATATGGCCCATTGGTCAATGTTTGCTGACCCCTGGCATAGACATAGTACTGGAAAGAAACTGGCCATTCAAGACCAGTTAGGAGGAGATTATTGCAAAAATTTTAACTGCAGCGAGGAAGGCCTGAATTAAGCTAGGCCAATATAATGGAAAGAGACAGATATTAGGGACATTTCAAAGGAAAATCACTGTATCTCAAGTTGGGTCAAACACTGGATGTGGGACTTGAATACTGAGGATGTTGAGCAGAGAAGCCAAGAAAACGGTGGAGCCACCGACATAATTGGTTATATTAGTGTGCTGGTCATTTGTCTCGTTGCTTTCAGATCCTTCTGTTTCTTGTTTTTTTTTTTTTTTTTTTTTTTAAGATTTTATTTATTTATTTGAGAGAGAAAGTGAGCAAGGATGAGTGGGGGTGAAGGTGGGGAGGGGGAAATGGGGAGGAGCAGAGGAAGAGGGAGAAGCAGGCTCCTTGAAGAGCAGGGAGCTCTTTTGATGCGGGACTCCATTCCAGGACCCTGAGATCATGACCTGAGCTGAAGGCAGACGCTTAATGGACTGAACCACCCAGTTGCCCTGATCCTTCTCTGTTCTTAACCTCTTTGTCTTGTATCACATATACTGCTTTTCTTTGCCCTCTGGCTTCTGGATAGGTTTGCAGTGGATGGAAGTCATTGCCTGAAAAGGAGTGTAGAGAGAGACACTAGAGTATTTCCTCGTCCTTTCTCTGTTGCCTGCATTATTTCTAACAGCTGTATCTCCTTGGCCAGACAGGCTTTCTCTCCATAATCCTGGCTCCCTCCCTGCAGACTTTGCCATGATTCTAGTGCCCTCTGGATGCCCTTAGATTCTGGGCTCCAGTAACACCACCAGCTCTCACTGTCCCTCCAGCCTAGGGCAGGATAGCAGCTGCTGTTGTCAATTTCTGGACTGCTTTTCTGTGGGTCCCTGTTTGACTTCATAGCTCTTCTATTGCCCATACACCAATCAATTCCTTGTGGTACAATTCCTCTGACATACTTCCAGCGGTTTCTGTTTCCTGGCTGGACCCTAGCTAATAGAGCTCAGAAGCCTTGTCACTTATCAAGTAATTGTCTCCTAGCTCCAAACCTGACTGCTTTGCGATGCCAGGGCTGGCAACCTCCTGAACTGCGTTTCTGCCTCACCAGCTGGCTCCCTTGTTCAACTCTGCCAATAAAGGGCACTAGGGGGAGACTGAAAGGCTGGAGGAGCGGGAAACGACTGGCTCCTTCTAGTTTGTTCCAGGTGGGCTTCCTCTCTAATTGCATTTCCTGTGAACAGCGTCCCAGCAGTGCTTCTTCATCCCAGCAGTCCTTTGGGCAGAAGTGGAATCCATCTTTCCATTTTCCCCCAACACTTGCGGAACCAGTCTTATCCCCCTGCCAAGACACGGCTCGAGTAGTCTGCCGCTCCCTCCTCAGATACCTGAATTTCAGTTCTGAGGGGGACTTCTCTAAGCTTCTAACTTCTAATAACCCCGCCTTCTTTCCTTTGTTCCCTCAGTGTGGAGTGGCAGTTGCTTCTGCACTTGCTACTTCTGTGATACTTTTAGAGTTCTCTTTTTACCCTTCGGGTTGCATAGTTAACAACATTAGACCCACTTAACCATTCTTTATATTCCCCTCCAAATAACTGGTGTGGTTTCTGGCTCTTGAAGGGATCCTGACTTTCACAGAAGTAGAGCTGGAGTTTTGCAAAGGGGTCAGGTATGGTTTTGGATATATTGAATTTGCAGGGATATGGGGCTGCCCGGTGGAGGTATCTTGTACTCAGATGGAAATGTGGCACTGGAGTTTGTGGGAGAGATGGGAGCTACAAATGTTCTATCATTGTCAGTATCAAGGTGATGGTGGAAACTGTCAGACCTCTTGGATTCTCTGGCTGAGGGGTGTTGGGGAGTCAGGAAGAGATGGTTGGTTGGCAGTGATCTCATGTATAATCACAAAGAAAAAGCAACATAATTTTAAAAAATCACAAAGTTAGAGATACGATGATGATTTAATGCTAAAACAGTAAGTGAAGCTCATACGAAGATTTTTTTTGGGGGGAGGGTACTGTCTTGCTCAGCCTGGGTTTCCAAGTCTATCCCAGTACTGGGGCTATATTTACAAATACAAGCCTTAGAACCCTGGAACTTTTTTTTTTTTTTTTTTTTTTTTTTTAGATATTATGTATTTATTTGACAGAGAGCTAGGGAAAGAACACAAGCAGACAGAACGGCAGGCAGAGGGAGAGAGAGAAGCAGACTTCCGCCGAGCAGGAACCCCAATGCGGGGCTCAATCTCAGGACCCTGGAATCATGACCCGAGCCAAAGGCAGACGCCCAACCAACTGAGACACACAGGTGCCCCCTGGAACTCTTTTTACTTTTCCTCTTTTTACTAGGATCTTTGGGGAAAGCCTCCAGGTCACACTGAATGTGGTGACTTACTCTTCCTTCTGTTTTTTAGTTTTACAAAATGTTACAAGAATTATGTGAAATTAGGATGTCTGGGTGGCTCAGTTGTTTAAGCAACTGCCTTTGACTCAGGTCATAATCCCAGAATCCTGGGATCAAGTCCCCAAATGGGGGTCCTTACTCAGCAGGGAGCCTACTTCTCCCTCTGCCTGCAGTTCCCCCTGCTTGTGCTTGCTCTCTGACAAATAAATAAAATCTTCAAAAAAATTATGTGAAATTTTGATTATTGTAACAAATTGTGGTTTTTCCTGTGACTTGACAATTACTTTTCTCATGTCTTACCAATTTTTAAAAAAAGATTTTATTATTTATCTGACAGAGAGAGAGATCACAAGTAGGCAGAGAGGCTGGCAGAGAGAGAGGGGAAAGCAGGCTCCAAGCAGGCTCCCTGCTGAGCAGAGAGCCCAATTCGGGGCTCGATTCCAGGACCCTGAGATCATGACCTGAGCTGAAGGCAGAGGCCTTAATCCACTGAGCCACCCAGGCGCCCCCATGTCTTCTCCATTTGTTCAACATCCAGTGAGGGCCTACTTTGTATTCTGTGTTAGTTTAGGGTCCACAGTTGTTCTGGACTTTTCCCTCCTCAGTCCCCTCTGGGTGCCCCTTCGTACCCATACATTCTTCTTCTTTAAAAGGGATTCTTACCTCCTACTTTCCTGACAAAATAAAGAAAAAACCATGTGAGAGGAGCCTTTTAATCCATTCCAAAATAACCCTGTATCTGTTTCTTTCTCTTTCCTTATCTCAGATGAACTAAGCTTCAGCTTTAACTATCCTTGTGCCTTCAATTCTGTTTTCCCCCTTTCTCCCTTGTGAGTGCTATAACATCTAGAATCAAAGATTTTCTCCCTTAATGATCTCCATTTTGTCTAGCTTAAGCACCTTTAATTTCCTTTTCTCTCCTCTGCCTGCAGACATAATCTTTCTTCCCTATGCTGAGAAAACAAAAACAAAACAAAACAAAAATAACACCCAAAGCTCCCAAACCTTCACTTGACCTTGATGCAACTCTTAGCCTATTTTCCTCATCCTTTTATTATTGAATGTTCAAGGACTGAACTCCATTTTTCCAATGCTCACTCTTAGTTCTGCTCTCTTGACTCCTCCTATTCCCACAGCCCCTGTCCCTGTCATTCCACTGAAAGACAATCCTGTCTTCCTAATCACCAGGCACAGTGGATTCTTAGCCCGCATTCTCTTAGACTTCTCTACGGTATTTGACACCGTTGATTACCCTTTTTTCTAAAGCTCTCTCGGCTTTCATGGTACAACGTATGATTTTCTTCTCATCCTTTTGCTCTAACCTTTTCAAAACAGTTTGGATGACTAAATATACTGAGCTTAATTTCTAACATATATATTGCAGTTTGAAGAGGGCATGAAAAAATAGTGGGGGGTCACCAAATGCTGATTGCTGCTTAGACAGGCTTTGTAGGATGTTGTCCAAGGATGTTAAAAGCTTCCTTAGCTTGGGGGGTCTGGATGTTTGATTGTGTCTAAGGCTGGTTAAAGTAAGCAATCTTGTAAGAGACTGAAGTTCTCTCCATAGTCTCTTCCCTGCACAGTGCTAGCTAGCCAGCTAAACTCTGGCTGAACTTGCCTTTACAATTCTCTTTATTTCTCTCAGTTTCAACCTTTCAGTTTCTAATCTCTTAGATATATTAATTCCACTGTTTAGGCTGTGGTCAAGCTCTCAATTCGGACTTTTACTTCTTATGTCCTAATGGTATGTGTTGATTTTATTTGTCTCATTTTTAGAGTTCTGCAGGTGCTTACTGTAAACCTTACATGTAATTCACAGGGCTTTATAGAAAAAAAGAGCCCAGTCTGACAGGCTTTCTCTCTTGTTAAAGGTGGGAGTTATTTAACATACTCTAGATTTTGAAAAGCAGAATGCTTCTTTTATGTTTGGTATTTAAGATGCAGAAGATAGAGTTTTTTGTTGTGCGAGAAGAATTGTCTCTCCATAAATAAGAAGTACTTGCTGGAAAAACATCCTCATACTGAGACTGGATAAGAATAACAACAACAACAACAAAACAAAACAAACAAACAAACAAACAAATAAATAATCTGATCTCACAAACTATTTCTTTTCATATTGTGCTAAGTTATAAGGTGAAATTGCTGTTAGTTGATACCACAGAGCCTTTGTTAGGCTGAATGGAAAGATAACTGAGAGTTATGAGTTGATGGAAAAAGAAGCCTCCCTGGCAAAGAAAAAAGAAGCCTGAAGTTATTTCTCTGTGAACTTGAACCCTTATTTATTCCTGATTACAAACGCGGCAGATTTTCGCAGAGCCTTAAAACTCATCCCTGCTGTGGTCGTTGACTTTGAGTTAACCATTTATAGCTGAAACTTAAAGATACAAACTAGGGCGATTGCTCTACATAAAGTTCATATGTTCTCTGCATTTTCTTCTTTGGTTGTACTGCCTTTTCCTACACATTTATCGTACTCAGGTACATTGTGTAGTTCAAATGCACAATCTGTTTTTACTTCAGTATAAGGGGATTTTAGAGTATGAGATCCCTTGGCTAGTAATAAGTAAGTCAGGGGCAAGATTTCGTCTTGGATCTTCTACTACCCAAGTCCGGGACAATTGGAGCCTCAAAATTAATAGTGATAGGAACTTCATAATCCACTAAGTGAAATAAGAATCCGTGAATCCATGCTGACGTACACAGATGAACAAGTAAATATGTAAAAGGTAGAGAAGGGAAAATCTCTTTCCAGCAGAATGCCAACTAATAAATATGACACACGAGGAAGGAATGGTGGAATTAGAAAATCATCATTTGGCAATGACCATATTAATAACTGCTTCAGTCAAGAATCATCAATGGAAGCTAAAATTAGTGGGCAAAGTTGACTGAGGAACATGATACTCACATAGTCTCAAATTATCTCCCCTAAGTTTAGCTAGTGACTACAATGGGAAAACTAGGAACTTTACAGTGGTACAATCTGGTAGTCACTGCCTTAAGCGAATAATCAAAGTTAATATTACCATCAATGGGACCAAGTAGAATAGGGTACCTCAGATGTGATGCACTGACAAGGATATAACATCATTTTTGCAGTGTTCTTGCCAAAACTTCATAAAGCTCAATCTTAGCACAAGGAAACATCAGACAAACTGAAGGATCATTATAGCCAACTGGCCTGTGGCCTTCCAAACAGTCGAGGTCCTGAAAAACTGATGAAGTGCTCCAGATTAAAAGAGATTAAAAAGACATGATTACTGGGGCGCCTGGGTGGTTCAATGGGTCAAAGCCTCTTGCCTTTGGCTCAGGTCATGGTCCCAGGGTCCTGGGATCGAATCCCGCATTGGGCTCTCTGCTCAGTGGGGAGCCTGCTTCCCGCCCCCCTCTGCCTGCCTCTCTGCTTACTTGTGATCTCTGTCAAATAAATAAATAAAAATCTATTAAAAAATACATGATGACTAAATGTAACATGTAATTTTAGAATTGGAGACATACTTAAAAAGGGGCAGGGGGCAAACCCTCTCAGGTCCCCTCTCTCCTCAGGAGCTTGGTTCTGTCACTTTGCTATTGTTCAGTAAAGCTTGCTTTGTTGCCCCCCTCCAGAAAAGGCATTGTTGGAACAATTGGTGAAATTGTACTATGGACTGTAGCTGAGACAATGGTATTTTGATGTTAAACTTCCGAATTTTGATGACTATACCTTGATTATCTAAAAGAATGTCCTTGTTCATAGGGAATGCACATAATGCATTTGGGGCAAATAGGTATGACAGCTGCAGCTTAATTTCAGTCCAGATAAAAATGTACAGATACACATACAGAGAGAATGATAAAGCAAGTGGGACAAATGTCAGCCCCTGGTGAATCTGGGACAAGAGTATACACGAGTGCTTTGTATGATTCTTGCAACTTTGCTATAAATTTGAAAGTACAAGAAAATAAAAGGTTACCAAATAAATCCTGAATTTTCTGGGGTGAATTTTCAACAAAAACTGTCGCTCTCGACCCGCAAGAACGACCCGTAGGCGAGGTGAGTGGCAAACTTCTTTATTCACAATCTTCAGCCGGGGACCCCTGACCCGTCTAAGACCCCCAAGTATATCTCCACCAAGTGTGAACTATATCCAATCAGAGTATACCACGACTAACAAAACTACCAATCAGAAGGACTATCTATGTGCATGTATCGTGCTCGTGAGCACGTACGTGACTCCATAGGTTTTCTTTGTTCTACAGATCATGCGCCTTTCCCTTGACTCCTGGTATCTATCAAACGTCACCCGCGAATGCACTCACAGTCCTTGGGTTAATCTCTCACTCCTCCCACTCCTCAGGCCTCGCTTAGTACGTGACTCCTTGCTCCTGCTGCATGGCTCTCCACAGCTCCCCCTTTTTGTATTTTTATATGGCAGGGATCGTGCCTGTCTTAGGTCGCCAATCCTCTGCACACATGCTTACCCGTCATCGGGTACTCCCCCTAGCCGAGGAGCCCCTGTCTTAGGTTGCTATGGTGAGGGATCAGTCTTACCCGTCTTTGGCTACCGATCCAGCATTGCCAGCTATAATTTTGAGGGGGAATGGCTAGTCTCTGGAGCCACCATGGCTAAGTCTGCCATGTGTTTTAGCAGCAACAGCTTTAAGAACATCAGAGTCACTCTCATTAGGCTTGTTTGTTTTTCCAGCCTGAGGAGGAATAATGTCAAACACTTTCTTATAATACCAGGGTCAGAGGGCACCTATGTGGCGATTAAGGTCGCTCTTTGAGCTTCCCACGATGGACCTGCTGTTGTTTACGCACGATGGCTCTCAACTTGTAAACTTCTACAAGTATAATTTTAGCCGCACATGGTAAAAGGCACATAAAAATAACAACCACTACTAGCACACCTATAATAGATCCTATAACATACCATGCATGCGTCAGAGAGGGGAAATGAGACAGGAAGAGGGCTCATAAAGCTTTTAGCAAGCTTGCATTAAAATAAGCGTCAGTAACAAACATGAGTTAGGGTGAGAAGATTGCACTCTATGCTGAGCCATTTGAAGAAGGGCTTGAAGCTGGGCAGTCTCTTGTATCGGCCACAGTTGAATTGACTCCGCCTTCACGGGGACAGGTTGCAGGACGGTCGTCGTTGCTATCATCATCATTAGCAGCATCCTCCACAGGTTCCACGGCCACCAGCCTGGTGAGGCGTTCCGGCACCCAGAGTGGAGCAGGCGCATCCCCAATCCTCGCTCCACGTCCGGCGTCTCGGTCCCCGGGTTTTCGGCACCAATTGTCGCTCTCGACCCGCAAGAACGACCCGTAGGCGAGGTGAGTGGCAAACTTCTTTATTCACAATCTTCAGCCGGGGACCCCTGACCCGTCTAAGACCCCCAAGTATATCTCCACCAAGTGCGAACTATATCCAATCAGAGTATACCACGACTAACAAAACTACCAATCAGAAGGACTATCTATGTGCATGTATCGTGCTCGTGAGCACGTACGTGACTCCATAGGTTTTCTTTGTTCTACAGATCATGCGCCTTTCCCTTGACTCCTGGTATCTATCAAACGTCACCCGCGAATGCACTCACAGTCCTTGGGTTAATCTCTCACTCCTCCCACTCCTCAGGCCTCGCTTAGTACGTGACTCCTTGCTCCTGCTGCATGGCTCTCCACAAAAAACTATGAAGTCTAGCATGCATACAGAAGAGTGCACACACCAAAAGTGTAAAGCTTGATATATTTTTACGAGATGAACCTCTCATGTAATTGTGATCCAGGTCAAGATCTAAAACATTACAAGTATTCTGGAAGCATTTTTCCCAGTCATTACTCCATCCTTTCTTCATCCTTTATCTGACTCCTTTTATCACAGTTTAGTTTTGTCTGTTTTTTGAATGTTACATAAATAGACTTATACCATATAATTCTTCTTTTATGTGTGTGCCATTTCTTCCAATATTATGTTTATGACAGTCATTTCTTGTTCCAAGTAACTGCAGGTAATTTGTTTTCTTGTTCTTTAATATTGCAGTGTATTTAAATAGATCATAATGTATTCACCCATTCTATCATGTTGAACATCTAGGCTGTGAGGTAGGCAGTCTCTAAGATGACCCTTGATAATCCTTGCTTTTGGTTATTCATGACCTGTATCATCCTGTCTCCTTGAGTGTGAGCTGGACCTAATGACTAGCTTCCAATGAATAGAATATGGCAAAAGTGGTAAAATTTCACTCTGAGGTAATGTTACAAAAAGACTGTGGCCTCAGTCATGGGTGCTTTTTCTTCCTTTGCTTACCTGAGGGAAATCAGTGCCATATCATGAGGCAGTGCATGTGGTGAGAGACAGAGGTCTTCTAGCCAAAAAGAGTGAGCTTGGAAGCAGATTCTTCAGCCCTAGTCAAACCTTGGGATGACTGAGCTTTGGCCAAGAGTTGACTGCAACATCATGACAGACCTTGAGCAGGGGTCTTGAAGCTAAGTCACACTGGTTTCCTGACTCAAAGAATTTGTGAGCTATAAGTGTGTTATTAGCTGCTAACTTTGGGGGGTAATTTTTTTTGTTGTAGTAATTGATAACTAATACAGATTCCCCCTTCCCACTCCCTAGTTTTTGTCTAGTACAAATAGAGCTGCTCAAATTTTCTTGTATGTGTACAGCACCTGTGTGGGCATTTCTTTTGGGGCATATACCTAGAAGTAGAATTAGTGAGTTGTAGGGTATATTTATGTCAGCTTTAGTAGATACTGCTTTACGGTTTTTTAAAGTAGTTGTGCCAGTTTATACCTCCACCAACAGTGTAATGAGAGTTTGTTTGTTTGTTTGTTTATTTATCAGAGAGAGAAACAGGGCACAATCAGGGGACGCAGCAGGCAGAGGGAGAAGCAGGCTCCCTGCTGAGCAAGGAGCTGGATGTGGATCTTGATCCCAGGTCCCTGGGATCATGACCTGAACTGAAGGCAGATGCTTTACTGACTGAGCCACCCAGGAGTCCCTGTATGACATTATGCTATTCCATACCCTTGACAACACTAGGCAGTATCAGTCTTTTTAGTTTGAGTCATTCTAGCATCTCATTTTAAGAACATCTATTAAAAAATCTTATTTTGAAATAATTTCGAACTTAGAGAAAAGTTATAAGAATAGTACACAAAACTTGCATATTCTCTTTATCTAGATTCCCTAATTGTTAATATTTTACCATATTTCTCTCTTCCTTTAATATATTTGAAGATTCTTGGGGAACCTGGGTGGCTTGGTCATTAAGAGTCTGCCTTTGGCTTGGGTTATGGTCCCAGGGTCCTGGGATTGAGCCTGCAGGAAAACTGCTTCTCCCTCCTCTGCTCCCCCTGCTTGTGTTCTCGCTCTTGCTGTCTCTCTGTCAAATTTGAAAATTATTTTTTAAAAAAGATTTATTTATTTATTTATTTATTTATTTATTTTAGATTTTATTTATTTATTTGACAGAGAGAAATCACAAGTAGATGGAGAGGCAGGCAGACAGAGAGAGAGAGGGAAGCAGGCTCTCCGCTGAGCAGAGAGCCCGATGCGGGACTCGATCCCAGGACCCTGAGATCATGACCCAAGCCGAAGGCAGCGGCTTAACCCACTGAGCCACCCAGGCGCCCCAAAAAGATTTATTTATTTATTTGAGTGGGGGAGAGGCAGAGGGAGTGACGTCCCAAGAAGGTTCTGCAATGAGCACAGATCCTGATATGGGGCTTTATCTTGCAACCCTGAGATCACGACCTGAGCCCGAAACCAAGAGTTGGAGGCTTAACCGACTGTGTCATCCAGGTGCCCCATGATGATTCTTCTCAGAACAAGCTGGAGAACAAATTGCAAACATGATGGCCTATCCCTTAAATATTACAGTGTATTTTCCCCCAAACAAGAACATTTTCCTTTATAATCCCAATGTAATCATCCAAAATCAGAGAATCAACATTCATGCCACACTGTTTATTATTCAGTTCACAGACCCTGTTAAAACTTTGCCTACTGTCTCATTCTCTTTCTCCTTTTTTTCTGGCCTAGAATCCAATTCACTGCCATGTTGTACTGAGTTGTCATGTCTCTTCAGTCTTCTGCAATCTAGATTAGTTTCTTAATATTTCCTTGTCTTTCATGACCTTGATAGTGTTAAAGAGTATGCACTTTTGATTCTGGAAATATTCTCTCTTGGGTTTGTCTGATGCTGCCTAGTGCCAGACTTAAGCCATGTATTCTTGGCAGGTGCAGCCCCCAAAGGATGACGTGCTCTTCTTAATTCATCTTATCAGGAGACATATGATGTCAGCCAGTCCCACTGCTATTGACATTAACCATGATCATCTGGCTAAGTTGGTATCTGCCAAGTTTCTCCACTGTGAAGTCTTTATTTTTACATTGGTAATGTGTTTGGTCCAAGACTATTCCAATATCTTATTCCTCATCAAACTTTACTTACCTATCTTTTTTTTTTTTTAAGATTTTATTTGTTTATTTGACAGACAGAGATCACAAGTAGGCAGAGAGGCAGGCGGGGGTGGGGGGAAGTGGGCTCCCTGCTGAGCAGAGAACCTGATGCAGGGCTCGATCCCAGGACCCTGAGATGGTGACCTGAGCTGAAGGCAGAGGGTTAACCCACTGAGCCACCCAGGCACCCCCTCACTTACCAATCTTAACTTCATGGACGACTCTTGCCTGAATCAGCCACCAATATGATGGTTGCCACATGTGATTTTAAAAGTTTATCATTCCTGGAGTGCCTGGGTGGCTCAGTTGGTTAAAGCCTCTGTCTTTAGCTCAGGTCATGGTCCCAGAGTCCTGGGATGGAGCCCCACATCAGGCTCTCTGCTCAGCAGGGAGCCCACTACTCCCCCCATCTGCCGCCTCTCTGCCTACTTGTGATCTCTATCAAATAAATAAATAAAATCTTAAAAAAAAAGTCCATCATTCCTTTCAAATTATTAGATGACATTCTGCTGTAAGGAACAGCTTTCCCTTATTCTTATCATTTGCTTATTTTACCAATGGACTTAGGGATTCCTATGTTAGTCAATAGTTTAGGATATGTTACTCTCATTATTATGATGATCCGATTATCCCGGATTTGGTACTGAGAACCCTCTCAGGCTGAGTCCCATGTTCTCTGGACATATCCCCTCACTCCGAGCACTTCCTTATTTTCTGTTACAATAGGATGTTCCAAGCTCATCTTATGCCCCAGTCCTGGACTCAGTCATTTCCCTAAGGAGTCCCCATTCCTCTTAGTGGAGGATGGTATTTAGAAAGCTGGTGCTTAGCATGCTTATTGTAACTATGTGTCACATACATTCTTTGATACCTATCATCTATCTATCTTCCTCTATCAAGTATGAGCTTGCATCAATATCTCCAATTCCAATCTAATACCTCAGGTTTTTTTTTTTTTTTTTTAGATTTCTCCCATTCTGTATGTATAAATCCCTCCTCAAGCCCTGATGAACTTGACTCTCAGCTTCAACTTATTTACTTACTTTTCAATCTTCTTTTAAGTAACCGATCCCCTAAGCACAGAAACTTCCTCCTCAGCTGGGCTTCTTGGTCTTGTCGATCCAGGTCTGATGTCATGTGTCTTTGGCCGGCACTGCCCTTCGTTGCTGCCTCCCTGCCCTTTGTTACTGCCTCCCTGTGGTTGCCTCTTTGGTGGCCAAATTGTCACTTTCAAAGGATGGGTAAAGAAGGGCAGGGAAGAGGGAAGGAGAAGAGTCATCCTGATATCTTGACTTTTAGGCCAGTGTTTTATTCATCTGGTTCCTTGTGAGATTCTAACACAGGAATTGAGGCACACCGAGAGTTTGGCCCCGCAAGATATCTCAGTGTGCTAGGTTATTTCATACTGAAAACGACTAATATTTGCAGGATGAGCATTGTTTAATGAGAATGAGAAAGGAGAAGAAGCAGCTGGAACTGAAAGAGCAGAAAATGTGGGGAAGAATAACTAATCTCCATTCCAGCTGGTCATAACAGAGCCTGACTCCCATCTGAGAATGATTCCCTTTAGTGTTCTGTTTAGTGAGTAGTAGCTTCCAGCAGGTCCCTGGCGGCTTGAGAGCAGTGCTCCCACTCGATGCTTGCTCTCTAATGAAACTAGGTCTTCTGCCGTTCTATGTTCATTTTCACCCTTGAGCCTTGACTTACCAGTTTTCTCTAGCCAGTCACCTTACTTGGTCTTCCCTTCCAACCTCTTTCATATTTTATTCATCTTTGTGTCCCAGCAACTGGTCAGTGACTGGTTAGCAATAGCAATCAATCACTATCGTTTTTGGTGAATAGATGAAGGAAGGAATGAAAGAAAAGGGTTGGTTAGGCTTAGGCAGATCTGTAAATGGGAGTGATGACCACAGTGGAGAGGGACAAAGGTCATGAAGAATGACTAAACAGAGTAATGACTGAGAGGGATGAGTGGAAACACGGCCCTTCACTGGAGTAACATCACTGGTCTCTCATAGTCTATCATGTACGGAAAAGATAGGCAGCCTGGTTTGCTGACTATATGAGCATTTAAAAAAAAAAGATTTTATTTATTTATTTGCCAGACAGAGATCACAAGTAGGCAGAGAGGCAGGCAGAGAGAGAGGGAGAAGCAGGTTCCCCACCAAACAGAGAACCCAATATGGGGCTTGATCCCAGGACCCTGGAATCATGACCTGAACTGAAGGCAGAGGCTTTAACCCACTGAACAACCCAGACACCCTGAGCATTTTATTTTTTTGAAGAATTTTTTTTAAGGTTTTATTTATTCATTTAACAGAGAGGGAGAATGCAAGCAGGGAGGGCAGCAGGCAGAGTGGGAGGGAGAAGCAAGCTCTCTGTTGAGCCAGGAGCTGGATGTGGGACTTGATCCCAGGACCTGGGGATCACGACCTGAGCTGAAGGCAGCTGCTTAACGAACTGAGCCACCCAGGCGTTCCATATATGAGCATTTTTAAAAGAAGGAGGTCATGGTGCCTGGGTGGCACAGTCCATTAAGTGACCAACTGGTGTCCACCCAGGTTGTGATCTCAGGGTCATGAGATAGAACCATACATCAGGTTCCACGCTCAGCATAGAGTCCCCTGTGCTATACCAGGTGCTATGCATGAATGATAGGGAAGGACACCCTGGGCTTAGGTAGAGAAGATCGTAATATTTACATGATGCTTGGCAACACTAAAAGTATTTTTCAGTGCATTATCCTGTTTTATCCTCACAACCACCCTGGGAGAAAAGTATATACTATGAATAATAAAAATAAGTTTCTTTGTTTGGAAAAGCAAGTATTTTTCGTGGAAAATTAAAACATATAGATACACAAAAAGAATAAAAATCACTCTTAAGGCTATCATTGCTAACATCTTTATACTAGCTTCTCAGCGTTTTCTATGCATATTTTTTTATTTCTCAAAAAAATGGGATCATACTATATTTTATCTTGCTTTTTACTTAGGGCAATGTAAACATATTTTCATGTCTTTAAATGTTCTTCCATGCATGAGTATTAATGGCTGCATAATATCCTGTTGTGTGCCTATTTTATGCCAAAATTTACTTAACCAGTCATTTATTGCTAGCATTTAGTTGACTCTGGTTTCTTTTACTTTTATAAACAAGGTTGAGATGAATGTCTCTGTAGTTAGGTCTGTGCACATACCTTCAATTACATTCTTAGGATAACTGTCTAAAAGTAGAATTACTGGATCAGTAGTTCTGCATATTTTAAGGCTTTTCCCCCCACATTCCCAGACTATGCTCCCAAGGGATCATGCTAGCTATTGGAAAGCACGTGTTTCTCTGACTCTTCTACAACCTAGGGTATTCTAATTTTTGTGTGCACTACTTTTAGATGTTGAAGTAGACATTATTTTTGTTTTTAAAAACAGTAACCAAGGCTGAAGGAGGCTACGGATGATGCCGGGTGGATAGGAGGGCCTGAAAACTCCCAGGACAGCTCATCAATCTCATGCACTTTCAGTTACTTCTTCTCCCAGGGATGCAATCACTAGAAGGCCATGTTTCTTCCTGCAGGTAAAATAGGTTCCATTAGTAGATGGGACTGGTAGGGGTCAGAGAGTACTTCCCTTTCCTTAGCTCTGGTCAGAGCTTTCTTCATGCATTGGGTTCAGTTTGAGGCTATGTAACTAAAACAGGACATTTGCGGGGTACCTGGGTGGCTCAGTGGGTTAAGCCTCTGCCTTTCGCTCAGGTCATGATCTCGGGGTCCTGGGATCAAGCCCCACATCGGGCTCTCTGCTCAGTGGGGAAGACTGCTTCCTCCTCTTTCTCTGCTTGCCTCTCTGCCTACCCATGATCTCTCTCTATCAAATAAATAAACTAAAAAAAACTAGGACATTTGAAATAGTCCATAGATAGGTCATAAAAATGATCAAAGAATTAGACAAGAGGATCTAGGAATAAAATATCCTGGGTATTGAGCAATCTCTATCAAAATCCTATCCATTTTTTTCAAAGAAATGGAACAAATAATTCTAAAATTTATATGGAACCAGAAAAAACCTTGAATAGCCAAAGGAATATTGAAAAAGAAAGCCAAAGTTGGTGGCATCACAATTCCGGACTTCAAGCTCTATTACAAAGCTGTCATAATCCAGACAGTATGGTACTGGCACAAAAACAGACACATAGATCAATGTAACAGAATAGAGAGCCCAGAAATAGACCCTCAACTCTATGGTCACTAATTTTCAACAAAGCAGGAAAGAATGTCCAATGGAAAAAAGGCAGTCTCTTCAACAAATGGTGTTGGGAAAATTGGACAGCCACATGCAGAAAAATGAAATTGGATCATTTCCTTACACCACACACAAAAATAGACTCAAAATGGCTGAAGGACCTAAATGTGAGAAAGGAATCCATCAAAATCCTTGAGGAGAAAACAGGCAGCAACCTCTTCAACCTCAGCCATAGCAAGGTCTTCCTGGGAACTTTGCGCAAAGGCAAGGGAAGCAAGGGCAAAAATGAACTATTGGGATTTCATCAAGGTCAAAAGCTTTTGCACAGCAAAAGAAACAGTTAACAAAACCAAAAGACAACTGACAGAATGGGAGAAGATATTTGCAAACCTCATATCAGATAAAGGGCTAGTATCCAAAATCTATAAAGAGCTTAGCAAACTCAACACCCAAAGAATAAATAATCCAATCAAGAAATGGGCAGAGGACATGAACAGACATTTATGCAAAGAAGACATCCAGATGGCCAACAGACACATGAAAAAGTGCTCCACATCACTCAGCATCAGGGAGATACAAATCAAAACCACAAAACCACAAAGTCAAACCACCTTACCCCAGTCAGACGGGCTAAAATTAACAGGTCAGGAAATGACAGATGCTGGCGAAGATGCGGAGAAAGGGAGACCCTCCTATATTGTTGGTGGGAATGCAAGCTGGTACAACTACTCTGGAAAACAGCATGGTGGTTCCTCAAAAAGTTGAAAATAGAGCTACCCTATGACCCAGCAATAACACTACTGGGTATTTACCCTGAAGATAAAAATGTAGTGACCCAAAGGGGCACGTGCACCCACATGTTTATAGTAGCAATGTCCACAATAGCCAAACTAGGGAAAGAACCTAGATGTCCATCAACCGATGAATGGATAAAGAAAATGTGGTATACATACACAATGGAATACTATGCAGCCATCAAAAGGAATGAAATCTTGCCATTTGTGACGACATGGATGGAACTAGAGAGTATTATGCTTAGTGAAATAAGTCAGAGAAAGACAACTATCATATGATCTCTCTGATATGAGGAAGTGGAGATGCAACATAGGGGTTTTGGGGGGTAGGAAAAGAATAAATGAAACAAGATGGGATTGGGAGGGAGATGAACCATCGTGACTCTTAATCTCACAAAACAAACTTAGGGTTGCTGGAGGGAGGGGGGCCGGGAGAGGGGGGTAGGGTTATGGACATTGGGGAGGGTATGTGCTATGGTGAGTGCTGTGAAGTGTGTAAACCAGGCGATTCACAGACCTGTACCCCTGGGGATAAAAATACATTATATGTTTATAAAAAAATAAAAAAAATTAATAAAAAAATATCCTGGGTATTGAATTATTTAGACAGGAGAAGAAAGGGCTAGGAGGAACTTTGATCTTGGAAGAGTTGATGGCTTGAGCCTGAGAACCAGAGGGAAGAAACTCTTAGCAAGCCTGGAGTGTTCAGTTGACAGAGGAAAATACATTTTGCGAGTGAGACACTGGGGTAATGTATGCTTTGTTTCTTGGAAGTCTCAAAGAAAAGATCCCTACACTGTTTCTTACCCTAATATGTCCCTGGTGTGACAATCACCTCAAAGGCAGGGGGAGAAGAAAATGGCTCTTGGGACCGTGTGTGGGTAAGAAAGTCATGGTGTATCTTCATGTGAGCTTGGCAAGGCCCCTTTCATGCTCTCAGTGTTATCTGGATCTTCTTATCAGTAGCTACTTAACTTTTGTGTTTGTAGTATTTCTGGGAAATGCAAAAGGTGTACAAGTGAGAAGGTAGTTGGGTAGGAGAGGGAGCTTGTGAAAGGTAGGGAGGAGAGAAAAAGGAAGGGCCTGGAGAGATCTGGAACATGGAGCTTCTCAACTACCTGACTGACCCCTTGGTTTACATCTCTCTGCCCAACTGGCAGGCACTTCTTTGGTCTTTATGGGAGGAAGGTAAAACTTCTGAAATGAAATTCTAAATGGCTGTGTTTCAAGGTAATGGGTTAGAAAGAGCACAGGCCTGAGAGTCTTGGGTGTAGTCCAACTCAGTCACCACGATCTGTGTGGCCTTGGGCCACCATTTCAAATTTTTAAAATCTCAGGCTTCCTTTTGGTTTTTGCTTCCTCTCCTAACAACTACAATACCCATAACAATGTATTGAATGTTTACCTTTGAACCAGGCACTGTAAAATGAAGGGACTAGAATAGAACAAGGGCTTTAAGTTGGGACTATGGATAAGCTTTCAGGTGTCAGAGAAAACCAGAAAAAGTTCAAAACCAGTGGGCTAAATGAGCTCTAAGGTCCTCCCAGTCTTGACCCTCTAAATCTTCTCTTCAAGAACATGTGAGGTTGCCCCTGAGAGAGAGCTTCCTTTACGTGCCCGCTCTTGGGAGATGTTAGGTGGGTGTTGGTTGTGGGCACAGAGTAGAGGGAGCCTGGGAACAGAAGTGTGGACAGATGGGGCAGAACCTAGTGTTCAGAACCACACTATCCGGTTTAAACCAGATACTTTAAACTAGATATTCCACCTTGTCACTCACTAAATACCTTGAGTCAAGTTATATTGTTCTGAGCCTCAGGTTTTTCATTTGTAAACTGGGATAATACTATGCCTTACTCTCAATGTTGTTGGCTTATGTAAAATGTTCAGAGCAACACCTAGCAAATAGTAAGCATTATTTAATTGCCATTATTATTGAAAATGAATATATGTGTCTAAAAGTGAAAATATTTGGAACAGAGTGTGTGTGTGTGTGTGTGTGTGTGTGTGTGTTTATGAGGGGCAGAGTATATCAAAGACATACTTTGGGTAGTAGGATATGAATTCTCAAACAACTTTTATGTGAAAAATTGAATTTATTCTCTTTTTTCTTTGCATCACAAATCATTTAAAAGTTTTTTTTAAAAGATTTTATTTATTTATCAGAGAGAGAGGGCGAGAGAGCAAGCACAGGCAGACAGAATGGCAGGCAGAGGCAGAGGGAGAAGCAGGCTCCCTGCGGAGCAAGGAGCCCGATGCGGGACTCGATCCCAGGACGCTGGGATCATGACCTGAGCCGAAGGCAGCTGCTTAACCAACTGAGCTACCCAGGCGTCCCAGATTTTTTTTTTAAAAAATTAATTTTTTTACTTTGGCAGGGAAGAACAGGGTAGAACTCCATTTTCCACCACTCCCTTGCTTCCAGGATTGGCAATCAATAGGACTGACAACTTTGGGGCCAGAGATTTTTCCCATCCAGGAGATGCTGAGATAAGCCTATTAAGGACAGTGCTGCTGTGAATTTCATGATTTCAGGACCCCATGGCTGGACTGGACCAGAGACTTCATCATCTGATAGGATCCTGGCCTGAGTGGGAGCATGGACTCATTTGGGTTAGAGCCCTAGAGCTAACTGTCCAGCCAGGCACTGGGAGCTTAAAGAACAGCTGCTCCTTTCTCAAATGCATGCTATGAGAACACCATTTGATGTTTGTAGGATAAAGGGCACCCCTAGAACCTTGATGGAGTGGGGGAAACCATGCCTGTGCTTGTGCTTTGAGGTTTCCCTGAGTAACTGGAACACTGGCAGCTGGGCCATTGAGCGTGGTGTCTCTGCTACCCTTGCAGACCATAGCTCGCTCTGTTGGTCCACCATCTAAACCTCGCTGAAGGTCTTTCCTTTGTTCTTTTTATTTTATTTTTAAAGTTTTTATTTATTTATTTGAGAAAAAGAGAGAGAGAGAGCACGGGGGAGGGTCAGCGGAGGAGGGAGAGGGAGAAAGAGCATCTTAAGCACAGTCTGTGCAGAGCCAAATGTAGGGCTCGATCTCATGACACTGAGATCATGATCTGAGCTGAAACCAAGAGTTGGACCCTTAATTGACTGAGCCACATAGGCACCCCTCCTGTGAGTCTAGTTTAAACATATAGAAATTCCTTTAGAAACTTCCTTTATCTCTACCCCCCAAGATATGTTAGCAATTACCCTCCAAGCATATGACCCACCCACTGATACACATCTAAAGGGTCTGTCATGACTGAGGTTTTACTAGTCAGTAATAAATGACCTTTTCCTAACAATAGCTATCCCCCTCAAGATCCTGGATCCCTTGCTTCCAAAATTCCTTAGAGACTTATACTATTCTTAACCTCTTCCCAACTTGAAAGTGTATAATCTGTCCCTCATCACAACCCCAGTGCAGCTCTTTCTGCACATAGGCCCTGTCTCTGTGCTTTAATAAAACTACCATTTTGCACCAAAGATTTCTCAAGAATTCTTTCTTGACTGTTCACTCTGAACCCCAATATTCCCACATCAACTCACGTCGTTGTGTGTATTGGTGGTTTATTCCTTTTTATTCCTGAATAGCATTCCATAGTAGGGATACTCAACAATTTGTTTATCTATTCACCAGCGGAGGGACATTTGGATTGTTTCAGATTTGGGCTTTTTTGAATAAAGTTTCTATGAACATTTGCATATAAGTCTTTGAATAGACATATGTTTTCATTTCCTTTGGGTAGATACCTGAAAGTGGGATTGTTGGGTTGTATGGCAAAAGTATGCTTAGCTCCATAAAGCATCATTAAACTGTTTTCCAAAGTGGTTGTGTCATTTTGCCTTTCTGCTGGCAATGCATGAGCGTTCCCCTTGTCCGTAGACTCTTCTTGGGGTCTATCGCCTGCATACCTTTCACTTTCTCCACCACAATGGGTCATTAATGGTGAGAAAGTCTCTTCTACTGCGAAAGCTCCAGGTTTTATAATCTGTTTCAGTTACTCATTCTAATGGTGAGCATAACACTCTCTACTGTTAGAAAGCTCTCCTGTTCAGAAATAGAGAATATCGACTCCCAGTCCTCATTGTATCTGGCTATTATTCATCCCTCCTCTGATTTCCCTTTATCCTCTTTATTAAGACAACCAAAATTAACAACTTTGGGCAACTAACCCATCATTAGTGTCCAAGATTTTATCTTGATTTTATTTACTTGTGTTTAAGAGAAAAATGCATTTCTGGGACTTTTCTACTCATTCTTGAGTTTTTCTTTATCTGTTCTTTCTGAGTTTTAGTTTGTAGATGAAAGCGCTTTCTGGTGATTTATCTTTCCCTTCAGTCTGACTCTTGTTGGAAGGTCTCCCTGTCCTTCCCCTCCTCAGCACTGTATCTCTCTTGCCTCCCCTAAATTCTCGGCCTTTGGGTTGGTGGTAGCATCTGCCTGCATTGTTTCCTTGCACCAGGCCAGTGAGACTTTGGCTCATTCTTAGACCTCCCTGCATACAGCATTTTTGCTTCCTTTTTCCACGCTGTAGCGAGAAAGAGAAAGTTCCATGATGCTCTGGCTGTGTGTGTCCAGGAAAGGCTCTGTGATTATTGAAGCCCTGGGTTTTTATTATCCAACCAGGGGGAGGTATTCATTTCCAGTTGAATAGAGGCACGAAGCTCTTTTTGAGACCGGAGCTGGCTGTTTTGCATAAAACAAAGAGGTTATACATCAGCATGGGGTAACTGGCTTTTCTCAGGAGCGCTCTAACAATGCCTAGAGACAAAGGTTTAATTATAAGCTACCACAGCTAAAAGACTCGTAACCCACACACAATATCTTATCAAAATTTCACCATTCCTTTCGAAAGAGATTTAAACTGGTTTGTGGATCTAATGAAGAGCCTACTTTGTCCTTTGCATTTCAAGCTTATTTCAGCCTCTGGCCTTGGCCAGAGCTGTTCCCACAGCCTGGGCTGCCTTCTCCTCCTTTCTTTAGCTTATCTGTTGCTTATTTTTCTTTCATTTCAAGCACTTCCTCCTGTAAGAAGGCTTTTTGTTTGCTTTTCACTTTTTCTCCCCCTACAACTTCAGCTCATTCTGAGCCCTACTGTCTATGAAGATTTGTTTCTAGGACACATGAGTTTAACTCATTATTCTTCAGTTCTATCTATCAGTGATCTTGTTTTCTCTGCAGAAATGAGCTATTTAGAGAGTAAAGACCACGGTTTACTTGTATTTTTATTCCAGCCCCTAACACAGATCCTGGGAAGGCAGAATTTCGTGAACCAATGAGGGAAGGAACATTAGGCAGATGTGAGGTACCGAGGAAGGAACTGTTGATAGATTATGGGGCCATTGTTGGAAATGTAAACCTTGTCACGATTGGAAATACCGTGTAACCTCGCCCACAGTATCGCCATTATAATGTGGGTCAGCACTGTTTGCAGAGGTCAGCAAGAAACTACACCCCACCCCCATGTCTTCCTCCAGCATTGACTCCTTTCTTCTTTCCTCTCCCCTTCAGTGATTTTTGGTGATTTGGACAACAAAGAGGTAAATTTGGACAGTATAAAACCTAAAAGGAAAGAGGATGCAGAGGAAGAAGGAAGGAAATATTTTAAACTAGTTTATAATCTTATTATGAATTGTATTCTTCTTCATGGGTCAGGAATTCTATTTCATCATGGTTGCATGAGACATATGGACAAATGCTGACGGAGCTGGCAAGGTTTTGTTTATGGGCAGTTGGCAAAAACCACCCAGTGCAGTGGGCCTATTTCTAAATCTTCAAAAATTTTGTTTATTTTTTCTAGTAATTTCTACACCCAACATGGAATTTGAACTAATGACCCTGAGATTAAGAGTTGCATGCTCTTCCAAATGAGCCAGCCAGGTGCCCTTAGATTATATGATTTTCCCCAGTTGATCCTGGGTGCCTTGTCTGGCCCAGCTCACGCTCTTGGTGTTAGGTGTAGAGATTACTTAAAAATAAAATCATTAAGGGCATCTGGGTAGCTCAGTGGGTCAAGCCTCTGCCTTCGGCTCAGGTCATGATCCCAGGGTCCTGGGATTGAGCCCCGCATCTGGCTCTCTGCTCCGTGGGGAGTCTGCCCCCCACCGCCCCCGCCAACTTCCCCGCCCCCGCCACTGCCTTGTGATCACTGTCAAATAAATAAATAAAATCTTTAAAAAATAAAATAAAATAAAATAAAATCATTAGGGACACATGGGTGGCTCAGTGGTTAAGAGTCTGCTCAGTGGGGAGCCTGCTTCTCCCCCTCCCACTGCCTCTCCTCCTGTTTGTGTGCTCTCTCTCTCTGTCAGATAAATAAAATCTTTTTTTTTTTTAAAGATTTTATTTATTTATCTGACAGACAGAGATAACAAGTAGGCAGAGAGAGAGGAAGGGAAGCATACATTATATGTTTATAAAAAATTTAAAAAATTATAAAAAAATATAAATAAATGAAATCTTTAAAGAGGGGAAAAAAGAAATCATATGATTTTGGAATCAGCAAAGGACAGACATTAGGGATTGAGGTAAGGCCTTTGAGTTTTATTCTGAGATTAAAGGGAAACTACTAATGAGTTGGAGACAGGGAAGTGACCTGCCCCAATCTGTATGAAAATTAGCCATTTACAGGTTGGACACTGGGTAGAGTAAGATATCAATATCCTGTTGTTCTGGCGTAGGAAAAATGGAGTTGGGATGAACTCAGGCCAGGTCCTGAGGCAGCCCCGTGGCAGAAGCTCAGCCTGTGGCCAGTAAGCCTCACTGTCAGTTCGCAAGAAAATCTGATGTCAAGGGCAGTTGGAGGCTGGCGTAAGTCCTGAGAATTAGGATTGGCACCTGTGAATTTGGACAAATGTATTTATGGATAGAGTTGGTTTCCTTAAGCCTCCTTTGGAGGCCTGGAACTCACCTGCTGTCCACTGACCCTAATAATTATAATGACTGTGAAATAGTGAGAGAGAGTCGGCTTCCAAAGAATGAGAGTGCTTTGCCCTGGTTGTTTTTAAAGCAAAGCCTGGATAACATCTTTTAACATCTTTCATTGGCAAATTCTGTGATGAGGGCCATTTTTCTTTCTTTCTTTTTCTTTTTCTTTTTTTTAAGGAGGGTTAAAGCCCGTCTTGGGTATTTGAGTTTCCAAAAATGAAAAACCACAAACTTGTGAACTCTAGGAATTCTTCAATTCATGACGGGGGAGGGAGATAGTTTCTCATGGGGGTCATCTCCACCACACACCCTGTGAGGCCCTTCTAGCTTGAACGCCACAGCACAGATAAAAGAGCTGTCTCTGGGGATAGATTGGGACTTTGCACAGCAAATGTCATTACCAAAATTTCAGAGGCCCCGCTCGAGATAGTGCGAACGGTCGCAATATTTTCTTGCTCGTAGGTGGGTTGTTTCCTGGTATCTGAATGAGGAGATCCATGGAGTGTTCCATAGGCTGGAGGGAATTCTTCCTGGGGGGGAGGGGAAAGCAGGGAGCCTGGATAAGGCTGATTCAGGCTTGGTCCTGAGCAAAGCTGCGAAGTTGGCCAAAGGTTCTTCCTATTTCTCTCTCTCTCTCTCTTTTTTTTTTTTTTTGAAAGATTTTATATATTTATCTGAGAGAAAGAGAATGAGAGAGAGAGAGAGCGAGCATGTCAAAGGGGGAAGCAGACATCCTGCTGAACAGGGAGCCTGATGTGGAACTCGATTCTGGAACTCCAGGATCGTGACCTGAGACACCCAGGTCCCACTCTATTTTTCTCCATCTCCTAAGTCTACATTCCGCTCTGGTAATTTCTTTCTGGCCACAGGCTTCTGTGTTGCCTGCAAGGAGAGCGATACCACACATTGCCGGGGAGCACTAGGCCTGTGATCAGAACGTCTGGATTCACGTTCTGACTCTGCCACTTACCAACGGCTGTGTGACCATAGGCATGTGCCACTTATCAATGGCTGTGTGACCATAGGCATGTCCCTTAACCTCAAAGATTCTCAGCTTCCTCTATTGAATGATGGAGAAACACCTCAAACAGGTGTTATGGTACGTTATGAACAGGGTCAAGTGATAGAGTGCTTGTGTAAGTGACTTTTCAATAGTATAAGCTCTCTACTTACGATGAAGACTTATCCTTTTGAGAAATGACTTACTGACCAATCAGAACGTAATATTTGCATTTTCCTCCTATTCATCAAACTCCTATTCCTTTACTGGAATAGTCCTCAGTCAGCTTTTGGCAGGATTATATGTGATTACTGTAATTCTCAGCAGGGTGTGTGCCATTAATTTTGGCTTAAGGAGCTTCTCATGGGGATTTTCATCTTATTTTGTTTATTTCTGAAGATTTTATTTATTTATTTGAGAGAGAGACAGAGAGAGAGAGAGCATGAAGAGGGGAAGTTCAGAGGGAGAAGCAGACTCCCTGCTGAGCAGGGAGCCCCATGTGAGACTCTGTCCTGGAAATCCAGGATCATGATCTGAGCTGAAGGCAGTTGCTTATCCAACTGAACCACCCAGGTGCCCCTTATTTTATTTAAGAATTATTTTCCTGGAAAAAAAAAAGAATTATTTTCCTGGAGCGTCTGGGTGGCTTAGTCATTAAGCGTCTGCCTGTGGCTCAGGTCATGATCCCAGAGTCCTGGGATCGAGCCCCTCATCAGGCTCCCTGCTGGGCGGGAAGCCTGCTTCTCCTTTTCCCACCCTCCTGTTTGTGTTCTCTCTCTGTCCAATAAATAAATAATATCTTTAAAACATTATTTTATTAAATTATTTTTATTAAAAATTAAACATATAAAAATATTTATAATCAATGTGTAAGACAAAAGAACAACATTAAAATGAACACATTTATACTTGCCACCTAGACTAAGAAATAGAACATTATTAATTCTCTTGATGACCCATGAGTGCCTTCCCCAACTTCATTTTCCTCCCCTACCTGAGTTAACAGGAGTTCTGAATTTGGAATTTACCTTTCCCTAACACTTCTTTATAGTTTTACTATGTGTATATATTTCTAGTCAGTATATTTTTTTCCTAGTCAATATTTTTTTATCTTTGCACATTTTTGAACTTTATAAAAATGTTATTGAATTGAGGACATTCGTTTTGTGACCGCAATGTTATGTTCCTGACAGTCATCCATGTTAAAACAATTGGCTATAGTTAATTGATTTTCACTCTTGTATAGTATTCCACTGTGTAAAAAACTCCTTTATGGAGCACCCGGGTGGTGCACTCCATTGAGCATTTGACTCCTGGTTTGGGCTCGGGTGGTGATCTCAGGGTTGTGCTATCCAGGCGGGGCTGGGCTCCATGCTCAGCAAAGTCTGCTTGACTTTCTCTCTCCCTCTGCCCCTCCCCTTCTTTCTCTTTCTCTCTCTCAAACAAATAAGTAAATCTTAAAAAAAAAAAACAACAAAAAACCAAAACCCAAAACCCAAACTACTTTGTGTATTTCTTTCTTTCTTTTTTTTAAGATTTTATTTATTTATTTGACAGACAGAGATCACAAGCAGGCAGAGAGGCATGCAGAGAGACAGGCAGAAGCAGGCTCCCTATGGAGCAGAGAGCCTGATGCAGGGCTCGATCCCTGGACCCTGGGATCATGACCCGAGCCGAAGGCAGAGGCTTTAACCCACTGAGCCACCCAGGCACTCGACTTTGTCCATTTCTTATTGGTTAGACATTTAGATTGTTTTCAAGTTCATCTCCCCTCCCCCATTTCTAGCAGTGCTGCCATGAAAGTTCTTAGGCGTGTCTCCTGGGCACCTGTGCAAGAGTTTCTCCTGGGTATGTGCTTGGGTATGGTTTCGCTAGGTGGTGGTTTATGCAAACTTTCAACTTTATTAGATAATACAAAAGTATACCTGTTTGTCTTTTCACCAGCAGTTTATGAGGGTTCAACATCTTTGCCAATATTTAGTTATGTGAGACTTTAACATTTTTGCCAATCAGTGGTTGTGTAGTAGCATTTCCTTATGCTGTTAGTGTACATTTCCTTGATTACTAAAAGATTGAGGAGAGGTGGGTTGCTGAGTTGGTTAAGCGTCTGCCTTTGGCTCAGGTCATGATTCCAGAGTCCTGGAATTGAGTCCATCATCTGACTCCCTGCTCAGTGGAGAGTCTGCTTCTCTTTTTCTCTCTTCCTCTGCCTCTCCCCCTGCTTTTGCCTGCTCTTTTACTCTCTCTCAAATAAATCAAATCTTTAAAAAAAAAAAACCCCAAAAGATTGAACATATTTTCACACATTTATTGGCCTTTTTTTTTTTTTTTTTTGAGCATTTAGAACATTACATTGGGTTGCCTGGGTGGCTCAGTCTGTTGAGCATCTGCCTTCAGCTCAGGTCGTGATCCTGGGGTTCTAGAATTGAATCTGCATCGGGCTCCTTGCTCAGCAGGAAGCCTGCTTCTCCCTCTGCTTGTGCTCTCTCTTTCTCTGTCAAATAAATAAATAAAATAAAGAAAAAAACATTACGTTGGTTATCTCTTTCTTTTTTTTTTTTTTTAAAGATTTTATTTATTTATTTGACAGAGAGAAATCACAAGCAGATGGAGAGGCAGGCAGAGAGAGAGGAAGGGAAGCAGGCTCCCTGCTGAGCAGAGAGCCCGATGCGGGACTCGATCCCAGGACCCTGAGATCATGACCTGAGCCGAAGGCAGCGGCTTAACCCACTGAGCCACCCAGGCGCCCCTGGTTATTTCTTTCTTAAAGACTTTTAAGTCCCTTAAATTGGTTTTAGACTGCTTTTTTCACTTTGTAGCTTATTGGCTCACTTTCTGTATTTAGATGAAGGAAGTCTCAATTTTTTTTTTTATTTTGTTCCTCTTGAACAAAATGAAGATACACAAAGACTTAACAAAAAACTAAAGAAAAATTTCATAAAAGGCTTAAGTATCATTGAAACCCACAGGCAATGGCTGTCTGCTGATACTGTGTAACAGAAGTTGGGCACACACAGGCACTCAGCAATTCAAGTATAGTAGCTTGCCCCTTGACGCCCAATACTGGTTTTGGTTTCTCTTTCCAAGGTTTCAGTTTCCCAGAGTCAGCCCTGACCTGGAAGAAGATGATCCTCCTCTGATGTATGATCTGGTCAGTTGTTACCTAATGCTAGTTCACAATGCCTATGTCATTCACCTGATGTCATCTCATCATGTGGGGTGAGTACAGCACAAAAAGATATTTTGAGAGCAAGAGACCACATTCACATATAGTGTTTTGTTACATATATTGTTATAATTGTTTTATTATTATTGTTGTTAATCTCTTATGGTGCCCAATTTATAAATTAAACTCTGTCTTGAGTTTATACATATAAGAAAATCATAGTATATGTAAGGCTGGTATTATCTACAATTCAGGCATCCACTGGGGGTCTGAGGACGTACCCCCCACAGATAAGGGGTGCTGACTATATCTTTCATTCTAAGCAAACCCGACATGCAATTTCTCATAAAATGGGCTGCTAATAGAGGGAAAATGTCTGTGGTTCCAGATTTACTGTAACACATGTAAGGGGTCTTTGGGTTAGAGCTTCCACCTGTTAGTGGGTCATGTCTCCAATAAAGTGAGACAGCCCACACTAAGCTACAAGGCACTCTCCACAGCAAGCCCCACAAGAAGATGGGGACATACGTCCGAAGAGAAACTAAGTGACCCGTGTGTAGTAAAGTGCAGGGGAAGTCGGTGACCCTAACCCCAGACTCTGGGGATTCAGAGGATGCATAGGATTACCTGTTGTGGGTGTCAGAATTTTAGATGGGGATCTAAGAGCACACAGTAGCAAAGGAGTGGGTGAGGGGATTTCAGGAAGGGTGTGCTCCAGGGGATGTGAAGGTACTGCTGCTATTCAGGTAGTCTGGAAAATGGATGGGAATACCAGGATATCAGTGAAGACACAAGTCCCATTGGGCTTCTGAGTCATGGAGTAACATGACCAACTGGTTTTTCAGACTGACCCTGCCAGGTGACCATGCAGAAGACATTGTACTGGAGATGCCCCCAAGGTATACACCACTCTGGCCTACCTAGAAGCTACATGGGCCCAAAGTTTTCTAAAGCACAAAGAACTATGTTTTAGAAATCTTTTATTTATTTATTTATTTATTTATTTATTTATTTATTTGAGAGAGAGAGAGAGAGAGAGAATGAGGGAGAGCATGAGGGGAGGTCAGAGGGAGAAGCAGACTCTCCATGGAGCTGGGAGCCCAATGCAGAACTTGATCCCGGGACTCCAGGATCATGACCTGAGCTGAAGGCAGTCACTTAACCCACTGAGCCCAATAATTAAATAATCTTAAAAAAAATTGTTCCCAACCTCAAGGCATGAATTTATTCTCCCATACAATCTTTTATAACTTTTATAGTTTTTCTGTTTTACATTTAAGTAATTAATTTTCTTGGAATTGATTTTTTTTTTATATGATATGAGAGAGGGACCCGATTTTGCTTTTACTCCTAGAGAGAAGAAATTGGCATAGAGTTCTTCTCACTACTCTTCTGCAGTACTAGCTGTATCCCCAATTAAGTTACTATAAATGTTTCTGAGCATTTCTGGGTTTTATATTGCTGTGTTGGTCTGTCTCTCTCTGCACTGATATCCCACTTGCTTAGTTATGTTAGCATTATAATAAATATTCTCTGGCGGGTTACATCCTTTAGTTTGTTCCTTAGGGCTGTCCTTCATTCGCTGCTCTTTCATGCAAATTTTATGGTAAGCTTGGCAAGCTTCTTGAAAACCCTCTCAGAGTTTTGATTGGAAATGCACTGAATCTAGAGCTAGCCTTTTAAAACGTGCTGGGGGTGTCCTCAATCTTTGCTTGCTTTTCTTCTCTGGAATAGCTGGGTGAGGATAGAATAATGGTTCCGTTATCCGCTGCTGCATAACAGCCACCCCACACTGAGCGGCTTAAAACGACAATCATTTATTTTGTTCACGGATCTGTAGTTTGGGCATGGCTTGGTGGGCGGCTTGTCTCTCTTGCATGTGGGGACAGCTGGGGCAGCTCAAAGGCTGGGGCGGGGGAAGGTGAAGCTGGAATCATCTCAAGGCTTGTTTACTTACGTGTCTGGCATTTGAGGATGGCTGTTGGCGGGACCTCAGCTGGGGCTGTTGGCCCCAGTACCTATGTGTACCCTGTCCATGTGGCTGCTTGGCTTCCTCTCAGAATGGTGGCTGGGGTCCAAGAGCAAGCATTCCCAATGGGCAGAGAGTAGAAGCTGCCTGTCTCTTTAGGTCTGGGTCTGGAACTTACACAGCAAGTCCAGATTCAAGGGGAGGGGACACAGAGCCCACTCCTTGGTGGGAAGAGCATCATAGAATTTTGAAACTATTTAAAAAATTTGCTACAAATAATGTCAGTTTTTGAATTCTTGTTAAAACTTGCCTTTGACGCTGTCTGGGGTTGATCGTTTCTTGTTGGAAGTTTAACCACAGATTCAATTTCTTTGTTTTAGGACCAACCGGATTTCCTATTTCTGAAGCCATTTTGCTGAGTTATATTTTTCTAGGGATTATGTCCTTTTAAATCCAGTTTTTCAAATTTATGCACAGGATTCTTTGGCTATAATATTCTCTTAGTATAGCTTATCTCTCATCTTGTTTGTTTTATTATTAATTTGAAAAAATCTTTTCTGTCAAAAGTTTTCAATTTTGTCTTATAAAGAACTGAACTTAGATTTTGTTGCTTTCTTCTGTTTTATCTCTTTTCTGCTTCATTAGTGTTTATTCTTTTTCTATTATTTCCTTTTTCTTTTCAGTGTGTATTTTTTTTCTGATCCCTGTTTCTTGTTTCTTCAGTGAGATCCTTAGCTCATGAGTTTCCTTCTTTTTTCTTTGCTGAGGTTAACATTTTAATCACAGATATCCTTTTTATTTTTATTTTATTTTATTTTTAAAAGATTTCATTTTTTTATTTGACAGAGATCACAAGTAGGCAGAGAAGCAGGCAGAGAGAGAGGGGGCAGCAGGCTCCCCACTGAGCAGAGAGTCTGATGTGGGACTCCATGCCAGTACCCTGGGATCATGACACAAGCTGAAGGCAGTGGCTTTAACCCACTGAGCCACCCAGGAGCCCCCACAGATATCCTTTTTATCCTTTTATTTATTTGAGAGAGCGAGAGTGAGAGAGAGAATGAGCAGGGAGGAAAGGGACAAGCAGGTCGATCCCAGGTCCCCGAGATCCTGATCTGAGCCAAAGGCAGACTCTTAACTGACTGAACCACCAGGGAGCCCCCATGAATGTCCTTCTAATAACACTTTAGCTAACAAGGTTTTGTGTAGGTAGAATCGTCATTATTGTTCAGTTTAATGTGTTTCTAATTCTCAATATAGGACTTCTTTGACCCATGAAATGGTTAAAAATATTTAAAATTAAATATTAAAAAACTAAAATTTTAAAACTTATGGTACTTTTTCATTCTGTCTTTGTTATTGATTTTTTAATTTTATGGCAGTCAGAACATAGACTATATAATGACAATTTGATGTGTTAGAGAAATTCATGTGTTATGGCCTCATATGTGGTCCATTTTTGTACATGTTTCACCTGTTCTTTCAAAGACTGTGTATTTTCCAGTTGTTGGGTATGATATTCTTTATGTGTCCACTAGATTAGGCTTGATTTTTTTTTTTAATTCACCATGTTGAGGTGTGATTGACATACCAAAAGCCGTACATATTTACTGTATACAACTTGGTGATTTTGGAGAGTTAAGCATACATCTGTGAAACTATCACCACAGTCTGCCACAAACTCATCTCTCACATCTAAAACAGGCTTGAGAGTTGTATTATTTTTTTATCTGCTTCAGCTATTAATAACTAAAATAATTACGTTACATATTCCACTGTGATGATGGTTTTGTCACTATCTCCTTTTGGTTCTACCAGTTCTTGCTTTATATCTTCGGTGTGATACTCTTATTCAGTGAATTACACTTTGTCATTTAAAGTAATGATCATCTTCATTTTTTGTAATACTAGTTTTGTCCTTAAAGTCGATTTTGCCTGATATTACTATAAAAGTATGCTAACTTTCTTTTGGTTAATGTTTTTCTGGTTGTTATGGTCTGTTTGTGGACTCCTATAAATAGTTTATAGCTTAGTTTTAAGTTAAAAATTCAATAAAAAGACTTAGTTTAATCCGTTTATATTTATGTTGTCTACTAATATATTTGAATTTATTTCAATCTTATTTTATGGTTTGTATTTGTTCTGTTTTTCTGTTTCCTTTTGTCTTTTCTTATTTTTTTAAGGATTTTTAAAAAAAGATTTATTTATTTATTTTAGAGAGAGGGGGTGGGGGAAAAGACAGAGGAAGAAAGAAACAAGCAGACTCTAAGCTGAGAGTGGAGCGCCACACAGGTGGGACTCTATTTCACCACCCTGAGATTGTGACCCTGGGATCATGACCTGAGCTGAAACCAAGAGCCAGATGCTTAACTGACTATGCCATCTAAGCACCCCTTTTTCTTGTCTTCTTTTATTTTTTATTTTTTTAAAAAATATTTTATTTATTTATTTGACAGAGAGAGAGATCACAAGTAGGCAGGCAGAGAGAGGGGGAAGCAGGCTCCCTGCTGAGCAGAGAGCCTGATGTGGGGCTCGATCCCAGGACCCTGAGATTATGACCTGAGCCTAAAGTAGAAGCTTAACCCATTGAACCACCCAGGCCCCCCTCTTGTCTTCTTTTGAGTGATTAAAGTTTTTAAAATTCTTTTTCTTTTGTCTACTGATTATGAACTGTATATGTGTATATGTGTGTGTGTGTGTGTGTATATATATATATATATATATATGTACACATACATACATATTTATTTAATTATTTTAGAGGTTTCTCCAGAAGTTTTAATATGTACAAAGGTTAAATACCATCAATACCTTTATTCTATTCTTAATTAATATATGAAACTTAGAGTAGTTGTTTATTTTTGATTCTACAAATTAAACATTACTATTTTTTAATGTAATCAGTGCCTTGCTCACATTTGTTTTTTGCCTATTCTTTCATTTGGGACTATATTTTCCATTTAAATTATTTATTTATTTATTAAAAAATTTTTTTTTAAGATTTTATTTATTTTTTTGACAGAGAGAGATCACAAGTAGTCAGAGAGACAGGCAGAGGGGGAGGGGGAAACAGGCTCCCTGCCAAGCTATCCCAGGATCCTGAGATCATGACCTGAGCTGAAGGCAGAGGCTTAACCCACTGAGCCACCCAGGTGCTCCTAAATAATTTATTTTAGAGAGTTCCATTAATGACCTGCTCTCTCAGGTCTTGTTTGACTTAAAATGTCTTTAGTTTGCTATTGTTCTTGAGACAGTTTTGCTGAGTTTGGACTTCAGGTTGATAATTATTTTATCTCATTATATCCCACTGTCTTCTGGTTTTTCATTGCTACTTTTTAAAGATTATTTATTTATTTATTTGACAGAGAGAGAGAGAGAGACCACAAGTAGGCAGAGAGGCAGGCAGAGAGAGAGAGAGGGAAGTAGACTCTCTGCTGAACAGAGAGCCCAATGCCGGACTCGATCCCAGGACCCTGAGATCATGACCTGAGCTGAAGGCAGAGGTTTTAACCCACTGAGCCACCCAGGAGCCCTCATTGCTACTTTTGATTAGCAAATAGTCTAATTGTTCTTTTACAGGTGATATTTTTTTTTCCTTTTTGGTTGCTTTATTTTAATTTTTATTTTAAATTGAGGTATAGTTGAAGGCAGGAACCTCTTTGACCTCAGCTGCAGCAACTTCTTCCTAGGAACATCGCCAAAGACAAGGGAAGCAAGGGCAAAAATGAAATATTGGGACTTCATCAAGATCAAAAGCTTTTGCACAGCAAAGGAAACAGTTACCAAAACTAAAAGACAACTGACAGAATTGGAGAAGATATTTGTAAATGACATATCAGATAAAGGGCTAGTACCCAAAATCTATAAAGAGCTTAGCAAACTCAACACCCAAAGAACAAATGATCCAATCAAGAAATGGGCAGAGGACATGAACAGACATTTATGCAAAGAAGACATCCAGATGGCCAACAGACACATGAAAAAGTGCTCCACATCACTTGGTATCAGGGAAATACAAATCAAAACCACAATGAGATATCATCTCACACCAGTCAGAATGGCTAAAATTAACCAGTCAGAAAAGGACAGATGTTGGCAAGGATGTGGAGAAAGGGTAACCCTCCTACACTGTTGGTGGGAATGAAAGCTGGTGCAACCACTCTGAAAAACAGCATGGAGGTTCCTCAAAAAGTTGAAAATAGAGCTACACTGCAAGCCAGCAATTGCACTACTGGGTATTTACCCTAAAGATACAAATGTAGTGATCTGAAGGGGCATGTGCACCCAAATGTTTATAGCAGCAATGTCCACAATAGCCAAACTATGGAAACTAGATGTCCATCAATGGATGAATGGATAAAGAAGGTGTGGTATGTATACACACAATGGAATACTATGCAGCCATCAAAAGAAATGAAATCTTGCCATTTGCAACGACGTGGATGGAACTAGAGGGTATTATGCTTAGCGAAGTAAGTCAATTGGAGAAAGACAACTGTCTTATGATCTCCCTGATATGGGGAAGTGGAGATGCAATGTGGGGCATTTGGGTGGTAGGAAAACAATAAATGAAACAAGATGGGATCAGGAGGGAGACAAACCATAAGAGACTCTTAATGTCACAAAACTGAGGGTTGCCAGGGGGAGGAGGGTAGAGAGAGGGTGGTGGGGTTATGGACATTGGGGAGGGTATGTGCTATGGTGAGTGCTGTGAAATATGTGAACCTGGCAATTCACAGACCTGTACCCCTGGGGCTAATAATACATTATATGTTTATAAAAAATAAAAAAAATTTAAAAATTAAATTGAGGTATAGCTGACATATATATTGTATTAGTTTCAGGTATACAACATAGTGATTCAATTATTATATACATGATAAAATATTCCCATGACCAGTGTAGTTGCCAGCTGTCACTATACAAAGTTATTACATTATGGACTATACTCCTTATGTTGTACTTTTCATTCTGTGACTTACTTATTTTATAAATGGAAGTTAGTGTCTCTTAATCCCCTTCAGCTATTTTATCTATCACCTACCCTCTGGCAACCGCTAGTTTCTTAAATACAGAGTGTTCTCTGTATTTATAACTCTGTTACTTTTTTTTTCTTTAAATTTTTATTTAAATTCTAATTAATTAACATACAGTTAACTATGTGCAATATTGTTTATTTATTTATTTATAATTTTTTATTTTTTATAAACATATATTTTTATCCCCAGGGGTACAGGTCTGTGAATCACCAGGTTTACATACTTCACAGCACTCACCAAAGCACATACCCTCCCCAATGTCCATAATCCCACCCCCTTCTCCCAAACCCCCTCCCCCCAGCAACCCTCAGTTTGTTTTGTGAGATTAAGAGTCACTTATGGTTTGTCTCCCTCCCAATCCCATCTTGTTTCATTTATTCTTCTCCTACCCACTTAAGCCCCCATGTTGCATCACCACTTCCTCATATCAGGGAGATCATATGATAGTTGTCTTTCTCTGCTTGACTTATTTCGCTAGGCATGATACGCTCTAGTTCCTGTGCAATATTGTTTTTTTAAAAAATTTTTATTTATTTGACAGAGATCACAAGTAGGCAGAGAGGCAGGTAGAGAGAGAGGAGGAAGCAGGCTCCCTGCTGAGCAGGGAGCCCGATGCGGGGTTCGATCCCAGGACCCCAGGATCATGACCTGAGCCAAAGGCAGAGGCTTTAACTCACTGAGCCATCCAGGCACCCCTGTGCAATATTGGTTTTAGGAGTAGAAGTTAGTGGTTTATCACTTACATACAACACCCAGTGCTCATCACAACAAGTGTCCTCCTTAGTGCCCATCAGCCATCTAGCCCATCCCCCACCTACCTGTCAACCCTCAGTATGCTCTCTATCAACAGTCTCTTATAAGTCTGTTTCTGTGTCTTGTTTGCTTGTGTTGTTTTTAGATTTCACATATAGATGAAATCATATGGTATTTTTCTTTCTCTGACTTTTTTCACTTAGTATTATGCACTCGATCTATCCATGTTGACATGAATGGCAAGATCCCATTCTTTTTTTTTTTTTTTATTTCCAGCATAACAGTATTCATTATTTTTGCATCACACCCCGTGCTCCATGCAATCCGTGCCCTCTATAATACCCACCACCTGGTACCCCAACCACCCACCCCCCGTCCCTTCAAAACCCTCAGATTGTTTTTCAGAGTCCATAGTCTCTCATGGTTCACCTCCGCTTCCAATTTCCCCCAACTCCCTTCTCCACTCTAAGTCCCCATGTCCTCCATGCTATTTGTTATGCTCCACAAATAAGTGAAACCATTCTTTTTATGGCTGAATAATATTCCATTGTGTTTATATACCATATTTTCTTTATTCATTTATAAATAGATGGACACTTGGTCTGCTTTCGTATTTTGGCTATTATAAATAATGCTGCAGTAAGCACAGGAGTGCATCTATCTCCTTGAATTAGTGTTTTTGGAGTTACTGGGTTGTATGTGTGGTGTTTCTATTTTTAATAGTTTGAGGAACCTCCACACTGTTTTCCATAGTGGCTGCACCAATTTACATTCCCCCAACAGTGTATGAGGGCTCTCTTTTTCCACATCCATGCCAACATTTGTTATTTCTTATCTATTTGGTACTACCCATTCTGACTGTTGTGAAGTGATATATCATAGTGGTTTTGATTTGGATTTCCCTGATGATCAGTGATGCTGAGTATCTTTTCATGTGTCTGTTGGTCATCTGTTTGGCTTATTTAGAAAAATGTCTGTTCAGGTTCTCTGGCCATTTTAAAATCAGCTTATTTTGTGGGTTTTTTTTTTAATTTTTTATTGAGTTGTATGAGTTTTTTTTTTTTTTTAAGATTTTATTTATTTGACAGAGAGAGACACAGTGAGAGAGGGGGAAGCAGGCTTCCTGCCAAGAAGGGAGCCCAATGTGGGGCTTGATCCCAGGACCCCAGGATCATGACCTGAGCATCTGAGCTGAAGGCAGATGCTTAATGACTGAGCCACCCAGGCACCACAAGTTTTTTTTTTTTTTTTTTTTTTTTTTAAGATTTCATTTACTTATTTGACACAGAGTGAGAGAAAGCAAGAGAATGGCAGAGGGAGAAGGAGACGCAGACTCCCCACTGAGCAGGGAGCCCAACATGGGCTTGATCCCAGGACACTGAGATCATGACCTAAGCTGAGGCAGATGCTTAAACAACTGAGCCACCCAGATACCCCTTGTCTTTTATCATTTAGTATGATGTTTACTGTAGGTTTTTCATAAATACCCTTTATTGGCTTGAGGACATTCTCTTCTATCTTAGTTTTCTAAGAGGTTTTTTTTTTTTTTTTAAAAATCAGGTATAAGTGTTGAATTTTGTTAAGTGCTTTTTCTGTATATAGTGAGATGATCATGTATTTTTCCTCTTTTATTCTGCTAATATAGCTAATTATAAGACTGATTTTTGGATGTTGAGCCAATCTTGTATTTGTGGGATAACCTTCACTTGGTTAAGGATGTATTATTTTGTTATGTTATTGGAAATAATCTGGCTAAGTTTTGTTAACATTTTTTTCATTTATATTCCCGAGGGATATTCATAATTTTCTTTTTTGGTAATATCTTTGTCTGATTTTGATATCAGATTGAAGTCAAGGTTTGATACCAAATAACAGTAATGTTAGCCTCATAGGTTAATTTGGATAGTTTGCACAGCACTGGTATTATAATTAGTAAAGTTAACCAGTGAGGCCCTCTGGGTCTGAACTTTTCTTTTTGGGAGGTTTTTAAATTACAAATGCAATTTTTAAAAAAGACATAGGACTATTGAAGTTACCTATTATATTTTGGTTGAGCTTTGGTAGTTTGTGTCTCCCAAGAAATTTATCCATTTCATCTAAGTTGTCATATAAGCTGACACAGACTTGTTCATAATAGTCCCTTATTACCTTTTAATGCATATAGAATCCATAGCAGTGTCCACTCTCTTATTTGTTAGTCTCTTACTGGTAATTTGTGTCTTCTTGTTCTTTCCTGCATTCTTCTACCTTCAAGTCCAGCAGATAGAGTTTCTCTTCTATCAGTTCCTCTATCTCTGAATTGAGACTCATTTGGTTTCACTGGCCTGATTTTAGTCGTGCAGCGATAGCTGATAAGATGGCCGTGCTCTGATTGGTTGGGGGATGAAGTCAGCATCATCTTAGCTACATGGACTGAGAATGGGAGGAGGAAAGTCAGAATCCTTTAATTTTAAGAATGAAGAATGGATGCCAGGCAGTAGAAAGCACATATGGTTATTATATCATTTACAGGTTATTTTTTTTTCTGAAAAGTCTAAAAATTTTCAATAACCAAGTTTATAAACTTTTTTTATGTTCCTTTCATTAAAAAACTCCCTCCATATCTTTAATAAGACAACTTTTACTTATATTTTCTTTTTTTAACATTTTCATGGTTTATATTTATTTATTTGATTCATTTTGAACTTACTGGAATTTAAGGTCTAACTTCACTTTTTCTTCAAGATGCTAGATGATTTCTCAATTTTCCTTCGTTTATTCAACTTATTCCTTCAGTAAAACGTAAAACCTGTTTTTTGCGTGTCATCCTTGCGCAGGGGCCATGCTAATCTTCTCTGTATCGTTCCAATTTTAGTATATGTGCTGCCGAAGCGAGCACTAAAACCTGTTTTTTAATGTGTACTTGTTCTGCACCAAGCCCTGTGCTAAGCATTATTACAAATCTTAATGCATTAATGTTTATAAGGATTCTATGAGGTAGACACTACATTAAATATTATACATATATCTATCTATACTATCCATATATAAAACTGAGATACAAAGAAGTATTGCTTAATCAAGATTCAATAGCTAGTAGATATCTGGGATCTCAACCTAGGTATTAGGTAGGCTTCCAGTACTTTTTGAGGGGCTTCCAAATCTCTGTACTATACTGCCTCTCAAAATGATTGATGTCCATAACATGCCTTGTAGCTACTCGCTTTGCAGCTAGTAGACTTCTGTAGTACCCACCAACTGGTTTGTACCAAGAATCAGTTTGTTTCCAAATCTTGATTTGATAGTTAGACTTATTATATTCACATCTATTCACTAAATAAAGATAAACCGATGAAATATGAGTATTAAAACAAAGCTATCTCTATGAAAACCAAGTTGATTCCTTTCAACAGATTCCACAGAGCCAAAAAATGAAAAAATGTGGTTGATTGAGGTGTGGGCTAGAACTGTGAAGACTGGCAAACAAACATAAAACAAAAGTTCTAGAATTCTGTTCTCAGACAGTGTACCAAGCATCTTTGAGACTTTTGTATTACTGAAACAAATCCTGATAATTAGAGAGGGTGCATAATGAATGTGGTTTAAATAAGAAAGACTACAACAATCATCAGACTCATTCTCATAGAAAAGGATATTTTTAGATTAGTGAATACATATTTGCTTATAGGCTTAATTTCAAATAAGTACTTAAGGTGTGTATCACTTTTAAATTATTCTTCTGCTTTAACTTCCCCGTCTTCCCAACCAACCAACCAAGTACTAATTCTAATCTTTCTGAAAGGAAAGTTTCTACCTGGTTAGCCAATAGTCTTGACATCATTTATTGATTTAAACTCCTTTTTTTTTTTTAACTGATTAGAAAGCCTACTTAATCATTTATTAGATCCTTGTGTGTATTGTGTTATCTTTTCAGATTTTATATAGAGTTTGATTTTTCTATTTGTTAGTTCTTGATTTCATGTTTTTTTAAAAAAGATTTTTTAAATTTAATAGATTGATGCACAGCGAGAGAAGGAACACAAGCACAGGAAGTGGGAGAGGGAGAAGAAGACTTCCTATTGAGCAGGGAGCGGATACAGGGCTTGATCCTAGGACCCTGGGATCATGACCTGAGCTGAAGGCAGATGGCTAATGACTGAGCCACCCAGGCACACCTTGATTTAGTGTTTTAATACCTGATACTTTTTTTTTTTTAAAGAGATTTTATTTATTTATTTGACAGAGAGAGACACAAAGAGAGAGGGAACTCAAGCAGGGGGAGTGGGAGAGGGACAGCAGGGCTCCCACTGAGCATGGAGCCTGACGTGGGGCTTGATCCCGGGATCCTGGGATCAGGACCCCAGCTGAAGGCAGATGTCCAACGACTAAGCCACCCAGGCACCCCTACTTTCTTTTTTAAAAAATATATTATTTATTTATTTGAGAGAGTGAGGGAGCAGAGAGAGAGAGAGAGAGAACCAGGTTGGGGGAAGGGAAGAGGGAGAGGGAGAAGCAGGATCCCACTGAGCAGAGAGCTAGATGTAGGACCGGCTCTCAGGGCCTGGGTTCATGACCTGAGCTGAAGGCAGACACTCAACAGACTGAGCCACCCAGGTGCCCCTTATACTTGATACTTTCTTCATTTTATTATGTCTTGGATATTTCACATCATTAAGTTTTCCATATATGTCTTACTTCTGAAGTTTATCATCAATATATTCTTTTTTTAAAAAATGTATTTTTTTATTTACTTGAGAGAGAGTGAGAGAGAGAGCACGAGAGGGGAGAGTTTCAGAGGGAAAAGCAGACTCCTGACTGAGAAGGGAGCCCAATATGGGACTCGATCCCAGGACTCCAGGATTGTGACCTGAGCCAAAGGCAGTCACTGAACCAACTGAGCCACCCAGGTGCCCCTCATGAGTATATTCTTTTTTTTTTTTTTTTTTAAGATTTTATTTATTTATTCGACAGAGAGAGATCACAAGTAGGCAGAGAGGCAGGCAGAGAGAGAGAGGAGGAAGCAGGCTCCCTGCTGAGCAGAGAGCCCGATGTGGGACTCGATCCCAGGACCCTGAGATCATGACCTGAGCCGAAGGCAGCGGCTTAACCCACTGAGCCACCCAGGCGCCCACTCATGAGTATATTCTTGTTGAGGATCTTTTTATCAGTTATGAAAGGTTCTAGTGAAGATGGTTGCTCTTTGTCATTATAACTTTTTAAAAATATTATCTATTTATTTATTTGAGAGAGAAAAAGAGAGAGTGTGTGCGGGCAGGGTAGGGAGAAAGGGGGCAGGAGAGAATCTCAAGCAGACTATGCACTCAGTGCGAAGCTGAACTTGGGGCTTGATCTCATGACCCTGAGATCATGACCAGAGCTGAAGTTGAGTCAACTGCTCAACCAACTGAACCATCCAGGCACCCCTGTTTATTGTTATAAATTAAAATGAGACAAGACTGAGAAACTCAGATAAAGCTCAGGGTCAGAAGCATGAACACATACCAACATAGCAGTGGATACTGAATTTTCTGTACCCTCTGATTTTGCATGAGCCAATAATACATGTGAGAAACCACTATAGTTTAGAGCACATGGTAAAAACTGTCAAGAAGGAGGTAGTTCATTGGGATCAGGACAGGACTGCCTTTATAGAGGTTTAGGCAAGGAGATAAACTTGCCCTCTCTCAGGCACACCTCATTTTTATGAGAGGAGCTTGCTCATTCGCTCTCTAAACACCTGCTTCACCTGTTTGTTCCTCAGGGTGTAGATGAAGGGATTGAGCATCGGGGTCACCACGGTATTGAGCAAGGCCACCACCTTGTTTTTGTCCTCTCCCTCATTGCCCTTCCCTGATCGGACGTACATGAAGATGCAGCTGCCATAGAAGAGAGACACGACAATGATGTGGGAGGAGCAGGTTGAGAAGGCTTTCTGCCTCTCCTTGGCTGAGGGGATGCGCAGGATGGTGTGGAGGATGTGGCCATAGCAGGTGGCCGTCACGGACAACGTGCCCAGTAAACTGATATTGGCTGTAATAAAGCCCAGGAGCTCTATCAGACTCGTGTCTGCACATATGAGCTCCAGGAGTGGGAAGTTGTCACAGAAGAAATGATTAATGATATTGGGGCCACAGAATGGCTGTTGAAAAGTGATGAAACTTGGAAAGATGATGAGAAGGAATCCTGTCATCCATGAACAAAGAACTAGCTGGACACAGACCCTTTTGCTCATGATGGTGGCATAACGCAAGGGGTTACATATGGCCACATACCTGTCAAAGGACATCACTGCCAGTAGGAAGAACTCGGTGGTGCCCAGGAAGAAATAGAGGAAAAACTGGAGAAAGCAACCTGGGAGAGAAATGGTCTTGTATCCAGTCAGGATGTTGGTCAGCATCTTGGGGAAGATGACCGAGGTGAACCAGATCTCCAGGACAGCAAAGTTGCGGAGGAAGTAGTACATTGGGATGTGGAGACGCCTGTCCATGAGGGTGATGCCCACAATGAGGAGGTTCCCCAGCAGAGTGAGGAGGTAGGTCAGGAGCAGCCCCAGGAAGATGAGCATCTGTAGCTCACAGGCATCTGAGAGCCCCAGCAGGACAAACTCAGTGACAGTGGTGTGGTTCCTCATGGCTCCTCTGACATTCACTGGGGGTGGCCAATCAGAAGTGTGCAACATCAGGATTTGTGGTGTTCTGGGTACCTGAGGGCACTTGGAACTGAAAGGAAAGAGGGATGAGTGTTCTATTTTAAGCTGAAGGAGTCCTTTTGTTTTTCTGGATGTATCAGTCCCTTTCTTAACCTCCTCATGCTTGTTGTCCAGATTCCTCATTGAGTTAGCCTCAAGTCACACGTATTCTGACCCAATTTAAATCAATTTTCTGGGATTCTTTGGGGGGAAGTATTGCCTTTACCAATTCTTTTTCATTTCTCATGTTTCTTTCTTTCTTTTTAAAAAATTTTATTTACTTATTTGAGGGAGAGAATGAAAAAGAGAGCATGAGAGGGGAGAGTGTCAGAGAGAGAAGCAGACTCCTCACTAGGAAACTCTGTATTAAGCTCCTTTCATTCTTTTCTTTTAGGTTAGATGATGTTTTTTTTCATATTCACCCAAATGTACAAGGGGCCTCTCAAGTGCATTAAAATAAATCCCTCTACAATTCCTGTGTCCAATGGATCACAGACCTTTGTAGAAAACATTGATGGAATAATTACTCTAGAGCTTGTTACTGAAGGCATTTAAGTTAGAGATGGTGGTTGCACCTGAGCTCCATCATTCACTAACTTGTCTAGGACCGGTTATCCACCTCACCAAAACTTTTCCTTGATGGGAACAATAACAGCATATTTGTAAAGAGTTCTCCCAGAGCTTAAATGAATGATGCATACCCAACACTTAGCACAAGGCTAGCCACAGAGCAAGCAGCTGTGTAATGTTAGCTATTTGAATATCTCCCTTTGTGCCTGAAACTCTAGTAGGGCAATAAGAGGAAATCACAGTCAAATTGGAGAAAAGACACTGGATTTGGGGCCAGAAATATTTAAACAAAAAGTTAAAAAAATATGAAGGCATTGTCAGCTCATTATAGAAAGTTTAGGAAACACAGAGAAGTGGAATAAAAAGAATCATATGTAACCCCACAGAGGCACTTTTATGCACATTTTGATTCATTTCTATTATATTTTTTCCATTCTTATCTAGTGTTTATTGTTTTACCTACTATGCTCATAGATGATGTATTTTGCTTCTCTTTCCTTCTGACATATTACTATAAGAAATTTTTGTCAATTTATTACAAACTTCTTGTTATTATATTATTTGATTGATACACTGGGAGGGAAGCATGTGCTTTGAAACTGATATATAGTGAGGAAAAGAGCATATATTTGTAGATGTGGCATCATGTTTAATATTTTGGGATAATATCCTAAATATGATAACAAAGTTAATAACAATTAATGGTGATATTCAGAATTGCTCATTGGCCAGTTTCAAATTCAGATGTTTGTTTTAAATAATTTTTAAATGGCTTATTTTAAATGATTATTACTTCTGGTTTCTACATTGTTTAATACTGTCCATGGAGGTCTGGGTAAAGAACTAGGTAACCTTGCCATTGGTTGTTTTTTTATAGATTTGACAGGTTAAGGCAAGCTTCTGTAGGGAGCAGGATAATGTGATAAGATTGCATAAGAAAAGTGGTAACACACTACTTTATAGCTATGTGACGTATGTATTTTGATGGAGAAGGACTGGATGAGAACACTTAAAGATTAACATGATCGCCAGTAAGGATGGGAGGATGGTGGATGATTTTTCTTTCCTCTTTAAATTATTGCTTATAAAATAACTTAAGTTCAAGCTCATAAGTGAAGCCAGCACAGTGAGACCACTTGTGTGAAGACATGGGCAGAGCACTTTGGGAGAGACGAATGGGAAACAAATGACTGTCTGTGAAAACAGTGAGAAAAAGCTTTAGAGATTCTGTGACTCAACAGCTGGATCTGAGTCAGAATACTGAGAATGATGAAAAAAATCAAATGGGCCATAGCCTGCCGGTGGCACCGGCAGACAGATGACAGATTTCTAGGCAGAGCGTCCAGAACTATCAGATTCCCCTTCCCCCATTCCCAAAATGCATCAATGCAGGTTGCCTACTAGCTACCAGGTGAGGTGCTCAGTTGTCTTCACAAGGCACTTGCGATGATGGAGACCCCTGGTTTTCACAGGAAATTCCAGGCTCTACAGTGTTGCCTGAGGACCACACTTTTTCGGGGACTCACCAGAGATTCAAAGTGAGGGAAGCTCCAGAGCTGTAACATGGTCTGCCGATCATGGACATAGGCATGTCCTGTCTTCTTTGTAGTGCATGTGTCACAAACCTCCATGTTTTCCAACAACCAGTCTTCCTTATGATGCTCCCCAACTCCTTTGTCACCAACACATCCCCAGACCTCCTCAGAAATGAGCGATCTTGGGTATTCCCCAGAACTTCTGGGTTCACCAGTTTTCAGGAAGTTTCTATTGCTTCTGCCCTATCACAGTACCCCTGCTGGGCCACCTTCCTGGGGAAATGGATGTAGGCACACAATTAATTATTTACCCATCCCTCCTAAACTAAGGCAAAGACAGATGTCAGCTGGTGCAGATACGTATGACTCATCTTCAGTTGGGCTTAAGAGGCTTCTGGCTAAAGGTACATGCCTTTCCAGGGTCATGGTGCCCATAGAGGATTCTGGGGTAAACAATTAGTGGCAGACGTCTTGTCTCTGTGGAGGTGGCATCGGGCCGGGGCTGCTTGAGGTTCTGTTTGGTCTCCATGGGTCTCAGAGATACACAAGGTACACAGCTCAAACTTAACCAATCTAGAGAGTCCCTCTCTTCTTTTGCAGGATGAAGCTGTGGTTCCCCTGAGATTCATTACCATCGCTGGCATCAGGGAGTTGGGAGGGTCCCTTACCTCTAACTTTCTTCAAATTTGAGATGGAGACTTTATACTTTTTTCTGGCTGAGAAACTCAAAACTCCTCACGATGTTTATTATAACAAAGAAGTTCAGCTATCAAAACATTCAACAAAGTTCTGTTGAGTGCTTAATGTGTGACTAGATGCCAGAGATGTACAGGCAGAGCCTTGTGGGGACCAAAGACATTAAGCAATCACACAAGTGGTTAATTACTCTGGTGACGAGTGTCTTGAAGGAGAGCTCTTAGGACATCCTGAGCTAGACTGAAGGACAAGGGAAGGTGTCCCTGATGGAGTTCTATAAACCCGAGACCTGAAGGAAGAGTTGGAGTGTGGGGGATAAAAACTTTGCATTAATTAATTAATTAATCCTTCATTCAACACATGTTCACTGAGCACCTACTATGTGCCAAGCACTGTGCTATGCAGTGAGGATGACTATGAATGGTAAGTGAAAGAAACATGGCCCTAGTCCCCATGAAACTTACTTTTCATTGGGAGAGTCTTGGTAAGACGATCTTAGGACATAGTCCCCAACTTGGCTTTTGACCCAATGAAGTGACAACTACTGTGTAATCCCACCTTCTTTCTTTGGTCACCACACTACCACTGAGTGGATTAAACCAGCTGATGTAAGTTGACTGCAGTGAGTAGTATGATTTTAGGAGCCAATGGTGTGTTTGGAAAGGCAAATGAGTGACTGACTTTCAGCTGCTCTCTGTTTTTAAATGGCCGAGTGAGTTAATTTGACTATGGTTTCTCTCTCCTGAGAGTCTGGATGTTCTTGATGTGGTAGGATGGCTAGTGTTGGTGAAATGCTCCCTAAACACTTAGACGTCATGTAAACTGCTTGTGGAGTCACCTTACCAGGTGGTAAGAGGCAGACTATACCACTGACCCATAAGAAGGAGGCCCAGACAGCTGGACATCTGAGGGTAAAGAGTGAATGTGGTACACACTGTACCTGCTGGATCTGCTTATCGAAATTTTATTCCTTCTCTGGCCAGATCAGAAAGGGCCTTTTTAAGCCTTGCAGCTTTTGAATGGTGACCATCCATCATTGGGCACCTGCCAGGCACAGTGAGAAATGAGAACACTGAGTCCCCTCTGTGTCTAGACTTACTCCCTTTTCTTCCATGGAATTCCATTTTCTTCCCTGACAATGGTTTTATCCTTATTATGTGAATCTATGTTTCTGGGTAAAGAGCTCCTCATCTGAAAGAAAAAGAGCCTGACTTACTCTCCTGGAACTGGGAAATTAGTCTTTTTCTCACACTGACACTCAGGAGAGGAACACATGTTAATGTATATGTACTAACAAGACATTGTCAGGACTGTGAATGTATAAAGTGGGTGTTTGGCAAGAGAAAACCAGGTGAGACCTGCCTTAGATGATTGCCAGGAAAGGCATGGCCAAGGAAGTATGACTGGAGCTCAGACATGAAGGCAGAATCAGGGTTGCCCAGGTGACTGGTCATGAAAGTTTCTAGGCAAAGAGAACAGAGTATTTCAAGGCTGTGATATGGCAAAAAGCTGGTGTTCCTGAAGCACAGCAAGAGGGCCAGTGAGTCAGGAAGAGGGTGATGGTGTTGTGAGATTTGGCTTGAGTGTTGTGCTGGGTTCAAAATTTGCGGAGCCTTGAAGACCTGGCCTGCAAGGAGGATGATGTAACCAAGTGTATTCCAAGCCACATAATACATTTTCTTGAACATGACATTTGTGTAATTATTATTTTGGACAGAATAAATACGTAATTAATTTCTTTATTTAATGTTTGCTTATTTGCCAGTGTGTCTTTATTTTTTCCTTCATGAACATAGTGAACATTTTAGTAACAAACTTCAACAGGTCAAATTGTGTATTTCACTTTATATGGTATTTACTACAATATTTGCAATACACAATTAAAAAATATTTTACTTATTTATTTGACACAGAGAGAGAGACAGCAAGAGAGGGAACAGAGGCAGGGGGAGTGGGCAAAGGAGAAGCAGAGTTCCTGCTGAGCAAGGAGCCTGATGCGGGGCTTGATTCCAGGACCCTGGGATCATGACCTGAGCCAGAGGCAGAGGCTTAATGACTGAGCCACCCAGGCATCCCTGGAATACACAATTTATAGCAATTTGAATAGAAATCGTTTTGCTGAGAACTGGTGTGAACTTCAGAAAGAAATGAGGGAAGATAGGATGATAAATGGAGGAAATGAACTAACATTTATTGAGGACTTACTATGTGCCAGTCACTACTTGAGGCATCTTGCGTAGATATCTCATTTGACTCTCTTCATACTCCTTTGGAATGGGCATTGCATTCCCATTTTACAGGGGAGAAAACTGAGGCTAAAGAGAAGAAACCAACTAGTAGGTCAAAGAGCCTTTGTCATTAGGAATGAGGAATTTCTATGAATTTTAGTACTAAAAGACCATAAGTAGCTTATATACAAATAATGAGGAGTCAGCCTTAGTCCTTTGTTGAGTTCTTGCTGATGTGTTACTGTGACAGCAGTGCAAGTGTGAAATGAGGGCAGTGCTAACAGAGGACTGTTCTCTCCTCTGAGGGTGTTGGAGCAACAGACACAGAACAATCCAATTAGTCTGCAAGCACTTATTGAGTATTTGTATGGTCAGTGCCAATGGGTTGGTGCTTGAGGCTTATGGTGAGTTACAGATCTATTACCTGCTCCCAAAGAGTTCTTTATATTCTGTTGGGAGGCCAGGCAGACACAGGCGGAATGAAGAGAGTAATTCAAATCTGATAATTAATAAAAATGCCTTGACGGTCTAGAGGAATCATGAGTTCATGCTGAATTGCATAGTGACTGATACCCTAGAAACATGGCATCAGAGAATTTTCTAAGTGGGGAAGTCTCATTTTCTTGCTGGGACCTGATAGTCCCTTAGCTTGTCTGGGAATATTAGCTCCAACTTCTTAGTTCCACGGCTTTATAAGAAGAGTCTGTTTGCCTGCTCCCTAAACACCTGCTTCACCTGTTTGTTCCTCAGGGTGTAGATGAAGGGATTGAGCATCGGGGTCACCACGGTATTGAGCAAGGCCACCACCTTGTTTTTGTCCTCTCCCTCATTGCCCTTCCCTGATCGGACGTACATGAAGATGCAGCTGCCATAGAAGAGAGACACGACAATGATGTGGGAGGAGCAGGTTGAGAAGGCTTTCTGCCTCTCCTTGGCTGAGGGGATGCGCAGGATGGTGTGGAGGATGTGGCCATAGCAGGTGGCCGTCACGGACAACGTGCCCAGTAAACTGATATTGGCTGTAATAAAGCCCAGGAGCTCTATCAGACTCGTGTCTGCACATATGAGCTCCAGGAGTGGGAAGTTGTCACAGAAGAAATGATTAATGACATTGGGGCCACAGAATGGCTGTTGAAAAGTGATGAAACTTGGAAAGATGATGAGAAGGAATCCTGTCATCCATGAACAAAGAACTAGCTGGATACAGACCCTTTTGCTCATGATGGTGGCATAACGCAGGGGGTTACATATGGCCACATACCTGTCAAAGGACATCACTGCCAGTAGGAAGAACTCGGTGGTGCCCAGGAAGAAATAGAGGAAACTTTGTAGGAAACAGCCTGGGAGAGAAATGGTCTTGTATCCAGTCAGGATGTTGGTCAGCATCTTGGGGAAGATGACCGAGGTGAACCAGATCTCCAGGACAGCAAAGTTGCGGAGGAAGTAGTACATCGGGGTGTGGAGACGCCTGTCCGTGAGGGTGATGCCCACAATGAGGAGGTTCCCCAGCAGAGTGAGGAGGTAGGTCAGGAGCAGCCCCAGGAAGATGAGCATCTGTAGCTCACAGGCATCTGAGAGCCCCAGCAGGACAAACTCAGTGACAGTGGTGTGGTTCCTCATGGCTCCTCTGACATCCGCTGGGGATGGCCAATCAGAAGTGTGCAACATCAGGATTTGTGGTGTTCTGGGTATCTGAGGGCATTTGGAACTGAAAGGAAGAAGGATTCAGAGCAGAAGGAGCCCTTTTGTTTTTGGATCTATCAGTCCCTTTCTCAGCCTCCTCAGGCTTGTTGTTCAGATTCCTCATTGAGTTAGCATCAAGTCACATGTATTCTGACCCAATTTAAATCAATTTTCTGGTATTCTTTGGGGGAAAGTTTTGCCTTTACCAATTCTTTTTATTTCTCTTTTTTCTATTAAGAAACTCTATATTAAGCTCCGTTCATTCTTTTCTTTTAGATTAGACGATGGTTCTTTTCATATTCACCCAAATGTACAAGGGGCCTCTCAAGTGTATTAAAACAAATCCCTCTACAATTCCTGTGTCCAATGGATCAAAGACTTTTATAGAAAACATTGATGGAATAATTACTCTAGAGCTTGTTACAGAAGGCATTTAAGCTAGAGGTTGTGGTTGCACCTGAGCTCCATCATTCACTAACTTGTCTAGGACCGGTTATCCACCTCACCAAAACTTTTCCTTGATGGGAACAATAACAGCATATTTGTAAAGAGTTCTCCCAGAGCTTAAATGAATGATGCATACCCAACACTTAGCACAAGGCTAGCCACAGAGCAAGCAGCTGTGTAATGTTAGCTATTTGAATATCTCCCTTTGTGCCTGAAACTCTAGTAGGGCAATAAGAGGAAATCACAGTCAAATTGGAGAAAAGACACTGGGATTTGGGGCCATAAGTATTTAAACAAAAAGTAAAAAAAATATGAAGGCATTGTCAGCTCATTATAAGGAAGTTTAGGAAACACAGAGAAGTGGAATAAAAGAATCATATGTAGCCCCACAGAGGCTTTTTATGCACATTTTGATTTATTTCTATTTTTAAAAATTTCTATTATTTCTATTTCTATTTCTATTTTTTCTGTTCTTAGTGTTTATTGTTTACCTACCATGCTCATAGTTGATGTATTTTGCTTCTCTTTCCTTCTGACACATTACTATAAGAAATTTTTGTCAATTTATTACAAACTGCTTGTTATTATATTATTTGAATGACACATTGGGAGGGAAGCATGTGCTTTGAAACTGATATATAGTGAGGAAGAGAGCATATATTTGTAGATGTGGCATCATGTTTAATATTTTGGGATAATATCCTAAATATGATAACAAAGTTAATAACAATTAATGGTGATATTCAGAATTGCTCATTGGCCAGTTTCAAATTCAGATGTTTTTTTAAAATAATTTTTGAATGGCTTATTTTAAATGATTATTACTTCTGGTTTCTACATTGTTTAATACTGTCCATGGAGGTCTGGGTAAAGAACTAGGCAACCTTGCCATTGGTTGTTTTTTTATAGATTTGACAGGTTAAGGCAAGCTTCTGTAGGGAGCAGGATAATGTGATAAGACTGCATAAGAAAAGTGGTAACACACTACTTTATAGCTATGTGACGTATGTATTTTGATGGAGAAGGACTGGATGAGAACACTTAAAGATTAACATGATCGCCAGTAAGGATGGGAGGATGGTGGATGATTTTTCTTTCCTCTTTAAATTATTGCTTATAAAATAACTTAAGTTCAAGCTCATAAGTGAAGCCAGCACAGTGAGACCACTTGTGTGAAGACATGGGCAGAGCACTTTGGGAGAGACGAATGGGAAACAAATGACTGTCCGTGAAGACAGTGAGAAAAAGCTTTAGAGATTCTGTGACTCAACAGCTGGATCTGAGTCAGAATACTGAGAATGATGAAAAAAATCAAATGGGCCATAGCCTGCCAGTGGCACCGGCAGACAGATGACAGATTTCTAGGCAGAGCGTCCAGAACTATCAGATTCCCCTTCCCCCATTCCCAAAATGCATCAATGCAGGTTGCCTACTAGCTACCAGGTGAGGTGCTCAGTTGTCTTCACAAGGCACTTGCGATGATGGAGACCCCTGGTTTTCACAGGAAATTCCAGGCTCTACAGTGTTGCCTGAGGACCACACTTTTTGGGGGACTCACCAGAGATTCAAAGTGAGGGAAGCTCCAGAGCTGTAACATGGTCTGCCGATCATGGACATAGGCATGTCCTGTCTTCTTTGTAGTGCATGTGTCACAAACCTCCATGTTTTCCAACAACCAGTCTTCCTTATGATGCTCCCCAACTCCTTTGTCACCAACACATCCCCAGACCTCCTCAGAAATGAGCGATCTTGGGTATTCCCCAGAACTTCTGGGTTCACCAGTTTTCAGGAAGTTTCTATTGCTTCTGCCCTATCACAGTACCCCTGCTGGGCCACCTTCCTGGGGAAATGGATGTAGGCACACAATTAATTATTTACCCATCCCTCCTAAACTAAGGCAAAGACAGATGTCAGCTGGTGCAGATACGTATGACTCATCTTCAGTTGGGCTTAAGAGGCTTCTGGCTAAAGGTACATGCCTTTCCAGGGTCATGGTGCCCATAGAGGATTCTGAGGTAAACAATTAGTGGCAGACGTCTTGTCTCTGTGGAGGTGGCATCGGGCCGGGGCTGCTTGAGGTTCTGTTTGGTCTCCATGGGTCTCAGAGATACACAAGGTACACAGCTCAAACTTAACCAATCTAGAGAGTCCCTCTCTTCTTTTGCAGGATGAAGCTGTGGTTCCCCTGAGATTCATTACCATCGCTGGCATCAGGGAGTTGGGAGGGTCCCTTACCTCTAACTTTCTTCAAATTTGAGATGGAGACTTTATACTTTTTTCTGGCTGAGAAACTCAAAACTCCTCACGATGTTTATTATAACAAAGAAGTTCAGCTATCAAAACATTCAACAAAGTTCTGTTGAGTGCTTAATGTGTGACTAGATGCCAGAGATGTACAGGCAGAGCCTTGTGGGGACCAAAGACATTAAGCAATCACACAAGTGGTTAATTACTATGGTGACGAGTGTCTTGAAGGAGAGCTCTTAGGACATCCTGAGCTAGACTGAAGGACAAGGGAAGGTGTCCCTGATGGAGTTCTATAAACCCGAGACCTGAAGGAAGAGTTTGAGTGTGGGGGATAAAAACTTTGCATTAATAATTAATTAATCCTTCATTCAACACATGTTCACTGAGCACCTACTATGCGCCAAGCACTGTGCTATGCAGTGAGGATGACTATGAATGGTAAGTGAAAGAAACATGGCCCTAGTCCCCATGAAACTTACTTTTCATTGGGAGAGTCTTGGTAAGACGATCTTAGGACATAGTCCCCAACTTGGCTTTTGACCCAATGAAGTGACAACTACTGTGTAATCCCACCTTCTTTCTTTGGTCACCACACTACCACTGAGTGGATTAAACCAGCTGATGTAAGTTGACTGCAGTGAGTAGTATGATTTTAGGAGCCAATGGTGTGTTTGGAAAGGCAAATGAGTGACTGACTTTCAGCTGCTCTCTGTTTTTAAATGGCCGAGTGAGTTAATTTGACTATGGTTTCTCTCTCCTGAGAGTCTGGATGTTCTTGATGTGGTAGGATGGCTAGTGTTGGTGAAATGCTCCCTACACACTTAGACGTCATGTAAACTGCTTGTGGAGTCACCTTACCAGGTGGTAAGAGGCAGACTATACCACTGACCCATAAGAAGGAGGCCCAGACAGCTGGACATCTGAGGGTAAAGAGTGAATGTGGTACACACTGTACCTGCTGGATCTGCTTATCGAAATTTTATTCCTTCTCTGGCCAGATCAGAAAGGGCCTTTTTAAGCCTTGCAGCTTTTGAATGGTGACCATCCATCATTGGGCACCTGCCAGGCACAGTGAGAAATGAGAACACTGAGTCCCCTCTGTGTCTAGACTTACTCCCTTTTCTTCCATGGAATTCCATTTTCTTCCCTGACAATGGTTTTATCCTTATTATGTGAATCTATGTTTCTGGGTAAAGAGCTCCTCATCTGAAAGAAAAAGAGCCTGACTTACTCTCCTGGAACTGGGAAATTAGTCTTTTTCTCACACTGACACTCAGGAGAGGAACACATGTTAATGTATATGTACTAACAAGACATTGTCAGGACTGTGAATGTATAAAGTGGGTGTTTGGCAAGAGAAAACCAGGTGAGACCTGCCTTAGATGATTGCCAGGAAAGGCATGGCCAAGGAAGTATGACCGGAGCTCAGACATGAAGGCAGAATCAGGGTTGCCCAGGTGACTGGTCATGAAAGTTTCTAGGCAAAGAGAACAGAGTATTTCAAGGCCATGATATGGCAAAAAGCTGGTGTTCCTGAAGCACAGCAAGAGGGCCAGTGAGTCAGGAAGAGGGTGATGGTGTTGTGAGATTTGGCTGGAGTGTTGTGCTGGGTTCAAAATTTGCGGAGCCTTGAAGACCTGGCCCACAAGGAGGATGATGTAACCAAGTGTATTCCAAGCCACATAATACATTTTCTTGAACATGACATTTGTGTAATTATTATTTTGGAAAGAATAAATACAGTAATTAATTTCTTTATTTAATGTTTGCTTATTTGCCAGTGTGTCTTTATTTTTTCCTTCATGAACATAGTGAACATTTTAGTAACAAACTTCAACAGGTCAAATTGTGTATTTCACTTTATATGGTATTTACTACAATATTTGCAATACACAATTAAAAAATATTTTACTTATTTATTTGACACAGAGAGAGAGACAGCAAGAGAGGGAACAGAGGCAGGGGGAGTGGGCAAAGGAGAAGCAGAGTTCCTGCTGAGCAAGGAGCCTGATGCGGGGCTTGATTCCAGGACCCTGGGATCATGACCTGAGCCAGAGGCAGAGGCTTAATGACTGAGCCACCCAGGCATCCCTGGAATACACAATTTATAGCAATTTGAATAGAAATCGTTTTGCTGAGAACTGGTGTGAACTTCAGAAAGAAATGAGGGAAGATAGGATGATAAATGGAGGAAATGAACTAACATTTATTGAGGACTTACTATGTGCCAGTCACTACTTGAGGCATCTTGCGTAGATATCTCATTTGACTCTCTTCATACTCCTTTGGAATGGGCATTGCATTCCCATTTTACAGGGGAGAAAACTGAGGCTAAAGAGAAGAAACCAACTAGTAGGTCAAAGAGCCTTTGTCATTAGGAATGAGGAATTTCTATGAATTTTAGTACTAAAAGACCATAAGTAGCTTATATACAAATAATGAGGAGTCAGCCTTAGTCCTTTGTTGAGTTCTTGCTGATGTGTTACTGTGACAGCAGTGCAAGTGTGAAATGAGGGCAGTGCTAACAGAGGACTGTTCTCTCCTCTGAGGGTGTTGGAGCAACAGACACAGAACAATCCAATTAGTCTGCAAGCACTTATTGAGTATTTGTATGGTCAGTGCCAATGGGTTGGTGCTTGAGGCTTATGGTGAGTTACAGATCTATTACCTGCTCCCAAAGAGTTCTTTATATTCTGTTGGGAGGCCAGGCAGACACAGGCGGAATGAAGAGAGTAATTCAAATCTGATAATTAATAAAAATGCCTTGACGGTCTAGAGGAATCATGAGTTCATGCTGAATTGCATAGTGACTGATACCCTAGAAACATGGCATCAGAGAATTTTCTAAGTGGGGAAGTCTCATTTTCTTGCTGGGACCTGATAGTCCCTTAGCTTGTCTGGGAATATTAGCTCCAACTTCTTAGTTCCACGGCTTTATAAGAAGAGTCTGTTTGCCTGCTCCCTAAACACCTGCTTCACCTGTTTGTTCCTCAGGGTGTAGATGAAGGGATTGAGCATCGGGGTCACCACGGTATTGAGCAAGGCCACCACCTTGTTTTTGTCCTCTCCCTCATTGCCCTTCCCTGATCGGACGTACATGAAGATGCAGCTGCCATAGAAGAGAGACACGACAATGATGTGGGAGGAGCAGGTTGAGAAGGCTTTCTGCCTCTCCTTGGCTGAGGGGATGCGCAGGATGGTGTGGAGGATGTGGCCATAGCAGGTGGCCGTCACGGACAACGTGCCCAGTAAACTGATATTGGCTGTAATAAAGCCCAGGAGCTCTATCAGACTCGTGTCTGCACATATGAGCTCCAGGAGTGGGAAGTTGTCACAGAAGAAATGATTAATGACATTGGGGCCACAGAATGGCTGTTGAAAAGTGATGAAACTTGGAAAGATGATGAGAAGGAATCCTGTCATCCATGAACAAAGAACTAGCTGGATACAGACCCTTTTGCTCATGATGGTGGCATAACGCAGGGGGTTACATATGGCCACATACCTGTCAAAGGACATCACTGCCAGTAGGAAGAACTCGGTGGTGCCCAGGAAGAAATAGAGGAAACTTTGTAGGAAACAGCCTGGGAGAGAAATGGTCTTGTATCCAGTCAGGATGTTGGTCAGCATCTTGGGGAAGATGACCGAGGTGAACCAGATCTCCAGGACAGCAAAGTTGCGGAGGAAGTAGTACATCGGGGTGTGGAGACGCCTGTCCGTGAGGGTGATGCCCACAATGAGGAGGTTCCCCAGCAGAGTGAGGAGGTAGGTCAGGAGCAGCCCCAGGAAGATGAGCATCTGTAGCTCACAGGCATCTGAGAGCCCCAGCAGGACAAACTCAGTGACAGTGGTGTGGTTCCTCATGGCTCCTCTGACATCCGCTGGGGATGGCCAATCAGAAGTGTGCAACATCAGGATTTGTGGTGTTCTGGGTATCTGAGGGCATTTGGAACTGAAAGGAAGAAGGATTCAGAGCAGAAGGAGCCCTTTTGTTTTTGGATCTATCAGTCCCTTTCTCAGCCTCCTCAGGCTTGTTGTTCAGATTCCTCATTGAGTTAGCATCAAGTCACATGTATTCTGACCCAATTTAAATCAATTTTCTGGTATTCTTTGGGGGAAAGTTTTGCCTTTACCAATTCTTTTTATTTCTCTTTTTTCTATTAAGAAACTCTATATTAAGCTCCGTTCATTCTTTTCTTTTAGATTAGACGATGGTTCTTTTCATATTCACCCAAATGTACAAGGGGCCTCTCAAGTGTATTAAAACAAATCCCTCTACAATTCCTGTGTCCAATGGATCAAAGACTTTTATAGAAAACATTGATGGAATAATTACTCTAGAGCTTGTTACAGAAGGCATTTAAGCTAGAGGTTGTGGTTGCACCTGAGCTCCATCATTCACTAACTTGTCTAGGACCGGTTATCCACCTCACCAAAACTTTTCCTTGATGGGAACAATAACAGCATATTTGTAAAGAGTTCTCCCAGAGCTTAAATGAATGATGCATACCCAACACTTAGCACAAGGCTAGCCACAGAGCAAGCAGCTGTGTAATGTTAGCTATTTGAATATCTCCCTTTGTGCCTGAAACTCTAGTAGGGCAATAAGAGGAAATCACAGTCAAATTGGAGAAAAGACACTGGGATTTGGGGCCATAAGTATTTAAACAAAAAGTAAAAAAAATATGAAGGCATTGTCAGCTCATTATAAGGAAGTTTAGGAAACACAGAGAAGTGGAATAAAAGAATCATATGTAGCCCCACAGAGGCTTTTTATGCACATTTTGATTTATTTCTATTTTTAAAAATTTCTATTATTTCTATTTCTATTTCTATTTTTTCTGTTCTTAGTGTTTATTGTTTACCTACCATGCTCATAGTTGATGTATTTTGCTTCTCTTTCCTTCTGACACATTACTATAAGAAATTTTTGTCAATTTATTACAAACTGCTTGTTATTATATTATTTGAATGACACATTGGGAGGGAAGCATGTGCTTTGAAACTGATATATAGTGAGGAAGAGAGCATATATTTGTAGATGTGGCATCATGTTTAATATTTTGGGATAATATCCTAAATATGATAACAAAGTTAATAACAATTAATGGTGATATTCAGAATTGCTCATTGGCCAGTTTCAAATTCAGATGTTTTTTTAAAATAATTTTTGAATGGCTTATTTTAAATGATTATTACTTCTGGTTTCTACATTGTTTAATACTGTCCATGGAGGTCTGGGTAAAGAACTAGGCAACCTTGCCATTGGTTGTTTTTTTATAGATTTGACAGGTTAAGGCAAGCTTCTGTAGGGAGCAGGATAATGTGATAAGACTGCATAAGAAAAGTGGTAACACACTACTTTATAGCTATGTGACGTATGTATTTTGATGGAGAAGGACTGGATGAGAACACTTAAAGATTAACATGATCGCCAGTAAGGATGGGAGGATGGTGGATGATTTTTCTTTCCTCTTTAAATTATTGCTTATAAAATAACTTAAGTTCAAGCTCATAAGTGAAGCCAGCACAGTGAGACCACTTGTGTGAAGACATGGGCAGAGCACTTTGGGAGAGACGAATGGGAAACAAATGACTGTCCGTGAAGACAGTGAGAAAAAGCTTTAGAGATTCTGTGACTCAACAGCTGGATCTGAGTCAGAATACTGAGAATGATGAAAAAAATCAAATGGGCCATAGCCTGCCAGTGGCACCGGCAGACAGATGACAGATTTCTAGGCAGAGCGTCCAGAACTATCAGATTCCCCTTCCCCCATTCCCAAAATGCATCAATGCAGGTTGCCTACTAGCTACCAGGTGAGGTGCTCAGTTGTCTTCACAAGGCACTTGCGATGATGGAGACCCCTGGTTTTCACAGGAAATTCCAGGCTCTACAGTGTTGCCTGAGGACCACACTTTTTGGGGGACTCACCAGAGATTCAAAGTGAGGGAAGCTCCAGAGCTGTAACATGGTCTGCCGATCATGGACATAGGCATGTCCTGTCTTCTTTGTAGTGCATGTGTCACAAACCTCCATGTTTTCCAACAACCAGTCTTCCTTATGATGCTCCCCAACTCCTTTGTCACCAACACATCCCCAGACCTCCTCAGAAATGAGCGATCTTGGGTATTCCCCAGAACTTCTGGGTTCACCAGTTTTCAGGAAGTTTCTATTGCTTCTGCCCTATCACAGTACCCCTGCTGGGCCACCTTCCTGGGGAAATGGATGTAGGCACACAATTAATTATTTACCCATCCCTCCTAAACTAAGGCAAAGACAGATGTCAGCTGGTGCAGATACGTATGACTCATCTTCAGTTGGGCTTAAGAGGCTTCTGGCTAAAGGTACATGCCTTTCCAGGGTCATGGTGCCCATAGAGGATTCTGAGGTAAACAATTAGTGGCAGACGTCTTGTCTCTGTGGAGGTGGCATCGGGCCGGGGCTGCTTGAGGTTCTGTTTGGTCTCCATGGGTCTCAGAGATACACAAGGTACACAGCTCAAACTTAACCAATCTAGAGAGTCCCTCTCTTCTTTTGCAGGATGAAGCTGTGGTTCCCCTGAGATTCATTACCATCGCTGGCATCAGGGAGTTGGGAGGGTCCCTTACCTCTAACTTTCTTCAAATTTGAGATGGAGACTTTATACTTTTTTCTGGCTGAGAAACTCAAAACTCCTCACGATGTTTATTATAACAAAGAAGTTCAGCTATCAAAACATTCAACAAAGTTCTGTTGAGTGCTTAATGTGTGACTAGATGCCAGAGATGTACAGGCAGAGCCTTGTGGGGACCAAAGACATTAAGCAATCACACAAGTGGTTAATTACTATGGTGACGAGTGTCTTGAAGGAGAGCTCTTAGGACATCCTGAGCTAGACTGAAGGACAAGGGAAGGTGTCCCTGATGGAGTTCTATAAACCCGAGACCTGAAGGAAGAGTTTGAGTGTGGGGGATAAAAACTTTGCATTAATTAATTAATTAATCCTTCATTCAACACATGTTCACTGAGCACCTACTATGCGCCAAGCACTGTGCTATGCAGTGAGGATGACTATGAATGGTAAGTGAAAGAAACATGGCCCTAGTCCCCATGAAACTTACTTTTCATTGGGAGAGTCTTGGTAAGACGATCTTAGGACATAGTCCCCAACTTGGCTTTTGACCCAATGAAGTGACAACTACTGTGTAATCCCACCTTCTTTCTTTGGTCACCACACTACCACTGAGTGGATTAAACCAGCTGATGTAAGTTGACTGCAGTGAGTAGTATGATTTTAGGAGCCAATGGTGTGTTTGGAAAGGCAAATGAGTGACTGACTTTCAGCTGCTCTCTGTTTTTAAATGGCCGAGTGAGTTAATTTGACTATGGTTTCTCTCTCCTGAGAGTCTGGATGTTCTTGATGTGGTAGGATGGCTAGTGTTGGTGAAATGCTCCCTACACACTTAGACGTCATGTAAACTGCTTGTGGAGTCACCTTACCAGGTGGTAAGAGGCAGACTATACCACTGACCCATAAGAAGGAGGCCCAGACAGCTGGACATCTGAGGGTAAAGAGTGAATGTGGTACACACTGTACCTGCTGGATCTGCTTATCGAAATTTTATTCCTTCTCTGGCCAGATCAGAAAGGGCCTTTTTAAGCCTTGCAGCTTTTGAATGGTGACCATCCATCATTGGGCACCTGCCAGGCACAGTGAGAAATGAGAACACTGAGTCCCCTCTGTGTCTAGACTTACTCCCTTTTCTTCCATGGAATTCCATTTTCTTCCCTGACAATGGTTTTATCCTTATTATGTGAATCTATGTTTCTGGGTAAAGAGCTCCTCATCTGAAAGAAAAAGAGCCTGACTTACTCTCCTGGAACTGGGAAATTAGTCTTTTTCTCACACTGACACTCAGGAGAGGAACACATGTTAATGTATATGTACTAACAAGACATTGTCAGGACTGTGAATGTATAAAGTGGGTGTTTGGCAAGAGAAAACCAGGTGAGACCTGCCTTAGATGATTGCCAGGAAAGGCATGGCCAAGGAAGTATGACCGGAGCTCAGACATGAAGGCAGAATCAGGGTTGCCCAGGTGACTGGTCATGAAAGTTTCTAGGCAAAGAGAACAGAGTATTTCAAGGCCATGATATGGCAAAAAGCTGGTGTTCCTGAAGCACAGCAAGAGGGCCAGTGAGTCAGGAAGAGGGTGATGGTGTTGTGAGATTTGGCTGGAGTGTTGTGCTGGGTTCAAAATTTGCGGAGCCTTGAAGACCTGGCCCACAAGGAGGATGATGTAACCAAGTGTATTCCAAGCCACATAATACATTTTCTTGAACATGACATTTGTGTAATTATTATTTTGGAAAGAATAAATACAGTAATTAATTTCTTTATTTAATGTTTGCTTATTTGCCAGTGTGTCTTTATTTTTTCCTTCATGAACATAGTGAACATTTTAGTAACAAACTTCAACAGGTCAAATTGTGTATTTCACTTTATATGGTATTTACTACAATATTTGCAATACACAATTAAAAAATATTTTACTTATTTATTTGACACAGAGAGAGAGACAGCAAGAGAGGGAACAGAGGCAGGGGGAGTGGGCAAAGGAGAAGCAGAGTTCCTGCTGAGCAAGGAGCCTGATGCGGGGCTTGATTCCAGGACCCTGGGATCATGACCTGAGCCAGAGGCAGAGGCTTAATGACTGAGCCACCCAGGCATCCCTGGAATACACAATTTATAGCAATTTGAATAGAAATCGTTTTGCTGAGAACTGGTGTGAACTTCAGAAAGAAATGAGGGAAGATAGGATGATAAATGGAGGAAATGAACTAACATTTATTGAGGACTTACTATGTGCCAGTCACTACTTGAGGCATCTTGCGTAGATATCTCATTTGACTCTCTTCATACTCCTTTGGAATGGGCATTGCATTCCCATTTTACAGGGGAGAAAACTGAGGCTAAAGAGAAGAAACCAACTAGTAGGTCAAAGAGCCTTTGTCATTAGGAATGAGGAATTTCTATGAATTTTAGTACTAAAAGACCATAAGTAGCTTATATACAAATAATGAGGAGTCAGCCTTAGTCCTTTGTTGAGTTCTTGCTGATGTGTTACTGTGACAGCAGTGCAAGTGTGAAATGAGGGCAGTGCTAACAGAGGACTGTTCTCTCCTCTGAGGGTGTTGGAGCAACAGACACAGAACAATCCAATTAGTCTGCAAGCACTTATTGAGTATTTGTATGGTCAGTGCCAATGGGTTGGTGCTTGAGGCTTATGGTGAGTTACAGATCTATTACCTGCTCCCAAAGAGTTCTTTATATTCTGTTGGGAGGCCAGGCAGACACAGGCGGAATGAAGAGAGTAATTCAAATCTGATAATTAATAAAAATGCCTTGACGGTCTAGAGGAATCATGAGTTCATGCTGAATTGCATAGTGACTGATACCCTAGAAACATGGCATCAGAGAATTTTCTAAGTGGGGAAGTCTCATTTTCTTGCTGGGACCTGATAGTCCCTTAGCTTGTCTGGGAATATTAGCTCCAACTTCTTAGTTCCACGGCTTTATAAGAAGAGTCTGTTTGCCTGCTCCCTAAACACCTGCTTCACCTGTTTGTTCCTCAGGGTGTAGATGAAGGGATTGAGCATCGGGGTCACCACGGTATTGAGCAAGGCCACCACCTTGTTTTTGTCCTCTCCCTCATTGCCCTTCCCTGATCGGACGTACATGAAGATGCAGCTGCCATAGAAGAGAGACACGACAATGATGTGGGAGGAGCAGGTTGAGAAGGCTTTCTGCCTCTCCTTGGCTGAGGGGATGCGCAGGATGGTGTGGAGGATGTGGCCATAGCAGGTGGCCGTCACGGACAATGTGCCCAGTAAACTGACATTGGCTGTAATAAAGCCCAGGAGCTCTATCAGACTCGTGTCTGCACATATGAGCTCCAGGAGTGGGAAGTTGTCACAGAAGAAATGATTAATGACATTGGGGCCACAGAATGGCTGTTGAAAAGTGATGAAACTTGGAAAGATGATGAGAAGGAATCCTGTCATCCATGAACAAAGAACTAGCTGGATACAGACCCTTTTGCTCATGATGGTGGCATAACGCAGGGGGTTACATATGGCCACATACCTGTCAAAGGACATCACTGCCAGTAGGAAGAACTCGGTGGTGCCCAGGAAGAAATAGAGGAAAAACTGGAGAAAGCAACCTGGGAGAGAAATGGTCTTGTATCCAGTCAGGATGTTGGTCAGCATCTTGGGGAAGATGACCGAGGTGAACCAGATCTCCAGGACAGCAAAGTTGCGGAGGAAGTAGTACATCGGGGTGTGGAGGCGCCTGTCCGTGAGGGTGATGCCCACAATGAGGAGGTTCCCCAGCAGAGTGAGGAGGTAGGTCAGGAGCAGCCCCAGGAAGATGAGCATCTGTAGCTCACAGGCATCTGAGAGCCCCAGCAGGACAAACTCAGTGACAGTGGTGTGGTTCCTCATGGCTCCTCTGACATCCGCAGGGGATGGCCAATCAGAAATGTGCAACATCAGGATTTGTGGTGTTCTGGGTATCTGAGGGCACTTGGAACTGAAAGGAAAGAGGGATGAGTGTTCCATTTTCAGCTGAAGGAGTCCTTTGTTTTCACGAGGGTGGTATCTTCGTACTACTCACTATTCAGGCTTGTTGTGTAGATAGCCTGGGGATTTTTGTCTCTTGTTTGGTCCCAGGCATTTTTGTGTTGGAGGAGAAAATGGTGGTTTTCAGGGTGATGTAAGTAAGTCCCCAATAGCAAAAATTATCCTTGCTTACTTTTTAAAAAAAAGATTTTATTTATTTATTTATTTGATAGAGATTATAAGAAGTCAGAGAGGCAGGCAGAGAGCGAGGAGGAAGCAGGCTCCCCGCTGAGCAGAGAGCCAGATGTGGGGCTCTATCCCAGGATCCTGAGACCATGACCTGAGCCGAAGTTAGAGGCCTAACCCACTGAGCCACCCAGGCTCCCCTCTTGCTTACTTTTTTTTTTTTTTTTTTTTTTAAGATTTTTGCTTGCTTACTTTTTTAACCCAACAAAATTTTATTCTTGATACTGAACAAATCCCTTTACCCCTAACATTATAGTCTTTTTCCCATGCTTTTTATTCTTATATTTAGTCCAATAGTGGATCTTTGCATACAAAAAACAGTTCATATTTGAGGGTAGGAAATCTTTTTGCTTAATTTAGCCATTCACTGCACAGTTACATATACTCAGGTAAATTGATTTAGAATGTATAGAACTCTATTCCTTTTTGAGATTACCTGAAAATGTGATGTCTTTCACTAGTATTTAGATTAATAAAGAGAGAGAGAGAGAGAAAATCTATGAGAGAAAGACACAACTCTTACAAATCAAAATAGCATAATTTGGATAGTGTGTTTATAAATAAAGATTTCTAAGAGGGTTTGTTAGTCAAGGTCGTTAAGGATCTGTTCTCAGATGGTATATCTGTGTTCTTCTCTCAACATTTTCTGGTGGGTTTTAGATAGAATAGACTTTTTACAATATCTTAGTTCCATTTTATGCATCTGTGCTTCTGCATGTGATGTTGGTTCGGCAATTATTAGCCTTTCACGTCCTATTTATCCTTTATCTCTCTCTTTAAAAAGTGCTATCATTTTAATGAAACCTCTTCTGAATGAGTGATTCTTTCCTGTATCCCTCATAATTTTATTATATATCATTTGATTTTATTGAATTTTATACTTGTTTTTCATGTGTTGCTCATCAGGTCAAAAAATGTCTACTAATTTGTATTTGTTACAGCCCTTAGAACAAGTTTTCTGAAATAATCAGTTTCAGTAAACATTTACTGAATGAATGAACAGCACCTCAAATGCCTGAGAGAGGGATGGGGTGGCATTTGACACAGAAGAGGTTGAGGACACGTCATTTATATCGTACTTCCTAGGGGCCAGAAGCCTTGCAGAGTCATATGCCAACTAGTCTTAAATTGGCCTATGTGAAGAGAGCTTGCTTTTCCTCATGAGAAGGTGGAGATGTCTCCCCACAAACATTCTCTAAGGGGATATTCTCCATCTTTGAGACGGTCTGGGTTTTGAGCTAGTAAGTGGAGCTCTGGTTATGTCTGCCAAAGTGCTCCCAGCAGCAAAACCCCCCAAACCTTAAAAAGGTCTCTTTTTAAAAGTCAGCATTCCCTAAGGGTGCCTGGCTGGCTCAGTCAGTAGAGCATGATTTCAGGGTTGTGAGTTTGAGTCTCACGTTGGGTGTAGAGATTCCTTAAAAATTAAAATCTTAAAGTCAGAATTCCTGTAAGTTTCCTCCCTTAGACATTATCAACTACAACCTTAATTACCTTACAGAGCTGTAGCAAGAATTATTTGCCAGTCACTGGAGAATAAGATTGGGACCCATGTTAAGTACTTGGGATGAAGGAAATGCTAGGGGATACCAGTAGAAAGGATGAACTGGTAAACTGTATACACTTTTCCTTTTGTTATGGTTTTATTTTCTTTTTAGCACCAACCACACCATTCATTCTACAAACTACCACTATATCTGACATTTGTTCACAGTTATTGAGACAAAATAGTTGATTAGTCTCTGAGGACATAACGACGGCTATTCCTCAGTATTATTCCTAGGCTTAACATTGTTTAGATTCTTAGCCATTTGAAAAAAAGGCCTATGGGGAGCCTGGGCAGCTCAGTTGGTAAATCATTTGACTCTTGATCTCAGGCTTGTGCATTCAAGAACCCCCTTGGCTCCATGCTGGGTGTGGAGTCTACTTAAAAAAGAGAGAGAAAGTGAGAGAGGTTGGTCTTTGAGGTGCAAAGGTGAGCTGGCGGGGGGGCAAGAAAGTTACTCAGCTGTTCTGGAACAGAAGCAAGATCCAACATAAACATGATACCCAGATGCAGGATCCAACATGAATATGATACCCAGAAACACCATCAGGAGCTAATAGAAAGAAGGCTTTTTAGGAGAAATCCTGGTGGGACACAGTGGAAGAAAGATGGAATAGAGACTAAGACCAGGAAGAGTTGGATGCAAGTGGGAGGGGAGGTCAAAGCTCTGGCTTAAATCATAATCTTAACACACACGAACCATGAAAACACTCTGTGACCAGCTCAAGGATTTGGGACATGGATAGTGCTGCTGATAATCTTCTGGCTTTTTTCCTATTTCAAACCAGAAGTCAACCTCTGAGGGGAAGGGGAGTCCAGATAGGAAGGGAAATCGGCCACATCTCGAATCCTAGGCATTTCCTCTTTTATCTTATATACTTGGTGAATGAAGACACTTGCCGGGCAGCCTAAGAGCCTGAACATGTCTCACCATCTACCTAGAGCATTCATTGTTTTAAGTTAATTATGCGGTGCCCAGTGGGGAAATCTGTGTATGTCCTAGAGATTCGTCCTACTATGCTGGAATTGCATGGTCTCTGGACAGTTCATTTGAAAGGAGGGTGAGATCTATTCCTTCTAAGGAAAAGCATTAAAGGTTTTACCCAGACTCAATAATGTTCAGAGCTTTGAGTTTTCCAAGGGCCAGTTAACTAGTGTACAGGGTGGGACAGACAAAATTCCTCCATGTGAGTGAGTGACTGAACGAATAAGGAGATCTGGATGGTGGGTGGGGCTAAAGTTATACCATGTGTATGTTAGATGTGCCAGTCTTATAAAGGAATATAAGAACAAAGTGCATGAAATAGGAGGGTTGAAGAAGCCACTTTGCCATGCCAAGGTGGAGGTTAGCTCACAGGTCCAGATCAGGGATCTAGTAGCCCTCTGCGGAAGTCCCAATCAGGCCATGCCAAGTACATTACTCACAGGATAGCAGAAGATACCTGGTCCTCATGGGTACTTCTTGAGGATGCAATATTGTCTAAGGCTCTACATGGGGATCTTACGCTGTTAGTGTGAGATCTTCATCTCTCATGAATTTGACAGCATTCTCTAAGAACACCTATCTTTTCCCAAAGCATCCTGAATGATCAGCTGGCATTCCCTGGGTAGGAGGGTTTCCCAGAACTTGAATCCATTCATCCTTCAGGTCATAGGATCTTCTGAGCACAGAATATTGAAGTCTTCCATTTTCAGCAAGACCATCCTGGGGGAAGCCTTGGAAGAATATAGTTACCTTTTGGTGCATTTCTCCTTCATCCTCCTCTTGGACTAATGGGGGTGATTTTGACTGATAGAGACTTTTATTACATCTTCGTATTGGCTCAATCTCTGGGAGATGATATTTCTTCCGTGGACAATGGGCTCTAGGGGAGAGTGGGTGAGCTATTCCTGGAACAAACACATCCCTTTGTGGAGGTGACATCAGGGTTGAAAGATTTAGGTTGCATCTTTGTTTTCCTAAGGGATCTACTCTTCTCCAAAGTTTGCTGGGGTTTGGGATCCCTAGATAATTAGTATAATGAGCCTCCCTCAGTCTCTTCCCAACTCTCTTGGCTGTTACTTACTACAACTTTACAAACAAAAGTTTCTGTTGTTTGTTCAGATCAAGAATAACAGTTACTTAAAAGTAGAGTAATATTTCTAGAAAAAATTTCTAGAAAAAGCTAGAGTAATATTTCTAATTATGTCTCTGAAATGGGGGACTCCTGTCTAATATTAGGCAGTCCTATTGTTACAGGGATGTAAAGAGCCCACAAAAGTAATAGAGACCCTTGGTTAATTCTATCCTGACTCCTATCTTACTGGAAGATGGTGAAGATGGGGTCCTGGAGGGAGGGGAGAAACAACAGGGAAGGAAATGAAAAAGTTAGGGTTAAAAAAATGTCCCAGCTGTATTGAGGTATAATTGACAAATAAAATGGCATCTATTTAAAGTGTACCAATGTGATGACTTGATACACCATATAGTGTGAAATGATTAGTACAATGAGGTTAATTAACATGCCCTCACTCACAGAATTACCATTTGTGTGGGTGTTGGTAACACTTAAAATTTTACACTTTGTGGGGTGCCTGGGTGACTCAGTTGATTAAGCATCTGCTCTGGTCTCTGAGTTGGGCTTCCTACTCAGCAGGGAGTCTGCTTCTCCCTCTCCTTCTGCTCTACCCCCCTGCTTGTGTTCTTTCCCTCTTGCTTGCTTACTCTCTCAAATGAAAAAATAAAACCTTAAAAATTTTTTTTATGTTGCAATACACAAGTGTATAAAATCAGCATGTTGTACATCTGAAACTTGCATGATGTTATGTCAGTTATATTTCAATAAAAAATAAAAACTTTTCAGTTTGGGGAAAGAAAATTTATTCTCTTAGCAAATTTCAAGTGCACAATATAGTATTATTAACTACAGACGCCATGCTGTACCTTGCATCCCCAGAACTTATTCATCTATGGTTAGAATTTTGTACTCTTTGACCAACATCTCCCCATTTCCTCCACTCCCCAGTCCCTGGCAACCACCATTCTGCTCTTTGTTTTTATGAGTTTGACTTTTTATTTGTTTGTTTAGATTCCACCAAGAAATGATACCATATAGTATATGTCTTTGTCTGGCTTATTTCATTCAGCATAATGCCCTCCAGTTTCATCCATGTTGTCGCAAATGGCAGAATTTCCTTCTTCTTTAGAGCTGAATTATATTCCATCGTGTGTATGTATGCACCACAACTTCTTTATTCATTCCTCCAGTTTACATTGTTTCCATATCTTAGGTACTGTGAGTAATTCTGCAATGAACATGGGAGTGCAGACATCTCTTTGAGACACTGATTTTATTTTCTTTGGATATATACCTCAATGTGGGGCTGCTGGGTCATATGGTAGTTATATCGTTTTTTAAAAATTAACATATAATGTATTATTTGCATCAAGGGTACAGGTCTGTGAATCATCAGTCTTGCACAATTCACAGCACTCACCATAGCACATAACCTCCCCAATGTCAATAACCCAGCCACCCCCATGCCTCACAACCTCCCCCCAGCAACCCTCAGTTTGTTTTGTGAGATTAAGAGTCTCTTATGGTTTGTCTCCCTCCCTGGTCCCATTTTGTTTCATTTTTTTCCTCCTTTCTCCCCATGACCCTCCCCAACCCTGCCTCTCAAATTCCTCATATCAGAGAGATCATATCATAATTGTCTTTCTCTGATTGACTTATTTTGCTTAGCATAATACCCTCTAGTTCCATCCATGTTGCTGCAAATGGCAAAATTTCATTTTGTGATGGCTGCATAGTATTCCATTATATATATATATATATATATATATATATATATATATATATATATGAGAAAGAATCAACATGTCCATCATGTCATATATATATATATATATATATATATGAAAGAATCAACATGTCCATCAACAGATGAATGAATAAAGAAGATGTGGTGTGTGTGTGTGTGTGTGTGTGTGTGTGTGTATATACACACACACACACCACATCTTCTTTATTCATTCATCTGTTGATGGACATGTTGATTCTTTCATAGTTTGGCTATTGTGGACATTGCTGCTATAAACATTGAGCGCATGTACCCCTTTGGATGACCACATTTGTATCTTTTTCAGCATCTGTTGTATCTTTAGGGTAAACACCCAGTAGTGTGATTGCTGGGTCACAGGGTAGCTCTATTTTCAACTTTTTGAGGAACCTCTATACTGTTTTCCAGAGTGGTTGCACCAGCTTGCATTCCCACCAACAGAGTAGGAGGGCTCCCCTTTCTCTGCATCCTTGCCAACATCTGTCCTTTCCTGACTGGTTAATTTTAGCCATTCTGACTGGTGTGAGGTGGTATCTCATTGTAGTTTTGATTTGTATTTCCCTGATGCCGAGTGATGTGGAGCACTTTTTCATGTGTCTGTTGGCCATCTGGATGTCTTCTTTGCCAAAATGTCTGTTCATGTCCTCTTCCCATTTCTTGATTGGATTATTTGTTCTTTGGGTGTTGAGTTTGGTAAGTTCTTTATAAATTTTGGATACTAGCCCTTTATTTGATATGTCGTTTGCAAATATATTCTCCTATTCTGTCAGTTGTCTTTTGGTTTTGTTGACTGTTTCCTTTTTTGTGCAAAAGCTTTTGATCTTGATGAAGTCTCACTAGTTCATTTTGCCCTTGCTTCTCTTGCCTTTGGCGATGTTTCCAGGAAGAGGTTGCTGCTTGTGTTCTCCTCAAGGATTTTGAAGGATTCCTATCTCACATTGAGGTCTTTCATCCATTTTGAGTCTATTTTTGTGTGTTGTGTAAGGAAATGGTCCAGTTTCATTCTTCTGCATGTAGCTATGCAATCTTCCCAACACCATTTGTTGAAGAGACTGTCTTTTTTTCCATTGGACATTCTTTCCTGCTTTGTTGAAGATTAGTTGACCATAGAGTTGAGGGTTCATTCTGGGCTCTCTATGCTGTTCCTTTGATTTGTGTGTCTGGTTTTGTGTCAGTAGCATACCATCCCATAGTATGTATGTATGTACCATACCATACCATTCTAGGTATACTTTGTAGTAGAGCTTGAAGTCTATAATTGTGATGCTGCCTATTCGGGGTCTTTCCTGGTTCCATATAAATTTTAGGATTATTTTTTACACTTCTTTGAAAAACATTGATGGTATTTTCAAAAAATATTTATTTATTATTTGACAGAGAGAGACACAGCAAGAGAGGGAACACAATCAGGGGGAATAGGAGAAGGAGAAGCTCAGTGGGAAGCCTGATGCGGGACTCAGTCCCAGGACTCTGGGATCACGACCTGAGCCAAAGGCAGATGCCTAAAGACTGAGCCACTGAGGCATCCCATTGATGGTATTTTGATAGGGATTGCACTAAGTGTGTAGATTGCTTTGGGTAGCATAGACATTTTCACAATATTTGTTCTTCCAATCCATGAGCATGGAACATTTTTCTATTTCTTTCTGTCTTCCTCAATTTCTTTAATAAGTCCTTTATAGTTTTTTGAGTACAGGTTCTTTGCCACTTTGGTTAGGTTTATTCCTAGGCATCTTACGGTTTTGGGTGCAATTGTAAATGGGATTGACTCCTCAATTTCTCTTTTCTTCTGTCTTGCTGTTGGTGTAAAGAAATGCAACTGATTTCTGTGCATTGATTTTATATCCTCACACCTTACTGAATTCCTTTATGAGTTCTAGCAGTTTTGGAGTGGAGTCTTTTGGGTTTTCCACATAAAGTATCATGTCATCTGTAAAGAGTGAGAGTTTGACTTCTTCTTTGCTGATTTGGATGCCTTTCATTTCTTTTTGTTGTCTGATTGCTGAGGCTGGGACTTCTAGTACTATGTTGAATAGCAGTGGTGATAATGGACAGCCTTACCATGTTCCTGACCTTAGCGGAAAAGCTCTCAGTTTTTCTCCATTGAGAATGATATTCCCTGTGGGTTTTTCATAGATGGCTTTGATGATATTGAGGTATGTACCCTTTGTGCCTACACTGTGAAGAGTTTTGATCAGGAAAGGATGCTGTACTTTGTCAAATGCTTTTTCAGCATCTGTTGAGAGTATCATATGGTTCTTGTTCTTTCTTTAATTAATGTATTGTATCACATTGATTGATTTGTGGATGTTGAGCCAACCTTGCAGCCCTAGGATAAATCCCACTTGGTTGTGGTGAATAATCCTTTTAATGTACTGTTGAATTCTATTGGCTAGTATTTTGGTGAGAATTTTTGCATCCATGTTCATCAGGGATATTGGTCTGCAATTCTCCTTTTTGATGGTGTCTTTATCTGGTTTTGGGATCGAGGTAATGCTGGCCTCATAAAATGAGTTTGGAAGTTTTCCTTCCATTTCTATTTTTTGGAACAGTTTCAGGAGAAGAGGTATTAATTCTTCTTTAAATGTTTGGTAAAATTCCCCTGGGGAGCCATCTGGCCCTGGGCTCTTGTTTGTTGGGAGATTTTTGATGACTGCTTCAATTTCCTTACTGGCTATGGGTCTGTTCAGGTTTTCGATTTCCTCCTGATTCAGTTTTGGTAGTTTATGTCTTTCTAGGAATGCATCCATTTCTTCCAGATTGTCAAATTTGCTGGCATATAGTTGCTCATAATATATTCTTATAATTGTTTGTATTTCTTTGGTGTTGGTTGTGATCGTTCCTCTTTCATTCATGATTTTATTAATTTGGGTTCTTTCTCCTTTCTCTTTGATTAAGTCTGGCCAGGGGTTTATCAATCTTATTAATTCTTTCAAAGAACCAGCTCCTAGTCTCGTTGATTTGTTCTACTATTCTTTTGGTTTCTATTTCATTGATTTCTGCTCTGATCTTTATTATGTTTCTTCTCCTGCTGGGTTTAGGCTTTCTTTGCTGTTCTTTCTCCAGCTCCTTCTGGTGTAGGGTTAGGTTGTGTACTTGAGATATTTCTTATTTCTTGAGAAAGGTTTGTATTGCTATGTAATTTCCTCTCAGGACCACCTTTGTTGTGTCACAGAGATTTTTGAATGGTTGTGTTTTCATTTTCATTTCTTTCCATGAATTTTTAAAAACTCTTCTTTAATTTCCTGGTTGATCCATTCATTCTTTAGTAGAATTATCTTCAGGCTCCATTTATTTGAGTTATTTCCAACTTTCGTCTTGTGCTTGAGTTCTAGTTTCAAAGCATTGTGGTCTGAAAATATGCAGGGAATGATCTCAGTCTTTTGGTACTGGTTGAGACCTGATTGTGACCCAGGATGTGATCTATTCTGGAGACTGTTCCGTGTGCACTAGAGAAGAATGTGTATTCTGTTGCTTTGGGATGGAAAGTTTCTGAATATATCTGTGATGTCCATCCAGTCCAATGTGTCATTTAAAGCCTTTTTAAAAAAAAGATTTTATTTACTTATTTGACAGAGAGACACAGTGAGAGAAGGAACAGAAGCAGGGGAAGTGGGAGAGGGAGAAGCAGACTTCCCACTGAGCAGGAAGCCCAATGTAGGGCTTGATCTGAGGACCCTGGGATCATGACCAGACACTTAATGACTGAGCAACCCAGGGGCCCCTTTAAAAATAAAGTCTTCATTTCCTTGTTGATCTTTTGCTTAGATGATCTGTCCATTTCAGTGAAGGGGGTGTTAAAGTCCTGTAATATTATTGTATTATTGTCAATGTGTTTCTTTGATTTTGTTATCAATTGGTTTATATAATTGGTTGCTCCCATGTGAGGAGTATAGATATTTAAAATTGTTAGATCTTCCTGTTGGCAAGACCCTTTACATATACTACAGTGTCCTTCCTCATCTCTTATTATAGTCTTTGGCTTAAAATCTAATTTATCTGATATAAGGACTGTCACCCCAGCTTTCTTTTGATGTCCATTAGCATAGTAAATTGTTTTCCACCCCCTCACTTTAAATTTGGAGGTGTCTTTGGTTCTAAAATGAGTTTCTTGTAGACAGCATATTGATGTGTCTTGTTTTTTTATCCATTCTGATACCCTGTGTCTTTTGATTGAGGCATTTAGCCCATTTTTATTCAGGGTAACTATTGAAAGATATTAATTTAGTGCCATTGTATTGCCTATAAGGTGACTGTTACTGTATATTGTCTCTGTCCCTTTCTGGTCTACTACTTTCAGATTATGTCTTTGGTTAAAGGATCCCTTTCAATATTTCCTTGTTTGGTGTTTGCAAATTCTTTTAATTTTTGTTTTTCCTGGAAGCTTTTTATCTCTCCTTTATTTTCAATGACAGCCTAGCTTGATATAGTATTCTTGGCTGCGTATTTTTCTCATTTGGTGCTGTGAATATATCATGCCAGTTCTTTCTGGCCTGCTAGGTCTCTGTGGATAAGCCTGCTGACAATCTAATATTTCTACTATTGTATGTTATATCAGGACCTCTTGTCCTGATCTGCTTTCAGGATTTTCTCTTTGTCACTAAGACTTGGAAGTTTTACTGTTAGATAATAGGGTGTGGACCTATTTTTGTTGAATTTAGGGGGGTTCTCTGCCTCCTGGATTTTGATGCTTGTTCCCTTTGCCATATTAGGGAAATTCTCTACTATAATTTGCTCCAATATACCTTCTGCTCCCCTCTCTCTTTCTTCTTCTTCTGGGATCCCAATTATTCTAGTATTGTTTTGTCTTATGGCATCACTTATCTCTTGAATTCTCCCCTATTGGTCCAGTAGTTGTTTGTCTCTCTTTTGCTCATCTTTCTTTATTCTCCATCATTTTTTTTTAAGATTTTGTTTATTTATTTGACAGACAGAGATTACAAGTAGGCAGAGAGGCAGGCAGAGAGAGAGGGAGGAAGCAGGCTCCCTGCTGAGCAGAGAGCCTGATGTGGGGCTCGATCTCCGGACCCTGGGATCATGACATGAGCCGAAGGCAGAGGCCCTAACCCACTGAGCCACCCAGGCGCCCCCATCATTTGGTCTACTATATCACTAATTCTTCTGCCTCATTTATCCTAGCAGTAAGAGCCTCCATTTGATTGCACCTCATTAATAGCTTTTTAAGAAATTTCAACTTGGTTAGATTTTATTTCTTTTAGTTCTCCAGAAAGGGATTTTATTTCTCCAAAAAGGGATTCTCTAGTATCTTCTGCACTTTTTTCAAGCCCAGCTAGCACCTTGATAATCGACATTCTGAACTCCAGTTCTGACATCTTACTGATGTCCATATTGATTAGGTCCCTAGCTGTCAGTACTGCCTCTTGTTCTTTTTTTTTTCAGGTGAGTTTTTCCATCTTGTCATTTTATCCAGATAAGAGTAGGTGAATGAGAGAACAAAATACTAAAAGGGTAGCAATGACCCCAGAAAATACTAACCAAATCAGAAGAGACCTAAAACTAGGGTGAGAAGAAAGGAGGAAAAAAATATGTATATATGTGTGCGTGTGTATGTATATATATATGTATATGTATATGTATATGTATATGTATATGTATATAGACTGGTGAATAGAACAGAACCACACACTTGATTTTGGGTGTATTTTGGTTTGTTAGAAGAATCTGCTCCCAAAATTTGAAAGAAAGAAAGAAAGGAAAAAACCCCATATATATGTATGTATGTGTGTGTATATGTATATATATATATATATACATATATATAATATATATATATATTTCTTTCTTTCTTTCTTTCTTTCTTTCTTTCTTTCTTTCTTTCTTTCTTTCATATATATGGGTAAACACAGTGAAGGGATGGAATATGACTGTAAAGATGACAATTAAATAGGATTCTAAAAAAGGAATTGATAAGATAAGAAGTTGGTTGAAAAAGGAAAAAAAAAAAAGAGTAAAGAATGTGATCAGGCTGGAGACTAGAACAAAACCATGCACTAGATTTAGGGTATATTTTGATCTGTTAGAAGAACTGTATCCCAAAATTTTAAAGAAAGAAAAACCTATATGTATATAAAAAATAAGTTCAAATATAATGAAGGGATAGAATATGACTATAACAATGAAAATTAAGAGGAAAAATAAGAAAGTAGAATAAGATAAAGTAAAATTAAAAAATTTAACTTGGAAAGACTAAAGAATCATGGGAAAAAAGTAAAGAATTCTATGTGTTGCATTCCCTTAGCTCTGGAGTTCTGCAGTTCTCATTAATAGGTAAACTTAGTCTTGGCTGAATGTTCTTGCTGATCTTCTGGGGGAGGGGCCTGTTGCAGTGATTCTCAAATGTCTTTGCCTGAGGCAGAATTGCATTGCCCTTGCCAGGGGCCAGGCTAAGTAATCTGGGAGCTTTTTAACCCACTGAGCCACCCAGGTGCCCCACACAATCTGGGAGCTTTTTTTCCCTGAATGCTTTCCATAGAGCTCTGGAAGATGGGAATGAAAATGGCGGCCTCCCAATCTCCAGTCCTGGAGGAGCTGAGAGCTCAGGTCCTCACTCCTCAGTGCACCCTCAGAGAAAAGCAGTCAATCTCTCCTGTCTCCCTGGTTCTGGCCACACTCTGTGCTCACCCAGCCTGTGACTGAGTGTTTCTGTCTCTGGTACACAGCCCCATTTGGAGTCTCCAACCCAGCTGATTCCTGCAGTGCTCCCATGCCGCTCCTCCCAGAGGAGGAAGGTGTCTCCTGGGTTCTGCCACTTGTAGGGTCCCTGCCTGAAGAGCAGTGGCCCAACTGTGCCTTGGATCATGGTTTAAGGTAATCTTGAGCTGAAAGCCCACTGCTCGGCTCTGTCTCTGTAGCTGGCTTCTCCATCTCAATACCTGGCAGCTCTGCCACCCTCAGACACCCCTGGTCTTTTTGTGACCCCGTGGGTCCTGAGACCACACTGTCCCCACAAGGGCTCCACCCCTGCTTAGCCTCTGGAGCAGCATCCCTCAGGGGAGCAGACTTCTAAAAGTTCTGATTTTGTGCTCTGCTGCTCTTTAACTTGCCGGGACTTGGCCCTTCTCCTGGCAGTCTATCTTCTGTTGCTGCAGATTCACTTCTCTGCACGTCCTATGTTCCAGAAAGTGGTTGCTTTTCTGTTCCTAGAATTGCTGCTCGTCTTCTCTTCCATCTCCTGTTGTGTTTGTAGGTGTTCAGAATGGTTTGATAACTATCTAGCTAAACTCCTGGGACCTGACAATATTTAGATCTCCTATTCCTCTGCCATTTTGCTCCTCCCTTGGTAGTTATATTCTTAATTTTTAAAGGAACCACCATACTCTTTTCTATAATGACTTTACCAGTTTCCATTCCCACCAATAGTGTACAAGTTTCTCTTTTCTTAACATCCTCACCAACACTTGTTATCTCTTGTCTTTTCTATTGTAGCAATTCTAACAGGTGTGAGGTGATATTGCAATGTTTTTGATTTGCATTTTCCTGATGGTTAGTGCTGTTGAGCACCTTTCTAATACCCGTCATCTATTTGCATAGAATAAATGGCAATAGACCTGGAAAAATGTCTATTCAGGTTTTTTTGCCCCTTGTTTAATGGGCTTATTTGATTTCTTGTTATTGAGTTGATTTTTCATGAGCCCAGGTAGTTCTCTTGAATTCCAGCACCTCTATCCAACTATTAACTGAAGATCTCTATGTGGATGCCTTAAGGCCAACATGTTAGAAGCAACTGGAGAAATATACCAGAGGCCAATAAAAATGGTACTTGTTGCAGGTGGTGGTTTGGGGTGGATAGTGATAGGGTCGACAGCATGATTCCTAACCATGTATCTTTTTATATATTAAAAAATTTGAACCAAGTCAATTTTTAAAAGTAAAATGATTGATGAGTGAAAAAATATGAATGTATTATCTCCCTTTCTCCCCCAATTTACTTCGCCCAAACTTGCTCTTCTTGTGTATTCCTGTTGATTTGAAATGGTATCACCATTTACTTGGTTACCCAAGCCAGAATTTGGGGCATTATCCTAGACTCTTTTCTCTTCATTACCCTCTTAACCCAATGTGTGTAATTCCCCCCCCCCAAGATATCTTGTGAATGAATTTCCTCTTTTTTCATTCCTACTGCCATTGCCTTTGCTTGGGTTCTTTTATTGGGATTTTAATATCCGTCTCACTTTAATTCTCTACTTTAAAAAATGCAAAAGAGATTATAACATTTTCCAGCTTAAAATAATTTGGTGTCTTCAGATAACTTTTAGAGTCAAATGTAAGCTTCCCAGTACAACATCCTTTTGATCTTGGGTCTACCTATTTTTCTCATTTTCTTCTCCCATTGTTCTTACATCACTTAATCTCCAAGCAAACTGGAGCTCCTCCTCTTGAAAGTATCCTGTTCTCTTTGGTCCCCAGGCCTTTGTATATCATGCTCTTCTTATTTAAAATGCCTTCCCAGTCTTGGCAAAAATTAGATCCAGTTTTTCATGGGAAAACTTTTCTGAGCAGTTCCCCATTCCCTGTGCTCAGCCACCTTCCTCTCATCTAGAAATACAAACTCCGATATTGCACAAAATGCAGTATTATCACTGTTGGATTTTTCCTCTCTATCCCCATACTAGCTGTACGACCCTGGGCAAGTCCTCACATCAGGCACTGAGCTGTATTTTTTCTTGTATATTCAGCAGGTGATGTGGTACCAATTTTTCAAATCTTCTCTATTAGGTTTAAAATTTTTTTTTTATTTTTTAAAAATTTCTTTTCAGTGTTCCAGAATTTATTGTTTATGCACCACACCCAGCCCCCCATGCAACACATGCCCTCCATAATACCCACCACCAGGCTTACCCAACCTCCCACTCCCCTCCCCTCCAAAACCCTCAGTTTGTCTCTCGGAGTCCACAGTCTCTCAAGGTTCATCTCCCCCTCCAATTTCTCCCAGCTCACTTCTCCTCTCCATGTCCCCTTCCCCTTTGTGTTATTCCTTATGCTCCACAAATAAGTGAAATCATATGGTAATTGACTTTCTCTGCTTGATTTATTTTACTCTATTATGTTTTATGTATATTTCTTATCCCTCCTACATGTCTTATTCCTCCCATTTGGGTAAGGAGACTGGGAAAGAAGTGCTATTGCAGAAAACAGAGCAAAGCCTTTTCAGGTTTAGGACTTGGGGTCTAGAAAAAACCTGGTAAGTTGATCATGGCCTGGTCTGTGGGAAGGGACATTGTACTCTGTCCTCCCGACCATGGACTGAGTCCAAGAGGGGAGATGGCAGAACCTTATATAGGGCTGTGGGTCTGTGAACAGAGAGCACTGGCAACTTTATTTCTGGGAAGGGTTCAGGGCAGTGGTAATACCACAGAGAAGAGGCTGCAAAAGGTTTCTAGGGAGGTGGGACCTTCTAGAGCATCAAAAAGTTTCACATATTCTGAGATGTGGGAGAATAGAGTAATAATGCCTAGTACACCCTAGAGAGAGCTGCTCAACCCTCAAGAGCATCACTGATGGGAATGAAAAATGATGTGTCAGCTACTTGTGCACTGGTGGCCTGGGGCAGGATGGGAAGGTCCAGAGGACAAACAGGCATAGGGGACGCCTCCTTGCCTCCTCTTATCCTCCTCAAAACTCAGACACAATGCTGAAATATGCTTGTGGGAGAATCCAGAATTGAATGAGATTTAATTTCCACTATCAGGTTAATGGGGCATCTAGGGAAATTAAGCTGAGTTTTAAAAATTTAATTTGGTGTACTCAAGAGTTTGCGAACCGAGATTAATATTTGCTTTACCTGGCATCAGACAGTGTTATAAATCAGTTAATTAAATATGTATGTAAAATGTACAAAGGAGTAGAAGTACGTATATCAAATTGCTCTAAGTAAACTTTGCAGTCTAAATAGAATTTAGATTATTAATTCTCAATAAAAATGTGGCAGAGTTCTGCTGCCCTAAAGGCTAATGACTCTTAGTCTATTAACTATGTGGTAGAGTGAAAAGATCGATGACCTTAGCATCAGATAAACCTCGATGTAGATACCAGTTCTGGAATCTGCTAGCTGGTGACACTTATTCTCGGAGTTTCATTTTCCTCATAGGAAATAGGTACTCAACACACATTATTTTCCTTACTTTTTAAAAAAAAAAATTTTGTTTATTTATTTGACAGACAGACAGACAGATAGAGATCACAAGTAGGCAGAGAGGCAGGCAGAGAGAGAGGGAGGAAGCAGGCTCCCTGCTGAGCAGAGAGCCCGATGCAGGACTGGATCCCAGGACCCTGGGATCATGACCTGAGCTGAAGGCAGAGGCTTTAACCCACGAGCAACCCAGGCGCCCCCCGACTTAAAAAAAGAAAAAAACGATTCATTTATTTTAGAGAGAGTGGGTGTAAAGGGAGGAGAGAGAGACTCCCAAGCAGACTCCTCACTGAGCATAGAGCCCGACAAAGAAGTTGATCACTTAAAAAAAAACAAAAACAAAAACTGTAACTCTTGAATAACAGTTTACCTGCTTTTTTTTTTTTAATTCATCCACTTTAAACAATATTATTTAATTCCCTTTGTGAAGGGTGAATAACTTTGTTCACCTAAAGTAACCCCCTCTCTTCTCAAATGTCTCCTCACAGTTTTATTCTTAGTTGTAGTTCTTCTATACTTTTGTATTTTTAAGTAATATAAATCTCTCTTTTTTGACTCATTGGTTTGAATAGTATTTCTAGGCTTTCCAGGGAGAGGAAGAAATCTTCAACCTCCCTTTTTTCCACCTTTCCAAGATTCCTTCGATGAGATTTAATGGTATTTATTGAGACTTCCTTTGTGCATTTCCCAGGGATTAATTTTTATAAATGATTGATGTGTGTTTAAAGAAATATACGTTCTCCAACTTTTGGATACAAGGTTCTATATTCATGAGACTAAGCTTGTTAATTGCATTCAATTTTTTTATAGCCTACCCAATATTTCATCTGATTGATATGTCAGTTTCTGAGAGATGTGTTAAAATCTCCTCTTGAGCTTGCGACTTCTCAGTTACTCCCTGCAGTTCAGTCATTTTTTTCTTTCTATCTTTTAGGGTATGTCGATAGATGTGTACAGGTCCAGTATTGTTTTATCTTCCTTCCTTTCATTGTATATAACAACCTTCTTTATCCCTCATAATGGTTTGCTTGCCTTTCTTTCTTTCTTTCTCTTTCTTTCTTTCTTTCTTTCTTTCTTTCTTTCTTTCTTTCTTTCTTCTTTCTGCCTTAAAGCCTACTTAGTTTGATATTGAAATAGCAATATCAGCTTTCTTCTGGTATATCTTTCCCCATCCCTTTATTTTTATAGAACTTTTTGTGTTACTATGTATCAGATGTGTTTCCTTAAATAGCTTATAGCTGATTTGTTTTGTATGAGTGTTTGTCTTGGGGATCTCTGTCTTTCAACCAGGGGCTTAATCTGTTATATTTATTGTGATTATTTATGTGCTTGGATCTATTTCTAGTAAACCATTTATAAAAAAGTTTATTTATTTTTTTAAGTAAACTCTACAACTAACATGGGGCTCGAAGGCAGAACTCTGAGATCAACAGTGGCATGCTCTTCTGACTGGGCCAGCCAGGCACCCCTTTATTAAACTGTTTTGCACTTTACATTTATCATGTTTTCCTTTTCTGAATAAGTAAAATCTTTAAAAAAATTTTTTTAAACCAAGGAAAATAACTACCAACTTTTGATTCTGTCTCTAGCAAAATATTCATTCAAGAGTGAAATAAAATATCTTCATATCAAGACTGAGAGCTTATCACTTTCGAATTCTTGCTGAAAGGATTTTCCCTATATTTTCTTCCTCCCTTTCTGTGTTCTATTGGGTTGACCCAGTTTTCTTTATTGTTCATTTCTGACCCTTATTTTTCCTTTGTTATTTTGAAAGTTGTACATTTTATTTCTGTGCTTTGACAGTCACCTAACATTTTTTTTTCACCTTACACTTTTAACATGCACTTTTTTTGCTTAACAAAATCCTAAGGTAATCAATAACCTTTCTTTTTTTTCTGAACAATACAAACGATATAAGAACATTAACACAGACCAACCCCTCCCCTATCTTCCATGTTATTATCAACCCCTTTCCTTCTTCCATCTCATTTTGTTTTAAATAATATCTATCAAATCAGTCATAATAATTATTGCTTTTTATAGTTAATATTTATTAGATCTGCCCACGTTTTTACCAACTTGTTGGCTTACCATGACTTCTTGCATCTTTTGCCTTACTTCTAGATTCAGTCAGTTATTCTTTTGGAAGTAAATCCTTTAGCAGATCTTTCAGCAAGGGTTCGAAAGTGATAATCTCTCAGTCTTGATATGAAGATACTTTTATTTCACTATTGAATGAATATTTTGCTAGAGACAGAGTCAAAAGTTGGTACTTATTTTCTCTTGGCTTAAAAATTTTTTTAAAGGATTTTACTTATTTATTTGACAGAGAGAGAGATCACAAGTAGGCAGAGAGGCTGGCAGAGAGAGAGAGGGGGAAGCAAGCTCCAGCCCAATGTGGGACTCGATCCCAGGACTCTGGGATCATGACCTGAGCAGAAGGCAGAGGCCCAACCCACTGAGCCACCAAGGCAACCTAAAATTTTTTTGTTTAAATTCAATTTAATTAGCATGTTTTTTATTATTAGTTTCAGAAGTAGAATTTAGTGATTCATCAGTTGCTTACAACACTCAGTGGTCATTACTTCAAGTGCCCTCCTTAATGTCCATCACCCAATTACCCTACTCCCCCACCTGTCTCCTGTCCAGCAACCTTCAGTTTGTCCCGTATAGTTAAGAGTCTCTTTTGTTTTGCCTCCCGCTCTGTTTTTGTCTTATTTTATTTTTCCTTCCCTTCCCCTAGCTGTTGGCTTTTTGAGTGATTATTTCCATTGTTTCTCAATGTCTCGGTTTTTGAGATTTCTACTGTCAACTTAGCATCTTTTTACCTTTTATCTCCAGTGCCTCTTATTTTTAACGACCTGTAGTTTTACTGTGACAGACTTAAGGAGGATATACTGCATAGGATCCAAGGTGCTTTAAAAAAATAAAATAGAAATTTACTAATTATCATCTGTGTTTTTAAAAGTTTATATTCTTTAAAAAAATTTTTAATTTTTTAAAAAGATTTTATTTATTTGACAGAGAGAGACACAGTGAGACAGGGAACACAGCAGAGGGAGTGGGAGAGGGAGAAGCAGGCTCCATGCAGAGCAAGAGCCCGAGGACCATGGGATCGTGACCCGAGCTGAAGACAGACAGTCAACGACTGAGCCACCCAGGAGCCCTGAAGTTTATATTCTTTATCTAAGTTATACATATGCACATTTATTTATTTATTAAAACATTTTATTTATTTATTTGACAGAGAAAGAGAGAGAGCGCGCGAGCACACAAGCAGGGGGAGGGAGAATCAGGGTCCCTGCTGAGCAAGGAGCCTGATATGGGACTCAATCCCAAGACCCTGGGATCATGACCTGAGCCGAAGCCGGCTGTTGAACTGACTGAGCCACCCAGGTGCCCCACATATGCACATTAAAAAAAACCGCAAGGTCCTATAAGACTTACTATGAAAAGCAGTAGTCTCCATTACCTCCATTGAATCCTAGTTTCCCCTTTCCCAGTGGCAGCCACTTATTTCTTTTAGTATTTGCCTCCATGTCTCTAAATAATATGCTTGTATGCTACTTCTTGGGTTTTGGTGTTAACATTATCTGTTGACTTCCTGCTACAGAAGATGAGAATTTCACTCTTTCTTTCCCCTACCCCACCACACATATGTGCTCTTCCCATCCCCTGCCTTTCCATACACTTATATTGTAATTTTGGTTCAGTTAATATTTGGTGTTTAAATTATTGTTGCATATGCTATTTAGAGTCATTTCCTGTACTTTCTCAATCAGTTTCATTATCCTGAATAAGTCCCTCCCAGAACATTATGACCTGTTCCAATCTCAACTAATGGCCTATCCCTCTATATCTGATTTATACCTACCACCATCACTTGAGGATCTCCCCCGCCTGTTACCTTATGGATTCACTAAATCTGATCCTTGTCTCCCATTATTTCATGTTTCTTGACTTCATTTGATAGGGTTTATCATCCAATAGCTTCCTGAGTACAGGAAATGTAATATTTTGAGAATTTGTGTGAAAATATCTTTCCCTGACAGATTGATAATTTGTCTGCATATAGGGTTCTAGGTTGGTTTAATTTCTGCAAGATAATGAAATAACACAACTACAGTTTCCCTCCCTCAAGATCAATAACAGGGGAACCAGAGAGGGAAATTACAAAGATTTGAAAAAACCGTGAGAAAATCCTGGGATTCTGGAGATAAGGGGCAAGGGTGGTTTTCCTGCGTGTGTGTGTGGTCTCTTGCTGTGTTCCCCTTTTCTGGTTGCCATTCTCCTGAGTGAGATCCCACTCTCTACTTTGTATGTCTGAACCCTGAGAAATATATTTTTTCCCACCAGTGAGTATGCAGAATGGCCCATGGCTGCACACCATCTCCATCTCTCAGCTTTGCCATCTCTTTTCTTTTTAAACAAAAACCTCATTTCTGTTTAACACAGGGCATAAAAGCAAGTTCACTGTCTGGGCAGAACTGACAGAAATAAGAAAGGAATAAAATGCATTCTTTAAGGCATTTCTCATATGGTTTCAGGGAGAGGTTCCCCCACCCCCGCCCCGAGATCTGCAATCTGTTCCTTCTTGGTAGTTTCCCTAAATAGACCTATGTATGTGTGCATGTGTGTGGATAGGATGATGTTTGGTGGTGAGACTGGTCTGCTCTACTACATTCCAGTAAGCCCCAGGAGAAAGCTGAAGGGAATCTAACTGTTATTGGCTTCTCTAACTTAGAATATGGGATACTTAGGACATTTTGTAGTCAGCTTTTTTTTTTTCTTCCCCCTGCCCACAATTCTAAGACAATAGGAAAGATTCCACTGGACATTCTATTACACAAGTAGTAATAATTATTATAAACTACTCTAAGCCAAAAAATTATTCAAAGAGTATATATTAGTCACCCATTGCTCCATAACAACCCGAAACTTAGTGTCTTAAAACAAATACATCTTGTCTTGCTAATTTTGGCCATTCTAACTGGTGTATGGTGGTATCTCAATGTGGTTTTAATTTGAATCTCCCTAATGGCTAGTGATGATGAACATTTTTTCATGTGTCTGATAGCCATTTGTATGTCTTCACTGGAGAATTGTCTGTTCATATCTTCTGCCCATTTTTTGATATGATTATCTGTTTTGTGTGTGTTGAGTTTGAGAAGTTCTTTATAGATCCTGGATATCAACCTTTTGTCTGTCCTGTCATTTGCAAATATCTTCTCCCATTCCATGGGTTGCCTCTTTGTTTTGTTGACTGCTTCCTTTGCTGTGCAGAAGCTTTTGATCTTGATGAAGTCCCAAAAGTTCATTTTTGCTTTTGTTTCCTTTGCCTTTGGAGACATATCTTGAAAGAAGTTGCTGTGGCTGATATCGAAGAGGTTACTACCTATGTTTTCCTCTAGGATTCTGATGGATTCCTGTATCACGTTGAGGTCTTTTATCCATTTCAAGTTTATCTTTGTGTATGGTGTAAGAGAATGGTCGGGTTTCATTCTTCTACATATAGCTGTCCAATTTTCCCAGCACCATTTATTGAAGAGACTTTTTTCCACTGTATATTTTTTCCTGTTTTGTCGAAGATTATTTGACCATAGAGTTGAGGGTCCATATCTGGGCTCTCTACTCTGTGTTGGAGAGGATGTGGAGAAAGGGGAACCCTCTTACACTGTTGGTGGGAATGCAAGTTGGTGCAGCCATTTTGGAGAACAGTGTGGAGATTCTTCAAGAAATTAAAAATAGAGCTTCCCTATGACCCTGCAATTGCACTACTGGGTATTTACCCCAAAGATACAGATGTAGTGAAAAGAAGGGCCATCTATACCCCAATGTTTATAGCAGCAATGACCATGGTCACCAAACTATGGAAAGAACCAAGATGCCCTTCAATGGACAAATGGATAAGGAAGATGTGGTCCATATCCACTATGGAGTATTATGCCTCCATCAGAAAGGATGAATACCTGGGGCGCCTGGGTGGCTCAGTGGGTTAAGGCCTCTGCCTTCAGCTCAGGTCATGATCCCAGGGTTCTGGGATCGAGCCCCACGTTGGGCTCTCTGCTCAGCAGGGAGCCTGCTTCCCTTCCTCTCTCTCTGCCTACCTGTGATCTCTGTCTGTCAAATAAATAAATAAAATCTTAAAAAAAAAAAAAAGAAAGGATGAATACCCAACTTTTGTAGCAACATGGATGGGACTGGAAGAGATTATGCTGAGTGAAATAAGTCAAGCAGAGAGAGTCAATTATCATATGGTTTCATTTATTGTGGAGCATAACAAATAATATGGAGGACATGGGGAGATGGAGAGGAGAAGGGAGTTGAGGGAAATTGGAAGGGGAGGTGCACCATGAGAGAGTATGGACTCTGAAAAACAGCCTGAGGGTTTTGAAGGGGCGGGGGCGTGGCGGCTTGGGGGAGCCAGGTGGTGGGTATTAAGGAGGGCATGTATGGCATGGAGCACTGGGTGTGGTGCAAAAACAATGAATACTGTTACACTGAAAAGAAATTTAAAAAAAAGAAGAAGAAAAAAAAACCCAAATACATCTTACAGTTTTTGTAGTCAGAGATTCAGGAATGGCTTAACTGGATGGTTCTGGGTCAGGGTGTTTTGCAAGGTTGCGGTTAAGATGTTGGCTGGGGGGCGCCTGGGTGGCTCAGAGGGTTAAGCCACTGCCTTCGGCTGAGGTCATGATCTCAGGGTCCTGGGATTGAGTCCTGCATCAGGCTCTCTGCTCAGCAGGGAGCCTGCTTCCCTCTCTCTCTCTGCCTGCCTCTCTGTCTACCTGTGATCTCTCTCTGTCAAATAAATAAATAAAATCTTTAAAAAAAAAAAGATGTTGGCTGGGGAGACCATGATCTGGAGGCCTGAATGGGCCTGTAGGATGTGCTCACTAACATGTCTCACAAGAGGGTATTGGATGTTGGCAGGTAGCTTCAGTTCCTCTTCAACTAGGTTCAGAGCAGCTACTTACCCAGTGTGTAGTCCAAGAGAGAGCAAGGCAGGAGTTGTAATGACTTTTATGACCTAGCCTCATCCTTTCTACAAAATTCTATTAATTACATGGGAAAGCCCTATTCAGTACTGTAGGAGACTGCATGAGGGCATGCATATGAGAGGCACTAACCACTGGGGGCCATCTGGAAGTTGGTTACCACAAGGTATCAGCATACCTTCTGGATCTTAACGGTAAGAGGGCACTTAGTTTCACGAAAGACCTAAAAACCCAATGCTAGGGGCATAAAATTCCTGCCTGTCTTTCTGCTTTTTTCTCTCTGTCTCTTTGTCTCTGTCTCTGTCTCTCTCTGTCTTTCTCTCTCCCTCTCTCCATTGATTTCCAGTCCATTGTCTCTGCATCTGCTTTTTCTTTACTATATGCGAACTGGGTTTTGCTGCCTTGGCTGCATCAGCAAACATGGTTACCCACAATGGCCATCTCATTCTCTGAGTTTCAATCCATGTAATGAAGTGAACAGCATGGAATAACCAGACTCAAAGAATCCCAATTTCAAATTCTCAGGACAAGGCATCTGTTGTATATCCTGGCTAGATTAGCTAGGGGAAGGAGTTCAAGAGGAATAAAATAAAGATGTGATCACAGCTTCCCAAAGAAGGGGAGATGGATGTGGACTGGCAAACACATCTTGTATCTGTTATTGTGATCATAGACCACAGTTATATCTTCTTCAGCTTACAAAACTGAATTGCATCATAATAAACACCTTCAAGGATCCAGCTCTTACCAGGGCTCTTTTACTATAAAGTATTTAAAGTAGTGTGTGAAAGGTAGGTCTTTCACACACTATTTTAAAAACTCTACAGAAACTTAGGATTTCACTCATTGCTCAATTATGTTTTGCATAAATTCCATTTTTCAAACCAGCTTCTATAAAATTTGTTTTGTGTTTATGTCTAAAATTCTCCAAGATATTAGTCATATACTTCATGCTTTGAGAACATTCTGAAAGAGTTGACCTCTGAAATGTCAACAGCCTGCTAGAAGTAATTTTAGAGAGAGAAAAATGTTAAATCATCTCCTGGGAATATCTCTTATTAGGACACTTGCCTGGTATAGGTTGGAGCATTCTTCTTTTCTGTAACATCATAATTTAGAAGAGGTTTTCAACATTTTGGTTAATAGATCAATAGATGAAACAGAGAAAACCACTTAATGACAAAACATAGGAGAATAGATTGCTTTCACTTCAATGAAGTCCCAGTTTTCCTTTCACAGTGTGTTCTGCTGATGGGTATGTTGAAATAAACAAATGACCTGAGAAGGATATCTTCTGCATAGTACAAAATTTATTATTCTGACATTTGGCAGCAGGATAAAATGATGGCTAAAACCTGGAGTCAAATCACACTGTAAGTCTCAATTTCCTCACTTGCAAAATGGAGTATCCTGGTTATAGTTGCTAAATATAGTGAACAACCCTAAGCTTAGTGAGGTAAAACATGGGTCAGGGTGTCAGAAAGAGCATGGCTAGGAAATTCTCACTTTGAGGATCTCTCCTGCCATTGTAGTGAGAGATCAACTGGAACTGCAGTTATATGAAGGCTCCATGAGGCTGCACATCTAGGATGGCTCCCTCATATGGCTGGCAGTGAAGGCTGGCGCTATTGATTAGAAATACCTACATAGACATGGCCTCACCAGCATAGCATGATGGCCTATCTGCAGTAGGATTTAAGTTGTGGCTGTTTTCCCCCAGAACAAACATCACAAAAGAGCCTGGTGGAAGTTGTAAAGCCTTTGCTGACCTAGCCTTGGAAGTTATATGACCTTATTCTGCCATACTCAATAGGTCAAAGCTGGCCCTTGTTCAAAGGGAGGGTACATAGGGCCCATGTGTTGATGGGAAGATTAGCAAGACTACATTGTAGAAAAGCATTTGAGATGGGAGATACGGTTGTAACCATATTTAGAAAATATAATCTGCTGCACATGAATAATAATAACAATTGCTACTTCAGAAGGTTTTATGAGTACTGAATGAAAAGAGTATGTAATGTAGTATTGAATCAGCACTTAAGTACTGATTTAATTATTTAACTTAATCAAGTGCTTAATCAACACTTAACCAGTACTTAATATATTGCCTGAAACACTGGAAAAGCTCAGTAAATGTTATCATTATTGTTATTCCTACAGTGCTTTTTGGAGAATTTTTCCAGCCTGGGGTAAACACTATTTTGATTTTCTGAATTACTGTTGTTCTCAGATAAATCTGATTAAAATTAGACAGGCCGAGGCCAAAAAATACAACTGAGATTGGATGGAAATGTATTGTGGTTACCTTTGAAGTGTCTTCTTGTCACTTTATAAGAATTATGAAGTGTACAGTAGCCTTTACTTAGAAGTAAAATATCCCAAATCAGAGGAAAATGCTTTGTGGCCCTCTTGCTTGCTTCAAGATAATGAAAACACTTTGGATGGGAACTTGCACTAGAGCATAAACAGCCTATTGCTTTTGCCTTTGTTTTCTTAACATTAGATCTGTTGTAATGTTGAAGTCAATGTCGACTTCCTTATCAAGGTTTGCAGTTCTGTTCTTTATGATTGGAAAAGTCACAGATTTTCAGATGTGATGAAATTTAGCGGCAGTAACTTTGCCTTGCCAAAATGATTTGAAATGAGCATCTCTGACAAACTCAGCTTGTGTTTTATTGTCAGTTGTGATGATTTAGATTCTTCTCTCCTTGGTTCAGAAATTAATGTGCCAGCTGCACTAGGTACCAGGCAAATGATATTAGTTTTATCTGCCTTTAGCTATGAAATTGTGTTCATCTTATCACTATGGGTTGAAGGACATCTTTATACCTGAACACTTTGATTTGACGGTGATGTCAAACAGATTTTGACTCAAATAAATATTCAGTTGGGCAAAGAATTACAAAAAGAATCTTGTGACCTTGTTGTAATCAGGAGAAAGGTGGAATGAATTGAGGAAAAATGTATTAAAATAACGTTTTTGGATTTTTTCTACCAAAAAATAATTTATATTCCTCATAGGGAATTTTAGAAAATCCAAGCAAAAAGTGAAAAATAAAAAATCACCTGCATTCTTGTCACTCAGATGCAATAATTAATTCACATTTTACAATAAACGTCTTGTGCATACACACTTTCATATACACCAGAAATGTTTTCTAAAGTTTTTATTTATTTATTTGAGAGAGAGAGTGAAAGAACGAGACTGCAAGCAGGGGAGGAGGGTAGAGGGAGAAGCAGACTCCTCACTGAACGGGAGCCTGATGTGGGACTAGATACAAGGACTCTGGGATCAAGACCTGAGCCAAAGGCTTAACACACCACAAATTAAAAAAAATTTTTTTATTAACATATAATTTATTATTAGCCCCAGGGGTTAGGTCTGTGAATTGCCAGGTTTACACACTTCACAGCACTCACCATGGCACATACCCTCCCAATGTCCATAACCCCACCACCCTCTCCCTCCCTCTCTGCCCCTGGCAACCCTCAGTTTGTTTTGTGAGATTAAGAGTCTCTTATGCTTTGTTTCCCTCCTGATCCCATCTTGTTTCACTTATTCTTTTCCTACCACCCAAACACCCCACGTTACTTCTCTACTTCCTCATATCAGGGAGATCATATGATAGTAGTCTTTCCCTGATTGACTTATTTCGCCAAGCATAATATGTCATCACAAATGGCAGGATTTTATTTCTTTTGATGGCTGTATAATATTCCATTGTATATATATACCACATCTTCTTGATCCATTCATCTGTTGATGGACATCTAGGTTCTTTCCATAGTTTGGCTCTTGTGGACGTTGTTGCTATAAACATTCAGGTGCACGTGTCCCTTCGGATCACTACGTTTGTATCTTTAGGGTAAATACCCAATAGTGCAATTGCTGGGTCATAGGGCAGTTCTATTTTCAACATTTTGAGGAACCTCTATGCTGTTTTCTAGAGTGGTTGCACCAGCTTTCATTCTCACCAACAGTGTAGGAAGGTTCCCCTTTCTCCGCATCCTCGCCAGCATCTGTACTTTCCTGACTGGTTAATTTTAGCCATTCTGACTGGTGTGAGGTTATATCTCATTGTGGTTTTGATTTGTATTTCCCTGATGCTGAGTGATGTGGAGCACTTTTTCATGTGTCTGTTGGCCATCTGGATGTCTTCTTTGCAGAAATGTCTGTTCATGTCCTCTGCCCATTTCTTGATTGGATTATTTGTTCTTTGGGTGTTGAGTTTGCTAGGCTCTTTATAGATTTTGGATACTAGCCCTTTATCTGATATGTCGTTTGTAAATATCTTCTCCCATTCTGTCAGTTGTCTTTTGGTTTTATTGACTGTTTCCTTTGTTGTGCAAAAGCTTTTTATATTGATGAAGTCCCAATATTTCATCTTTTCCCTTGCTTCCCTTGTCTTTGGCAATGTTTCTAGGAAGAATTTGCTATGGCTGAGGTCGAAGAGGTTGCTGCCTGTGTTGTTCTCAAGGATTTTGTTGGATTCCTTTCTCACATTTAGGTCCTTCATCCATTCTGAGTCTATTTTCATGTGTGGTGTAAGGATATGGTCCAGTTTCATTCTTCTGCATGTGGCTGTCTAGTTTTCCCAACACTATTTGTTGAAGAGTCTGTTTTTTTTCCATTGGACATTCTTTCCTGCTTTGTCAAAGATTAGTTGACCATAGAGTTGAGGGCCTATTTCTGGGCTCTCTATTCTGTTCCATTGATCTACATGTCTGTTTTTGTGCCAGTACCATTCTGTCTTGATGATGACAGCTTTATAATAGAGTTTGAAGTCTGAAATTGTGATGCCACCAACTTTGGCTTTCTTTTTCAATATTCCTCTGGCTATTTGAGGTCTTTTCTGGTTCCATATAAATTTTAGGATTACTTGTTCCATTTCTTTGAAAAAAATTGATGGAATTTTGATAGGGATTGCATTAAATGTGTAGATTGCTTTAGGTAGTATGGACATTTTCACAATATTTGTTATTCCAATCCATGAGCTTGGAACATTTTCCCATTTCTTTCTATCTTCCTCAGTTTCTTTCATAAGTCCTTTATAGTTTTCTGAGTATAGATGTTTTGCCTCTTTGGTTAGGTTTATTCCTAGGTATCTTATGGTTTTGGGTGCAATTGTAAATGGGATTGACTCCTCAATTTCTCTTTCTTCTGTCTGTTGTTGGTGTAAAGAAATGCAACTGATTTCTGTGCATTGATTTTATATCCTGACACTTTACTGAATTCCTGTACAAGTTCTAGCAGATTTGGAGTGGAGTCTTTTGGGTTTTCCACATATAGTATCATATCATCTGTAAAGAGTGAGAGTTTGACTTCTTCTTTGCTGAAAGGATGCCTTTCATTTCTTTTTGTCGTCTGATTGCTGAGGCTGGGACTTCTAGTACTATGTTGAATAGCAGTGGTGATAATGGACAGCCCTGCCATGTTCCTGACCTTAGCAGAAAAGCTCTCCAGTTTTTCTCCATTGAGAATGATATTCCCTGTGGGTTTTTCATAGATGGGTTTGATGATATTGAGGTATGAACCCTCTATGCCTACACTGTGAAGAGTTTTGATCAGGAAAGGTTGCTGTTCTTTATCAAATGCCTTTTCAGCATCTGTTGAGAGTATCATATGGTTCTTGTTCTTTCTTTAATTAATGTATTGTATCACATTGATTGATTTGTGGATGTTGAGCCAACCTTGCAGCCCTGGAATAAATCCCACTTGGTCATGGTGAATAATCCTTTTAATGTACTGTTGGATCCTATAGGCTAGTATTTTGGTGAGAATTTTCGCATCTGTGTTTATCAAGGACATTGGTCTGTAATTCTCTTTTTTGACAGGATCCTTGTCTGGTTTGGGGATCAAGGTAATGCTGGCCTTATAAAATGAGTTTGGAAGTTTTCCTTCCATTTCTATTTTTTGGAACAGTTTCAGGAGAATAGGTATTAATTCTTTAAATGTTTGGTAGAATTCCCTTGGGAAGCCATCTGGCCCTGGGCTCTTGTTTGTTGGGAGATTTTTGATGACTGCTTCAATTTCCTTACTGGTTATGGGTCTGTTCAGGTTTTCTATTTCTTCCTGGTTCAGTTGTGGTAGTTTATATGTCTCTAGGAATGCATCCATTTCTTCCGGATTGTCAAACTTGCTGGTGTATAGTTGCTCATCATATGTTCTTATAATTGTTTGTATTTCTTTGGTGTTGGTTGTGATCTCTCTTTCATTACACCACAAATTTTTTTTAAAATGGATCATAATGTACATGTTATTTAGCACCTGGATTTTTTTAAAATAAAAAACCCCTTGATACAGTGTGGGGATCTTTCCATGTCAGTAAATACATAAAATTGATTTAAATTATTTGTTTGTCTCCTATTCATCTCTCTGTAGGTATTTAGATTGTTTCCAGCTCCAATAATTATAAAGAACATTAGAAAGAACATATTTTGCACACATATTTTAAAAAATTGTTTAAAAAATTATAGAGGTATTGGGCTATGGACATTGGGTGCGATGGTGAGTGCTGTGAAGTGTGTAAACCTGGCAATTCAGAGACCTGTATCCCTGGGGCTAATAATACATTATTATATATATAATATAATAATATATATTAACATATGATATATAATATTATACATAATATTATATATAATATATTATAATTATTATATCATACATATTATATACACATAGTTATATATTATGTGTAATATTATATATTATATGTTAATAAAATGTTAATGTTAATAAAAATAAGTATATTTATTTTATTAATAAAAGAATATATTAATGTTAATAAAAATTAAAAACTAAAAAATATTATAGAGGTAGTGCAGAAATAAAATTTGAACATTATAGGAGGTTATAAAATGAAAAGTAAAAAATTTTCTTTCCTCTTGCCTTAGTTCTGTTCACCACAAGCATCTAAAAATATTTTCTGATTGGGATTATTCTCATGATTATTATTTTATTTTTAATTAATATTCTTTAGTTAATTATATATTTAATATTTCTGTCTTTAGTAATATTTCTGCCTTTTTTTCTTGGTTTATCATCTTTTGACAGTGTCCATGGTTATAATCTGAAAGATGAGGAATTTATTGCTTCTATAGCACCTCTCACTTTCCCTGATTCCTTCAGCTCCAGATGGTGATAGTTACATTTTTTTCATGTAATTATAAAATAAATAAAATTTAATTGAATCTCTATTCTTATTGTCCTAATATTTTTAGCTGTATTGTAATTATATATTGATTGTCAAGATTTATAACATTCCTATTCTGTTCTGTAACTCCAATTACATCTTTGTATCTTGTCCATAGATTAATTTTAGAAGTGGAAAATCAGTAAACATTATTTTTCAATTTATCAGATAAATACTAATATAGTTTGATTCCACCCAAGGAAGGAAATATAATTCATGTCATTAAATGGTTTTTGCTTAGAGAAAAATCTTCCAAATACTAACTGTCTAATCAAGGATGGATCCAAGTTTTGTAGATCTTGAATCTTTTACAATTTGGGCAGTCATCTTTAAGAGAAAAAAATGTAGAATTACAAATAGAAACTGTTAGGGCTCATCCCTTGGACTTGGAAAGGTCTGAAGTGTGTGAGGAGCCCTGAGGCTTATTTTCATTAGTTTCATAGCAAATCTGCCTCTGGGTTTAACAAATCCGCCTCAACATATTTTGGTTTCTTTCACTTCTTATTGGTCACATTCAGCTGCTGCTATGTATTTGGTGTCCTGTGTGTCCTCTTTCTTGGTTCCCTTTTCATTTTGCTAAAATCCTTCTCTAGCATTATATTTCCAAAAACTCCATTGGTACTCTCTACTCTGAGTGCTTGTTTGTACAATGTGCATTTATTTTTCCCAAACTCGATCTATTGTTTGACTTGATTTGGGTTGGTTAGAAATCTAAGTTCAGGAATGTGTGGGTGGCTCATTCGCTTAAACATATGCTTCTGCTCATATCATGATCCGAAGGTCCTGATATTGAGTCCCTCATAAGGGCTCCTTACTCAATAGGGAGCTCGCTTCTCCCTCTGCCTGCCATTCCCTTGCTTGTGCTCTCTCTCTCTCTCTGAACAACAACAAAAACACAATAGCAAAAAACCCTTAAGTTCAGGTTCAGGGGTGCCTGTGTGTCTCTGTCAGTTAAACATCTATCTTTGGCTCAGGTCATGATCCTGGGAGTCCTGGGATTGGGCCCTGCATCAGGGTTCCCACTCAGTGGGGAATCTGCTTATCCTTCTCCCTCTGCCCCTCTCCCCCATTTGTGCTCTCTCTCAATTGCTCTCTCAAATAAATAAATAAAATCTTAAAAAAAAGAAATCTAAGTTCAAAACCATTTTCTTAACTTTGAGGGTAAACAAGAAACTAATAGAGATGATTGTTCCTCCACATGAGGGAAATACTAATCAAAACCACGACGAGATACCACCTCACACCAGTCAGAATGGCTAAAATAAACAAGTCAGGAAACAACAAATGTTGACGAGGATGTGGAGAATGGGGAACCCTCCTACACTGTTGATGGGAATGCAAGCTGGTACAGACACTCTGGAAAACAGTGTGGGGATTCCTCAAGAAGTTAAAAACAAAGCTATCCTACCACCCAGCAATAGCATTACTAGGTATTTACCCAAAAGATACAAACATAGTGATCTGAAGGGGCACATGTACCCCAATGTTTATAACAATGAGCTCCACAATAGCCAAACTATAGAAAGAGCCCAGATATCCATTGAAAGATGAATGGATGAAGATGTGGTGTATATATACAATGGAATACTACTCAGCCATCAAAAAATATGAAATCTAACCATTTGCAATGATGTGGATGGAACCAGAGGGTATTATGTTAAGTGGAAATAAGTTAATCAGAGAAAGACAATTATCATATGATTTCGCTCATATGTGGAATTTAAGAAACAAAACAGAAGAACATAGGAGAAGGGGGGAAAAATAAAATAAGATGAAATCAAACAGGGAGACAAACCATAAGAGACTCTTAATCCTAGGAAACAAACTGAGGGTTAATGGCGGGAAGATGGGTGGGAGGATGGGATAACTGGGTGATAGGCATTAAGGAGGGTACGTGATATAAATAGCACTGGGTGTTATGCACAACTGATGAATCACTGAACCCGACCACTGAAACTAATAATACACTATCTGTTAATTAACTGAACTTAAATAAAACAAAATTTATTTTTAAAAAAGAGTGATAGGAACAATTAAAAAAAAGAAATGGTTATTATCTTTGGAAGTAGGTGAGTGGAAAGTGAGGTGAATGGTGGGGCGGGGGGATGTTCTGAACATTTTTAATGTAGTTTCATTCTTTTGCCAAGAAAAAGTATTATTATATTTACTTAATTAATTGGGGCACCTGGCTGGCTCAGTCGGTAGAGCCTGCAACTCTGGATCTCTGGGGTGTAAGTTTGAGTCTCGTGTTGGGTGTAGAGATTACTTAAAAAAAAAAAAAACAAAAAACAAAAAAAAACTTTAAGAAAAAAATTCTTAAATTAAAGAAAAATTAAATAAGTAAAGATACACAAACCTCTTCCCACTTATAAAAGCTTGAAAATACTGTTCCATTGTCTTTGAGCATTAAATGTTGTTGATGAGAAATTTGATGCCATTCATATCCTTATTTCTCAGGTAACCTGTTTTTTCCCTCTTCTTCTCTGGGAGTTTTTGGGATTCTCTCTACCCCTGGAATTCCAAAATTTCATTACATTAAGTCTAAGAGTCAGTCTTTTTTTTTTTTTTTTTTTTTATTTTTTTATTTCCAGCATAACAGTATTCATTATTTTTGCACCACACCCCGTGCTCCATGCGATCCGTGCCCTCTATAATACCCACCACCTGGTACCCCAACCTCCCACCCCCGTCCCTTCAAAACCCTCAGATTGTTTTTCAGAGTCCATAGTCTCTCATGGTTCACCTCCCCTTCCAATTTCCCCCAACTCCCTTCTCCACTCTAAGTCCCCATGTCCTCCATGCTATTTGTTATGCTCCACAAATAAGTGAAACCATATGATAATTGACTCTCTCTGCTTGACTTATTTCACTCAGCATAATCTCTTCCAGTCCCGTCCATGTTGCTACAAAAGTTGAGTATTCATCCTTTCTGATGGAGGCATAATACTCTATCCCCAGGGGTACAGGTCTGTGAATCACCAGGTTTACACACTTCACAGCACTCACCAAAGCACATACCCTCCCCAATGTCCATAATCCCACCCCCTTCTCCCAAACCCCCTCCCCCCAGCAACCCTCAGTTTGTTTTGTGAGATTAAAAGTCACTTATGGTTTGTCTCCCTCCCAATCCCATCTTGTTTCATTGATTCTTCTCCTACCCACTTAAGCCCCCATGTTGCATCACCACTTCCTCATATCAGGGAGATCATATGATAGTTGTCTTTCTCTGCTTGATTTATTTCGCTAAGCATGATACGCTCTAGTTCCATCCATGTTGTCGCAAATGGCAAGATTTCATTTCTTTTGATGGCTGCATAGTATTCCATTGTGTATATATACCACATCTTCTTGATCCATTCATCTGTTGATGGACATCTAGGTTCTTTCCATAGTTTGGCTATTGTGGACATTGCTGCTATAAACATTCGGGTGCATGTGCCCCTTTGGATCACTACGTTTGTATCCTTAGGGTAAATACCCAATAGTGCAATTGCTGGGTCATAGGGCAGTTCTATTTTCAACATTTTGAGGAACCTCCATGCTGTTTTCCAGAGTGGCTGCACCAGCTTGCATTCCCACCAACAGTGTAGGAGGGTTCCCCTTTCTCCACATCCTCGCCAGCATCTGTCATTTCCTGACTTGTTTATTTTAGCCATTCTGACTGGTGTGAGGTTATATCTCATTGTGGTTTTGATTTGTATTTCCCTGATGCCGAGTGATATGGAGCACTTTTTCATGTGTCTGTTGGCCATCTGGATGTCTTCTTTGCAGAAATGTCTGTTCATGTCCTCTGCCCATTTCTTGATTGGATTATTTGTTCTTTGGGTGTTGAGTTTGCTAAGTTCTTTATAGATTCTGGACACTAGTCCTTTATCTGATATGTCATTTGCAAATATCTTCTCCCATTCTGTCAGTTGTCTTTTGATTTTGTTAACTGTTTCCTTTGCTGTGCAAAAGCTTTTGATCTTGATGAAATCCCAATAGTTCATTTTTGCCCTTGCTTCCCTTGCCTTTTGCGTTGTTCCTAGGAAGATGTTGCTGCGGTTGAGGTCAAAGAGGTTGCTGCCTGTGTTCTCCTAAGAGTCAGTCTTTTTAAAATTAATTTTGTTTGCCTCAACTTAAATAATTTCAAAATGAAGACTCATGAAATTTGGGACAATCTTTAGCTCTTTCTCTGCATATTTCTTTTTTGCCATTGTCTCAGTTTGGAACTATTTTTTAAAAAAAGGTTTATTTACTTTAGAGAGAAAGAAAGGAGGGGGAAGGGCAGAGAGAGGAAGAGAGACTCCCAAGCAGACTTTGCACAGAGCCCAAAGCAGGACTGGATCTCACAACCCTGAGATCATGACCTGAGCTGAAACCAAGAGTTGGACGCTGAAGTGACTGTCACCCAGGGGTGCCTAGAACTTTTAGACAGATATTTGACTTCTGGATCCATCTTCCATGTGTCTCAAATTTATTTTTATATTTTTAAATTATTTAATTTCTTGTTTCTATTATAGGAAATTAAACACAGTTCTGATTTCTGATTTAGTCTTCATGGTCATTTTATTATTCAGACAGTCCAATGCAATTTTTTGACATTTGTATTTTTAATGTCCAAGGATGTTTCTGTTCTCTGATTGCTTCTTTTTTCTCACAGACAGTGTGCTTTTATGCATATCATAGATTTTGAGTAATTACTCAATTACTTTGAGTATTGTAAAAATTTAGTTCCCTAATCATCTCAGATTCCTCCAATGCTAGTTGCTTATTTATTCATCTTTGTACCTCTTTCTTCACACCATTGATTTTTATTTGAATATTTGCTGTTACTCAAGTATCCAATTATATTTATGAAAAAGGTCTTTGTTAAATAAAGGTAGCTGGTGTGGATTTTTCTCCCTAGTTGGGTAGGTCTAGTTCCTTGAAAGGGCCATCCCCTGAATGAGAGGGCCAAAACTTTGGCTCTGTGTTAGTTGGCTGTAATTGTCAAGAGGTAGATTTTTCACTAGGGCAACAGGGTGTGAATTTTGCAGGCCAGTGATCCACGCATGATGTTTGCCAGAGTGAAGAAGTCTTTATTCTGGTGGTGATACACTTCTGCACATCTCATCCGCTGATTGGGCTGCCTTTCTGTTGTCTTAATGTTTTATTCTGTATTATGAAACTCAGCTGTTACCTAAACAGGAAACTATATCTCTGTCAGGTCTCAGTACCCTCCCTAGGAGCCCTTTCTAGATCATCCATAGATGATGCATAGGTCATCTGTTCTTTAGAGAATAGGTCTCCAGCTTTAGTCTAAGAGCAATGGCCCTGGCTATTAGTAATGTTCCTTTAGGGGGTGAAGGGAGGAATCCACAGCTCCAACTATTCCCAAGGCCCTTTGTTTACACATTTGTCTAGGATTTAGGGGACTGTGGGCAGGTGGTCTCTCCTACAAACAGGTGTGTTTGGGCAACAGTGGATGACACATATAGCCAATTTTTAATTTGTTTATTGACCACTTGTATTTTTTCTTTTGTAAACTACTCATGCTTGATCATTGCTCATTTTTACTGTGGTATTCACCTGGTTGAAAAATATTTGTTTTAATTCATAAGAACTCTTTATATGAGACTAAGAATCAGAAATAAGACAAAACTATAAATTTAAGACAATTAAAAATTTTTTTAAAAGGATTTTATTTATTTATTTGATAGAGAGATGACAGCAAGAGAGGAAACACGAGCAGGGGGAGTGAGGGAGGGAGAAGCAGTCTTCCTGCCCAGCAGAGAGCCTGATGAGAGGCTTTATCCCAGGATCCTAGGATCATGACCTGAGCCAAAAGCTTAATGACTGAGCTACCTAGGCGCCCCAAATTTAAGACAATTTAAAAGAATCACAAGAGCTTACATGGAATGCTGTGGCAAAAACATAAAGTCATGACCTTCAAAAAATTTTTTGCGCAATATTAATGATGAGGGATGGCTACCAAGGTGTGGCAGCCTGAAGAGACCAGTTAAATATTGGAGACTGGAAAGGTGACTAAAGATTTAATAATAAAAAGGAGCAGAGCCAGCAAGACTCACAGCTATATTTTGTCTGATATTTCAAGACCAGACAACTTCAATGTTATTTAAACTATTCTAGGGCATAAAAAGAGTTAGAGATCTCCATGATTCCTTTTATGAAGCCAACATAACTTTGACATAAGACCCAGAAATAGAAGAAAGGGATATAGAACAAGCCTGCTTTAGAATATAGGAGGAAAATTCCTATATTAAATACTAGCAAATAAAATCCAGTATTTATCAAAGCGATAATAAATCATGATCTGGAAAAGTGTATTCCAGGAATACAATTATGTTCAATATCAGGAAATGTAGCAATACAATCTATTACAATAACAAATTAAATGAAAAATAACATGATCATATCAATAGATGCTGAAGTCTTTTGATAAAATTTAGTAGCCATTCTTAATTTAAAAACTCTAAAAATAAGGATAGAGCAGGCTTATTAAATATAACAAAAACCAATTACCAAAACACACCAGTAAAGCTAATTATATATGATTTCAATTAAAATTAGGAACCAGATAAGGATGCTTGCTATGGACATTATTTGATATTATCTTGTAAGCTTTTTAGCAAATATAGTCTCACAAAATGAAATAGCCAGCTGAGACATTGGAAAAGAAAAGATAAACATGTTTCTTCAAGCTGGTAATATGATTGTATAAAACCCAAGAGATTTAGTAAAATATCACTGGAGTTAATAAGGAATAAGCAAACGGGAAAATAATGTATTCACAACAAGGACTATTAAATGTTGTTTCAAACAAGAGACATCTTTGTGAAGAAAATTATTTTATACAAAACCTGAACGAATGGGAAGACATACCGTGCTCTTAGGGAGTCTTAATATTAAAGAAGTTAATTCTTTCAAAATTAAATTATAATTAGATTACTAGTGTGTGTGTGTGTGTGGTGTGTGTGTGTGTGAATAAAATAAACTGAGAGTTTGCATAAAAGAATAAGTGTTTCAGAGTAGGCAAGGAATATTTCTTTTGTAGAAACATTAGCAACAATGTGGTTGCCTTCTTATATACTACAATGTACTTTGAAGCTATATAGCAAATTGGGATGACTGACATAAAAATAGCAAGTAGATTAGTAGAATTGGATAGAGGATCCAAAATAGATTCCATTATGTGTGAAAACTTAATATACATAGAAAAGGTGTATTGCAATCAAATAGGAAAATGAGAAGCCTTTTAATTCTGTCTGGAATATGTAAATTTCCTTTGTTTTAACCTGGACTTTGTAGCTCTATTATCTGGTGCCTGGCTGGCTCTGCCGGTGGAGGATCTGACTCTTCTTGATCACGGGGTCAGGAGTTTGAGCCCGACATTGGCTGTAGAGATTACTTAAATAAATAAATAAATCTTAAAAAAAGTTTCCTTCTGTATTGGTTAATTTGTTTTTAGTTGAGACTGCTGGAAATGAGACATAGTTTTATTTTCTTATAGCCTTTTATTTTGATATAACTTCCAGTTTACAGACAAGTTGTAAGGTTAGTACAAAGGATTCTCATGTATCTTTCACCCAGATTCCCTGTATGTTAGCACTGTAACCACACTTACTTTATATTTTTTTCTCTGGACATATTTCTCTTAACATAGGTGATTTTCATGTTTTTAACTCCAAAATATAGTTTCTTTAAACATAAATGGGAACATGTTATCCACATATTTGGCAACTAATATTTTCAATTAATAGTTGACATATATATGTATATACATATTCATTTCATTTTTAACATCATAAATGTATATATTTTTAAATTAAATGGTTATTACTTGAAATGACATGAATCTCTTCTGGCTGCTAAAACCCTTGTCTCGTTGATAATGCTAGAGTTTTGTTGGACTACTACCTTCATTCCCAGACTCTAACTTTCTATTTATTTATTTATTTGAGAGAGAGAGAAAGAGAGAGAGAGTGTGTGTGTGAGTAGGGGGACAAGAAGGAGAGGGACATGCAGACTCCATGCTGAGCATGGAGCTGACACATGAGATCTCAGCTGACCCTGAGATCATGACCTCAGCCAAAACCAAGAGTTGGATGCTTAACCAACTAAGCCACCCAGGAGCCCCTGTATCTGCTATTTGCATACATTAATTGGTACTTTGTTTTTCTTTTTCTTCGAATTGCCTATTCCCATCTTTTCCCTACCAAAGTGATTAACATGAAAAATAAATCTTCTTACCATGTTTTCCCCCCGACACCCAGTTCTACTCTCCAGAGGCTTCTGTAGTTAGCATTTTTTGGTGTGTATTCTAGAGATATTCAACGCTTGTAGAAACATACATATTCTTTTTTATTTAGTAAACTTTACTGAGGTATGATTTACTTCAGTAAAGTCCAACTATTTTAAGCATACAGTTTGGTAAGTTTTGACAAATGTATACAACTGTGAAACCATCATGATAATCAATACATAGGATATTTCCGTCATTCTGGTAAGTTGTCTCAGGCCCCTTTTCATCAAACCCATGGCTTCTCCTTTTCTCTCTCCCTGCCCCCACCCCACAAATGCTATCCCTGGGCCCAGGCAACCAGTGATCTGCCTCTCTTCCCAGTGGATTACTTTTGCCTATTCTATAATATCATATAAATAGAATCATAGAATGCTTACTCTCTTCTGTCTACTAATTTTGCTTACTGTAATGTTTTTGAGATTGCTTCTGTGTTGTGTGTATCTACAGTTTATTCTGTTTTATTGCTGAACAGTATTCCATTGCATTTATATACCACAATTTGTGTGCCTATTTACCTGTGGATGGAAATTTAGGTTGCTTTTGGCTACTATGAATAAAATGGCTATGAACATTCATGTACAAGTCTGTTAGTAGACTTTGTTTGTTTGTTTCTCTGGGCCAAAACTAGGGTATTGCTGGGTGATATGGTAAGTGTATGTTTAACTTTATAAGAAACTGACAGGTTGTGTTGCCAAGTGGTTATACTGGTTGTACACCAGTAATGTATGATATTTTGTTTTTCATATCTTCATCAATTTTTGCTATTATGTCTTTTTCATTTTAGCTGTTCTAGAAGTTGTGCTGATATCTAATTGTGGCTTTATTGATTTTTTATTTTTTAAAGAAGATTTTATTTAAAAAATAAAAATAGAACAAAGGTTTTATTTATTTAGTAGAGAGAGGGTATGAAAGAGCGAGAGCATGAGAGGGGGGATGGTCAGAGGAGAAGCAGACTCCGCACTGAGCAGGGGGCCCAGGGCGGGGCTGGATCTTGGGAGTCTGGGATCATGACCTGAGCTGAAGGCAGACCCTTAACTGACTGAACCACCCAGGTGCCCCTCACTGTGGTTTTAATATGTATTTCCTTGATGACCTATTTGCCATCTGTAACTTTTTATATGTGTAATATCTGTCCTTATTCTTTGCCTATTTTGCAAATTGAGTTGTCTTTTATTTATTTATTTTTATTTATTTATTTGACAGAGGAGAAATTACAAGTAAGCAGAGAGGCAAGCGAGAGAGAACCAGGTTCCCTGCTGAGCAGAGAGCCCAATGAGGGCCTTGATCCTAGGACCCTGAGATCATGACCTGAGTCAAAGGCAGACACTTAACCCACTGAGCCACCCAGGCACCCCTATTGAGTTGTCTTTTTATTGCTGAGCTTTAAGAGCTCATTATGTAGTCTGAAAAAGTCTGACTTATAATTTTTTCTTTATCTCTCTCTTTTTTTAAAGATTTTATTTATTTATTTGACAGACAGAGATCACAAGTAGGCAGAGAGGCAGGCAGAGAAAGAGGAAGGGAAGCAGGCTCACTGCTTTGCAGGGCTCGATCCCAGGACCCGGGGATCATGACCTGAGCTGAAGGCAGAGGCTTTAACCCACTGAGCCACCCAGGCACCCCAGACTTACAATTTTTTCTATTATGGTTCATACATTTCAGGTTCTATCCAAGAAATCTTTACCTAACCTAGGATCACAAAGATTGTCGTCTAATTTTTGTTTTGGAAATGTTATGGTTTAAGCTTTTATGTTTAGGTCTATAATCTATTTTTTAAAAGATTTTATTTATTTATTTGACAGACAAAGATCACAAGTAGGCAGAGAGGGAGGCAGAGAGAAAGGGGGAAGCAGACTCCCTGCTGAGCAGAGAGCCCAATATGGGGTTCAATCCCAGTACCCTGAGATCATGACCCGAGCCGAAGGCAGAGGCTTAATCTACTGAGCCACCCAGGTGCCCAAATCTATTTTAAGTTAATACTTTTGTTTGGTATAAAGTAATGGTTGATGATCATTTAAAAAATACTTATAACCAATTGTTTCAACACTGTTAAAAGAACTATTCTTTCCACATTGAATTACCTTTGCATCTTTGTGGAAAATCAATGGGCCAAATAAATGTGAGTGAATTTCTAGGATCTATTCTGTTCCTTTGAATTATGTCTATCTTTCTGCCAATGACAAATTGTGTTGGCTACTGTTGCTTTATAGTAAGTCTTAAAATCAGATAGTGTAAGTTCTGAAACTTTCAAACATCTATATCCTTGGAGTACAAACAAAACTGTATGTTGTGTTTGGGTTTAGAAACTATTAGTAGTTAGCAACAGCAATCAGACAACACAGAGAAATAAAAGGTATCCAAGTTGGCAATGAAGAAGTAAAAAAACTCTCTCTCTTCGCAGATGACATGATTCTTTATATGGAAAACCCAAAAGACTCCACCCCCAAACTACTAGAACTCATACAGCAATTCAGCAACGTGGCAGGATACAAAATCAATGTACAGAAATCAGTGGCTTTCTTATACACGAACAATGAAAATACAGAAAGGGAAATTAGAGAATTGATTCCATTTACTATAGCACCAAGAACCATAAGATACCTGGGAATAAACCTAACCAAAGAGGTAAAGGATCTATATTCAAGGAACTACAGAACATTCATGAAAGAAATTGAAGAAGACACAAAAAGATGGAAGACCATTCCATTCTCTTGGATCAGAAGAATAAACATTGTTAAAATGTCTATACTGCCTAGAGCAATCTATACTTTTAATGCCATTCCAATCAAAATTCCACCGGTATTCTTCAAAGAGCTGGAGCAAATAATCCAAAAATTTATATGGAACCAGAAGAGACCCCGAATCGCTAAGGAAATGTTGAAAAACAAAAATAAAACTGGGGGCATCACGCTACCTGATTTCAAGCTTTACTACAAAGCTGTGATCACCAAGATAACGTGGTACTGGCATAAAAACAGACACATAGACCAGTGGAACAGAGTAGAGAGCCCAGATATGGACCCTCAACTCTATGGACAAATAATCTTCGACAAAACAGGAAAAAATATACAGTGGAAAAAAGACAGTCTCTTCAATAAATGGTGCTGGGAAAATTGGACAGCTATATGTAGAAGAATGAAACTCGACCATTCTCTTACACAAAGATAAACTCGAACACAAAGATAAACTCGATAAAGATAAAACCGCACACAAAGATAAACTCGAAATGGATAAAAGACCTCAATGTGAGACAGGAATCCATCAGAATCCTAGAGGAGAACATAGGCACAGCAACTTCTTTCAAGATATGTCTCCAAAGGCAAAGGAAAAAAAAAAGCAAAAATAAACTTTTGGGACTTCATCAAAATCAAAAGCTTCTGCACAGCAAAGGAAACAGTCAACAAAACAAAGAGGCAACCCACGGAATGGGAGAAGATATTTGCAAATGACAGTACAGACAAAAGGTTGATATCCAGGATCTATAATGAACTCCTCAAACTCGACACACACAAAACAGACAAGCATATTAAAAAATGGGCAGAAGATATGAACAGACACTTCTCCAATGAAGACATAAAAATGGCTATCAGACACATGAAAAAATGTTCATCACTAGCCCTCAGGGAGATTCAAATTAAAACCACATTGAGATATCACCTTACACCAGTTAGAATGGCCAAAATTAGCAAGACAGGAAACAACATGTGTTGGAGGGGATGTGGAGAAAGGGGAACCCTCTTACACTGTTGGTGGGAATGCAGGTTGGTGCAGCCTCTTTGGAGAACAGTGTGGAGATTCCTCAAGAAATTAAAAATAGAACTTCCCAATGACCCTGCAATTGTACTACTGGGTATTTACCCCAAAGATACAGATGTAGTGAAAAGAAGGGCCATCTGTACCCCAGTGTTTATAGCAGCAATGGCCACGGTCGCCAAACTGTGGAAAGAACCAAGATGTCCTTCAACAGACAAATGGCTAAAGAAGATGTAGTCCATATCCACTATGGAGTATAATATGCCTCCATCAGAAAGGACGAATACCCAACTTTTGTAGCAACATGGATGGGACTGGAAGAGATTATGCTGAGAGAAATGAGTCAAGCAGAGAGAGTCAATTATCATATGCTTTCACTTATTTGTGGAGCATAACAAATAGCATGGAGGACATGGGGAGTTCGAGAGGAGAAGGGAGTTGGGGGAAATTGGAAGGGGAGGTGAAGCATGAGAGACTATGGACCCCGAAAAACAATCTGAGGGTTTTGAAGGGGTGGGGGGTGGGAGGTTGGGGTACCAGGTGGTGGGTATTATAGAGGGCACAGATTGCATGGAGCACTGGGTGTGGTGCAAAAATAATGAATACTGTTATGCTGAAAATAAATAAAAAATAAATTAAAAAAATAAACTAGTAGTGCTTTTATATTTAACTTAAACTTCTTTTCCTTGTAAAACCTTTTATAATAGAAGCATTTTGTCATACACAAATGTAGAGAAAATAGTATGATGAAAAGACGCTCAACATCACTGATCATTAGGGCAATACAAATCAAAGCTACCATGAGATATCACCTCACACCTGTCAAAATGGTAAAATCAACAGGACAAGAATAACAGGTGTTGGAGAGGATGAGGAGAAAGGGGAACCCTTTTTCACTGTTGGTGGGAATGCAAACTGGTGCAGCCACACTGGAAAACTATATGGAGGTTCCTCAAAACTTAAAAATAGAGCTACCCTATGACCCAGCAATTGCACTACTGGGTATTTAATACAAAAATACTAATTCAAAGGGATACATGCACCCCAATGTTTACATTGCAGCATTATCAATAGTAATCAAATTATGGTGTATATGTAAATACAATGGAATATTACCGAACCATTAAAAAAAAGAAGTCTTGGGGCTCCTGGGTGGCTCAGTCATTAAGCATCTGCCTTCAGCTCAGGTCATGATCCCAGGGCCCTGGGATCAAGCCCAGCATTGTGCTCCCTGCTCAGCAGAAAGCTTGCTTCTCCCCCTCACACTCCCCCTGCTTGTGTTTCCTCTCTTCTTGTCCCTCTCTCTGTCAAATAAATAAATAAAATCTTAAAAAAAAAAAAAAGAATGAAGTCTTGCCATTTGCAATGACATGGATGGAGCTAGAGAGCATTATGCTAAGTGAAATAAGTCAGTCAGAGAAAGATAAATACCATATGATTTCACTCACATGTGGAATTTAAGAAATAAAATAAATGAGCAAAAGGGGAAAGAAAGAGAGGGGGGGTAAACCAAGAAACAGACTCTTTTTTTTTTTTAAAGGTTTTATTTGTTTATTTGACAGAGATCACAAGTAGGCAGAGAGGCAGGCAGAGAGAGAGAAAGAGAGAGAGAGAGAGGAGGAAGCAGGCTTCCTGCTGAGCAGAGAGTCTGATGTGGGGCTTGATCCCAGGACCCTAGGATCATGACCTGAGCTGAAGGCAGAGGCTTTAACCAACTGAGCCACCCAGGCGCCCCAAGAAACAGACTCTTAACTATAGAGAACAAACTGATGGTTACCAGAGGGGAGATGGGTGGCAGAAGCGCACTTGCAGGGGCGCCTGGGTGGCTCAGTTGGTTGAGTGACTGCCTTTGGCTCAGGTCATGATCCCGGACTTCCAGGATCGAGTCCTGCATCGGGCTCCCAGCTACTTGGGGAGTCTGCTTCTCCCTCTGACCTTCTCCTCTGCCATGCTCTCTCTCACTCATTCTCTCTGAATTAAATAAATAAAATCTTAAAAAAAAAAAGAAGTGCACTTGTGATGATTATTGGGTGTTGTATGGAAGTTTTGAACCACTATATTATACCCCTGAAACTAATATTACACTGTATATCAACTAACTGGAATTTAAGTAAAAACTTAAAAAATAGTATGGTGAAGGTCCATGTACCCAAAATGATAAATTTTTTACTAAACTTGTTTCATCTAGATTTTTCTGTCACTGGATTATTTCGATGCATATACTGGACATCATATAATTCCATCTCTATATATTCAATGTGTATCTCTAAAAGCTAAGAACTATTTTTTAAAAAATCACAACTCTAACAGCATTTATGACACCTGAAATTTAGCAAATTCCCAATGTTTATATTAATAATCTTGTAAATTAGTATATGACAATACATATTAAGTCTTAATATATGACAATACATATTAAGGCTTAATATATTAAATAACCTTTTGTTTCATATCCTTATTTTCCTGATTATTTGGAAAAATTTGTGAAGAATTTGGATGAAAATCCAAACATGAACCACGCTTTGTAATTTTTTGGTGTACCCCTAAGACTTTGAAAATCTAGATCTTCACTCTGTCCATCTCTCTCTCCCTTTTTCTCACAGTTTTTTGGTTGCATGAACCCGGACGTGTGTCCTTTAGCATGCCCGTGGTCTCTGCTTACGGTGGGCATTCTCATGCTGGGGTGCAATGTTTTCCTCTGTCCTTCTGTATTACCTGAAGACTTTAGAGGCTTTATCAGATTCAAGTTTGATTTCCTTGGTGAAAACCTTTCATAATGGTTGTATCCAATTCTTTTGTACTTTCTTTATTTAGTAGCTGGAATACTTCTATAAGAAAAATATTTATCAACTCTTTGGTTATCCTGTCAAGATTGTTTTCAATTTTTGCAGAAAGGCGTCAATGAATTCTGATACCTGGCTCATCAATTAAAAGCCACTCAAGCCTTATTGGTTGTGAAGAACCATATCTGAACTCCAAGCAGAAATATTTTTTATTTAAAGATTTTACTTATTTATTTGACAGAGAGAGATCACAAGTAGACGGAGAGGCAGGTAGAGAGAGAGAGATAAGAGGGAAGCAGGTTCCCTGCTGAGCAGAGAGCCGGATGTGGGACTGGATCCCAGGATCCTGAGATCATGACCTGAGCCGAAGGCAGGCTTAACCCACTGAGCCACCCAGGCGACTTCCAAGCAGAAATCTTAAGAGAGTTCATTGGAAGATCATATTTATTGGAAATGATTCAGAAATATCACTCATAGACTGTAATTATCTCCTTCACTTAGTTTTGCTTCATTATTTCCTATACTTAAATCCAGTTCACAATTCCTGATAAAACTTTAAGGTATTCATTTAAAATGTATAATGAAATAATTTAACAGTGAGTAAAAAATTACATGAATTTATGTATTTATTTTTATATTGAATAGCAAGAAAAAAGAAATCTGTCACTTTTGTTTGAGAACACAGTTAAATATATTCTCAGTTGAGTCTTTTACCCTGGTTGTTTAATCAACTGTGTTTAATCTGAAAACGTATGAATTTAAATTTCTTATCAGCACAGAACAAGGCATTTTATAACAGCATCTGAATTTAAAAGTGTCTCGGGTCTGAGGAGATTATTTTTACAGTGTCTTTTCATTAGAGCTGACTTTCTATGGCTAAAAACTTCATTTGCAAGACTGCATCATAACTAATTAGCATTCTGCATGAAATTTAGATTTTGTGGGATGCCTGGGTGGCTCAGTTGGTTAAGCATCTGTTTTTGGCTCAGGCCATGATCCTGGAGTCCTAGGATCGAGTCCTGCATTGGGGTCCCTGCTCAGAGCAGAGCCTACTTCTCCCTCTGCCTGCTGTTCTCGCTGCTTTTGCGCATGCACTCTCTTTCTCTCTTTGTCAAGTAAACAAATAAAATCTTTTTTAAAAAAAAAAGTGTTTAAAAAGAAAAAGAAATTTAGATTTTGTACGTGCAGGAAACTGTATCTGAGACCGTGTTATGTGGGGAGAGCAGGAAGGCATGAGAAAGTCCTCAGGGTGTGTTCCAACATAGTTCATGGCAGGCAGTGTGATTGTGGGGCAGCCTTTTCCTGATTCAGCAGCTTCCTGCAGCGGAAATGGCATTATGTCCTATCCTAGCAGAGGTACTCTGGGTTCCTGAAAGTTCTGCTTAGACCCCTTTCTTCCAGCCCTTCCACTGACTTTGTAAACCACAAAAAAACCACCTTCTCCTTATACCAATTTGAGCGATTTCCATGATCTCCAACCCACTTCTCACTAATAAGATGACTGATTTTTGTATATTATTTTTGTCCTCAGCCATCATACTCAATTTATTTATTGGCTATTATAGTTTTTCAGATAATTTTGGAAAGCTTCTATTAAAATTGTATAATTTTCATCTCTTCTTTGCTAATTTCTTCATCATTTCTCTTGAATATTTGCACCTTGTAGTGCAGGTGATAGCACTTTGGTGTTTTTCTAACTTTAATGGGAAAGCTTCTAATCTTTCTCCATTGAGAATAATTCTAGCTTTGGAGATTAGAGATATGTAATGTTAAGAAGGTAGTCATCTTTGGGTGCTTGGGTGGTTCAGTAGATTAAGCATCTGACTGGCTGAGATAATGATCTCAGGGTCCTGGGATCAGGCTCCCAGCTCAGCAGGGAGTCTGCTTCTCTCTCTCTCCCTCTGCCCCTCCCCCTAATTGTGCACGCTCTCTCTCTCTCAAATAAATAAATAAATTCTTTTTTTTTTAAAAGAAGGCATTCATCTTTTCCCATTTTATTAATAGCTCTCTTTTTAAAAAAATTAAGAATAGAAATTGGTTGTCAGAAGTTTATTTAAACTTCTGTGGGAATGACCATTTTAAAAATCTATTCATATGAGAAATTATATTAGTAGATTTTCTTTTTTTTAAATTTTTAATATTTTTGAAAAGATTTCATTTATTTATTTGAGAGAGAGGGCATGAGAGAGAGAGCATGAGCAGGGGGGAAGGACAGATAGAGAGGGAGAAGCATACTCCCCACTGAGCAGGGAGCCCGATGCCAGACTAAATCCCAGGACCCTGGGATCCTGAACTGAGTTGATGGCAGATGCTTAACTAAATGAGCCACCCACGTGCCCCAATTTTCTTTCTTTCTTATTTTTCTTTTGGAAACAGATTTTTTAATATCAAATTCACCTTGCATCCTTTGAAAAACTCCACTTGGTCATGGTATATTATTTTTTTTAATGCTTTACTGGATTCTCATTAATATTTTATGATTTTTGCATTGATATTCATAAATGGGTAGTTTTCCTTTTTATATTATTTTTGCTCTTTTGTTCTACATTTCTTCTCAGTATAATGGTAGTTTATGAAAATAATTAGAAAATTTTCATTATTATTATGTTGTTTTCAGTTTCATGAAATTATCTGGATGTGGTGATTTGGGGAGGACTGTATAGAGGGTACAGACTTTGACAACTTTCTTCTATGCTACTTCTGTGCTACTTGGCATATTTAAGTTTTCCATCTTTTTTAGGGTCAGCTTTGATATATTTCATATGAGTTTTCAAATATATTTTTGGATAGATGTGTGCAAAACAACAACAATATATGTAAGTAATTTCTGCTCTATCTGGTTACTTCTTTCTTTCCTATTTGGTGCGTTTGTGTTCTCCTTTAAAAAAAACAACAATAACACTACACTTGCTAGTTAATCTATTCAGTTGACTTTCAAAAATCCCCTTTTGTATTTGCTCTTTTTAAAAAGATTTATCTATTTATTTTAGAGAGAGGGAGAGAGAGCAAGTGAGGGAGAGAGAGAGTGGGGGGGACAGAGGGAGAGGAAGCAAGAGAAATGCAAGCAGATTCCTCATTGAGTGGGGACACTGAGGGGGGGTTTGATCTTCGGACCCTGAGATCATGACCTGAGTTGAAACCAAAAGTCAGATGCCTAAAAGACTGTGCTACCCAGGTGCCCCTGAATCTGCTCTTTCTAGTTACAAAAATTCATTATGTTCTGTTTTCTCTTTATTAATTACTTCCTCCCAATTTCCTTAGGTTTATCTTATTTTTCTTCCTAATTTACTGCTGTGCATTCTAATTTTTTTTTATCATTTCTTGTTTATTAATATAAGCATCTTAAGATGTGAGATTTACCTTAGGCATTTGTTTAACTATATTTTCCATAAATGAGGCAATAACAATGACAGTAGTGAATAAATCAGCCTTTCATGAAAATAGAGTTTACAACTTTAAGTGAGCACAGAGTCTTCTGAAAACAAACATTTTAGACACATGTGATTCCCAATAATAAATACATTTAATTTAAATGGTATAAGACAATTATCCGTGGAACTATTTTATTTGGGAACTATTTTAAAAATAATCTTTTGATAATGTAGGAAAGTGTTTTGTTCTCTTTAGTTGGCCGGTTTAGATAAATGCTTAGTTCTGTAAGCACAAGATACAGAAAAGGTATAGATTTAACTAAATTTTTGAGTAGCCGGTATCTAACTATTTTCTTATCTATCTCATAAGGTGAAGTGGTTGGTGTAGGGTTTTGTTTTCTTAAAGGATCTATGTCAATGGTCTCCCTTTCTTTCAAGTCACCTCATTAAGTTATTAATTAAGACTTTTGTCTTCAGTTACAATTTCTAACCAAGATCAAATGAATAAATACAGAGCTTACATTTTTCTGATTTCAAAGTTAGAATTATTAATATTTCACCCTTGAGTATAATCATTAGTTAGTTTTCTTGTGAATATTTGAAATTTCTTTCTATGTTTAAACATTTCATCTACCCATAAAAGCATTGACGCTTACTAAGAGATTAAAAACTTGGATCAAGTGGTAGGGGTTTGGTGCTCATTGTACTATTATTTATGCTTTTCTCTACATTTGGACGTTTCCACAATAAAAAGTTGGAAAAATCAGATCTATTTATATAATTACAAGAGACATCTAGGCATACTACAGAAATGAAAGAAGAAAGAGGAAGTCAGCCGTGGGAAGGGACTAGTGACTGTTTGAATTACTAGCAGACAGTTGGTACCCTCTGTTGTTTTTCCTCATGGAGAGCAGAAATGCTCAGGAGTGGGTCAGGAAATATTTAGGTTAGATATTACAAGGGATGTCCTTTGGTAGGAGACCACGCAGCTGCTCTGCCTTGATGGTCTTTAAGAGCTCCGGAGATGCTCTCTGTCTAACAAGGTGGAGGCCATGTATGGGGGTGAGATGGCTCTTGCTTTGATTGGAGAGAGGAGGCAGTGGAATGGTTCTTCAAACAGACTGGGTGCAGCTGCAACTCATATGAGTGAATGGATTTAGTGGGATGGTGTCCAGTTGCCCTGAAAAGAGTGGGAAGGCACCAGGCAAGGATGCAGATTAGGTTCTGCCTCAGCAGACCTGCTGGGGTCCACAGGTTCCCTCTGTGAATCAGTGTCTGCCTTGCATCTGACCCAGAACAGTTCCATGACAACATTGAACACAAGGCAGGGAGGTGCCCTGGAGTTCACAGAGCCTAGCTCTTTGCTTTTCTTGGAATGAAAAACTCATACCAAACTGACACTCACAAAAGCACGGGATTTTCCAAGGGAAACAATCTTAATGACACTGGCCGGGCAAAATGCCCTGACAGTAAAAAGTCATTCATGCAAAGCAATAGTTGGTGCCCACTGTGTTCAGAGCCATACGAATTATATTCAGGATACTGGATAGTTTCCAGAGTTCCATATACCTAACACCTAGGAGTACAGGTTCTGGATTCTGAGCTGGATTTAAATCCTGACTCTTCTATTAACTAGCTGTGGAACTTTGGGAGCAAGTGCCTTATTAGTCTCTGTGCCTCAGATCCCTGGGTGGATTTTGTATCATAATAACAACACCTAGTCATAGGATTAGAGAAGACATATGTAAAGTGCTTGGAATGTCATGTAGAAAGGGCTCAGTTAAAGTTTAACAATTATAATTTAGCATAGTCATGTTGTATCCTCTGTGACAAGCCCCATGCTCCTCATTCCAACAATTCAACTACCTTAAACGGAGCCCAAGTTACTTCAGGGCTGAGAAGCAGCTCTTAGATTTTCCTGGTCACCCAGCTGGAGGGGATGCCTGGGTTCTCAGGAGCTTCTTGCCTTTGTAGCCTCATCAAAACATTTAATTCTTAGGTGAGAAGACCCTGACCCTTGGTGTTGGGTTCTGTGGGTGATGGAGCAAGTGAATCATCTCATGGAAACAGCCTTGGTATCTCTCCCCTTGTTATCTCCTCTTGTGCTAAAGGTGTAACTGTGGGTAATGAGATTCATGCCTCAACCACAGGCAATCCCAGTAGCATGCAGGATTATCCTTCATCTACATTCTGAAGTAATAGCCCAAGGACTTGGTATAAGCCATTCTGGGGAGACTCTGTGACTGTGTGTGCATCTAGTACAGACTTGGAGTAGGTGCATTTTTTTCCAGTTTCTATGGGATTTTGAAACTTGGAGTCCCAACTACAGATCCACTGAGAGAAGATTTCCCCTCTCTGGAGAGAAGTTGTGGGGTTTCTCCAGAGACTCATTACAACGCTGTGATAACAAGGCCCCAGCCACTTTAAATCCTTTGGCTGTTGATTGCTCTAATTTTAAAAATGGAAATTTAGGGGCACCTGGGTGGCTCAGTTGGTGGAGCATGTGACTCTGGATCTCAGGGTTGGGAGTCTGATCCCCACACTGGGCGCAGAAATTACTGAAAAATCAACCAACCAACAAACTGGAGTGGGTACCTGGGTGGCTCAGTGGGTTAAACTTTGGCCTTCGGCTTAGGTCATGATCCCAGGGTCCTGGGATCAAGTTTCACATCAGGTTTCCTACTTTTCTCTTAACCCCTGCCCCTCCACCCTGCTTATGCTTATGCTTATTCTCTCTCTCTCTGTCTAATAAATAAATAAATAAAAATTCAAATAAATAAATAAAAACTTAAAAAATTTTAAAACGGGAGCAAAATAAGTCAGTCAGAGAAAGACAAATATCAAATGAATTCACTTATGGGTGGAATTTAAGAAACAGAACAAACACAGGAGGGAAAAAAGAGAGGCAAACCAAGAAATAGATTCTTAACTATAGAGAACAAACTGAGGGTTACTGGAGGGGTGGGGGTGATATGGGTGATGGGGATTAAGGAGGGCACTTCTTGAGATGGGCACTGGGTGTTGTATGTAAGTGATGAATCACCAAATTCTACGCTTGAAGCTGATATTACACTGTAAGGTTTACAGTATGATAATGTAATGTAACACACAGTGTTACACTGTGTGTTAACTAGCTGGAATTTAAATAAAAACTTGGAAAAAAAAACCCAAACAAACCCTGGAGGTTTTTCCTTTTTCCCTCCATTTGCAAAGCATAGGAACTTTGGAAAAGTTTGATGAGTCTGGTTGAGGGCGTAAGGGGAAAAATGGCAGGTAAGCTCTTTCTAAGGGCTAGACCAGTGAGTTAGGACCGTGGGCATTGTATGGCTGTGGTACCTGGGTGGGGACCATGCTCCAGGAGCTGCAAGATAATTCCTCCTCTGCCCCTTCCTTAGGGGTCTCTGCCTGCCACTTGACCTCTTCATCCTCCTGCTCACTGAGCTTGCTCTAGCCATGGCTTCCTTCCAGCTCTTCAACCACACTCTCATCTGTCTCAGGGCTTAGACCCCACCCTTGTGGCATCTGCTCAGTGTCACCTCTTTAGATGGGCTTTTCCTGTCTACCTAATGTAAATAGATCCCTCCTTGTCAATCCCTGTCCCCTTCCCCTGCTTATTTATTTTTATTCATAACACCACTTAATATTTTATTTACATATTTATTTTTGCCTCTTTTTCCTACTAGGAGGAAAACTATGAGGATAGGGACTGACCTGTTCATTGCTATATCTCCTATGCTTAGAACAGTGCTGGACAGAGAGTAGGGGTTGAAAAAATTTTTTGTGAAACAGACAGCAAAACAGCTCTTGCCCAGAAGTGTTTTTGCATGGAACAGAGTAACTGTGGGGTACATATGGTCAGAAGGGGAGGCATGAGCACACTTTGCAGCATTTTGCGGGGTTTGGGGCATAAGTTCCCTTTTGAGAAGGGGATGTGAGGCATGAGAAAACCAAAGGAGAATCATTTAGGCTAATTCAAGTCTTCTTGGGATTATTGGTCTCTCTCTTAAAACCAGCACCAGTTAACTCAAGATGTCTTCAGCACCTTTGACTGCTCCACTGAGACTGCTTTAATATATTCTCATCTCTGGGCCTCAAGAATGGGACCTACAGTGATAAGAAATGTGGAGAATGGGTACTCAAGAATATAGACTTGCTTCCAGCCAGACAGGACCATTTCTTGTTTAAAGCATACCTCACACCTCCATGCTTTGGCCGCTGTCATTTCTTCTATCAGGAGTCCTCTTCCCACTCCTCCCTTTTTCCAGTTACGACCCCCTCTTCAAGAACCAGTTCAAATTCTTTTGTGAAGCCCTCCCAGCCATCATGGGCAAGAACACCTCTTCCTCCCTCTGAACTCCTTTAAGTCTTACTGCTCACAAATTATGATTTAGTTATGAACAAATGGGGCCACGCAGGTAACAAACTCAGAAGTCTTTTTTTTTTTTTTTTTTTGGCTTCTCCAAAGTTTTCAAATGGCATCCCTCCCTTTGGCGCTTAAAGTCACAACAGACCAAGCCTGGATCCTGATGAACAAGCTGAACGTTCACGAGCCTCCTGGATCCCATGTAATTCCTGTAATTCCCAGAGGATGCTTACATTTTCTGCCTATCCCCGCTGGTTCTGTAGTTCAGCTGGTCTTCTGGCCATCTTGTGACCACCTTCTCCAACTGTCACTCTTTTTCCAGACCTCCCACTCCATGTGCAAACAAAAACCCCCTCTGTTATCTGTCCAAGTACATGAGAGACCAGCTGCATCAACTTCCCAAACTTCACAGAAAGCTTTGGGATAATAGGAGGAAATTCATTACAGAAAATGGATGGGGGGAGGATCCCATGGAATAAGATACAAAAAACAAGATGAAATTATTTTTCTTAGAGTCCAGTAACCATAAAGCTACATAGGTTTTTTAAAAAATAAATTACTTCCTTTACACTTTCCTCATCCTTCATTTTGCTGCCACCATTGCTACAAAACTTGCCTTCAGCCATGTAGTGTCCTTCCCATATCTCTTCTTCTCCATTCACCGCTAGATGCAGGGTCCTGATCTCTGAGGGCCAGTGGGAAGTGAAAACCCCATTTGGGCCCAAGGACACATTCTGTTCAGCAGAGATGGAGTTCTTTCCCCAGTGTAAGCCGACTCACTGTCATCATGAGCAGTATAGCTCAGCATCATCTTAACCTATTGAGGACATTATCTTGGCTTTACAGCCATAAAGCCATTGAAGTGTTTTTCCCAAACACACTAACAAACACAGTCTAGTCCCTAGTCCCCAAGTTGAATAAAAAAAATTGTTGGTAATTTTAAAATAACTTATCTTGGCTTCTGACATTACTTTAGATATTTAAAAAAAAATTGTGGTTCAAGCTTATTAGAACAGGTGGTTTTTGTTTTTGTTTTTGTTTACTTTAAATGTGTTTTATATCTTACAGAAATCATCAGAACAGTAAAGCATCTAGGAAGAGAATGGTGGTGTCATCCAAATGAAGGCCAGGGAGATCTGCCCCCCACTTTTGGTGTGTCTAGGCATGCGTGGGTCATGCTTGAGAGAGAGTCACACTAACAGAAATGTACTTGAATGATGAACATTTCAGAAAGACATTTTATTAATATCTCTGAGAAATAAGACTGTGAGGCGAGAAATGTTCTACCCAGTGCATTGTCCTCTTCCTCATCTGAACCACTTGTTGAAATCTCTTTGACCCATCATAACCAAGAAGGGTGTTCTTCCATTGCCAGTCCGTGTATGCTTAGACTGGAGAAGTCCAGGGAAGCAGACAATACTTTAGAAAGAGATGAAAATTCCTCCCAGTCATGCTGACAGGGAGTAGACAGTGGTCTGCCTGCTGGATGAGCCCAAAGTTATCCAAAATTTCAGGGGCACTCAGGCCCTGGATGGGGCTGAGTCCCCGGTTACCTCCTGGTACCTAGGAGACGATGGCAATCATGAGTTGTACTTCCCTCCTCTACCACCAGGAGTCTGCCACGAGCTGGCGAGGAAGGCGAGTCAGGCACACAGGAACAGGTTAGACACCCAAGAGGCGCTGTAAGTGCTTGGGTACCTGCCAAGAGCTTAGAAATGAAGGAAACGAATGGTCCCAAATCACTAGTTTTTAACCATTTGAGAATTTGACTCTTCCCACTTCCCTCCTAAGCTGAATAGACATGCTAGTTTGCGTGTGATGTATGGGATTTCCCAGAATACCTGAAGTTCATCCGTGGGCTTTCTGCTCTAGGCTATCAACTCTTGGAGGGCAAGGACTGGGCTTATTCTCTGATGTGTGATAACCACTTGTTAAAAGTGCCTGAGATAGGGGTACCTGGCTGGCTCAGTGGGTTAAGCTGCTGCCTTCAGCTCAGCTCATGATCTCAGGGTCCTGGGATGGAAACCCACGTCGGGCTGTCTGCTCAGCAGGGAGCCTGCTTCCCCCTCTCTCTCTGCCTGCTTCTCTGCCTACTTGTGATCTCTCTCTCTGTCAAATAAATAAATAAAATCTTAAAAAAAAAAAGTGCCTGAGATATAAGCGGTGTCAATAAATGTTTATTGAGTGGAAAGGAGCGGAAGCAAACCCACATGGGCTGGGCTGTGCAAATGCTAGAGGCATCAGCACCTCAGGAGGCTTTGGTAATGATTCCCTGTCCCTATTGTTTTTTTTTTAATTAACATATAATGTATTATTAGCCCCAGGGGTACAGGTCTGTGAATCATCAGGCTTACACACTTCACAGCATTCACCATAGCACATACCTTCCCCAATGTCCATAACCCAACCACACATTCCCTACCCTTCCCCCTGGCAACCTTCAGTTTGTTTTGTGAGATTAAGAGTCTCTTATGGTTTGTCTCCCTCCAGATCCCATCTTGTTTCATTTATTCCTTTCCTACCCCCCAAGCCCCTCACGTTACCTCTCAACTTCCTTGTATCAGAGAGATCATATGATAATTGTCTTTCTGTGATTGTCCCTGTCCCTATTCTTGATAGGAAAGTCGGTTAAAGCATGACTCTTGATTTCAGCTTGGGTCATGGTCTCAGGGTCCTGGGATGGAGCCCCAAGATTAGAGTGGAGAGAGTCAGGTTCCCTGCTCAGTGGGGAGTCTGCTTGTCTCCTTCTCCTTCTGCCCCTCTTCCCACTCATGTATATGCGTGCTCTAAAAAAATCACTTTCTGATGAGAAAAGTGATATTGTTTCCTCAGCCATCACACTTTGAATTTAAAAAACAGAAGCCTATTCAAGCTAGGTAACTAAACGTGCGTGTGTGTGCAAGTGTGTGTGTACAATGTGCATGTGTGAGGGTGCATGTGGATAGCACTGAAGCTAAGTCACAAATAATGTGGTTGATTTTTTCAAATATAAGGTTGAGCAAAAGATGTCAAACACAAAACAACACATGTTATATGATTCAATTTATACGAATTTCAAAAACAAGCAAAACTAACACATGGTGTTAGAAATCAGGATGAAGGTTACCTTTGGGATGGAGGGAGGCAGGTTGAGAGCAACAGCTGGGATGTTAGTGCAATTTTGTCTCTTGATCTGGGTGGTGGTCACGTGAGAGTGTTTACTTTATGGTAATTCATTGAGCTTACGCTCTCTGTGCATTTCTCTATATGTGCTATATTTAAATAAGAAAAGATTAAAAACACTCAAGTTCTACACTACAGATTCCTGATTCCAAGTGCAAGAGAATTATGTCTAAAGAGGGACAACCTGGCTTAGGTTTAAGCAGGTGGGACAAGAGCTGGGGCTAGAAATTAGGTGTATGAAGACTTTCCCAGTGGTAAGACACATGGGGCCCAGGGCCTATTTGGGGCAGGGTGAAGATAATGGCTTCTTGGAAATAAATGGTGTGTATGGAGTGTATCAGGTGGGAGCTGAGGTTAGGAGGTAATTCTCAGGGAGTCCAGGATTGGCGCTTTTGAGTGCTGGGATCAGTAGCGTGCATTTTTTCTTTTGGATGGTGGAAAATCACTTAACATTTGGCATATTGATAGCAGTACTTTAGAATGTTCCAGAAGAGGATATTGGGGAGCATGGAGTGGTAGTTGGAAACAGTTGTCATGATGGGACTAGAGATGAGGCAGATGGAGGACTGTGTCCTGTGGGATTCTCTGAGGTATGTCTGGTGGTATTGATCTTGGCTCTGTTCCTACTCTGGTACCCGATTATGTACACATGTTTAGGTTTGCATTCTTTCCTACATGGGCTTCAAGGTCATCAGGTTCAGGCAGTGGCAGTTCAGAGATAGCTTTGTAAATTGTGTCCCTGAAGACTCCCTATGATTGTATCCTTCTCAGGAAGTGCATGCTCCTACCTGAGCCAAACCTGCCCCACTTTCCCCCCCACCATGGGGTCCAAGCATGACCCCAAACAGGAGACCATTCCCCTGTGTTGCCCCTTTTGGCCCTGAGAGTGCAGAGTCTGCTTGTGGCAGTAGAAACCTCAGCATGACAGTGCCCAAGCCTGGGAATACCATGTGGGCACGACGTGCTGGGGACTGGCCAGTCTGCCTCATTTAGGCAAATATGAGTATTGTTGAGTTCCATCTGTGAGAGTTGTTCTGAGTATTACTGATCCTTTTGTAGAATGCAGATGGTGGAGGACAGGGCGTTGGTTTCTTTATTCCAGGAATCCTAGGCAAGCAGGGTTAAGCAAAATTCTCCTGTATAGGAGTATCTTCCCTTTGTATGCTGTCCAAGGAGAAAACAATTGATTGAGTCGGCACTATGGCCTGACAAGATGTATTGGTAGGTTGGGCGGGATGGTCAATATCTCAGTAGGGACAAGGAAAACAGAATCTGTTCTTTGCTAAAATTACAGAATAGCAGAGCTTCTAGAAATAATGGCAACATCTTGTGATTTTATAAGGTACCTCATATGAATTATTTTCCATTCTGATTTCTCAACCAGGCTATGAGAAAGATGGGGAAAATAGTATTATCCTTGATTATCAGGTGAGGATTCATGTGCGTATGTCCAGAAACGTGAGGTGATGGTAAGGATGGTAAGAGGTAGGACTTGACACCAGCTCTCTTGGCTCCAAGTCCAGAGTTTTCTCTGTGCACTAGTGATATTGTCCCTTGGCAGGATTCTACTTCCAGAAGAAGTTTAGCCCTACGGACACTTGGCCTTCCAGTCTCTGACGAAATCTGATGGGAGGGTGGTATGTTGGATTGAGGGGACATGGAAAGAGTAAATGAGAGAAGCAGAATGGTAATCATTGCCCATCAGGTGAATGAGGCGTTCCTCTTCTCAAGAATCAATGAAGACTGGGCTACAGGTATTGGACAGAAGACTGACGGGGCAGGGAATATGCTAGCAGGAGAGGGGACAAAGCACTATCCAGAGGGGCTCCTGGGTGGCTCAGTCAGTTAGGCCTCTGTCTTTGGCTCAGGTCATGATCTTGGGATCAAGTCCCTCTTTGGGTACCCTACTCAGCAGAGAATCTGCTTCTCCCTCTCCCTCTGCCTCTCCTCTACTCATGCTCACTTTTCCTCTCCCTCTCAGATAAATAAGTAAAATCTTAAAAAAAAATACATATATCTATCTATCTATATGTAGATAGACATATATATCTATACACACACACACACACACACACACACACACACACACGGCAATTACTAAAAGCAGATCTAGATCTATCTAGATCTAGATCTGCTTTTAGTAATTGCCGTGTGTGTGTGTGTGTGTGTGTGTGTGTGTGTGTGTGTATAAGCTAGTGTGTCTGCCATACCTAGGCGGGTCAGGGCTTCTCCCTGAGGCCATGGCCTTTTCTTCTTCCACATTCTTTCTTCAGGATCCTTGGTAATAATCCATGCTACAACATGGATGTACCTTGAAAACATTGGGGTAATTGAAAGAAGCCAGACCATGTGATATATGATCCATTTCTAGGAAAATCCCACAGATGCGAAAAGTAAATTAATAATTATCAGAGGTTAGAGGGGGTTGATAAAAAATGTTCTTAAATTGATTGTTGTGATGAATGCACAACTCTGAATGTACTAAAGCTATTGATTTGCATACTTCAAGTGGATGGATGGTATGGTCTATAAATTATATCTCAATAAAGCTTTCAAAAAAAAGAAAGATCCTTGTGCGTAGCAAGTTAGCTGGGGAAACTGTCCATGTGACATGGCTGCACGGATGTGGGGGCAGGTCTTGGGGACAGATTCCAAGTGGGAGTGGCTGATACAGAATTCTGGTTTGGTTGGGATGGGCAGAAGTTACTTCAGTCGTCAGGACTTTTACTGTCTTTCCTTTATAGATGTATTCTGTTTTTCCTGTCCAGTCCCTAGACCTCTTGGTACTGGCAAGCACATGGTCCCTTCTATCTAGTGTTCAGCCCTGCCACCTGGTTATCTGAGCCCTATTTGACTTTACCCCGGGAATCTACCCATTTCCTTGGCATTTGGTTTGCTGTGTAGACTAATGGTCCAGGGCAAATATCCTATGAAAGAAACTTGCTCTCCCATAATTTTTTCCTCTGTTTCTGTAACTTCCCTGAACTCAGGTTCTTCCACTTGTCTTGAAGAGCAAGAGCTGTTCAAGGGCAGCTTGATGCTTTCCTGTCATCTTCAAAGACTCAAATCAATTGTAGACCCCTCTACATAGTCAGCTGTCATTATGTGCTTGCTCATATACATTTCCCTCCTACCCCTCAGAGCTACAATTAAATTACACATACATATTATTTTAGGATAACTCTAGCTTAGAGTCCTACCATCAAGTAATAGCCACTGTCTGGGTGGCTCAGTCAGTTAGGTGGCCAACTCTTAATTTTGGCTTAGGTCACGGTGTTGGGGTTCTGGAATTGAGCCCTGAGTTGGGCTCCCCGCTCAGCAAGGAGCCTGCTTCAGGATTCTCTCTCCCTCTCCCTTCCCTCTGTTTGCTCATGCACTGTTCACATGAAGGCATTCTTTCTCTCTCTCTCTCTCTCTTTCTCGAAATAAATAAATCTTTTCTTTAAAGATTTTTTATTTATTTGACAGAGAGATCACAAGGAGGTTGTGGGGGGAAGCAGGCTCCCCACTGAGCAAAGAGCCCAACTCGGGGCTCCATTCCAGGACCCTGGGATCAGGACCCAAGCTGAAGGCAGAGGCTTTAACCAACTAAGCCACCCAGGTGGCCCGAAATAAATCAATCTTAAAAAAATAATTACCATTGTTAATAGTTTGGCATATTCCCTATCTTCTTTACATACACATACATTTATATTTTTATTATCTTTTTAAATATAAATTTTGGCATACACCAAAGAATATACTTAACATGTTAAAAAGAAAACTGCAGACCCCAAATGGTATCATTTAGATGAAGTCCCCAAACCATGGCTTGATACCTAATCTAATTGCAGTTTCAACCTCTCCCAGAGATGTAGTCTTGCCCAGTCAGTCAGGAGTTTTTCAATGAGCACCAATGAGTCTGCCACACGGGCCCTCTCCATCTCTCTTAGGAGGATGAGGTAATCTGTGTGACAAGACCCCTTACTTCTCCCCATCAGGAATAGTGGCCTTGCCTGGAATAATCCTTTGCTTTTGCTAATAACTTTCTTTCCTCATCTTCCTTCTATAAAAACCTTCCATTTTGTGCATCCCTTCAGACGCCTGTCTACTTGCTACTAGATTCATGAATCATTTAATAAAGACAACTGGATCTTTAAAATTTACTCAGTTGAAATTTTGTCACTTAACACAATATTTATTAGAATCTAAATTATAAAGCTTTCCAATATACTGAATGCCACTGAGCCCACTACCCGAATCCAAAACTAAGAATTACTAATATACCGATTCCTATCGACTCCTATGCCTTGCTTCCCACCCCAGAGATAACCACTGTTCAGAATTTTGTTTATCATTTCCTTCCTGACCATTCTGGGCTGACTGCTGCACAGCTTGTAGATTGTTCTCCTTGCCTCGCTGCTTCAGAGTTTGTGGGCCCGAGTTGTCCTATCATATGTGGTCTGGCTGTTGGCCATTTCTGTATTCAGCATCTCAGCTCTTAATTGCATTGAAAGTTCTCACATTTTAAAAATTTAAACTGATGGACAATCCTCCCAAAGCAGACAGGGTTTGGATGTAAAAGTGGTAATGTTACAGGAGTTTTTTTCCTCCATTGGTACCTGAGGTTCTTGGTCATGCTGCTTGGAAGAATGATGAGGTAGACCAGACTAGAGTGGTGCGGAGCAGAGCTTATTGAAGGATAGCTAAGGTATAGTACAAAGCTCCTGAGGAGGGAGGGGACCTGAGAGGGTTGCCACCAGAGTTTCTAGGTCTAGGGGTTTTTATGGGCTTGTTGGTGGGCTGTTTTAATCTGATGAACCCTCCCTGTGCCTGTCACCCAATTAGATTTTTGGTCACCCATCTATCAGGTGGGAAAGGGTCGAGGTCTCTCCAGGGTGGTGCAAAATCCTTTGAAGGGTGGTTTTCTCCAAAGGCCAGGGACCCCTTGTCCTTGCCTGCCTTTCTTCCAATTATCCTTAATCAGCAACATATTTCTAAATCCTTACTGGGAACCTTTAGCCAAGCACTTCCATTCTCAGTAGAAAACCAATCTTCCTTTTAGGCCTCTTCATCTTTTGTGGGTTTGGTGTGCTGGTCTGTCTTCCCCAAGAAACAGCAAATGCCACTAAGGCAGAAGACTGGGTGTTAATTTTTTGGGTTCCCAGCCATTTTTCTCCAGGAACCTCCATTAGTTTTTCTCCCACTAGATATGCCCAAAATATGTTATTAAAGTGAAGCTGTGTTTGGTTTAGTAAATTCTTTTTAAAAATGGAAATCTTAGCTTGGACTTGAGCCATTGGGTTGGGCCCGATTAAAAAAAATAATAATTAAAAGGGGTGCCTGGGTGGCTCAGTCAGTTGAACGTCTGACTCTTGGTTCCAGCTCAGGTTCCCTGCCAAGCCCAATAACCTCGCCCCAGAAGCAGAAGAGAAAGAAAACAACTTGACTAATGAGTAAGTATGTGATTGAAAGAGGAGGACTTCGGCTGCCTCCATTTTGACCTCAAACTTTCTAGTTGGGTTCTTCTTTCCAGCTTGGCTCTTGGCTCAGATGGAAGACCCTGAGGGCAAAGTCACCCCATGGGAAGACTACCCCCTCAAGCAATGAGGACTTTCCTGAGCCAGCAAGATCCCACTTGTGACTGACTCCAAGACAAGGATCAATCTGGCCTTCACTGCCCACCTGCACCTATTCACCCCACACTCAGCCTCACACCTTCCCTATATAAACTGATTTTCGGCACTTTGGAGACCGTCTTTGAGATACTAGCGCTGGTTCACTGTCTTCTCGGTGTTGGCCTCACTGAAATGAATTCCTTTCTTGTGTCACCACCACTGGTTCTCTGACCTTGGATTTTTTCAGCAGCAAGTGGCTGAACCTGGTCTGTTTGGGATCCTTGGAGTCAGGAGCTCTTGCAGCCCTGTACCGTCCCTGTTCCATGCTGAGCATCCCAGGCAACCCTCTACAGAGACTGCAGAGACAGCAAGAAATCCCACCCTTTTCTACCGCCCCAACAGGTAAGAAGAATTGTACACATTTTGTCAAGATCAAAAACTAGTCCTCAGGTAAGAGGGCTTGATAGCACCATTTATTGCCCAGTTCATCCCATAATCACTCGGTAATTAGGATGAGCATCTGTTAGCTAGTTGACTTTAATAACAGGAGGTTGTTTGGGAGCAAAGGAGAGAAGTGCGCTTTCTTGAAGATGGCACTTCAAGGAGATGGTTTCCAGGTCCTTAAGAAAGACACCGTGGATTACAAAAATGGCCAGAGGCTCATTCAGATTTCTAAAAGATTTATAGAATGTATTTCAGAAAGACTGAGAAAGAACTTAAAATTTTTTTCAAGTAAATGTCTAAGAAAAGAGAGAGGGAGGAAGTCTCTTTGTTTATTTGCAGCAGCAAAAATTAAGCCTCTCTTTTTTTAAATTAATATATAATGTATTATTTGCCCCAGGGGTACAGGTCTGTGAATCATCAGGCTGACACACTTCACAGCACTCACCATAGCACATACCCTCCCCAATGTCCATAACCCAACCACCCTCTCCCTCTCCCCTCCCCCAGCAACCCTCAGTTTGTTTCGTGAGATTAAAAGTCTCTTATAGGGGCACCTGGGTGGCTCAGTGGGTTAGAGCCTCTGTCTTCGGTTTGGGTCATAATCCCATGATCCCAGCGTCCTGGGATTGAGCCCTGCGTCGAGCCCCGAATCGAATCGGGCTCTCTGCTCAGCAGGGAGCCTGCTTCCCTTCCTCTCGCTCTCTCTGCCTGCCTCTCTGCCCACTTGTGATCTCTGTCAAATAAATAAAAATAAAATCTTAAAAAAAAAAAGTCTCTTATGGTTTGTCTCCCTCATGATCCCATCTTGTTTCATTTTTTCCCTCCCTACTCCCTACTACCCCCTGCCCTGCCTCTCAAATTCCTCATATCAGAGAGATCATATGATAATTGTCTTTCTCTGATTGACTTAAGACTTTTGTTTTTGGCATTTGTCTTAATACAACTGGCCCTGGGAGCCCAGTCCCACAGTGCTCTTTGCTTCCATAATGCTTTTTGTCAACTCCAGGTACATATTTGTGCTAGACCATGTATAAAGCCAGGCAAGCAGACCTGCTTCCTGCCTAAGGGAGCTCACCCCTGAAACAGACATCATGAATGTAAATCAAAATTAGGATCACCTTTGACTGGAGAGCTTTTTTTGTCTTTAATTGTAAAAACACACACTTATTGCCAAATTTTAGCCAGGATGGAAGTGCGTAAGTAAAACATGGGAATCTCACCAGCCAATTCCATCCACTCTGTAACAACAAAAATTGTTAAATATATTTTATGCTTATAGGACATACATCTATTTATCCACACAGAAGTAGCTTTTATTCTACAAAAATGGAATGGGGTTACATAAATTATTTACTACTTGATGTTTTAAAATGTCTTTCCATGTCAGTACCTATAAAACCATATAATATAATTTTATATGTCACTTTTATAGCCAGTGGACACAGATTGTTAAATGGTGCTAACATTTATTGGCATAAATTCCTACTATTAGGACTGGGTGTATGCCATTTTATCTTATTTATCTATTTAGTTATTTATTATTTTAAAAAGATTTAATTTATTTATTTGAGAGGGGAGTGAGTGTGAGAGAGAGCAAGCACAAGCAGGGGGAGGGGCAGAGGGAGAATCAGACACCCTGCACAGCAAGGAGCCCACAGCAGAACTTGATTCCAGGACCCATAGATCATGACCTGAGCCAAAAGCAGAAGCTTAACTGACTGAGCCACTCAGCTGCCAGATGCTGTCAGTCTTAAAATTCTTCTGATAATATTCATGTAAAAAATAGTATCTCATTATTATTTTGTATTTACTGTATTACTAGAGATGTTGAAATCTTTTCATATGTTTATTGGCTATCTATATATCTTTTGTGAATGGCTTATTCATATACTTTTTAAAGATTTTATTTATTTACTTGACAGACAGAGATCACAAGTAGGCAGAGAAGCAGACAGAGAGGGGAGGAAGCAGGTTCCCCACTGAGCAGAGAGCCTGATGTGGGGCTCGATCCCAGAACCCTGGGATCATGACCTGAGCTGAAGGCAGAAGCTTAACCACTGAGCCACCCAGGTGCCCCTACTTATTCATATTTTTTATCCTATACACAAAGATAAAACATTTAGGGGCGCACGCGCGCGCGCGTGTGTGTGTGTGTGTGTGTGTGTATATTCCAAAATGTTTAATGTGGTTATTTCTGCATAGTAAATTATGGATGGATTTTAAGTAATTAATTCTTTTAAAAATATGGATTGCTTCACAAATTTGCTTGTCCAGGGGCCATACTAATCTCTGTATTGTTTCAATTTTGGTATGTGTGCTGCTGAAGCAAGCACTGGATGCTTTCTCTAAAAAGTATTTTTTTTTTAACAATGAAATTTTGTTCACATAAAAAAGGCAAAATGTTCTCGGAATTGAATCTCCTCTCAGATCAGGGAGTAATGAGGTTTCCTAATTGAGTCTCCCCCATGAATGCAGGTCTCATTTACCTCCCATTATGTTAGGGTTCTTGGCAGCTTCATTCTTTACTGCTTCAAACGGAGCGCCCAGCCCACTAAAACCTTCATTTTAGTTGAATGTTTTCATACAAACTGTCCCTGCTTTGCTTGTTTGGTTCATTTTTTAATGTAGGAGATGTGACCTTCATCTCTGCCCACAGTTTGATCACATCAGAAGACAGAGTGTGCAGCTGCTTACTGATTGGTGAAGCCCTCCTTCCTTCCTCAGCAGGATCCTTTGGGAGAAAACTACTAGAACTTCACATTTGAGAGCTTGCTGTCCCTTTCGGGCCTCTTAGGTAATTTTCCTTGGAACATTTTAAGATCTGACTTCTCAAAATCCGTAAAAATTGCATCTGGCCATCTTCCTTCAACATTCTAGCAAGTGAAATTGTTAGCAGGGCAAAAATGTACTAGGTGCTCTGCTTCTAGCAAAAAGAGCTGATGTCCTGATGCTTGTGACCTCTGGCACAGCTGTATCCTGCCTTAGATCACATTTACCATCTGAATTAAAAAAGCATTGCCCATGTCCTCTGTTTATTTTAACATCTATTCTGTACTCCTACCAGGTTTTATTTCCTGTTCGCTTCTTCTTTTATCCGCAGCCAAATGCTTCTTTTCGGAAGGTTTGTGATTTCCTTTTTGACGTATACACTACTGTTGAAAACTGTAATTAGATCTACTTCCTTTGAGCCCTGTTATCTTTCCTGGGTCAACCACCAGTCATAAGCTCCTTATAATCTATTTATTTTCTTGTGATAAAATTCAAATTCCCATTCTGGTCTTCTTCTTCTTCTTTTTTTTTTTTTTAAGATTTTATTTATTTATTTGACAGGCAGAGATCACAAGTAGGCAGAGAGAGGAAGGGAAGCAGGCTCCCCACTGAGCAGAGAGCCTGATGCGGGGCTGGATCCCAGGACCCTGAGATCATGACCTGAGCTGAAGGCTGAGGCTTTAACCCACTGAGCCCCTCAGTCGCCCCCCATTCTGGTCTTCTATAATATAGCACTTCCCAGACTTTAGGATTTTACTAAAATTAATTAAAATTTTGGGGAGAAAAACCCCCAAATTAATGTGTTTGGCAACAAGAAGTGACAGTTCCTCCCACTCCCACACAATCTTAGAATATCATTATCTGTTCATAGAAGAACAATAATTTCATCGTGAAAAGGCTAGAAAGGACTTAATTTCAAAATTAATTAATTTCAAAATTTAGTAATATTGAAAAAAGGTGTTATTTCATTGTAGACCTGAAATCCAGCTCCAGTCCACAGACCCATGTGGGAAACCACAGATAGAATATATGGTTTTGCAGTTCTCTTTGGACGCTTTTCCCTTTCCTCCGAAATTTTAGGAGGTCTATGATGCCCAGGCTTTGTGTTAGTTCCCTTGTCATTTATCAGAGGCCCATAAATCTTCTGTCACAGGCCACAAGCAGTCCCCCCAATCCTGGTCTGTGACATTAGCCTTAGTTGTCAGGTTGTCCGGCCTCGTGCTCTTTCTTTTCCAGTCACTCTTCGAATTGGGTAGTTGAAAATATCACCACAACCACAAGTCCTTCAGAGTCCTCTGTAGTAACTAGCATGTCCCAGGTTTCTTTTCTTGTATAATTTGTTCTCAGATGGCTCAATTAAAATACGAGGTTGCCGAATTACAACAAGCTCTATCTCAGGCCTCAGAATAACTTGGGGAAGGATCTTAATCACTCACAAGGCCAGGGCTGGCCTCCTATCCCCTTACAGAGTTACCAACTAAGAGAATGGGGTCTCATCCTCCTGGGTTGGAGGGAGGGCTGTGTGCCTCTGTTGGCATCAATGAAACTCAATTCTCCCGGGTACTCTACCGAAGGACACATTATTCCTGTGGAAATGTCAGGATGGGATTGTCTTTTCTCCTCAACTCTCCTGAAGAGTGATATTTAGTAGGATAAAGACAAAGACTTTTCTAGCATAATAATGCTGAATTTATGCTATGAAGAACAGTCGACATTCACAAGAGAAAAGATGGTTTGTTTTGAGCTATTTCATCCGGATGGTCTTCAGTTCTGACCCTCAAAAATCTCACATCTGGCTTGTTTCTGCAAGATAGATGAAGACTTTGGGGGGAAGGCAAAGAAGGGATGGATATCGGAGAAAAAGGACTTTCCAGACCCTATCCAGGAGGACCCAGTACGAATTGGAAGGTCACATGATGAAAGGAGTGACGTTTCTCACTGCTCATGGCAACTTGTGCTTGCTATCAGCCAGTAGGGTTACTTTCTTTCTGGTCCTGAACTGCATGCACCTGCACTCATGGGTTGACCGTGTGATAGTCAAAGCAGACAGATGTATTCACCAAGCTTTCACCATGTTTCTGGCAACAAAACCAGACTGCATTTTTAGCATGCATATTTTGTTGTCTGTCCCAAGAAGGAAGTTAAATTTAGCACATTCCCTGCTAGCCACTGAATAGGGCAGGACCTCCCCAATCTTGGGTTTCTCAGTCCTCTATGTCTGTTTGTGGAATCTCTCCTTGCAGACTGCTAGGCCTTTCAGCAACCCAAGTTATAGAGTGAACGGTACCCCAAATCCTTAGAACCCACCAGGAAAGGTGTAGACAAGTGGGATAGTCATAGTGATTTCTTAGTCCCAGCCCTGAGAACATTAGGAATGACCCAGTCAGATGGAATGTGTGTGCGTGGGGTGTGTGTGTGTGTGTGTGTGTGTGTACGTGCATACGTGTGTGGGGGCCTGGGAATGTAAACAGGGTACTGCGGGGGCCCTTTCTCAGACTCTTCTTGCTTGTGGTCCTGAGGAATGTGTCTGCGTTGTGTTGGGTTCAAGAAAATCGGGTCAGCATGTTATGCAGGTTCCCAAAGAGAAGTGGTTCTGGAGTAAGCAGAAAATGGAACTTCCAGGGGTGCTTGGGTGGCTCAGTTGTTAAGCCTCTGCCTTTGGCTTGGGTCATGATCTCAGGGTCCTGGGATCAAGCCCTGCATCAGGCTCTCTGCTCAGTGGGGAGCCTGCTTCCTCCCACCCCAACCCCATCTTCCTCTCTGCCTACTTGTGATCTCTATCTGCCAAATAAATAAATAAAATCTTGGGGAAAAAAAAAACAGGAGGGGGTGGCATGGAAGCAGGTAGCTCTCTGGCCCCCTTCTCCGACTCAGGAACCACCCATCACTCTTGTCAGAGCTTCAAACATCACTGCCTCCAGTTTTTACTCATTTCTTTATTAATATAGAAAAGGAGCCCAAGGCAGCTGGACCAGTAGTACAAAGCACCAGGAGTTAATACTATTCTGGTGAAAGGGTCGGCTTTACAAAACTCAAGGGGCAGACAGAAGCTGCCCTGGTTCTGGGGCCAGGCCCAGCCCACGGCCCAGAACCTCAGAGCAGCACCTGGAACCAGCCCCTGGGAGATAGTGACAGGTAGGTCGGGGGCAGGAGGAGCTGAAGGCCATGGGACAGATGGCAGGGATAGAGGGCCAGGCAGTGAGAACCATCCTGTGGCTGATGAGGACAGGGAACTGCTGGCTTGAGGCTCTCCATCAGACCATGGGCAGGGTAGAAAAACTCCGTGGATACTAGTGGGAACAAGGAATCCAGACACAGCCCTGGGGTTGAAGGGCCTTTCCCTTATCTCTCCACCAGGGGCCATCTTTGCTCTATCCTACAGGTGGGGCTTTAGGGCCCAAGGCACAGAGGGAGGCCAAGAGGCCTCCCAGTTGGGAGGATGAGGGGGCAGGGAAGGAAGCACTTGAGTGTCCCCCGCTTAGGCAGCCAGGGCCGAGACACACGGCCGGACAATAGCACGCCTGCACAATGGGGCTAGAAAGTGGGACAGGGATGGGCTTACCCTCGGCCAGTGACTAGGACCAGCCTCATGGCAATGGTGTCTGCCTTAACTTTAGCAAAATGGAGTCTGCAGTGGGTACTGGGTGTCAGCAGACCTGGGTTCGAGCCTTAGCTCTCCCGGAGCAGAGCTGTATCACCATGGGCCAGCCATGTCCTGCCCTGGCCTATTCCTCATCCGTTAATGAGCGCTTTGGACAGGACTTCTTAGGTCGTGGGAGGGAGGGACCTCACAGGTCAAGGGCGCTCTGAGACCTGCTCTTGGTAGTTAAGAAGTTAGTAGTTAGTTGGTAGTTAGCTCCCAACCAGACTCTGGACAAAACTGGCATGGAATGGAGGCTGGGGGTGATGGAGGAGGATGCTTTTGCTTGGAACCTACCCCCACAAGCATTCCAGAGCTGGGAAAGGCTGCCGGGAGCCTCTCCCTCACCCGGGGGAAGAGGCCGCCTCCCACCCCCCACCTTTGGCACGGGGAGGGAACGTGGCTCAGTGCGATCCCGTCACAACCACCATCTGGGTAACACTTGGCATGGAGAGAATGGGTGGCGCTATGCAACCCTTTATGTTCTTCCCCGGGGTGGGGTGCTCAAGGCCTCGTGCGGCTTCAGCCTCCAACCCTTCGTGTGGGTTCGGGAGTGCTCTTCTTCACTGTGGTCCTGCCCTGGGGACAGCCCAAGACTGCCTGGCTGGCACATGTTAGTTGGTGAGGAAAGGACACAGGGGCGAGTAAGCGGACAGGGAGGCGAGAGCGGCTCTCTGGCTTTCTCCTCTTCCTCCAGGGGCAGCAGCTCAGTCAACTGAGTCACAGATCTCTTCCACCACGGAATTGAAGATGTGTGGCTGGTCCGCATAGACGTGGTGCGAAGCACCCTCAATCTCCTGTGGGGAGAGAAGGAGCCCAACACAGGTGGGAAGACCCTTTATTCCAAGCACTAGGCAGCTGGCACACCATTTCTTTCTCCTGTAGACCTCCTTGCCCATCGCCTGGGAGCACTTATCAGAAATAACATTCCAGGGCGCCTGGGTGGCTCAGTGGGTTAAGCCGCTGCCTTCGGCTCAGGTCATGATCTCAGGGTCCTGGGATCGAGTCCCGCATCGGGTTCTCTGCTCCGCGGGGAGCCTGCTTCCTCCTCTCTCTCTCTCTGCCTGCCTCTCTGCCTACTTGTGATCTCTCTGTGTCAAATGAATAAATAAAATCTTTAAAAAAAAAAAAAAAGAAAGAACATTCCATCTTTCTCCTAGAATTTCAGCACTTTCCTGTGGGGGTCAACAAATCCCAGCATCCCATTTTGGTTCTCCTCTGACTGTTCACTGTACCTCCTTCAATGCAGCCCCACTGCCATCCCGTTTCATCCACGGGTCTGGTACACCAGGGCCTGTAGGTGGCCCCCAGCCTCATTAAGCACACTGCTTAGCAAATGAGGGGCGAGAGGGACAAGAAAAAGGGAAGGCTTCATGAAGGCAGCCTCTACCACCTGCTCTACTGTTTATGGCACTGGTTTTGGGATGGCCCAGGGGGTCCAGTGTGGTAGCACTGAACAAGAACCTGTCATTCAGCTGAACTGGATGCCACAGAAGGGAGAGCCCCCTAATCACAGTATCACAGAGTCAACCCTTCCAAATCCACTGCACAATCTGAACCCACCCGCTCTCTTGCCCCCTGACTCTTGGCTCCCCCGGCCCCACCCCGAGGCTCTTCTATGCCCAGAGTTCCTTGCTGTGTGCCGGCACTCACCTCACACTTCTACCTTAATCCAGCTCCTTGGCTGGCCAACAAACATACCATGTCTCGGACGTAGGAATCTGGCCGCTGCATCTTTACTTTCTTCCCTGTGCTGGTATCTATCCAGGTGTTGGCCCCGTAGATCATGGTGATGGGCACATCTTTGCGAATCAAGTGAATCCGCTCCAACATGGGGCGCCGCGCCCAGCCGAAGGACTCCATCATGGCTTTGAATGCTGTCTCCCCACTGAAGGAGCAAAACACAGTGAGACCACGCCCAGAGTAAACCCTGCCGCGTCCGGTGTCTGCGTGCAGGCTCTTTGGAGGCTGGGGATGGGGGTACAGGACCCCCGGCATGTGTGTACTCCTCCCGGGACCCTGCACCTGGCTCAGGAAATACTGGGACGAGGAGACGGGTCCCAAGCTGCCGAGACCTCCCAGCGCAGGAGACAGCTAGGGACGCACTCGGGGAAACTGATGCTGACAGCTGTCCAAAGATGCAATGGGTTAACATTTACTCAACAGATATTCCCCTGTCGTGCCCTGGGTGGAGAGTGAGGACATCCAAGTCAGACAGAGGTGGTGCTGGCCCTGCCGGTGCTCACAACTCTCTCATGCTTTAGGGAGGTAGGCGTTACGTAGCTAATTATTAAAAATAAACAAATAGGGCGCCTGGGTGGCTCGGGGGGTTAAGCCGCTGCCTTCGGCTCAGGTCATGATCTCAGGGTGCTGGGATCGAGTCCCGCGTCGGGCTCTCTGCTCAGCGGGGAGCCTGCTTCCCTTCCTCTCTCTCTGCCTGCTCTCTGCCTACTTGTGATCTCTCTCTGTCAAATAAATAAATAAAATCTTAAAAAAAAAATGCTTTCTTTAAAAAAATAAAAAATAAAAAAATAAACAAATAAAGGGGCACCCAGGGAGCTCTGTCAGTTGGGTGTCTGACTCTTGGTTTCAGCTCAGGATCCTGGGGTTGAGCCCTGCATTGGGCTCCCTGCTCCAGGGCACAGTCTGCCTGAGATTCTTTCCCTCGCCTTCTGCCCTTCCCACTCATGCTATTTCTGTCTCAAATAAATATATCTTTTAATAAATAAATAGCTAATGATATGGTTATTTAACTTCGTATTTCTCAAGAATTATGAAAGGCTGGTGACCGGGCAAAGGGGGCTTAGCTTGCTGGGGGTGGAAGAGAGAGGAGAGGGGTTCATGTGGGGGGCCCTGTGAGGAGCAAACACGAGCAGTGCCAAAGGCTTCCTGATGAGACTCTGGAATGGAACACTGGTCTCCAGAGGACACAATGGGGGAAGCAGGGCTCATCTAATCTACGTTGCTCCCTGGCCACTTCCTTAGGCATCGCTGACTGAGAAGCAGCAGGAGGGGTCTGCAAGGCTGAGACGAAAGCTGACCTTCTGGGCTGCTCTGCAGTTTTTGTGGGAGGCAGGAGGGATGGGAGGTTCGAGAGACAGCTGCCTTCCAGGCCCAGCCTGTTCGGATATTGTCTCCCAGCCTCCTGTATCGTACCCTGGGATAAAGGTGAGCTTAAGTTTTGCACAGACCATAAAAAACAGAGTTCCTCTATAAGACATAGCAGCATGGTGGAGAATTACGGACTTTGGGAGTCAGGGAGATGTGAATTCAAATCCTACCTGTTTTCTTAGCAAGCCAGGTAACCAGAATACACTTTAATTTTTTTATCTACAAATTAGAGAATTATATCCTCTTTATTTATTCACTGAGGAAAATGAAAATATGCACAAGGCCCCTAAGATGAGGTGAAGCCAAGTAGATAACCCCAAATATTTTTCCCTGGCTGGATTTCATGCTTTCCAAGGAATGGGTAAGAGTTACCATGAGCATGCCAGGGTTACAACTCAGAAACATGCGGGCGGCTATAAAATTGAGTGATGGCATTGTGGGGAGAGGCCTGATGACCACTGATGTCATCTCTGCTTCCCCCAGGACCCGAAGGAGTTGCACGATTATACATTCTGAGGCTGACATCAGGAGGCCATTCATTCCACACAACTAGGTCTGGGACTGGAGAAGTTCTGAGCAGGGAGCTGGGGTTGGGCCTTGAGTGGGTAGGAAGACTGGCACTGAGCCCGGTGGGGGCTGAGACAGGGGTCGAGAGCAGGAAGCAGGGGCTACCTGATTCGACTGCTGAGCGGAGTCTCAATGCCGCTGCTGAAGCGGGACACTTCAATTAGCTGAGCTCCTGCGGGATGCTGGGGACACAGTTCCCACGCTGCCCCAAAGCCCGCTGGGTTTGAAGCTAGTGCTCAGACAGCACCTGCTGCAATGCAACCCCCACTGTCTTCACAGCTTTGGGCTCACCATGGGTGACCTGGCCAGGCCTGGAATGAGGCGGGGTAGGGCTGCTGCTCCAGTGACCTTAACTTCCGAACCGCACGCCTCCCAGCAGGCTGGGTGAGGCTTCCAGAGGAGTGCCACCAACACAGCCTCCTGTGTCAGCCGCTCACAGGGCACTGCCTGGGGTAGAAGACAACCTCTCCGCCTCTCAGCTGCCAAGACTGCAGATCAGCGGGCTTGTGGGGCCCGCTCTGTGAACAGTCAAAGACTGAAACTTCTCCAGATTTGGGGACCCCCCCCAATATTCAAAAGGGTATGGAAGGAATTCCTATCCCAATAGTGAGTATTTCAAGGTGCACATAATGAAATTTTAAAATGCACATTCTTTCCATCTGTGGTTCTATTTGTAGGAAGGTATTTTAGATATAGTCACGTATGTGTGTGAAGGAAGATACACAAAGAGGTTCTCTGAAGCAGTGTCACATAGTATCTCAGACTGGAAATAGCAACAGAATTAGTGGAACTTCAGACTGCAATGGAGAAGACTTTTTTCCCCCTGACTTTTAAAAAAATACCATATTCATTTCACTTTTTCAATTAAAACAAACAAACTTTTAAAATGTTTTCCAGACTCTTCCCTGCCAGGCTAACTGCCTATCTCCAGGGAAGAGTTAAGAGTCTTCCTCTAGAGATGGGCAGCATGATTAAGCAATCTATTATCTTCTCCATCCCTTTGTGCCTCTCCCTTGGGAGGTCTCTGGAAATAATGGAGCCTGCTAGCGCCCGTGTTTCCCTAATTGAATGCAAGAAGAAATGCAGCAGAGAATGATCCTGGGACAGTTCTGGAGTGTGGCCAGCAGTTGGGAGTTTCATCTCCACAACCGTCCACTCCGAGCTGGCCCTGGGAGGCCCCTCACCTGGGATTCTGAGCATTGCAGTGGTAGATATACTCAGATATAGTATCATCCTCAAAGAAGTCTGCAAACTTGCGCTTGAAGTCCGGCCGGAATCGCTGAACCAGGCCAGGCCCTGGAAGGGGAGAGAAAAACATGGTAGTAGCCAGTCTGAGGGACAGGGGTGGTGGTGGTGTGGGAAGACCGCCCCCCTGCATGTGCATGTTCGAACAACTTACACCAAATGTTATTTCTCCATGGGTATGTGCGCTCTGTACATTTAACTTTATAGTGGCAGACAGACTGTGTGAGCTGTCTGGAGCCCCAGAGGACTGCAAGGGAGTCAGCTGGTTACCAAAGACCACAGACAGCCCAATGGAACCAGCTTAGTCTCAGCTCCATCAAGTCCCAAGTTCTTTTCCTCTGAGGATCTCAAGCCCTGTAAGAGGCCCCGGCTGAGCAGTGCCTGGGTGGCTCGGTCAGCTGGATGTCTAATTTTTGACTCTAGATTTTGGCTTGGGTCCCGATCTTGGGGTTGTGGGACTAGCCCACGTTGGGCTCTGTGCTCAGTGGGAGTGCTTGTGTCCCACTCTCCTCTTCCCCCAACTGCACATACACTCTTTCTCAAATAAATAAAATCTTAAAAAAAAAAAAAAAAAGAAAAAAGAAAAGAGCTCATAGCCGAGATGCCTTTTTTGTTTGTTTGTTTTTTAACAGTCTGAACTATGTTGCTTCTCCAAGACCCTTAGGACCCTTAGGCATTTTTTTTTTTTTTTAAAGGTAATCTCTATATCTCTGATGTGGGTTTTGAACTCACAGTCCCAAGATCAAGAGTTGCATGCTCAGGGCGCCTAGGTGGTTCAGTCGGTTAAGCATCTGCCTTCAGCTCACGTCATGATCCCAGGGTTCTGGGATGGAGCCCCACATCAGGCTCCCTGCTCAGCGGGGAGTCTGGTTCTCCCTCTGCCTGCTGCTCCCCCTGCTTGTGCTCCCCCTCTCCCTCAAATGAATAAATAATATCTTAAAAAAAAAAAAGTTGCATGCTCTAGCGACTGGTCAGCCAGGCACTCCGAGACCCTTAGGGCCTTTTACTCTTCTGAAGGTGACAGATGAAGCTCGACTACCTGCCCAGAGTCCTCTCAAGTGCAGGCCTGTATGTAATAGAATGCGAGTGGAGACGTGAACTTAAGTCCAGCATCTCAGACTTGGGCCGTGGTTTTAGAGCAATCTGTTCCTTTCACCTTCCTTTCTAGCACACATACAAGCAGGAGGGCACCCACAATGGACTAGAAATCGGGCCTAATGGTCAACTTCTGATCTCTCTCCTGGTCTTCTCTCCATGAGTGAGGACTGAGGTGTGAGAGGGAGGCATAGCTGGGGTCCCCTGGGCCCTGGCCTTCCTCCGTGGCTGCCAGCCAGCTGCTCAACCATCCTGGCTCTGAGGCCCGTGCACGAATCGGGCCTGATGCAAGTCCAGAGAAGGGGAGAACGCTTAGAGCAGGGCTGCTCCCTGGAAAAGGACTACAGAGGGTTGGCTGGAGTGTGAGTGCTAGGAAGGTCAGCTCTCTGATCATTCTTCTTTGGCACCTATGTGTCTCAAAAACTTTCCTTTCTTCCCAAACTCCTACCTTCTCCTCAAATCCATTTTTTCCTCTTTTTCCTGAGTTACTCTGTTTCTCTAGGAGGGCCTTGAGAGATACTCTTATGCAGCCATTGGTAATTAACTTGCAGTAACTGGCTACATTACATATACCTCACTAGGTATACAAAAGCCATCATTACAGGATAGGAGGTCACCTATCTTTACTATAAAGGGAATCTGCTTTCTACTTCATCACATTAAAAAGTACCCCTCCCCCGACCCCCGGAAAGGAGGAGTGCTGGCAGTATGAGGTCAGAAGGCCAAGATCTCCTAATTTTACTTACTCTGGCTGGCTCCCCGCTTTCCTTCCCTTTCCTCACCCACAGAACTGGAGTAGGCACGGTTTAGAGGGGCTTGCCTAGCACTGTGGGTTATGCTAGGGGCTCTGGCTCCTGCAGGTGCTGGGTGAGCTGCAGAGACGGGATCTGATGGCGGGGCGGGTACCACGGTGAGTCACCAACAGGTTGCCATAAACTCATACATGTACCCTACGACCTCAGCAGAGGACGAGTCCCTTCATGGCCCTGTTCTCTCTCTCTGGTGGTCTAGCCAAGGCACAGTTCTGCCTAGTTCTACTCCATCTGTCCCCTACATAGGAAAGCTTTTTGCATGTGGATGAAGGAAAAAAGAACCTTCTGAAACTGTAGACAAAGAGATCTGGTCCAGATTTAGAACTATAAGTAACAATGCTAGGCCTATTCCTAGTTCTCATGGACAAGAGGGCATGGTGGGAGTCTAGACAGTGGGGCTGTCTAAAATGGGGAGTGGGGCTTCTAGAATGGAATGGCCTTGGTGTAAGGAGAAAATTTCTTTATCTGCAGGCTACTCACCCCAAGGCCCAGCTACTCGAAGAACAGCCAGGGGATTGGAACGCCCTAGGACAGACACTACAGCCTTGAACCAGGTTGGGGGTGCACGGATCTCACTGGGGTCAGTTGGTCGAAGAGGAAAGCCCCATGGGTCCACCAGGATGAGGTGTTTAACTCTAAAGGAAGAAAAAGTAAAAGGCAAGTTGTATGGGCTTGGAAGAACCATAGCCCTTAACTTGCCCAGGAAGAAGGTTGCCGGTGAGATAAGGAATTAGGTCATGAGCAAGAGGGGTGACTCCTTACCTTTCAGGGTACTTGATAGAGTAAGAGGTGGCCAGGAATCCTCCCAAACTATGCCCCAGGAGGATCATGCTGGGGATCCCCATGGTCTCCCGCCACGTCTCTATGGATGTCACAAACTCATCTTCGGCCCCTTCGGGGTCCCTAGGGAACGTTGGCCTCGAGCTTCGCCCAAAGCCAAGCAGATCAAAGGTGTGCAGAGTGCGGCGGGCACTCAGTGAATCCATATTGAGGATCCAGAGGCCCACACCACCCCCGAAGCCGTGCACCATCACCAGGGGGGTGCGATCCCTCAGCTCCGGGCTCACGGTGACTGTCCAGATCTTGTTCTGGTTCGGGAGGGACACATATCGGGCCAGGAACTTGTTCTGGAGGCCTGGGGAGAGGGGAACGCAGGGCAGAGCAAGAAGACTGTTTTCTGACAGCACTGTCATGTGTCCTTCAGCTTCCTGTCTCCATTGCCAAACCCATCCCAACCGTCCTCACCTCCTTCCTTTCATAACCCTCTGACCACATGTCCCAAGAGATCAACTCCAAGTGCGATTCGTAGGCTATCTAGTCTCTAGGAAATTAGAGGAGCCATCTTACTCCTCCAGATCGTGTGTCTGGCCTTTCGGGCCCAGTATGGGAGTGACCCCACTGACCTCATAGAGCTCCTGTATCCATTACTCTTGTACCTGTATGTGCTTGGGGCTCAACAGAGGGACAGAAGCATCCTCCCTGGGGGTGTCTGCGGGGATAGCTTCTGACTGGAGCTGAGGCAGGTAGAGGGGGAGATGGGTATGGACTGAGCCATAGGCTTATTCCTCTTAGAGACAGTCAGTGGGCAGTGGCTGCTCTGCGGGCATGATAACAGTCACGTGACTGAGCAGCTGCCTGGACCCCGGGAGGAGGCTTGAAAGCTGTGGCTGTTCTGCAGCTGTGCTCACGCAGGCCCATAGGAAGAGAGGGTATCCATGGCTGGGGCAGTGGGTCCGGGGCAGGGAGGATCATAAGGGAGATGTGGGCAGACCTGGCCCCAGGGTCTTGTTTGAGCCTGTGGCTGCTGCCAATCATGGGATGCCCTGCCCCAACGTAATACTGCCCAGGAGAGTTAGCCCGTGGGAATCCCAAGTCACAGTAGCAGCCAGGTTACGTGGTGGGCCTAACTGGATGGTACACAAGCAAGGTCATATTCGAGAATACAGGACTGCTGCTGGGCCTTAGGTAGGAAGGTGGTAAATCTGAGAAGTGCTTGTGTGTTTGGAAGAAGAAAGATGGAGAATAGGAAGAAGGGAGGAACAGGGGAGAAGGAGAGAAGGAGAATGCGTAGTGGTGTGTGTGTGTGTGTGTGTGTGTTTTGTGGAGATAGTCGGTATTGGGTTTGAAGTGAAATTGTGAGATGTGTCAGGAATTAGCATGATGGATAGGGCGGGAGCTGTTGAGAAATAGTATCGTACAATATGGTGTCCCCCATGCAAATATCTTCTCTCAGATCACTGACATCCTTTCCTTCCACCCCAAGTGCTGATAGTCAGGAAGCAGTGGGCTCAGTGTAGGAACCTCTGGGGAGATATCTATATCCTCTTTGGGACTCCTGATGGAGGTGGGATCAGCCATCTCTTCTACTTACACTGGAGGATCCTGGCTTCCACATTCTTCAGCTGAGACATGGAAGTGGGGCGCCAAGCAGGCAGCCAGCTGCTCAGCCAGCCCTGAGGCCTGGGACAAAGAAACACAGTGATACCCACTGGCAACATTGATGCTCCCAGCCTTGCTGACAGTTACAGGACTTATCAGGGTGTTCCCCAGGCTTAGGAGACCAGCTCTATGGCAGTCAGCAATTCCCTGCTGCCTGATAGACTGTTACTTTTCCCCAGCAAATGGCAATTAACAACATGCCCTTTGTTTCAACAGATACTCAGGGCACCATGTGAATCCCACTTTACAGTTTGCAATGCTCTTTCACATGTATTATCTCATTTGGGCTTTATAACTCCCCTTTGTTACTGGTTATCATAATGTTCAAGATCACAAGGGGTGAAAAAAAGCCAACTATTAACTAATGTTTCAGTTATCTTTATCTTTTGCCATGCCCAGGACTGTATGTTCCTTTAGGGTAGGACAAATTCCCATGCCACCTGCCCTCCTGGCAGGGCCTTGGGGTTTGTGTGTGCCCTCTTCCAAGCCCCTGGAAGTAGAGTGGGGTCAGTACCCAGCTGGGCTCTCAGGCAGTCAATCAGTCCAGCCTGAAAACAACAAGATGGGACAGGAAGGGAGCCAGAGGCAGGAGACCTGGGTTCAAATTCTGTTGGGACTGCCTTGCCAGGTTGCCTCTGGCCTTGTTTTCCAGATTACAAAATGTGTACAAAGTTCACATACGTCCTTACCTCCAATGGCACACAGTAAAATGATGATAATCCATTCTGTTGTCTTTTTTATTCCCAAGAAAATTTAAGGTTGCAGGGCAGAGATTGAAAGCACCAGGGTTTTTTTTTTGGTGGGGGAACCCTCTGGTTCTGCATCACACTATCGTCATTCACAAGCAGAATGGCTTTGGTGTGATAAATAATCGTAACCGGTCTTCGAGCATCTAGATATGTAAGGCAGGTCAGAAGGTGCCTGGGACAAATTCGGTGCTAAGTGAGTTTATTATTCTTTGTCCATCATATGTGATATTTCTCTTTTCTTGAACTCTGCCTGAATAAAGGGGATTACAGAATGGATACCACCAGCTATGGGAAGGGTCTGTGAACATAGTTAGGCTGGGTGTTCTGTGAGGGAATGAGAGGAACCATTACCGATCCCTCTTGCCACACACTGGACATCCCAATACATCATTCGAAGCACAGGACTTTAGATTAGGATGGCTCCTTAGGAGTCATCTGGTCCAGCCTCTTTATTTCACAGATGAGGAAACTGAGGCCTAAGCGGGCTAAGTGGCTAGTTAGAAAAAGAAGCAGAGCTAGAGCCCACATCTCAAATCCAGGTTTCTCTGTACTGTTCCTCTGGAAGTTCTAGCCTCAGCTTTTTCTTTTTTTCATTTTCGAAGGAGAATTATTTTAAAAGTTTATTTATTGATTGACTTATTTTTAGTTAATATCTACACTCAGCGTGGGGCTCAAACTCACAACCCTGTGATCAAAAGTCACCTGCCTGGGTACCTGAGTAGCTTAGTTGGCTAAATGTCTGCCATGAGCTCAGGTCATGATCTTAGGGTCCTGGGACTGAATCCCAGTTGGGCTCCCTGCTCATCAGGGAGTCTGCTTCTCTCTTTCCCTCTGCCCCTCCCTCCTGCTCATGCTTTTTCTCTCAAATAAATAAAATCTAAAAAAAAAGAAAAAAAAGAAAAAAAATCACATGCTCTACTGAGCCAGCCAGGGCCCCCAGGCCAGCTTTTCAAACCCATGGTATATAACCACACTTTCACACTCTGTTTTCTGAAAGGAAGTGTGAAATAAATCAGAAGACCAGAGTTCTAATCCTGACACTGCCACTTACCAGCAATGTGGTTCTGGGCACATTACCGAGCCTCTCTGTTCTTGTCGTTAAGAGAAAGGTAGTTAACAGTATCTACTTCATAGGGTCTGTATAAAGATTAAATGAGCTTATGCCCCTGAAACACACAGAATGATGCCTAACATAAGATAAGCTCCCATCAAATGTTCTTTTCCCCCAGCTAAGTCGTAAGTTGCCTACATCCATTCAACTCGTCAATGACTATAAGAAATCCCGAGATTGCGGCTAAGAGTGGTGTCTCTGTGACTTCTGCCAGACAAGAGCTGTCAGTCGCAATCAATCCAATTCCATGAAGATACTCAACCCATGTAGTACTCTGGAATTCCTTATCGTAGACTTGAAGCATGGGCACCAAAACTGCAGAATTTTGCGTCTTAAAAGATGAACTTTCTCCCCTATATCAGAGGCTGTGACAAGTCACACCATGACATGTGGACCCCACCTTGCCTTGTACCTGCCCAAAGGAGTGCTGAGGCAAGATGTCCGATGCCAATAGTATCATGGGCTGCTCAGCAGATATTCTTCAGGGAGGAGCTTTAGTTTCCTCTCTTCACCAAAAATGTTACAGCTAAAGCACTGGAAATAGTACCTGCTGCACTGTTACCTCCCCACTACTGTTGGGGAGGTAAGGGCTAGGGTGGGAAATTGAGGCAAGAGGCAGAGAAGCCACTCAGCCATGAACTTAGCCTGGCCAGAGTGATCTCTTCCCTCTAGAGGGCTTTTATCCCGGTGGTGGGTGAGGCAGAAGGGGTTCTGTGTTGGGTCAGATGCCTGTTCTGGACCTCTGGGACTTGGGCTATCTGCTCTAACTTTCATGGGCACTGACTTCTTCACCTGTAAAAAGGAGCTGAGCTACTTGCATCTCTAACAGCTCTAAGCTGTGTTTCCCTAAGTCATTGTAGCCATTGTAAATTTCCCTTTGGGAAGGTCATCTTTAGAAAGCAAAACTCTTCCTAAGCAGTTCCTTCAAGCCCAGGAAGCTATTACGGCCATAAAGTTAATTAGTGCTGCAAGCTGCCAGTTCTGCAGCTCTGAGGAGCAGGAACACAGGATCCAGGAAAGGCCCTGTTCTGGTGAAACCTAGGCTTGGCTGGGAGCTGAGTCATTCTTCTGGAAGCAACTTTTCCTTGCTTCTATCAGACTGCGCACTGCTAGTCACACCACCTACAGGTGGCATCCCAAACCTGATGCCCTTGAGCCAGTGAAAACAAATCCCAAAAACTGTAATTCTGAAACCACGGCGTTAAGGATCTTGTGATGATTAAAAACGTTATCAACTAGGATCGCAAGCGGTTGGCTAAGTGTCTCAGCGGTGGAGAGCCGAAGAAACTTGCGTGCCCATTACTCCAGACAATCCCAGCGCGGGAGCCTTTTCTTCTTCCCATGCCCTCTCCCTGCCCGACTAGGAGAGGCCCTTCCCCCCCTCCCCCCAACAGTCCTGGGGAATCTCGACGAGCAGACTTGACTGCTAACTGCTACCCCCGCGCCCGCATCCCACAAGCTGCTTGGGGGGATCCGGGCCATCACCACTAAGTGTAACCCCTCTGTACCGCGACCAGAGGAGCGAGGAGCGATCGCGAAGACTACCATGGCAAGTCAGAGTCACTCAGCTGTAGGCAAGCTTATCTACCATCGCTCCCGGAGCTCTGCTGCCTCCTCTTCTGGGCAAAAGCAAAGCAAGCAAACGCAACCCCCGGCCCTCCCATGAAGCCGACCTGAAAAAGGAAAGGCGGGAAGGTGTCTACAACTGTTCCTCAGTCACCGACAGTCCCGGGATCATGGCCCAGAGAGAGAGAGAGGAAGAGAAAGACACAGGATTAACTCACTGTTGCTCCAGATCATCAGCCATAGTAAACAAGCCCTGCCGGGTCGAGCTGAGCCAGCCCATCCCTCCGCCTGACGCCAGCACCAGCTGACCCAGAAAAGGGTCGGATAACAAAGTGGGGCGTGGCCAGGGCCGGGGGGCGGAGGCGGGCTCTGAACCCGGCTGGTAGTCCAGCCCGGTTCCGCCTGCCCACCGAGGGGGCTCTGGGGGCTCACGGAATAGGACGGTAATCCTGCTCACAGGTTTGGGGGGACAGTGAGGGAGACGGGCAGTTCTGAGAGGGCTGGGTCTCCCATAGGACCTTCTTCAGCCCTCCAGTCTGTCATAGTTAAAAAGTGACCCCACTACCCCTGCACGCTCACAAAACTGTTTGGGCTTCCCCGTAGAGCTCCTCTGATAGCCTCCTTCCGGAGTTTCTTGTAATGTGATGTTTAAGTTGCTTGTGGAAACTATACTACTGGTTGAATGTTTCTTACAAAGGGGCGGGGGCCTGACAAGTAAATTGTCAGGTTTTGCAAATAAAGAACAGGATGCCTAAAGTTGAAGTTGAACTTCAGACACCTTTTTTTTTTTTTTTTTTTTTTTAAAAGAATAAACACATCCCAGGACGCCTGTGTGGCTCAGTGGGTTAAAGCCTCTGCCTTCGGCTCAGGTCATGATCTCAGGGTCCTGGGATCAAGCCCCGCATCCGGCTCTCTGCTCAGCAGGGAGACTGCTTCCTCCTCTCTCTCTGCCTGCCTCTCTGCCTACTTGTGATCTCTGTCAAATAAATAAAGACTTATTAAAAGTAAATTAAAAAAAAAAAGAATAAGCACATCCCGTGCAATATTTGGGACATAAGTGGGCATCCGAAATTTTATCAGGCAACCCTAAACCTTAGCGACTGATGTCAAGATGCAGTTCCTCTGCTCTGGAGATTTCCCAACCTAGTTCCCAGGAAATAATGGACTCAATCCCAGCTGTCCCTGTTTGGAGGATTCCTGCTTCCAAATTTGGAGGATCAATGGCCCTGAACTGTAAGCCCTAGCTGCTTTAAGTTGCTGGAATGGGGTGTGGGGCGTCTGGCTTATCTCTTAGGTCCTGAGTGTACTTCAGGCTTGTTCAGCAGGGGAGCCAAATGTTGAGGCTGGCTCCAGAACTTACCTGAAGTGGTAAACAAGTCCTAACATTCCTGGAGTTGTTGGGGTTCAGGTCATCCCCTTGCTTAGGTTGAAACCAAACTGTGGTGGAGGGTGGGTGGGAGACTCCTCGTGGGGAAGGGTTTGTCTAAGTGTTTTTGGTTAACCCTCTTGCAGGTTTTAGATTCTGAGATTTCTTCTGTTTTGTAAGTGTTAGATTGCTCTATCACTCTAAGAGCTCAAAGTTTAAGAGAATGGGCATTTATAGAATCTAGGGGCCTAGCAATTTGCAAGATGTGGGGCAAAGCAGTACAAATAGAAGATTTGTCTCATTTCATTCTTTCAATAGAGCACAGTGATTCTAAACTTTAGTGTGCATAAAAGTCATCTGAAGGCCTTGTTAAAAATTCAGGTTTCTAATCCGTAACCTCTCAGATTCTAAATTAGTTGGTTTGGCTTGATGCTAAAAACTGTATTTTTAGGAAGCCCTTCAGATGCTGGAGCTCAGTGAGACTCATTGGTTAATCAGAAGCACAGTTTCTAGAGTCAGAAGTCTGGCTTAAGGGTAATCTTGGTTTTGCACATACCCACCACATGCCCCTGGGTAAGTTACTTAGCATCTCTTAATTTTCTTTACCTGACTTGTGTCTTGTTGTGAGGATTAACCAAAATAATTCTAATGAACAGTACATTTAAGCTAGATTTTATTATTATTATTATTATTTATTTGTTCAAAAACAAGCATTATGTTAGGCTCGCTCTAAGAATATCATCTGCTGCCACCCAAGGCTATTTGTCCCTTTGCAGAAGTGGCAACTTTAGATTCTGAGCTCAGGTCAGACCTCCCCTCTTCTGAGGCCTCTCCTGACCGCAGGGTCTAAAAGAGATCTCCAGTCACTCTATCACACCATTCTGTTGTATTTTCTTCGTAACACTGATCACCATCTGAAATTATTGTGACTTTTTGTTTACTCATTTATTATCAGTTTCCCTCCACTTAAGGTTCACATGGGGCCTTGTCTGTTTTGTTCTCTGCTCTGACGCCAGCACCTACAGGGTGACTCAGAGTGGCAGGCATGACTCAGAGTAGATACATGGCTCTACTTATTGGATGACTACACGGATACAAAGTCTAGCTAGGAGGCAGGGGTGTGAACAGTGACCTATAAACTAATATTATGAACAGTGACCTATAAACTAATATGCTAAGTGTCAAGGGCTTGGGGAGCTCTATTCTGAATTGTACCATATAGGAAATTCTGGGCTACGTCATTCCAAGATAGGGCAACAAAATCTCTCCCTTTACTGAAAACCTGTAAGATGTAGAATTTTTTGCAGCAAGGATGACCTGACTGGAACTGGTTGTATCTCTCTAGACTTCATCTCCGGAGGTGGTGTATTATGTTTCTATGTGCTAAGCCATTCTTTGCAAAAGAGGTCGCTCAGAAGTAGGAAGCGTGTATGTATGGAAAATCCTTTTATAACCAAAGTTAATAGGTCCTTTACGGTATCCCCAGAGCTAGGATAATTTAGGATTGGGCTGGATCTGCCAGAATTATAGAGTGGAGAAGGCTCTCAGTGGCTGCTCTTGGCAGGCCTCTGAGGAGAAAGAAATGTAAGGTACTTTCTTTCTCCTTATCTTTAAGACAAGACACACTGTGTAAGTACAAAAGAAAAGATTTTCCTTCTACTGCCATCATGTGTGATTTTATGGATGATTAAAGTATTAATATGATCTTTATTGATGGAAACGAATTTTGACAAACCCTCTTTTCTGTACCTGTAAGTCACATTAAATATTCTAGAAGTGGGTGGAGCTGGTAACCTGATACCTCAGGCCTGGCAGGGATAGATCATTCTTCAGTTTCGAATGCGTGTCACTGCCTTTTGAATGAACTATGAACAAGACATGAGCCTTAGATTAAACATGGGAACTGAGTGGAATAGTTCTAAAGTAGTTCTGTCCGACATGATAGTCACTAATTACATGTAGCTACTTAGGTTTGTTAGAAAACAAAATTTAACCAAGTTAAGTGTTGAAGGTCCAGTTGCCTTTAATAAACAATTCATGAATCAGGCAGCATCTGATCTAGCAAATAGAGGAGAATGCCAGGAGATTTATGAAATGGAAGGCTTTTACAGAAAGGGGGTGAGCAAGAAAGCTATTAGCAAAAGAAATGATCTGGCCACTGTGCCACAGTAGGGAAGGTAAGGGGTCTTATCTTCTTTTGGGGGAGGAAGAGGGCCCATGTGGCAGATTCCTTGGGACTAATGGAAAAATTCTTTCTTAACCCATTAAGACTACATTTCTGGGAGAGGACGAAACTGCAATTAGAATAGATATTAAGTCCTGGGATTGGAATTTGGTCTAAGTGAAACCATTTTGGGCCTGTGGTTTTGTTTTTGTTTTTTACAACAGATTTAAATTAGAAAAAAATGAAAAAGTTTCTTAGATACAACTAGCTGTATTTGAAGTGCTCAATAGCCATGTACATCTAGTGGCTGCCATATTGGACAGCACCAAGACATTTACATCATCACAGAAAATTCTGTTGGATGATGTTGCTCATGCAGTGATAGGTTCAGTCTCCATGACACCATGGGGAGTGCTCTGCCCTTGCGAAAGACATACACTGGATTCTGGATGCTAGGGTGAAAGAATGAGAGGTTCTCTTTATGGGACTCCCAAAGATTATGTTAGGGAGGAAGAACTTCCTCTGACCTTCTACCTGGACAAAGAATCAAACTGACAGGACAAATTAACAGGAGAAAATCAAGTCCAGGTTGTCACCTGTGCTTCTGCCAACTGGCTACAAATTGAAAGTTCTCATAACCCCCTCCTCAGGTTCTGTAACTTGCTAAAATGGCTCATAGAACCCAGGAAGACAGCTTACTATATTACTGGTGTTAAAAAGAAACACAAGATCTAAAATGGAGTTACTTTTGCTAAGACCCCACCAAGACTTAATACTTAACTGCAGTTGTTGTCTTTGGAACTTCCTGGTCAGTGAGGTAATCTACTTGAGACCCTGGGACTTCACCTATGGGGAAGTAACCTTACCTGAAATCATCCTCTTTTCGCTTCCTGTCCTACTCTCCTCCGGCCTAAAATACCTACCTGTTTTTGTACGACTCCTTGGAGCTCAATTGTATTTGCTAGATGGGATGCTCCGTGATTCAAAAATTATCATATAATGCCAACTAGATTTTTTTTTTTTTAAGATTTTATTTACTTATTTGACAGAGAAAGCGCAAGCAGAAGGGGGAGCAGAGGGAGAAGGAGAAGCAGACTCCTTGCTGAGCAGGAAGCCCAATATGGGACTGGATTCCAGGACCCCAGGATCATGACATGAGCCAAAGGCAGAGGCTTAACTGGCTGAGTCACCCAGGCACCTCTAGATCTTTATATTTACTCAGTTGAGGGGGGCCCGGCTGGCTCAGGCAGTGGAGTATATGACTCTTCATATCAGAGTTGTGAATTTAAGCCCCACGTTGGGCATAAAGTTTAATAAAAAAAAGTATTTTAAATTTACTCAGTTGAATTTTTTAACACTGATTTGATATAAAAGGATACAACTTAGGCACAGCGATATGGAAGAGATGCATAGGGCAAGGTATTGGGGGGAAAGGGCACAGAGCCTCCATGTCCTCCCCGGTTGTACTATCCTCCCAGCACCTGGATGTGCTCAGCAACCCACAAATTTTCCAAACTCCTCTAGTTAGGTTTTCTCATTTCTTTCTACCCTTCCTTCCTTCCTTCTTTTTCTTTCTTTCCTTCCTTCCTCCCTTCCTTCCTTCCTTCCTTCCTTCCTTCCTTCCTTCTTTCTAAATGGAAGCTTTATTGCATAGGTATGATTGATTAAATAACTGCCCATTGGTGATTGAACTCAATCTCCAGCACGTCTCTCTCCTCTTGGGTTGTGGCTTAAAGTTCCTAGCCTGAAATCATAGAGTTGGTTCCCCAGGCAACCAGTCCCAACTATAAAAGACTTTCCAAAAGTCACTTTATTAACTTATATTCAAATGTGGTTGAAAAGGGCTTGTTATGTATAACAAAAGGCACTCCTTTCACCTTTATTGTTCTGGAGCTATTTCAGGAACTGGGAACAAAACCAAATATTATAATAAATAATGCTTCTTGTAATGAAGGATAGTTGTTAGGAGAGGCAGGCAGTGACAAGTGGCACCCCCCCATCCCCAAAAGGAGACCACCCATAAAAGGATTTTATACCACCCTGGAAGGTGTCCTCTACCCTTTCCCACTTGATAGATAGATGACAAAAACCTTATTGGGTGACAGGTGCACAGAGGATTAATCAGATTAAAATAACTCACCAACAAGCCCATAAAAACATTTAGACTTAGGGTGCCTGGTGGCTCAGTTGGTTAAGTGTCTGCCTTTGGGTCAGGTCATGATCCCAGAGTCCTGGGATCCAGTCCCACATCCCAACATCAGGCTCCCTACTCAGCAGGGAGCCTGCTTCTCCCTCTGCCTCTCTGTCTCTCATGAATAAATAAATAAAATCTTTAAAAAACCCCCAAAACTTTAGACACTTGGGGCAACCCTCTCAGGTCCCCTCCCTCTTTGGGAACTTTGTACTATCACCCAATAAACTTTACTATGGCTTGATAAACTTTGCTCTGCTCCCCACCACCCTTTGTCTGATCTACCTCTTCATTCCTTGAAGCTGTCTGACCGAGAACAGCAGGCACTGAAGGAAAAGAAATCCTGTAACACTAGTGCTTTTATCATCACTTAAGAAATTACTAGGGTTTTAGGAGCCCTCCAACAGGAAAAGGAGTGAAGACTACACATTTCTTATATTAAAATATAAAAGGAAAGGGGGTTGTAAAGATGTGGCCTTTGCTTGTAAGGGGACTCTCTTGCCCCTCCACTTTCCTATTGTTTTAAAATGTTGAGTGTTGAATAGCAGAACATGCCACCCCAAAATGTATCACTTGTAGCATAAGCATTATTTTGAGCTGAAGGTAACTGAGAAGCAGATATAAGAAAAGCTCTCTGCCCTCTTCCTGTTTGCCTAAAAGCGGGACATAATTTTGTAAACGTGCCCCCCCTCCAAACCTTTATAAGAGAAGAAGAGAAGAGCTCTAGATCCTTATCAATCCAGAGAGGGTACCAGAGGAATCTACCTAATGAACTTTATTAACTAATCCTTATTTTTATTAATTCCCTCATACATTTTTACTTTTCCACAATTTGGTGCCCTAGAAACTCAAAGTCCTTTGTATTGTTACTTCTTCGAAAGTGTATTCCTTTTTTGGTAAAATGCTATTGCTACAAACAAAACAACAGTCCCCAAATAGAGTCACTTATAATAGGTCCCACATCATCTAATGTTAGTTTTGGCTTTCCCAGAAATGGAATCAATCAGGAATTACCTAATTAGCTTTCATCAGAAAATGTGCCTGATAGATCCCTGCCATTCCCCAAAGGAAAGTGACCTTGACATCACCAATCTGCTTTTTTTTTTTTTAAAGATTTTATTTATTTATTTTATATATGGAGAGATCACAAGTAGGCAGAGAGGCAGGCAGAGAGAGAGGGGGAGGCAGGCAGAGAGAGAGGGGGAAGCAGACTCCCCACTGAGCAGAGAGCCCGATGTGGGCCTCGATCCCAGGACCCTGAGATCATGACCTGAGCCGAAGGCAGAGGCTTAACCCACTGAGCCACCCAGGCACCCACCAATCTGCTTTTTATCTAGTATAATTTCCTAGTTCTTTCTCCCATCTGCCTATAAAAGTCTTACATTTTATATAGCTTCTTGGAAGTCCTTTCTGTTAGACTGAATATGCCTGATTCATGAGTATTAAATAAAGCCAGTAAGATCTTTAAAATGTACTCAGTTGACTTTTGTTTCATACCATGATTTAAGCCCAAGTTCTAACCACCCCTTTGAGTTACTCATAACTGAGTATTCCCATGTGTCTATGTGATGCATATATTAATAAAATTGTTTATTTTCTCTTGTTAATCTTTTTTTTTTTTTAGTCTAATTTGCATGGTTAATAAAACCAAGATGGTTACAGGGAATTTTTTCTTCTCCAACAATATTTTTATAATAAAACTCCCAAGGTCTATTCTGACTTCCAGCTTCACTTTATAAATCTGTTTTGCCCCTTTGAGCCATCTGAGTAGCAGTTTTTCAGTGTCCTTTCTTGCATGCCCAAAATATTGGGACTCTGTGGTTTGCCCAACTTTTAGTCAGAGATACAGAGGAAGCATAGTTAATTACCAGCATTAATGATTGTTAAGAGCAAATGTTTATAGAACATTACTGTGTGTCAAATACTATGTTAAGTGCTGAGTGTTAACATCTCACTTAATCCTCAAAATTGTCAAAAAAAATTCAGCCAAGTAAATTTTAAAGATTAATTGGTTTAAAAAAAATGATTCATAAATTGAGGAGCATTTCATCTAGTAAATAGAGGAGAACTCTGAGGAGTTTTGCAAAATGGAGGGCTTTTATAGAAAGAAGGTAGGGCAAGAAAGTTATTAGCCAAAGGGAAGGATTGTTCAGACTACTTTTTCATGGTGGGTAAAGCAAGGGGTCTTATCTTCCCTAGGTGCACGGAGAGGGCCATGTGGCAGACTCACTGGTGCTGACTGAAAAATTTCTGACTGATTAGTTAAGACTACATTTCTGGGAGAGGTTGAAATTGCAGTTAGATTCTATATTAATTTCCTGGTCTGGGGACTCAGCCTAAGGTGCTATTTTGGGCCTGTGCTTTTCTCTTTAACACAACATTCCAGCCATCCTGGCATTGTTATTTCCATTTCAGAGAAAAGAAAAATGAGACTAACTTGTTATGGATTAGGCAATTAGTAAATAGCAGAATCAAGATTTAAACCCCTGACCCTCTGACCCTAGAGCTAGCACTCTTATCCATTATTCTGGATGTAAACTTTTACATATATTCTGATTTAAACTATTGAAATCAGTACTAGTATTAGCAATTTCCTATTGACAGATCAGTCAAAAATATTTCAGTGATTATAGAATCATAAAGTGAACAAAGAACAAGAGCTTTTCTTGCTGTTTTAAGTAGTCCAGAAAAACTTTAGTTTATTATATTGGTGTTTGACTTTGCAGGTCTCAGAAAAGGATGCGCTCAGTAAGTGAATTTGATATTTTTCATTTCTTCTGCTTTCCCCCTTCGGGAGTTCCTGTGGAGATGCTAATGACGATAGTTGACATGGATCAAAGGCAGACAAAACATAAGGGAGAAACCGCTGGCAGGAGCCTGGCTGATGGAATAGAAAGCCCCTGAGGAATCCACTCCTGAATGACTAAAAAGCTTCAGCCTAGGCTTTAAAGTTTGAAGTTGAATACTGGTAAGGAAGCTACCTTCTAACTTGCTGATGAAGCAGGGAGAAAGGTTCAACTTGTCAGAAAAACTGAAGCTTCCAGCCTTATTATGTTGAAATAGGAACCCACAGGTTATTCACTTCCCCCTCCTTTCCTTCTCAGCAACATAAGAGAGTTTAGGCTGAACTTAAGTTCATATAGCAGCACAAATCTCTGTGGGTGTGACTATGAATCTGTTTTTCAGATAGATTCTAAAGCTTTCTGAGGACGTGATTTATTTCTCTTCTTTCTAGGCCCTAAGCAAAGTTTTGCTCACCACTGCTAATCAGTACATTTGTTGACGTTGATGTAGTTTCTACTTTAACAAATAGAAAGTGAAAAAATGAGGGGTGCCTGGGTGGCTCAGTGGGTTAAACCCTCTGCCTTCCCTTAGGGTCATGATCTCGGGGTCCTGGGATCTAGCCCCACGTGGGGCTCTCTGCTCAGCAGGGAGTCTGCTTCCCTTTCTCTCTCTCTGCCTGCCTCTCTGCCTACTTGTGATCTCTCTCTGTCAAATAAATAAAATCTTCAAAAAAAAAAAGTGAAAATGAAGGACCTTTGTCTTTACTTGTGCTTTAGGAATTTTGACTGAGTACCTAGGATAGCTCAAAGTTGTTAATAAGCTTAAAAAGCACATGGTTACATGGGACATGCAACTAAAAGATGAGAGAAGTAGGGCTGGAAGGTCAGATTAATGTGAAACTAAAAGGGCAGCGAAAGCCAGAAATTAAAGTGGATCTTATTTTTTTTTTTAAGTTAAAACTTTAAATATAAAGAGGTAATTCCATTTGTTTAAAACACAAAACCATAAACCTTCACTTTCCTCTGCAAAATGAGTTGGATGGAGTAGAGTGTGAACCAGGAAATGCTCTTACGGGCCTTCCAGCACTGATATCCCGGAATATTACACCGTGTTCAAGATGCCAGCTTGTTGAGTACAAGGTTGCTAAATTTGATCATTTACTGTATGCATGTTAATCGACTTATGCATGTTTTCTTTCAGTGCCCACCTCCAACACCGGCCTTTCAAGACCGAATCTGATTCCCTGGACGGTACCCACAATTGGGCACAACGTCCTGAGGAGACGCCCTATAAATGCTAAATTAATGAATCCCTGTGGATTCTACCGCGCTTATTCGTTAGCTCTCCCAAGGCTAGATCCTGAGTCCAATTCAGGGCCAGGCAGAGGTCAAGATTCCTCTCTCCATCCGTTCCACACTTCCCTCCCCCCATAACCAAGTCTAAACTGGTGACTGCATGGTGATTAGCAGCGGTTGTTCTCCCTGCGGCAGAACTTAACTTGCTCTAATGATCTGGGGCAGGTATCTGACCCTAACAAAGCCAGGGCTGCGTAAGTCCCCAACCCGGAGAGAGCCAGGAATTGCCTCACAGCAGATCCAAAACAGTTAATCTTTGAAGACGTGGGTGGACCAAAGAAAGCCGGAACCCTTGGTTAGCCACGCAGTCCGTTGTAAAACCTGTCCCCCTCTTCCTCCTACAGTATCTTGTTGCTAGAGCAACCGTGGGCGTCACCAACCTGACCGCGGAAGTAGGACAAAAAGAGTACACGTCTTCAACCCTGGGACAGATCCATAGCGCAGGCGCTTTAATTTTCTCTGGCCGCAGCGTTCTTCCGTAGAAGTACTCTGCGTCTGCGCATTAGTTGTTTCGCGCCCTGGCCCGCGTATACGCCTGCGCAAAGGGGCAAATCGGGGAGGGTGGAGCTGGGTTATAGCGGTGCGCAGGCGCCAAGACTACATCCGGCGTGGTCGTCGTTGGGACGCGAGTTCGGGGATCGCGGGCCGAAGAACTGAGTGTGTAGTCATGTCGGCGTCGGTAGTGTCGGTCATCTCGCGGTTCTTAGAAGAGTACTTGAGCTCCACTCCTCAGCGTCTGAAGTTGCTTGACGCGTACCTCCTGTACATACTGCTGACCGGAGCGCTGCAGTTCGGTTATTGTCTCCTCGTGGGGACCTTCCCCTTCAACTCTTTTCTCTCGGGCTTCATCTCTTGTGTGGGGAGCTTCATCCTAGCGGGTAATGATTCTATACGTAATCGCAGTAACAGTGTTTACTTTGGTGCGCTGATTTTGTTCCCACAGCACCCTCCTTTATATCAGATCACCGTCATGTGAAGTTATGAGAGGAGCCTGCCCTGCCCTCTTTTGTGATCGGGGAAACTGAGGCTCAGAAAGGTTGCCACAAGCCCAGTGTCAAACAGCTGGAATTCTGGAGAAACCCTCTTTATGTTGCTGTTCAACTTGGTTATCCACTTCACTTCATATTGGTCCAGGAAAACTCCCTTTTCACTTAGCCTTAACATAACCTTTAAAGTTGGTAGACCTTTAAAACGGAAAACCCAACTCTGAAGCATCTCTCTCACCTCAGCCTCATCACTGCTAACTGCTAGTGAAACGATTCTGTGAACAGCGTAAGAAAAAAATAGGTGGTTTGCTTGTTGACTCACCTTTTTTTTTTTTTTTAAGAGATTTTATTTATTTGACAGAGAGACAGCGAGAGAGGGAATATAAGCAAGAGGAATAGGAGAGGGAGAAGCAGGCTTCCTGCTGAGCAGAGAGCCAGATGAGGGGCAGGGTCCCAGGACGCTGGGATCTTGACCTGAGCCGAAGGCAGATGCTTAATTGACTGAGCCACCCCCACATCCCTCCTACTTTGTGTGTGTGTGTGTGTGTGTGTGTGTGTGTATGTGTATGAAGCTTTTATTCTGTGCTGAACTCAATATTTATTCACAGAACTCTATTTTAGCAGTATTATTCTGAATCCCAGCATTTGATACCTTGTAGACTGCCATCTTTAATAAGAGCTGACTGTCCCATAAATTTTTTTTTTTTAAAGATTTTATTTATTTGACAGAGAAACAGCAAGAGAGGAAACACAAGCAGGGGGAGTGGGAGAGGGAGAAGCAGATTTCCTGTTGAGTAGGGAGCCTGATGCAGGACTCCATTCTAGGACTCTGGGATCATGACCTGAGCTGAAGGCAGTTGCTTAACCACTGAGCCACGCAGGAACCCCTGTCCCATAAATTTTTTTGCCAAAATCTGACCTTTCTGGCCCAGTAGGAACTCAAGTGAATGCTAAGTTCAGGCTTGGCCTGTGAGAGATAGCCAGTCCACTTTATAGGTGGCCTCCAGATGGGCCTTTCTGGTCACTGGTATTGCCTTCCCTCTGACTTTGAGAACAAGCATAACTCATTTTTCTTCCAGTGTGATTGTTATAAGTCAGACCATCAATTGTATTTTGAGTCTTAATACAAGGTACTAGCTTTGGGGGGGTGCATCAGATTTGTGTTTTTTGTCCTCAGTGAGTTTATAGTCTAGTTGGGGGCACAGACAAAATACAGCCTTAGAATTGTTCATTTATAGTGGTTCTTTGTCTGTAGAGCTATAGGATGCTTTTTATATAAATACTAGTTTAGACTCATACCAAAGGTACTCTGCCTTCTCTCTCAGAACTTAAAATATTTTAAGCCTAAGGACTTAATAATTTGTGCACTAGCCTGTTAATTGGATATTTCATTATGATCTTTGAGTTTTGTCCTAGATGACCAAGACCTGGTTCTCTGTGGCAGCATTGTGGATATCAGGAATTCAAATGTTACTATGGTCGTATACACCAGATTGATACACCACCCTTTTTGCTCCAGATTCCTGACCTCCTATCCCACTCCCCATGACTCCCCCTGCCCAGACTGTTTGAGACTAAGAATTTTATTGTTCAAACTGGAGAAGGAGTTTTGAGAACCTCTAGTGACTTTTGTTTGACGATTTTGTCTTCCATGTCTGCAAGGTTAGGAATGGGTGGGGCCTAAGTTGATTGAAAAGAATGTTTCTTACTGAAGTCACCCTGGCTTTATAAGCCTTTTAAGGTTAAGAATGCCTTCTCAGGGGCGCCTGGGTGGCTCAGTGGGTTAAGCCGCTGCCTTCGGCTTGGGTCATGATCTCAGGGTCCTGGGATCGAGTCCCGCATGGGGCTCTCTGCTCAGCAGGGAGCCAGCTTTTGTCCCGCATGGGGCTCTCTGCTCAGCAGGGAACCTGCTTTTCTCTCTCTCTCTCTCTGCCTGCCTCTCCATCGACTTGTGATCTCTGTTAAAAAAAAAAAAAAATGCCTTCTCAGGGCTACAAAAGAGAGTGTGATTTACTGAAGCGTGGGTGTCGACTACAGTTGTAAATTATTAGTGTGATGAAGCCAGAAGATTTTTTTTAACAAATAATTTTTTTTTTAAGATTTTATTTGATTTGACAGACAGAGATCACAAGTAGATAGAGAGGCAGACAGAGAGAGGGGAAGCAGGCTCCCCGTGAGCAGAGTCCTAATGTGGGGCTCGATCCCAGGACCCTGAGATCATCACCCGAGCCGAAGGCAGAGGCCCAACCCACTGAGCCACCCAGGCACCCCCAAATAATTTTTTTCTTATGCCAAGTCTTGTTTTTGAGGCTGTTGTAGCTAAAAATGAGTTGGCAGACTCCTTTCCCTCCTCCCCAGTGGGAAAGTCCTAGCTTGTCTTTGAAGACAATGTCTAAAAGGGCACAGTAATAGTGGAGTCAGTAAGGGGGATTGGGATTTCCAAAGCTGTTAGATAACAGGTAATTAGGCCAGAAAAATGAAAGTTGCTTCAGGAAAGGAAGTATTTTTTTTTTTTTTTAAAGATTTTATTTATTTATTTGACAGAGAGAGAGATTACAAGTAGGCAGAGAGGCAGGCAGAGAGAGAGAGGAGGAAGCAGGCTCCCTGCCGAGCAGAGAGCCCGATGCGGGACTCGATCCCAGGACCCTGAGATCATGACCCGAGCCGAAGGCAGCGGCTTAACCCACTGAGCCACCCAGGCGCCCAGGAAAGGAAGTATTTATGACAATTCATAGTTAACCATCAAAGGGTATCATTTGCATTTCTTTTGACAGCGTTGCCCTTACTAGGTCCTAACTCTTGTGCCATTTGTTAGCTCAGACGCTCAACAGGGAATGTGTTAATGGGAAATTTTGAAATTTGGAGTTTATTTGTTGTGATTATTGGGAAGGGAAGCCTTGTACTTGTTTATGGTGCTGGGTTTCTCATTTTCTGGTGGTTTGTGTCCTGTTGGAAGAGAAGGGAGGAGGCCTTTTGAGCTGGAGAATGGGAATTGTAGGAGATAAGGATGGTTTAGATAGTGCTGGATGCTAGAGCTTTGACAGGGCCAGGCCAAGGATTTTATTTTGTAGGTAATAGGGAAGCATCTAAGGAGTTTAAAAAAATTTTAAATCTAATTAATTAGTTAATTTTTAAAGACTTCATTTATTTATTTGACAGAGATCACAAATAGGTAGAGATGCAGGCAGACGCTGAGCGGAGAGCCTGCTGTAGGGCTTGATCCCAGGACCCTGAGATCGTGACCTGAGCCAAAGGCAGAGGCTTAACCCACTGAGCCACCCAGGCGCCCTTAATTTTATTTATTTTTAAAAGTTTATTAATTTTTAAAGTTTATTTATTTTTAAAGTTTATTTTTAAAAGCAAACTCTATACCCAACATGGGGCTTGAACTCACAATCCTGAGACCAAAAGTTACATGCTTTTCTGACTGAGCCAGCCGGGCGTCCTCCCCTCCCAAGCCCGTCCCTGCCAACTTTTTTTTTTTTTTTTTTTTAATTTGAGTAAGGGAGAGACTTAGAATTGGTGTTAGCCTACACTAGATGAATTGGAGGGAAAAGTTATTTAGTTTGGTTTCCTAATTTCTTTTTGGCAGTCTTTTTTCTTACATTCCTTCTGCATGTGTTAATTAAGCATATGCTCTTTGAAAATTGATCAGTGTATTTTTAACCCATATAGAATGCAATAACACTTTTAAAAAGCCTGGTGTTATTTGGTCTCAGTGGAAATGATCTATTTTCTTCTATTCCCTTATGGCTGGGAGACTTACCATGATTTTAAGAAGGAGCCAGAGATAGAAAATTGCCATTGAGAAATCTTTTTTTTTTTTTTTTGTGGATCAACAGTGAAAAGTATAGTAAGCTTTAAGAGACAAATTTCAGATTTCCTTAGCAGCAGACTGTTTATCTTATGGTTAGTTATCTCTAGCTGAGGACATCTGTCCCTTTGGTAGAGTAACATTCCCGTGTTGGCAGCCCTTCTAGTTTCCTTTTTTACCTAAGTGAAATCCCTCTTTCTGCTCATTCAGAGTGCTATTTAGGAGAGACAAGTGGAAAACACGAAGACTGTTTTTTAAATAAGTCTTTGATCTGGAAATCAGTTAAGTCATTTTTACAACTTCGTCTATTTTATTTTCTATAAGAAACAATTCTGGATTTTTATTTTTATTTTTATTTTTTTTAAAGATTTTATTCATTTACTTGACAGAGAGAGATCCCAAGTAGGCAGAGAGGCTGGCAGAGAGAGAGGGGGAAGCAGGCTCCCTGCCGAATAGAGAGCCTGATGTGGGGCTCGATCCCAGGACCTTGGGATCACAACCTGAGGTGAAGGCAGAGGCTTGACCCACTGAGCCATCCAGGTGCCCCTAATTCTGGATTTTTAAAAAATTAATTTATATTTTTGAGAGAGAGAGAGAGCATGTGCGCTTGAGGGGAGGAGCGGGGCAGAGGGAGGGGGCGAGAGAGAGAATCTCAAGCAGACTTCCTGTTGACCAGGGAGCCAGATGTGGGACTGGATTTTACCATCCTGAAATCAGGACTGGCGCTGAAATCAAGAGTTGGGTGCTTAACCGACCTAAGCCATCCAAGCTTTTTGGATTTAAAAAGAAAGAAACAAACAAACAAAAAAGTTTTGTTTCTTCCAAATTACAAATCCGAAAGCAGTTTGAATTTGAAAGGCAAGGACGCCTAATCCAGAGTGTTTTTCCCTCATGGGAGCTTTTGGGCCATGTGGACTGGGGGTCCAGCATTTCTTTGGGCATTATTTGTCGGATTTATGGGCCCTAATATCTATCATAACTGCTATCCAAGAGATTGGAAGTTTGCTAACCTTGTGCCTGAGAGTCCTGTTTATAAATCTTTCATTTATAAATCTTCCATAGCTGTTGCTCGCTTTCCATCCTCAGTGTCTCAGGCTCTCAGGACCTCTTGTCGAGACCACTGGAATCTTCTTCATTCCTCCCCCAGGCTTGATTTGACTTGCAAATCTGCTCATGCCTCTCCCTGTGGAAATATAGTCTTGTGGTTCCCAGTGAAAAATTAAAAATCTTTTTTGTGACACCAGGCTCTTATCTCCAGCTTCACCTCTTACCTCTGCTTCCTCTATATTTTATACCCCTGCTTTATTGAGTTAACTTGGTATTCTCTGAAGATACTGTGATGTCTTAAGCTATTTTTACCTTGGCTTGACTGCCTGGGAAATTCCTTCACTTCTTAGACAACTCAGCTCAAGTCCTGCTTCCTTTTGGAACCCTTCCCTGACTCTTCCAGCAGATCTGGGTCTTTTTTTCCTATATGTTTTACCTGTCTGGGGGGGAAAAGAGGGTGGAAGAGAGGGAGGTGTGGCACGTTGATACTGCGCTGTATTTGTTTTTGTGTCTGTCTTCTGGAAGGTCAGCCCTTTGAGGATAGGGGCTGTCTTTTCATCTCTGCATTGTTAACTGCTTAACACTGTAAAAATTAAATTGTGAGTGCACCTATAATAAGTAAATGAATACTAAGCAGTTATGTGCCAGATTCTCTGCCAAGGTACTGAGGATGAGCTGTGAGACATACAGACATGGTCTCTGCCATTCCAGAGTTTGTAATCTAGTGGGAGATACAGATAATTGGCTATAGTGCTGTGATGGAGAAGTATTGGTGAAAAGAGGAATACAAATGGACACTCAGCTTTGCCCAGTGGTCCTATAATAATTCTCTAATATCTTAGCTTTTCCAAAATATGCATCATAAGTTCTTTTGACTTTTCCATATGTCCTCTCTTCCTTTGTTCTCAGTTGATAATCTTGTTTTACCTTTTTATTTTTTTAATTTTAATTTTTAATTTTTTACTAAAAAGGTAGACAGGAATCCTTTCATCTTCCCAGTGAGAAGTCATATAGCAGCTCATTTGCACCTGTACCTCTACTCTTTTACTTCCCCTGATAATGGTTGATGTGTCCCTTTTCTGTCCAATGCCAACAACGCCTTCACTTGGGCAGAAGAACCAATGTTCTCTTGCTTCCTCAGGGACTCAACCTCTGCGATCATCTTTCCATTCTGCATTATTAATATCTCTCTGCTGGATCATGCCCATGGTACAAGCATGCTCTGATATTGCCAAAATAAAAAGTGTTTATTTGGTCTTAGATGCCCATCTAGCTGCCATTCTGTTTCTTTCCAATCCTCAGAGAATACCATGAAAGAATAGTGTAGTTGCTCTTTCTGCTTTCTCACTTTCCATTCATTCCTCACCCCATTCTTGTGGTGGTCTATTGTCACCACTCTGGCTCAACTACACTTACCATCTTGACAAACCTAATGGCCATCTTCCTCACCTTGCTTGATTGCCCAGCAGCATTTAGCATTTAATATTGTTGGCTGTTGTCTTCTGTGTGGACTTTCTTCTTGAGGCTTTTATAGCACTCCTGGTTGTTCCTTCTCACCGCAGTGGTTTTTCCTTCCTACTCTTTGTGCTGGGTGCTTTGCACTCTGAGGATATGGAGCTAGACCTCCTCTGGTCTCTAATTTTTTTTTTCCGTAGGCGAATTTAAATAATGTCTATATAACTGTAATTTACTACATTTACGTTTTTAGTTCTGACCCATTCTCTGTATTCCAAATTAGTAAATCCAGTTGCCCACTTGACATCTTCACTTGATGTCTGATACATAAAACTCCAAATTGAATCTTTCTGCCCAGCCATCTGCCTCTTCAGTCAGTACGCTGGTTGAAGCCTTGATCCCTTATTTCTGTTATTTCCTACGTCACATCCATTTCATCAGCAAGCCCTGTCTTCTCCAAAATATAGTCTGTATCTCTTCACTTCTGTTTGTTTTTACTACCATTACATGACTCTTCAGCTCCTAAGTGGTTCCTATGCTCCTTTAACTCCATAAACCATTCTCTGGTGCAATTCTAGCAACCTTAACAATTATAATTCAGATTATTTTACTCATCTGTTCAAAACTCTGAAATGCTCAGGTGCCTGGGTGGCTCAGTGGGTTTAAGCCTCTGCCTTCGGCTCAGGTCATGATCCCAGGGTCCTGGGATCGCATTCTGCATCGGGCTCTCTGCCCAGTAGGGAGCCTGCTTCCCTTTCTCTCTTCTGCCTGCCTCTCTGCCTATTTGTGATCTCTCTCTGTCAAATAAACAAGTAAAATCTTAAAAAAAAAACCACAAAAAACAAAACTCTGAAATGCTCTATTGCACTTAGACTACTTCCAGACTCTTTCCTGAAGCTTACACAACCCCACAGGATTTGGCCCTTGTCTCCCTCTTGCTCTTGATCGCTATAGTCTAGTTAGTCTGACCTATACCTAGAATATGTCAGGATTGTTCTTGCTATCTGGAATGCTCTGGCCCCAGATCTTTGCATGGTTGTCTCCTATCTTTCAGATTTTGGTCTTAAGTAACATCTCTTAGATCTTCTGTGACTACCAGATAAAAATAGCTTCCCGGTCACTCTCTTATTACCTTCTTTTATTTTCTTCACAGCACTTACTACTAAGTGATACTTCCCTTGTTTAGTGCTTACTTACTTGTTTTTCTCTACTACAGTGTGAGATTCTTGGGAGCCAGACTCTTGTTATTGTGCCATGTTCCCAGTACCTGGGATGATGCATGGCACATAATAGATGCTCAGTAAATATTATGCTGGATGAATGAACATTTAAGGAGATAGATTAAATTAGGATGTTTAAATGAAGCAAGCTGCCTTAGGAGATAGTAAATTTCCATCTTTGGAAGTGTTTAGGGAGATAATGAAGGATCATTTGTGGAGGAGCTTTTTGAACAGATGTTCTTGGCCATTTTTGTATCCCAGTGTGTCTGAGGAATAAGACACCCTTGTCAGTAACACAGGTTCTGGAAGGTTTGTAATTCTCCACCTGGGGATGCTTGTCAGATTCGGGAAGTGGTGAGTGTACTTTGGAAAACTTCCCGGGTGATCATGCAGCCTCCCCCAGAATGCTCACCCCCCACCTCCTCTTGGGCATTGTTTATCAAAATGGGTGTTGGTCTTTATAACTCGAAGGTCTTTTCCATCTCCATCGGTCTCTTAATGTTGTCATTAAAATAAGCTGGGTGACTGTGACCACGGTAACCGTACACCTCAGTTCATTACCTTATTCACCCTCATGGGGAGCTTCTCTTTTGTTCGTTAAAATTCCTGAAACACTACTCTATCCCTAATCTCCATCTCAGTAGCCACTGTTAATAGTTTGGTATCTCATTCTCCAAATTTTTCCTAGGTTCCAACTAAAAGAAATGAGAAAATAATGATACCTATTTTTTTCTTAAGAGAAATATGGAATGGAATAATTTTTTTTTAAAAGATTTTATTTATGGGGCACCGGGGTGGCTCAGTGGGTTAAACCTCTGTCTTCGGCTCCGGTCATGATCCCAGGGTCCCGGGATCGAGCCCCACATCAGGCTCTCTGCTCCACAGGGAGCCTGCTTCCTCCTCTCTCTCTCTGCCTGCCTCTCAGCCTACTTGTGATCTCTGTCATATAAATAAATAAAAATCTTTAAAAAAAAAAAAAGAAAAAAAGATTTTATTTATTTATTTATTTGACAGAGATCACAAGTAGGCAGAGAGGCAGGCAGAGAGAGAGGGGGAAGCAGGCTCCCTGCCAAGCAGAGAACCCGACCCAGGACTTGATCCCAGGACCCTGGGATCGTGACCCGAGCCGAAGACAGAGGCTTCAACCCACTGAGCCACCCAGGTGCCCCAGAATGGAATGATTTTTTAAAAAAGATTTTATTTATGCAATTTGATACAGACACAGCGAGAGAGAGGGAACACAACCAGGGAGAGTGGAAGAGGAAGAAGCAGGCTTCCTACCCAGCAGGGAGCTTCATAAGCAGGGCTCAATCCCAGGACCCTGGGATCATGACCTGAGCTGAAGGCAGATGCTTAATGACTGATTCACCCAGGTGCCCCTGGAATGGAATGATTTTTTTGTCTTTTTTTTTTTTTTTTTTAACTTAATATATCTTGGATATCTTTGCTGTAGAGAATTTGTCTTTTTTTTTTTTTTTAATAATTGCATGGGATTTCATTGCATGTCTAGTGTAATTTATTGAAATAATTCTCTTGGTGACATTTGGACTGTTTTTACTTTTTTTTTTTTCAACTTTATGAACATGCTGTTAGAAATTCTTTGTTCTGTAAGATAAATTCCTTATTCAAAAAGTAAAAACATTTTAAATATTAATGCATATTGCCAGTTCTCCCAAGTGGATGAACCAGTCTGTACTCTCCACGGCAGGATTTTAATTGGTTGCCCTTGCTTCAGTCAATGTCCTTCATTATTTTGAAGGGTCCAGGTGCTTGAAAAGATCAGTGGTGTTTCCACAGTGTTTACATGCTTAAGCATAATGAAAACTGTTGCCGTGGTGATGGCCTCTGGAGAGCTGGTCTGGTAGTTTTCTGATCTTTGGGTTAGATCTCAGTTCATTTTCTTTCTTGGTTGGTGATGGAGCGGATGCTAGCCTGAAGCAAATTTGGGTTTTCTTAAGTGGCATAATTATTTAACACAGGCATAAAGACATTTTGGGGAATTGTATTCCTGGAGCTTGCTTTTCGTCTCAAATGGTGACCATGGCTAGTGAATTTATCAGGTTGGCATCTTCAAGGATGTAGAATGAGGCAGGAGAGAGTTCTCGGTCAAGTTTATATAGTTTAGGTCTCTTGCATTTTTTGGGAGGAGCAACTGCTAGAACTTTAAGATCAAACCTTATATTTATTAGGTCCTCATAGATAAGCAATCTTATATTTATACTGTGTGCTATCCAATATTATACACATTTTATTAGAACGTAATCCACAGTTTTACAACATTGTGTCATTTAGCCCAGCCCCTTTGTAACTTCCTCACCTGCATCCCAATTGAGGTATAATTAGAAACTGAAATCGGGAGATAAGATAGTTCTGAAGATATTTTGGTTATATCTATCTTTTCTGAGTAAGCTTTTGGTTTTTAGCCTGAGAAGTCATACTTTCTTTCTTTAACAAGAGCATAAAAACATAAGTGTACAATCATGAATTCCTAAATTTACCCATCTAGCCTGCACACAGAGCAAGCTACAGGTTGTTCCTAGCACCTAGAGGCCTCCTCCTTGCACTTTCACAGTCATTGCTCCTCCTCTGAAAGATAAAAACCACTATCCTGGTCTGTGTTACTATAGATTGGTTGGCCTCGCATTAAGCTTTATATAAATGGAATCATACAGCGTGTCTTTTTTTGTGTCTGAATTGTGTTACTTAACATTGTATTTGTGGAATGCGTCCATATTTTGAAGTTCTTTTTTACTGCTGTATAGTATTTTATTGTGTGCATATGCCATAATTATACCCCATTTACTGTTCAGAGACATTTAGAGTGTTTTTAGTTTGGGGCTCTCATGGGAATCGTTCCTTTGGATGCACTTACGTATCATTACTATTAGAATTATTGAAACATAGGGTAGGGGTGTGTTCATTAGCAGTATATGTGTTTTATATTTCTAGATAATCATTTTCATGTTTTGCTTCTTGTGCAGTTTGCCTCAGGATACAGATCAACCCACAGAACAAGGCAGATTTCCAAGGCATCTCCCCAGAGCGAGCCTTTGCTGATTTTCTCTTTGCCAGTACCATACTGCACCTTGTTGTAATGAACTTCGTTGGCTGAATTATTCCCATTTACTTAATTGGGGAGTAGGAGACTAGAAGAATGTAAGTACTGATCATATCCCTTTCCCCATAATGTTGATTTTAGGAATAGAAATTGAGTGTGGCTGGTTTTGATTATGGTTACCAAGGTTCCCATATTGCTGATAAGACACTTGCAGAATTTTCTGTCAGAATGCAAAGTATGCATAATATCATCATGATTCATCAGTGCTGCCTCTTTTGGTCATTGCCTTCCCTTCTCACTGTTTTGCAAATCATTAAGATAACAGAAAATAAGTTTGCCTCTAGCTAATACATTAATTTCTACATCAATGACTCCATGAAAACAACTAAGATCTTGGAAGAGACGTAAACTGTAGGTTCTTCCTGGAGATTTGCTCCATATTTTTTTTTTTTTTGCTCCATATTTTTTTCTGATTTTGATTTCAGATAACTTAAATTGTGGGGCCGTTGTCCACCCTCGTAACTAGTCTAGTGCTTATACCTTATATGGTGCATATGCCATCCAGTACATGCTGAATGAATGACTGTGGCCATTTACTAATAATGTGTGTACTAAAGTGGAAATAGATGGGGAATTTGGATTGGCCTGGGAGAAGACTTTAAAATCTACGATGAGATGTCATTTGGTTCATTTGTCATTTTCCTTTTATTCACAGTAGAGTTCCTTTTTTTTTTTTTTTCTAAATAAACTCCTACGTAGAATCTCAGTCTATAAAACAAGCAGTGGAGCTGGAGTTGTTCTCATTGACATAGCTGAGAAGCCCTCTGTGCTTGGCCTCTCTTTCAGGGGTGATATGCCCTTCGCTTTATCCCTCCCTTCCAAGCAGAATCCTAAATCTCTAAGAAGTATGTGAGTATTTTCCAATCTGTATGTTGACCTTATTATTTTGCATATGAGAAAACAGAGGCCTTCTGTGGCCAGCAAAGTGGTTGCAAAGTAGTGCCTTAGACAGTGGTGCTCTTGGCTTAGTGCTCTTCTAGTAGCCCACCTAGCTTACTGATGATGAATGTGCTCTTTTCTGTGCCTTTCCACTACAAAATTGAGTGTTGTTGCTGTTGGGTGGCAGATAAAGAAAGAACTTTAGGAAATGTTATCTTTTTTGGGGGAAGAATTTCTTTCTTCTTTCTGTCACTACTTAGAAATCTATCATTTTTAGGGGCACCTGGGTGGCTCAGTGGGTTAAAGCCTCTGCCTTCGGCTCAGGTCATGATCCCAGGGTCCTGGGATTGGGAGAGCCTGCTTCCTCCTCTCTCTCTGCCTGCCTCTGTGCCTGCTTGTGAGCTCTGTCAAATAAATAAATAAAATCTTAAAAAAAAAAAAGAATTCTTTCATTTTTGTACTAGTTAGTAATATAACACGTGAATTAGCAACCATTTACAAAGTGTATGCAGTAACGTGACAAGGACTGTACATCAGTTTTGGCATGAATGAATCTGTTAACTGGTATTACGTTACATGAGTTCTTTCTATTATTGATAATCGCCTCAAAAACAGTTCTGTTAATTCATGTAAGGTTTCATTTTTGGTAGTGGCAAGTTAACAGAAATGGTTTATTTCAGTGAAAAAGTTTGAGAAGTACTTCTTTCTACTATTCTTTATTTAAAAAAAAAATTATTTGACTAAGAGGGAGAGTACAAGCAGGTGGAGTGGCAGAAGGAGAGGGAGAAGCAGGCTCCCCACTGTACAAGGAACCGGATATGGGGCTTGATCCCAGGACCCAGGGATCATGACCTGAGCCAAAGGCAGATACTTAACCACCTGAGCCACACAGGTGTCCCTCTTTCTACCATTCTAATAAAATTTAGCTCTTTGGACACCTGATCAGGACTTGAGTTGTCCCCCGTCCCTCCCCTTACCATTTCTTCTCTGTGCCATTTAGTGCCTTGTTACCAGGATAGTAGGAGAGAAGGCCTATGAACACACCAGTTAAAATTCGGCATAGTTAAAGCCACAACAGAGTGCTGTGGGAGTCTGAACACAGTGCTGTGGGAGTCCAGAAAAGAGAGCTATGTGCTCTTTGGGAGCGGAAGCAGCAGACAAGGTGTCTGAGAATGATAACTCCTTGAGCAAAGCTAGAAAACCAAATCAACATTGACCTTACATTTGACAAACCTCATGAGTCACTTTTGGGCTCTCTGATAGTAACCTTTCTGGAAAGGTCCTAAGGTCTAACTGCCTTACTTTAGATTACTAAAATTATTTTTTCTAGATGAGTCATGTGTGTTTAGGAAGGGAACAGAACAAACAATTCAAGGATGTTCTCTAGGCTCAGGGAGATACCAAAGCATGGAAAATGATTTCCTAGGACTGTCATGATTGGAGGAGGACTTTGCTGCAGAGAGCTCAGTATTTCAAAATTATGACAAAAACAGAGACAAAAAAGCAGGCTCAGCAGGAACTGCGTACTGCAGACCATATTAACAACTTACAGCCACCTGTTCCACTGGGAATTACGGGCCCAAGGTACAGCAAAATCCTCCAGTGCCAGATTACAGTGTTAAATCATTCTTTAGAGCATGTGCTCATTGAAAAATCCTTCTCTCTGGGACACTGCCCAAAAGGTTTTTCACTGAGATCTTTCATTTGACATAGGTTACATTGTCCTGCTTTTAATTCTTAAACATAACATCTTTTTGCCCTTCTTATGTGCTTCTAACCCAGCTATGTGTGTAGTGTGCCAAAACACTTTTAAAATAATTTCCAAGTGAGTTGTCAATATTTATACCAACTTAGAAGGTAGAACAAAACAGATTGAACCTTCTCCATACTTGCCAGGTACATTGAGGGTTGGGTATAAAAAGAATAAACATCTGTAATGTACTGCTCTTGCATGAATTGGGGGATGACATTTAAAACCAGCGGCTACACTCTGAAAAAGGCAGATCAAAAGAAAATGGCATTGAGTTGAAAAGATAAATTTATTCAAGGAGAAGCAAATAAATTAACAGTGAGAGCTCACCATGGGTCACACTTTAAATGCTTATTGTTCTGTGTCTTTATTTTCAAAATAAGCTCATGAGGATAGGTTTGTTCATTCCATTCATAGATAAGAAAGTCTGATAATCCAGTCTGACTTCAAAAAAATTTTTTATACCCCATTTTTGCTCCAGTTTGTTTACTTCAAAGTATTTGACAATTTCAGTGTTAAAGAAATGTTTAAAAGGTTATCATTCTCTCATTATTATTCTTTATTGTTCTTGTTATGATAGTTTAAAAAATACAGAAAAGTACAGAGAATAATGTAACCAACCACTACGGGGAATTAAGATTTTGAATAGATCAGGGGTACCTGGGTGGCTCAGTTGGTTAAGCTCAGGGTGGGATCAAGCCCTGTGTCTGGCTACCTGCTCAGCGGAAGTCTGCTTCTCCTTCTCCCTTTGCCTCTCCCCTCCCTGCTTGTGCTTGCACTTTCTCTCTCTCTCTCCGCTAAATAAATGAAATCTTAAAAAAAAAAAAGTGTTTTGAACAGATTAGACATTGTAGATTCAGCTCAAGTTCCCTTTGAGTCCTTCTCTAGTCCTTGTTCCTTCCTTCTGCTGTAAGACCTGAGCTTCATGACAGTTTCTTTCACCCAGGCCTGATGTAAAACCTAGGTCTGTTAACATAGCCTTTTCCAACCTTCAGCCTTTGTGGTCTCCTGAAAACACATCCTGCGGTAAAAGAGCGGCTCAGTTGGCAGCACTGGTTTATATAGGTGGCTATCCCAAGGGCCAAGAGTAAATTCACGAGATAGGGTGTGTCTGTGTGTGTGTGTGTGTACTTTTATTTTTTAAATGAGACTTACTTTGAGATCCCTTTATTTTAAGCAGTCTCCACACTCAGCATGGAACTTGAACTCATGACCCTGGGATCGGAGTTGTATGTTCTGCCGAGTGAGCCAGCCAGGTGCCCTTCCCATGATATTTTTTAGATTACCATAAAAATGGAAATGCAGAAGTAAGAAACGCTCCTCATGCGCTTTGGAGTTGCCGATCAGTGTCTGGTACTTAGGTGGCTGTGTATCTGTTTTGAATGAATGTATGACACAGAAATTCAGTAGATTTGAATATATTAACATTTACATAGTATCTAAATATTTTCTGTTGTTTCTTCATGTCTCTTTGTGAAGTTCTTTTCAAAAATTGTCAGCTTATGTAAGGGGTTCTGAAGGGAATTGAGGAGAAGAGGGACATAACTACATAGTGTCAAAGTTTGGGAAGGAAAATTCCTGATGACATACATGGCCCCTGGATTTGAGGAAAAGTGAACCAGGCACAAAGGGACAAGCTGAGTTTGGGAATATGCTCAGCCTGGAGGGAGTTTTGTTCGCCAAATTTTCAAATGCTCATGTTAAAATCTTGTTAGTGTTGCTTTGTTTTTATAATGGAGGCCATTCTCCTACAGATCTTTAAAAATTCATAGTGTTTAATCCTGGCTGGAATAAGGGGACTGACAGGGCTGGGCAGAACAGAACTCTGACAAGCAGGGCTATTTACAAACAATTGCTGTTGACTTTTCGAATTTTTTTATCAATAAAGTACCGTAGTCCCCTTTTATCTGTGGGGATATATTCCAAACCCCCAGTGGATGCCTGAAACCACCAGTAGTCCTGAACCCTACATACACTAGTGTTTTTCCTATATATATATATACCTGTAGTAAAGTTCAGTTTATCAGTTAGGCACAGTAAGAGATTAACAACAGTAACTACTAAGAAAATAGAACGATTATAATATTATACTGTAATTAAAGTTTTGTGAATGTGTTCTCAGAATATCTTACTGTCCTGTGTTCACCCATCTTGTGATGATGTGGGATGATAGAATGCTTATGTGATGAGATAAAGTAAGGGAATGATGTAGGCATTGTGACCTAGTGTTAGACTACTATTGACCTGACAGGTCAGAAGGTGGGTCATCTGCTTCTCCTGTGATTGATTGCAGTGACTATGAATACCGGGGAACTATTGTGTGGTGGCCTAGAAAATTACCTGTGGAAGGGAATCTAAATATTATTATTTAGGCTCTACTGCCACCTAGTGGGGTTGTAATTTCATTTGCCGAGAATGTACTACAAAGCAAAAGAAAAGTTGAGTTGTGGGGGGGAAAACACTAAACTAGATTTGTGATAAAATCTAGTTTCTTTCTAGTCACCTGAGGGCAGCAGAGGTCCAAGTGGGCTTAGATGCTGGTTGGGGGTTGCTTTATATTCTCACCAGAGGTGGGCAGTGTGGAGTTAGGCACAAAAGGTCATTCGACCTGAAAGTGGCCTACGGATTTTGTTACGACCTCAAGTGCGTGGAGACCCACTGCTTTTCCCTTTAATTTCTTTTCTTATCTTGTCAGTTCAGGAGTTCCCTTTTTGGTTCATTCTAGATCTTATTTGCTCCCAACATGACCTCCACTAGTAATAATCTTTAGTTTTTTATTTGTGGGGAACTGTTCAGTTTTTATTCCACTTTATCATTGACATTTCATCTTATGTTGAACTAGTTCTAGCCACCAAATAAGTTCCCAAAAAGGGAACTATTTTAAATTTGAGGAATGTTTTTTGAGCTAAGCACATGGTATGATCTTTTTTTCACTACCCCCTTTTTCTCCAGTCGGAGAGGGAAATGAATTCTTAAGCCATTATTCTTAAAACCCCGAGTTTGCTTATTTTATTTACTAAAAAAGCCACTAATTAATGACTAATTAGTGATTGAGCTCTATTTTGTATTTGGTCTGTTTAAAGCTACCCATTAAAAAATATATCAAGTATTGTTATGAAGTACATTGCTACCCTAATTCCTTGTGTTATTTCTCCATCATTGCTGCTCACATGATTCCTTCTCCATGTCATCCTTGCTCCCAAGTTGTATAGGACTTCTTCTGGGGCCCACTGTGTACACCTTTAATGCTGCACTTAACAATAGTTAATGAAATTGTTCATCTGCTTTCCTGTCTCTCCCACTGAACCCTTGAATTCTCTGTAGGCGTAGCACAGGGCTAACAGTCACTGTGCATGTTTGTTGAATGAGTGTATGAATAAATAATTTCAGCCCTAAGAAAATGCTATGAAAATAGCTAAGTCATTAGTTACATGGATGCTAACACATGGAAAATGCTGTGGAAGAAAGGAGCCAAGGAAAAAATTCGTATGAAGGGCTGTACGGTGGGGTGCAAGTATGAGACTAGAAGTTGGAAGACTTGCATTGTAAATTTTGCTCTGTTAACTAGTTGATTGGACACATAAGCTTGTTTTTGAGGCCTAGTTTCCCTGTCTGCACAATGAGGGAATTGGCCTGGATGCCCATCAGTCTCTTAAAGCTGCTACATCCCGTGATTATTAGAATTCGTGATAGTTCTCTCATTGTATTTGAGACGATTCGTGCCATTTGTGTGGATCCTCAGTCGAGCTTTTCTTTTTTTCTTTTTTTTCTTGAGTTGTTGCTTTTTATCTGTATTACCAGATTTCCATCATCCATTCACAGGGGGTGGGAAGTTAATGTGGCCATATGTAACAAAATGCACAATGTTTGTGTAAGATCTTTTACAAAATTAGATTAACATTTATAAAATGTTTTATAGTTATCACATTACTAGGCTTATGGGACTCACACTCCCAGAAATGTTAACTCATGTGATCCTCATTGCCCACCCTGTGAGGGAGGTAGTTGAATAGTAGCAGTCTCATTTTACACATAAGGTAATTAAACCTTGGTGAAGGGGGTACCTGGGTGATGCAGTTGGTTAAGTGTTAGCTCTTGGTTTCGGCTCAGCTCCTGATCTCAGGGTTGTGGGATTGAGCCCCGCATTGGGTTCTGCACTGTGGAGTAGGTTTCTCTCTCCCTCTCCTCCTGCCCTTCCCTGCCTTACTAGCATCTCTCTCTAAAATAAATCTTTAAAAAAAATAATGAATCTTAAAAAAAAAAAATCTCACCCAGCATTCCAACATGAGGAAGCTACCCATCAAAATATACTCATTCCAACATGAGGCTCAAACTCATGACCCCAAGATCAAGAATCCCATGCTTCATTGACTGAGCCAGCCAGGCTTCCAACCCTGGTGAAATTTGTATTAACTTGTCTAGGCTCTGGAGCTAGTAAGTGACCGAGTGGGAACTTGATAACAGACATTTTGATTCTGAACATTTATATTCCTTCTCCTCTATTATGTCCGGAGACTTGGATGATGAATATCTACGTCTTGTTAAAAGGTTTTCATTAAAAATATTAAACTTAAATTTTTTCAATGGGAGAAACTTAGGAGAGATGATAAGAAAAGATGAAGGTAGGCTATTTAAAATGTTTCTGTGGGGCACCTGACTGGCTCAGTTGGAAGAGCGTGCAGCTCTTGATCTCGGGTTCATGAGTTTGAGCCCCAGATTGGGCATAGAGATTACATATATATGTAAATTAAAAAAAAATGTCTGCAAAGTCAGTCATCTTGGGGTCAGAAGACATGCAAGAGAATGCAGCTCAGGAGACCTGACCTTATCTAGAGAGGATGACATAGGCTCAGTGCTTGCTAGTAGAAGTCGGCAGTGTGGAAGTGTTATAAGTCTGCTCCATCCAGTACGGTAATCACTAGTCATGTAGTTTTGTTTGTTTTGCTTTTTTAAAGGTTTTATTTTTAAGTAATCTCTACATTCAGCATGGGGCTTGAATTTATAGCTCTGAGATGAAGTTAATGCTCAAAAAAAAAAAGTCGAATATTCTACCAACTGAAGCACTGAATTTTTAATTTTACTTAATTTTAACTAAGTTTGAATAGCCACGTATGGCTGGTGGCTTCAGTAATAGACAGCACAGCTCTTGACAGATCTGTTAACCTACCAGGTTATCACTTCCTCATCTATAAAATGAGAGGCTCACAGCAGCTCATGTGCAAAAAGCTCCTGCCATCTTTTGAAACCCATGATCTGTGCCTTCTGAAATTATGATTCAGATTGAGTTCGGAACCTAGAATTTCTGCAGAATGGTCTTGATTCACATTTTCTCTAATTTCATTGTTAATTGGGTGACCAGGATATCCAGGATGAAATTGATTTGAAGGAAAATCAGTATTTGAGTGTATCTGCTTAGTGCTGGTGTCTGAATAGAGACACTGCTAGAGAAGAATGCAGATTCCAAATAGAAATGACCCTGTCTGGTGTTGTCTTTTATATCTATACAGAGAATAATTGTTTTTAACTTTGCTTTGTGCCTGGTTTTCTTTTAAGATGATTAGAACAGATTGATCAGATGGCATGGTCTTTTCTGCATGGGTGAAATAGACTGAAGGAGTCATGTGAACTTTTCTCAGTAGGTGTCTCCCATTTTGCATGTCTCGGTCTCATGGGAAGCAATTTTATTAGTTTCCTGAAACCTTTATCCCCTGGTTTGCAGTGGAAGCATTCTTCTGAGCTGTTGCATAGTCCAGTTTTGTTGAGTTAACATTTCAAAGAAACCTAGATCCTCTGTTTTTAGAATACTATCTGGTAAATGTAGTTTTGTCTTAAAAGAAGGGAGCACATCTTTGTTGAATAGAATTTTCTGAAAACCACTATCAAAGAGTCTTAATCCCATGAGTCATTTTGCCTTCTAAATCGACCAGCCCCAGTATGTGAGATTTATTTAACTGTTTTAATACTGAGAAGCTCAAAACTTGACTTTTGTACTAAACGAGGATTTCTTTTATAATTCTTTGTTAAGGCTTCTCACTGAAATGGCCTTGTGTGTCTGCTCTCACCTTGGCTATTAGAACTGAAGCACTCATAGTACATAGTCTGTAGCCAGGGAGTTTGCTTTAAGAAATCTGATGGAGTGGGATGCCTGGCTAGCTGAATCCATGGAGTATGCAATTTTTGATCTCTGGGTTGTGAGTTCGAGCCCCATGTTAGCTATAGAGATTACTTAATTTGAAAAAACAGAGTCTTTAAAAAAAAGAAATTTGATGGAGTATAAGTAGGTGAGTTTTAATAGGTCTGTTTGTTCTTGGTTGGCACTGTGAACGCTTTCTGTTCCTTGTTTTTTGTTCTTTCTTTTTCTTATAATTCTGATGTAGGAATGTTTTACAATTCCGTACCATTTCTGTGAGTACTGTTGTTAGTAAAATAAAAGCACTCTGGCTAGAAGTCTAATAAGATCTTTCCTTTAAGCTCTGTTGCTAGATAGAATCTGCAGATCACCAGAACTAGTAGGCAAAATACAGTGATGCCCTCTTACCTGCCAGGGTAGCCCAGCACTTCTGAAAGGATGTGTTTTCCAATCTTTTTTTCAAATCATGACACCCAAAGAAGATTGCAGTCTTTTAATGGCAAATGGCAGGAAAAGTGGCTACTGATGGCTGGAAATATTGGCGCCCCTAAGACTATGGAGTCACTTTCTGGCCGCACCCGTATTGTAGTGCACTAGGCCAGCAGCACTCCTGGAGGGACTAGAAAGGAAGCCTGGGTTTGCTGGGAGAGCGCTCTGTCTCACTAGGCACAGATCGCAATCTCGTGTGGCCTGCAGCAATGTGGCTGCTTCCCTTGGAGTTATCCTCCACCTTCTTCTTGCCAAAAATAACCTTATCTTGCAATGAAAATGAAATTATTTCTTCTATTTGGGTCCTTTGTTAAATTCAGGATAGAGAATTTTTCTCTACTTTTTCCTTCCCTGATTTCTTCCTTTTACCCCCTACTTTCCAACTGAAATTTAGTTCTTTGTATGCTTTCTCGATCCAGAAAAGCCTTTGAGGCTAAGCTGCAGCCCCTCTCACCTCTATGAGTTTGGGAGCTAGAGAGGTCAGAGTGACTTAGAGAAGATCATGCACTTTATTAATTGCAGAGCTGGAGTTAGAACCCATACCTGCAACTCCTAATAAGTTTTACCTTGATGTGCCTGGGATTCAGATTGGAACATTCATTTTTATTTATTTATTTATTTATTTGTCACGGGGCGGGGGAGGGGGCGGGACACAAGCAGGAGGAGTGGGAGAGGGAGGCTTCCCACTGAGTAAGCAGCCTGATGTGGGGCACTATCCCAGAACCCTGGGATCATGACCCAAGCTGAAGGCAGACACCTAACAACTGAGCCACCCAGGCACCCCTGGAACATTCATTTTTATGGATACCATTATAAAATGTTCGGTGAAAAATATTTGCTTTATTTTGGTTGTTCTAGCCTGACTTCACTATTGTCTAGAACTTGGGAACCCCATGATTGTCTTTGTGGGTTCAGAATTTAGATTGAAGGATTTAGGACCTTGTCTTGTAGTATTGTAGGACATTTCTAAAAACCTTGAATGCCTCTCTTACCTTTCTGCTTCTTTCTTTTAGGTTCACTTTTTGATTTCCCCTGGATGAGAGCTTTTGAGATGACAACTTGGACATGTGGGTGTTCTTCAGATTTATACTGACCTGCCGACTCTGATTGGGACTGTAGGTGGCGAGCCCAGAGTATTTCCCTTGCTTCTGTGTTAGAGCAGCTTCGTAATGAGCATTTATTAACATGACCTCTGCTTCCCATTAAATGTAATCTTTTTGGCTTCCAAATTAAAAAAACTCCATGCCACTCCTTCCTGTGCCTCTGGCTCTCTCTCTCTCTTTTTTGGTTTTTGTTTTTATTCTTTATTGGTATTAAAATCCTTCTTTCCCTTCAGTCCTCCGCAAAGCTCTTTAGGAGTTGATCACTTGCAACTGTGAATCTACTTCCATGTTTTCATTAAGTATGTCTGAATTTAATGATGAAAGGCAGGGCTGACAACCCTGGGAAATGACAGTCCTTTGTCTTTTCCCTGAGGCTGGTAATCCTTTACTAATCCTTCACTTGTTATAGGTGGTTTTATGCGTGTGACACAATGCATTTCTGGAACTGCATCATTAAGCACTTTGTTAGGAATTGAACTGGGCTGGTGCTTCCACATTTACATCTGTTTCAACTTGCTTTGGTGGTGAAGTGAAATATGTGATATGCAGTGTCAGCAAGTGCAAAAGTGAGACTTGTGTATCCGTTTGTTGATAGGACACCGTCCTCTCCAAACCACTTGCACAAATATTCTCTTATTTTGTTAATGCAACTGTCTCTGGGGGTCTAATCCTCATTAGATATGCGAAGGAATTGAAGATGAGGTTTGTCACTTGGTGAAGATCAGAAGTCCCAACACAGCTTGTGTAGAGCAACAGAGCTGCTGGCTGAAGTCAAGGCATATTTATATGTATCATGCTAGCAACCCTGTTTCCATCTTGGGTGCTATATATAGGACCTAAGTTATGCTGAGAATTCCCCTATTTAAATTTAGCTGACTACTGAGATGATGAGTTATGCTCTAGAGGTTCTCCAGCTTGGCTGCCCATTAAAATTGCTTGGGGAACTTAAACGTGAGATCTCAATGCCCAGGTCATAATCCCAGACCGATTAAATGAAGATCTTTGAGGGGGACATCCATACTTTGTACTTGAGGGGGACATCCATACTTTGTACAGCTACCCAGCTGATTCTCACGTGCAGCCGGACTGGAGGAGCCCTGGTCTGGATTCTTGCTACTCAAAATGGAGTTCACTGATGAGCAGAACCACACAGGGACTTAATTGAGAAGGAGGCTCTCAAGCCTCACCCCAGACCCTGTGGAAGCAGAATCTTTAACATGGTCCCATGTGATTCGTGTGCATATTAAAGTTTGAGAAGCATTGAGCCAGAGCAGTGGTTCTCAAATTTTGGTGTATTTCACAATTCCTAGGAATTCTAGTTCACGAAAATTATGACGGTGCAACATAATTTGCTTTAAATCATATACAGATAGAGCTTTATCAGGAGGCTTCTAGATTATTTTTAGTCTAGATTGTTAAACAGGTTATTTTGTATAAAAAGAGTGTCTGACCTCTGAGGCAAATGGGTTGTAAACTGGGAACAAGAATTTTATCAAGGAAGGTCCCCTGGGTGGCTCAGTCAGTTGAGTGCCCAACTCCGGGTTTTTCCGCTCAGGTCATGATCTCAGGGTTGTGGGATCAATCCCTGCATTCAGGCTCTGTGCTCAGTGAGGGGTGGGAGGTCTACTTGCTATTCTCCATATCCCTCCCTCTGGCCCTCCCCCTGCTCTCTCACTCAAATAAATCTTAAAGAAGTTTATCAGGGAAGACATTACAATTTTCAGAGCCTTTAATATACAGGTTTTATTAATGTCTTTCAATGATCTTGAGATAGGTGGGGCATTTATTGGATTATCTAGAGATAATTTACTCAAGCCAGTGACCATCTTTTTATGTGTTTTCACATTTGTAGTAGGGCAAAAAGCCTATAGAATGCTTTTGGAGTTTGAGTTTAAATTTAGTTAAAGGCTCATTACAAGTGACTCATTTGTTTTTAGGCTGCAGTTGACTTGTTCAGTGGTTCTGAACTCCGTATATCCAGAAGAATTAGCTGTGGAACTCTTCCTTTAAGCTTCAAAGGAATGTTATTACCCGCTATACCACTCCCCTAATTGAGTTAGATTCTTTGGTGGGTTTTGTTTTATTTTTTTAGCTGAAGTAGCTAAAGACATGGTAGATGAAAGGCACTGAGCCAGAATAGTTCATCTGTTCATAAGATGCCTCTTCCTTTCTCTGGACCTTTCTGAATACCCACCATCTGTGTTGTAATGCTGCCTCTCCATGGACCTTCCACATGGGTGCTCGATACAGCCTGTGGAACTAGTGGGTATTGAGTACTATGGTATACAGAGTAGCAGCATTTCCTGCTGCCTCTAGCTCAACACCCTTTATGAGGTGGGTTTATTTTTATTTTCTGTGCGCTTTTGTGGGGCCGGAAGTCATTTGCCACAACCACTGTACATAGTCTGTTCCCTGCCATTCTCTGCAGCCGTGGGAAGTCCAGCCCGGAGCACCTCCTGCCCACACATTTCCTGTACCCTGTCACGTGGAAACCATCTCTTGTGTTTTCTTCTTTTCAAAGCTTATACCTGTGGCCTCTTTGATCATACCCTTTCATCTCAGGCTTCAAAATACTTTTGTTATGATGGTTGGAAAATATGCAGCGAGGTCATAGAGGCCTGTTCCCTGGTTGTGGAGGCTCAAGAGAGCTAGCACTGGCCAGTTACCAGAGGCTCGGAGTGTCTAGACGAAAGCTGAGTGCTATATCACTTTGTAACTACGTTTAATTTTTAAAAAATTTATCAAACACCAAAAATGGATCTCTCCTGTGAGGGAAGGCAGCATTTCCCAGAACAAGGCTTCTTAGATGAGGAGATGAGAAAAGAGTGGGAGGAAGCTCCTGAAGAGCAAAATAAAACACATTTTATTTGGTTACATTGTGTTAATAAGAGGGTCCAAACTTACTGCAAAACTTCTGTCAATGGGATGAAAAAGAGGTATATTTTCAAGCCCCTGCCCCCGGCAGCCTGGTGTTGCAGAAAGCATTTTGCAAAGCATTTTGCTTGATTGACGAGTGTTGATTTAAGAATCCGTTCTGGCATTTATTGTCTGTATTGACCTTCTCTGCCCCTAAAATTTAGTAAATAGGGGTGGCCTGGGTGGCTCAGTGTTAAGCCTCTGCCTCTGAGCCTGGGGTTCTGGGATCAGCCCTGCTTGGGGCTCCCTGCCCCGCAGGGAGTCTGCTTCGCCCTCTTACTCTGCCCCTCACCACCGCTTATGCTCTCTCTCTCAAATAAATAAATCTTAAAAAAAAAAAAAGCTTAGTGAATAATAGGCACCTAAGTACTGCACTCCGCAGTGCACGGAATTATAAAAGATAAGACATGGCCCTTACTGTCCAGAAGTGAGTGAGGCTAGCACTCAGTGTCTGCCTTGTGTCTTCCATGAAGTGGTCTCCTGCCGTTTATGTTTCCCTATAAATCCCATGAGGAGGGGAGGTGGTGGTCCTTTACAGAGGAGGAAATGGAAATTCAGTTTGCAAGGGTTAGGGTCTGAATCTTATTTCCATCTTATTCCAAAGCATTTGGATTAGGCTTTGGCTGTGAGAAATAAAATAGTAAGCACAGGGATAATACTATGTCTCACGTCCGAGCAAAATGTACGTGAGAGTACCTTGTTAATCTAATTGTTCCACAAATGTGTCAGTACTCTCGTGGCAGTGATCAGAAATGCTGAGGACCATTCTCACACACTGATTTTTCTTCCTCAGCTTTGGGCCTCGGGACCGTGGCCCGGGTGGGCCTTCCTCTTTCCCTAGAGGAGAAGAGACTTTGCTAGGAGTCCCCATTGGGTTAGCTGTTCAGGCTTGCTCTGCTTTTTAAAATAACTGGGATGAACTGCTTTGCTTTTAACTTTTTATTATTGAAATGTTCTCTCTCTCTCTCTCTCTCTCTCACACACACACACACACACACACACACACACACACACACACACAAGACTAGTAAAATAAACTCCCAGATGCCCAACACTCAGCTTCAACAATTAGCAACATTTTCCCCCAATCTAGTTTCAGGCTATTACTTAGACACATCTGGAGGGAGAGTGCCTTCTTTCTATGACTCCATTATTTAGTTAAAAAATATCTGAATGTCTCCTCTGTGTCAGGTACGAAACAGAGGTGATCAGAAGAGACCAGGTGCCTCCCTTTCTCAGCCCTAAGGCCTAGCTGGGGAGAGCCAGGTGAACACAAATAGAATCTTGTTCTATGGGGGAGTGGAGGAAATCAACAGACTGCTGTGGTTGTAAAGGGAGCTGGGGAGGGAGCTCCTGAGAAGCAGTGGTCAGGAAAGCCCTCTCTGAGATGGTGATATTTAGGCTGAGATCTGACCCTTGAGAGAGCTGAGGGCCCGGCTAGCCTGGTTATCACTGTGCTAACTCGTGTTGCCATATGAATGAGTTGTGGAGTCTGCACGTGCAGAATAGTATTGCCTCAGGGGACTAACTAAAGGTGCAGGCCTCTGCTTTGCCTTCTAGTCCAATCCTAAAGTGGGGATCAAGTAGGAGCAAACAGTCCCAGTAGAGGGAAGGGACATCCAGGCAGAATATAAGACAGGCCTTGGGGAAGTCCAGGGACCCCAGGCCTTTCCTACTCTTTCTGATGGCAGCATCTGGAACCAGGTGGTACCGGGCATCCACAGTGCTTTGTGCAAAACTAGGTGGTTTGAGTTTAGTGCTGCTGTGGGCCTAGTGCTCTGTGATTGCAATCAAGCTACTTTACCTGCTTCCTCCCTTGTGAAAGGGGGAGATGTACTCTGCCTCCTGCTTGGGTTTACCATAAAGATCAGAGGAGATAATGTTTGCTTTGGTGTCAGAAGAGGCCAGTGTGCAGAAAGATTCTAGATAAGGATGCTGCCCCACCATGTTGCTTGGTAAATCACTGGAATAACGGGTGAGCCAGGAGAAGTGAGGACACCCTTGAGCTTGCTAAAAATAGTGTCTTGAGGTCTCCGTTGGAGAGACGTCCTTTTTAAGGTTAACCCAGTTTCCCCTGATCAAGGCTGGAAGCATGAAATGGAGACAGTTGCTCACCACTCTAAACCGCATTCATCTACTTAAATTCTCTTAAGTCCTGCCAGCCTTGTCTTGCATTTATGGGTGTTTCCCCTAATATTTTCTTTTCTCCTCCTTGGCTGGATTGTGTTTGGGTGGTTCAGGGAAAGGGTGGATGGGCACTCTCTTCTCCGTTATTGGGATTTTTGAAAGGGGGGGATCTCTCCCATGGACACTACTGCCTCTGGAATGGAAACATGCTCCCATTTCCAGAGCAAACAGGAAGACCGGGCTCTTCCCAAAGGTGGTGAAAGCCCCCCAGAGCCCTCTAGGGTGTTCTGGCCTGCAAGAAGATGGCCACCCGGAGAAGCTAGCCCATGGGAGGGTGCTGCAGAGGTCTGCCTTATGCTTTTAGACCTTGTGTTCTGCGGGACCTCCTGGTGACCTTTCTGAGGGCAGATAGGCCCCAGAAGGTGAGAGGGGAGATAAGAACCAAAAGTATTTGGGGTGGGTGATTGGGGAGCCCTAGAGTGCTCTGAGGCTAGGAGTGGTGTCTATTGTCAGAAACTGGACCGCAGCCTTGCCATTGTCTCTGGCAGGCTCTCCCTCAAGCTCTCCTGGAAGCTGCGAGCCAGGGAGGGAGCAAGAAAACATGCCTGCTGGTGTAGTGAGAAGTTCCTGGGGCCATGGTGAAGGGAGAGGGTTCGCTGCTGTGGGAAACAGCATACACTAGTGGGGCCTGGGAGCCTGGAGCTGGCCAGGGGCTGGCCTCGGTCAGCGTGGTGGGCCACCCTGACAGTCAGCATGTGGGCTCACAGTCCCTCTTCTCAACTATTTCTCTGAACATGTGTGTTTACTAAGCTTGTACACCCTTATCCCTTTGGCATCAAGAAGCGGGCGGGCAACTTTATATTTTATCCACATGATTGATGAAAAATTGGGACTCAAATGTTGAAGATTAGTGAGGAGGGAGGTGAGATACTTACAGATAACCACTGGTTCTCCTGACTCCTGCTGAGGACTCGTCCCCCAAATCTGATAACCGAAACCTCCATCATACAAGTATAGTAATAGATGCTTATCTTTCATGCCCACATACTGGACTGTTAGCTCCTTAAGGACCAAGACTGTATTTAATAGGAACAGTACTTTATTGAGATCAAATTTACATACAGTAAAATGCATAAGCCTTAGGTGTCCATTTTGATGCATTTTGACATGAGTGTACACCCACATAACGATCACCCAGATCGGGATAGGTAATTTTCATCACCCTAAAACCCCTCATGCACTCTTCCAGTCAATCCTTTTACCCCACCGTTCTCATTTCTATCACGGGGGATTAGTTTTGCCTAAACCTGAACTTCATCTGTGTGGAATCATCCAGTTGTACAGAGACAATCCCAGAACCTGGCACAGGGTCTGGCACGTGGCAGGAATGCAACGTGAAAGAAAGTCCTGGTTCTTAAACTACCCTAGGAGAGAGCACTGATCTCATTGGGAAAAGGCTTCGGGCGGTTAGTGACCTGCCCAGGGGCACAAAGCCAGGGCAGCAGAGGACCCTGGGTACCAGCAGAGGACCCTGGGTGCCAGCCCAGGCTCTCCATTCTGAATGCACACTTCTCTCCTAAGGCTCCCCCTAGATCTCCCGGCCCTGTCCTCCCCTTCAGCACTCTGTGTGGGTGAGCCTGATGATGTTGGCAGATGGTGCCCCCTGCCGCTTGCGGGGCCTGACCAGGGCCCCACTACCCTCTATGGGAGGTGCGAGGATCACCAAAGCTCTGGAGCCCCGTGCAGCGCCTGGCGAAGGGCAGGGGCTCCGTTCGCGGAAGGAAAGTCATCTGCCCTTTTATCTTCCTCTGAAGGAGATTTCCCCAAGTTCTGGGGGCTTTCCTTCCCCAGAAGAAACGGACTAAGGGAAGAGGCCTTTTTTTTTTTTTTGGTGGAGCGCTGCTGCCCCCAGCTGGGCGGCGGGGGATACTACCACTGAGCGGGACGTGCAAACTCGGCGCGTTTTCCGTCTCTTGGGTTCTGGTCTGAGTTCGCGGACCCTTCCTTGCCTCTTGGGCTCCTGGGTCCTGGGCTCCTGGTCTCCTGGTCTCCGAGAGGCAGATGTCTGTCAGGACCGTCACCCGGCACTTCAGCCGCGTCCTGAAGTAAGGGTCTTCCTCGGAGAACCAGCCAGCCCAAGCACATGTGGCCCATATTAGACCTCGGGGGAAGGTGGGCTGGACGGAAGCTTTTGAAGTCCTGCCCCGTATTAAGCAAATATTTATAAACAGGTGTGGTCAAGGTTTGATCTTAGGGCTCGGTTCAGAGCAGGGGCGGAGGCGGGGAGGCTTCTGTGCAGCGGGGCATGCGGCACCTCCCCCGAGCGCCGCTGGGTGCCTGCCAGCCCTCTTAGCTCCCCCTCTTCCTGTCGCACCTGCGGTCGGTGGCGGTGTAACGGCTCAGCCAGCCTGGCCCAGGCACGTGGCCTGGGGCGATGCTATCTCGAACTTAGTATTTTTAACTCCTCTTTGCAGAGGATGTGGCTTCTGCGGGAGAGCTTCAAAGGTGCCCCATTTGCCCTTCGGGGCCACCATGACGTCATGGAAATGGGGAGGGGAGGCCCTGAGCCCCCAGACACCTGGCGGGAAGTGGGAGACTTTTTCCACTTCCTGTCCTACTTCTGGCTACTGACTCAGTGTCTGACCTGTTTATTAATTTCAAAATACAGCTCTCCTTGTGATGCTCAAAGGAAACCTTCTGCATGCATGTGTCTGGGTGAAACGAAGTGTGGAAACCAGGTGGCCTTCCACAAAGTCCTCAGGGGTCAGTGTGCTTTTTAACAGAGTGACCGCACGGGCCCCATCTGGCTGCTCCCCAGGTCCACCCTCAGGAGCTCTCTGTCCCACACCCTGGCTGAGGAAGTAGTCTGCAGAAGCGCTTTTAAGATAGGACATGTGGGTAAAGTGAGGTGGACCAGGTAATGTGACCTTTGGCCCCTGGTCTTGGAATAGTTGGGCAGTGACCCAAGTTCTGCCTCCCTGGCACTTCCCACATCCTCCAGACACTGTTGGATGATTGCCTACCTGGGGGCTTCACTGGCCAGTGGGCCATCACTCAGGTTTTTCTTTCCCTGATAGTTCTTGACAGGTTACTCTTAGCTCTTGGCAAAATCATGAAATAGCAGCTCACCCAGCCGACTCCTCTATTCATCTCTCTTTTCCTTTCTCTTATGTTCCCCCCACGGCCCCCACCAACCTGGCTTCCTCCCCAGTGCCTAATGGCACTAAGTATTTATTTGTTCATTTGCTAGTTAAGTGTCTATTAAGCATCTGTGGCGTGCCAGCCATGGGGCTAGGTGTTGTGGACCCAGTGATGAACAAGATACATTGGCCATCCCGAGGAGTGCAGAGTTGAGTGGACTTTCTTGCCAAGATATTATGTGGTAACTACGGTGATATCTGTTAAAGCTTTCCATGTGACCCAGGGGAGTGGGATTTTAATGGTCAAACCAAGAAGATAAATAATCCTTCAAGACTCATGTGGCTGCCCCTCCAATGGTGGGTCATAGCAGAGGGGGTCACTCTGTTGGAGTTGAAGACCCCATCCCACTTTAGGGTGTTCCTGAAGCACATCCTTGATTAGCCCTCTTCTCTCTCTCTCTCTCTTTTTTTTTTTTATGATTTTAATTTATTTAACACACAGACAGCGATCACAAGTAGGCAGAGAGGCAGGTGAATAGAGAGGGGGAAGCAGGCTCCCTGCTAAGCAGAGAGCCCAATGCGGGGCTCGATCTCATGACCCTGAGATCATGACCTGAGCTGAAGGCAGAGGCTTAACCCTCTGAGCCACCCAGGGACCCCAGCCCTCTTCTCTTGAGGGGACAGTTATTCCAGTTACACTGGTGAGGGGCCAGGTCTCTGGGTGAAGTGTCAGAGAATCTAGAATCTTAGAACGGGGGTCGTGAGAAGTCGTTTGGTTCATTCTTTTGCCTCCAGAGCTGGCCTGTGTTTAATTAAGCTCTTTGGGCAGTTGGGTATCTGTCCAGACAAATCCATTCTACAGCTGGCCTTGGTGACACATTCCCTAGTGGGACAGAGGTCTTATCTCCTCGAGGCTGGTCTCTGTTCATGGGGCCTGGGGTTCTCCAGGGCTGGGCCTTCGTATGGATGTGATGATGATGTAACTGGGTTTCTTCAGCAGCCTCTTCCTTCCAGGCTGAGCAGTGCCTTGGTCCCTAACTGCCCTGAGGGGCTCTGCTGCAGTGACCCTAGGCCCTGTGCTGACCTCCTAAGGGGCACAGAAACTCTTGGTCTGGGATTGCAAGGGTATTTTAATTCCCCCGGACACCTCAGGTGGGGCCTGGGGCCAGAGGTGAGAACAGAGTGGATACAGAGGAGTGGAGTGTCCTTATCACGCCCCTTAGCACACCCACTTGCTCCCAGTCTGCCCTCTGACTCAGCTCTAATTGGCTTTAGGCTTAATGGCCTTAGATTTGAGGGAAGGTTCTTGCTGGGATCGAGAAGCCCTGGTTTGAGATGGAAATGTCTCAGGGGTGTGTCGACCCTGCTTTCCAGATGGCCTCCTATGTGCCTGAGGCTTGGCTAGGGCTGGGCCGGGAAGGAGGAACCCTTGCTCCCTTCGTGGGTCTGGGTGGGTCCCTAGCCACTGCCTGTCACCTCATAGGTCCTTGGGTGGCCTTAGGGGTCCATGACTTCAGGGCCCTGACAACTGAGGGCCCTGGGATGGCAAGATTCCACAGACTCCCCTGGCCTCCTCCCAGGTTCTTGGAGGGATCTGTCTTTAGCCCCTCCACTGCCTCCCAGGGTCCTTGCTCCTGTCCCCTGCTCTAAGCACCCATGTCCCCCTCAGGCTCAGCATCTTTGCTGCCAACTCTCAGGAGTAGAGCTGCCTCCCCGACCCCCGGGGTCTTTTGTATATAGACCAGAGTGAATTACTACTTTAGGAGGAAAAAAAAAGATCAACTAATCTGCCTTAGGTTTTTAAGGGTTGATAAAGGCTTGCTCTATTAACCCTCCCAGGGGCATGTTCATTGAATCGGGAGAGGAGAATACTTTAATTAAAAGAAATTCCCAATGGCGGGATCTCTGGAATCTTGTCAGGGCAATGAGGCAGAACCTTACCTTTGGGAAGGTGGTACCTGTCCTGCTGTGTGTGAGAGGGACCCGTGATGATGGGGTGACCTCTGTGGCTGTCCCTTTTTGTGATCTTTAAAGGGACTTGGATTTAGGCTGCAGGTGAGGGGACTCAGTGAGAACTCCGGATTCTGTGACCGTCCTCCTCCACAGAGGCTACAGAGTCAGAGGCCTGTGGAGCTGGAGGCAGCTTCCCAGTCCTAGAGGATATTTTATAGGCGGTGACCCTGGAAATTATGGAAGCCCCTCCGTATTATGCCCAAGTCCCCTGTTGAGCTGGGGGCTTGATCCCTGTGAAAAGCAGCAGGCCTGACTTGTAGCTGGAAGGACTTGCATATATCCGGCTGATGTGGTTGGAGACACATGTGTGAACCATAGAGGTGTTTGGGGATAGGACCCTCCCTTCCCCCTGGGAATCCATAAGCCCTGGGCTTGATGGCAGTAATTGTGAGGAGGATGGCTGCATCTCAGAAGGGCACTCAGGCCCAGAAGAATACCGCGGACCCTGGGGAGCCCTACCTTCTGTCCTCTTGCTAAAAGCTTAAGACATACACACACTCTCCTTGGGAAAGTTCCTGAGCTTGAGGAGAGAGGATTCATTTCTTATATCTAGGCTGGTGGGGAGGGAGGAAGTAGAAAGTCTGGCTAATCTTCACTCCCTTTCCCTGCTTTTAGACCAGACACCCCAAAGTTGGGGCATTGGGGTGGGACCCAGGCAGTGAACTGGTGGGTGGTCCCCAGCCATGAATCTGTAGGGGCCATGCCTGGTTTCAGTGAGAATCCAGTCTGAAAGGAAATGGTCCCGGAGGGCAGGAGACAGTGGGTGGCATTTGGGGGATGCTTGCTGTGTGGTCCCTGCCTGCCAGATTTCCACGGCCAGTCCTGATCAGTCATGGACATGGGCCTCCTATTATGGGTGGCCCAGTGGTGCGGCAGGAAGACAGAAGAGCAGGGACCTCAACTATTAAGTGGGTTTGCCTGCCCCCCGCCCCGCCTTCCCAGCTCAGCCTTCTAAGTGGAATTTTTTTAGAGGTTGTTCCAGGATGAGATTGACTTCAGCAGCTTGTTGAATTAGGCACCCTGAGCAACATCAGGACAAACGCCTTGGTTTCTTTCTGCCCAGTCAGGGATCAATAGCAAGCTGAGCATACGTGACCCTGACCAAACCCAGCCAAACAGGAGCACATTTGGGCTCTTCCAAATTGCCTTTAATGAAGTCATAGGTAGCAGGATATACAACGCTGCTCAGATACACAGCACAGCAGGGTCTCCGTAATAATTCCCCCACATCTTGGGGAAAAGGGTATACATATTTATGAACATTATTTAAAAAAAACGGACTCCTCACAACCTTCTCCAGGAGCTAGAGCCCAGGAGGACCCACTGGGGGTTCCTCTCCCGGAGGATAGGGGACAGGGGATGTAAGAGGCAGTCTCAGGGGAGGGACAGGGAGTCTCTCCGCAGCGGCCCCCTGACTTTGCTGTGAGCGTCCAGTGGTGACAAGCAGCAGTGAGGGAACCGAGGGGGCAGAGGCAGGGTTTGGCAGCTCTTCAGCACCTTGATGGTGAGTATCTGGTGGGATCCAGCTGGTGGCCATTGCCAGTGGGGCCAGAGAGGCAGAGGGAGCCTTCTTATCTGTTCAGGGGAGCAGACAGTCTGCCTCTCTGCTTGAAGAGAGGGAAGAGGTACGGTGGGGAGCCAGGAGCGAGGGAGTGCCAGGCGCTCTCATGTTCTTGGTGACCTGGGTGGAGGAAGCACAGTGGTTAGGGCTGAGTACCGAGGAGACAGAGTCAGGGGCAGTTAGGGATGTGGATGGAGATGCCTCCATTTGTAGAGTTCTAGGAGCGAATGGACACTGGACTTCCTGTTAATGGTGGTGGAACAGGAGGCACTTGTCAGTAGGATGACAGGGATACGGGGAGAGAGCTAGGGTTAGGGCATAAGAGGCATATAACGTCTTTGCGTCGTACTAGGGGCAGAGGACATGAGGAAAGGAATTGGGGGCCCCTGTAGGTTTTGCATTGAAAGGAGTATATGGAAGGCAAGGCTGTAAACGAGTCTGGGTCCTGAGTTTCTCATGTTTTTCCACTCATTAGTGGCTGGCTCTTGCTGTGACTTGGCCTCAATGTCTTTCTTTCCAAAATGAGGAGAATAACAGCTATTCTTCATAATTTATAGGGGAGGCATGGCTCAGCGGAAGTGACTCTTGTCCCTTGAGGAGTCCTACCAATGTTCCAGGCCACTGTTATTTACAATAGTAACCCCTAACCAGAGAAAGAGGAGGGGTTTGGTGGGCCCCACTATAGGACCTAAAAGCAAGTCCTGGGGGGAGGTTTGCTTTCCGAGCTTGGAGACCCTCACAGCCCTCCCTCCCACCTGAGATGCCCGCTCACCTCAGCGAGACCACAGCCACAGCGTCATGAACAGGTTAAACCCAGCCACTTTCAGGAGGATGACACGCAGCCCGATTATGAGCAGGTTGTAGAAGTTTAGGTTCATATCTGCCAAACAAGAGGTTATTGGCATGCATATCCCTTCCTAACCCTATTTGTATCATTCTTTTCAAAGGAAAACACGAGCTGCGCTCAATCCTTATTTTATGTCTGTCTCCCTCAAGAGTGGGGATGGGGCAGGGCTCAGAACTCACTGTAACCCCCTGGGTCTGGGTCCCTGGGTGACTAGCAGGTGCCTGAACCCCAAGAGGGACCATTCAGTGAAAACAACTCAGATGGAAATGGATGGGCCCAGGGCAGGTGGCCGGGAGTGGTGGGGATCCTGAGAGACAAGATTCTGCCTACAGGAATCCTGCTGCTTTTCTTGAAAGAAGGCAGAAGCCCAGCTACTGGCACAGAGGGAACACGCCCTCAGGAGGAGCTGGTGAGTTCAGGGCCCTGCACAAGCCAGTTGGAAATGTCACCGCTGGGCCACCGAGAAGCTCTCTTTGGTTCTCCAGAGACCTAGGAGTGAGTCATGGGGTTCTAGGAAACTAGAGACTCATCCTGAAAGTCCTCAGAGGGGGAAAGCACGTTAGAGATGGTGAGAGGAGCCTGGGGATTCAAGAATATTCCCATTCTTCCTAACGTCATTCCAGATCCATATATCCCTTCCCGCCTCTCCTATCTAGTCCGGGTGACCGTGGGTACATCTTGAAGCTGGGTTAGATACCTCTCTTACCTGTTTCGAAGCTTTTCTCTATCAAAGTGGCATTACAGGAAAAGTCTAAAAGGAGAAACAAAGACATTTTCTTAGAGTTGAGTGAGCCGACTCTCCCATGCCAGACCTTCTAGGATTTGGGCAGATGAGCCTCTGTCTACGGGTTTTCCATGTGCTCTCCTGGAGAGATCTGGAAGGGACTTGTTGCCTATGGACACCCGCTGGGAGGGCCCTGGCTTCTGGGGACTACTGCATTCACTTCACAAACGCTGCTTGTGCAAAGGACCTGTCACCCAACACAAGGTCACAAGGAACCATCAGACACAGATCCTGCCCTTGGGTAGGTTCCAGTCTGGAGTCTGAAAGAGGCAGTAAGACACCACACAGTGACAAAGTGCCATGAGGGGTATAGATGTCCTCCTGTGTCCCATGGAGTCACTTCAGATTTGTTCCTTTGTTGTTACCATCTCAGTGGATGGCACTCTCATCGACTGAGCGGCTTGGGCAGGAAATCCAGCCGCCTTCCTGGCTCTCCTCTTTCCTTTGCAGCCCTGCCTGGTTCTCCCTTTGAATCTGAAATCGTGTTGGCCACTCAACTCCCTTACTCCCCCTGTCCAGGCCCCCGTCATCTGTCTGTGGCAACGGCTTCCTTTCTGCTTCCACTCTTGGCTCCTACAATCCATTTTCCACTTGGAGTGCTCTTTTAAAAAAGCAAATTGGATGTCATTCTCCTACTTAAAACCAATCAATAGCTCCTCATTGGACTTAGGAGGGTGGCTGCCCTCTCGTGACCTAGCAGGCCCTGTGATGAGGCCCTTCCCTACTTGGTCCATCTCCTGGCCTGCTGTTCTTCCCCTTCCTCGCTGTGCCCCTGTGTCAGCCCTCCACAGGCCCCCCCTCTACCCTTGGCACAGCTGCTCCCTTCTTCTCCTTTAACATCTCATCTCCTTTAACTTTAATCCTAGAAGGTCTGGCATGGGAGAGTCGGCTCTCATCTCAGCATTTCCCCAGAGAGCCCTGCCCAGACTCTGTCCCTAAGTTGGCTGCTTCCTCCACCCCCAAGTTAAAGCACATGTTACAATCCGAAGTTCTCTAGATTTCTGCTTGCTGATGGATGGCCTCCCCCAACTGTAGGGGAGTTTGCTCGGGGCAGACCCCTCATCTGACTGACTTACTCCTTTACTCCAGCCCCTGGCACATTGTATATGCACAACCAATGTTCGTTGAGTGAATGAATGACTGGCTGAGGTTGCCTCTTTGGCAGAGAGACAGAACCAAGGGGAGGTATCTCGGAGAAAGGCATTAGACGGGGCAGTGAGGGGGCAAACGGCCTGAGCAGAGGCAGGGAGGTGGGAATTCGGGGCAGGTGAGAAGCCAGTGCCCTTCCCACCACCTTCTCCCCATCCCCTCTTTGCCTAGGACATCCTGGGCAGGATGGAGCTCCCTGGTGCTCAGTCACAGGAGTGGAGGGGCTTCGCTGACAGTGGATGAGGCCGAGACCACCCATCAGAGCAGCTTTTAGGGGAAGAACCAGGCATCTCCCGAGTGGGAAGCTTTGGCTGGCACAGGCACTGAGTCTGCTCTCACCTGAGCTGGAGTAGAATTCCTCATCGAAGGTCTCATTGCATTTAAAATCAGTGCTGGTGCTCCAGGCCAGGGCCCCATTGCTCTTGGAATTCATCGACCACATGTCCAGGACGGTACTGTTTAGCCTGATCATCGTGGACTCTGGGGCTTGCTCCTTATTGGTTTCAGAATCAAAATCGGTGAACAGGCAGACAGAGATGTTACTGGATTTAGGGCTTCTCAGCTGGTACACGGCAGGGTCAGGGTCCGTGATATCTGTGGGCCAAAAGAACCCAGGTTAGGAGATGCTCATTTCCCTCTTTGCCCCAACCCAGGTCTGAGGCCAGATGCCAGTGATGGGCAAGAGCAAGGCTCTGTGGGGCTGGCAAGTCACATTCTCAGGCTTTGGGTAGAAAAGAACATTCTGGAAACCAGTTCTAAGTGGACTGGAAGTCAGGGCCAGGCAAAAGCCATGGGTCCTGGCCAAGAGGTCAGGTTCTCAGTGGAGGCTCTCTGGCTGGCCTTGCCTGGCATTCAAGGAAACCAGAAATGCAGGGCTCCTTGATGATACTGTTCATTTTTTCACTTAATAGGAAAATCTTCCAAAGCACAGTGGGACTAGTAAGCAGCAACGCTGCTCTCACAGGACAAAGCAAGCCTAGAATAGAATAGAGGCCCAGCAAAGCAAACCATACATCTAGGAATCAGGGGTGGCCTCCCCCAAATTAGGCTGGGTGTGGACAGCAATTGGAGGTTTCTTATCGGCTGGCATTAAGATGAAAGATCGGTCACATCACAATGAGGAGATTTCTCCTTGGTAAAAGTTTTAGACATTAAGTCGGAATACCTGCCTCCCAGTCCTTGACCTACCATTCATTAGATCCAAGGTCTTGAGCAAGGCACATCAGCTCCCTAAATGTCAGGAAGTTCATCTGTAAAATGGAGACATTTTGTCCTCCATGGAAAATCAAAGGGGGAGTTTCTCTCTATAGAAACTGTGCCTTAAATTTCCCCCCAGGAAATAGGGGTCAATGGGCTTTTCCTTAGAGCTGAGAATCGTTCTTCAGTATTTCTGTAGGATTTTGTGTTTTTAATATAACTCTTGTTGTTTATTCTTTCAGACCTCCTGCCTTTAGAAGAGGAAACAGAGGTTTGCTGGGAGGGTTAACACACTGGGGCCACCCAGAGAGTTTACAGCAGGGTTGGGACTAGAGTTTCCTGCCCCTGTGGTTCTCTGCTCCCACGGCTCCCCACCCTGCATGCAAGGTTTCTCAGACCAGGGGTGCACCCCACTTGTGAGTCCAGACAGGGTGGCCTTTGCAATGCAGACTTCCAGCTGGACCTGAAATCAGGGACACCAGCCTTTGGCCTTGTCTTGGGTTGCTGAGTCAAGGCATACCAAGGGTATCAAGTCAAGGGTGTGGGGCTGTCCCTGGAGCAGCAGAACACAGATGGGTATATGGTCTCATGTGAGGGTCATCCAAAGCTCTGGCCCCGAGGAATTCTGCCTGTTCCTCTTCAATGTCCCCATATCTAGGGCTGGGGGTAGGGTCTGACATCACTGTGGATTAAGGCCCTAGGGCATAAATCTTTTATAGGGAGAGAAAGAGACCGAAAGCCATTATGTGCCACCAACATACCCCAATGGGTTTGTTAGTCCTCGATGGGAGTCATGGATGGGACTGGGAATGGGGATGTGGAAGGGTATGGAGGTGCTGAGAGAATGTGGTCTTGAGGAGAAGGTAGAGGGTAAGGTGCCACTAGAACAGTTTGGGCTTAGTGGGGGAAGAGGGGTTGCTGTGGGGGCCCGATGTTCAACCCTGAGTTGTGGTTAAACACTCAAATCAAGTTCTAGAGCCACTAAGTGTCAGGCTGGAGAAGGTCTAGCATGCTGCCCAATGTGATAGTCTTTCGCTACCTGTGGCTATTTAAATTAAAATGAATGAAAATGAAATCAAATTAAAATTTAATTAAAAATTAAAACTTCATTTTAAGAGTGTTGTAGCTGCCGTGTTGGACAGTGCAGGTTGATAGAACACTTCGATCATCCCAGAAAGTCCTGTTGGACAGTGTTGGTCTGGAGAGAGCTATGCTACAGAATATGAGATTTTTCAAGGAAAGGTACTGAGGGCTGATTGTGCGCCTTAAAAACCATCTTTAAGTCGGTGAGGATGGGAGGGTGACTCCATGAGGGAAAGGCCAATTTTTGCTCAATTTCGCTAGTGAGAAATCAACATGAAATAGCAAATCAATGAAGTCAGAAGACTTGAGATGATTTTTGCTGCTCCCCGGTCTCATTTTTACCAAGACTTCATTCATTTTTGGGCTTCCCTATCTGCATTTTTGCTGTTGTTTCTCCTGTCCAGCTTCCTTACCTCTGATTTCCTCTCTTGCTTCCCTCTCTACCCCCACTGTCTCCCCATTCTCTTTTTTTGAGCTCATCCTCCAAAGTACTTGTCTAAAACCTAGAGCTGATTGCATCATTTTTGTTCAGAATAATTCAGGGACTCCCTAGTGCCCACAGAATAATGTCCGAATTTCCTGGCATGACATCCAGGGGCTGTCATGATCTGGAGAGCTTGAATTTTCTTCTCTCAAGTCCTTTCTGTGCCTTAAATGAATAGAGCTTCATCTGTAGGCCCACAGAAAGAGTTTTCAGATGAAGACCTACTCATCTAGGGCACATAAGGGACTTGAGAGAAAAAAGTCAAGTTCACCTAGTGTCTGCCATGTAGTATGTGCTCAAGAAACAATTGTTGGATCATAAATGGCCTAGTAACCAACAGATTTGCAAAATTTCCTGCTTATCAGAACTTTTTGGTAAAAAAAGCTGGGTACTGATCCTTAAACTTGCTTTGTTTTAAGTCCTTTTACTTCCGCTCCCATGTAACTCTGGCACAACCATCTCTTTTTGTCTGAGGACGAGAAATGAATCACTTTTAATTTGGAGGTCTTTAGGGGTTCCTCTGCCAGAGCCCTGGGAGGAGACGCATCCTATCCTGTTCCACCTTAGCAACACCCATCCTTCCACTGATGACATTTCAGACATTGGTCTTAGGAAGACTGGATCAAGTTTCCAGTGTGGAAGTTCAGCTCTGCTAGATCCTAACTTTTCATTATAATTCAAAACTGACTGCAGAGACACATGTCCAAAAGCTCTAGTGCTTCCGACGCTTTGGGGGCACAACAGTGATTCCTCCCATGAAAGCTTCCCTCCCACGAAATCAGTGCTTTGTAGTTAGGTACTAGGAACCCGGAAGTGTTCCCACTTAGCAATCCTGACTCTGGGTCCCACTGAGCCTCTGGTGAGCATCAAGAAACAATGAACCTGGGTGGACTTACCAGGAGTTATGGAAATTCTGGTTCCTTTGCCAAATTTCAAGCGTGAGGCAACACCTTCATACCACACCTAATGTCTCCATTACAGAAACCCTTAGGTTTCGCCTCCTCTGAGGAATGGGGTAATCTACCTCATAAGAGCCTATTGAAGAAGGAGAGGGGAGGTCCCTAGGACATGAGGCATCCGGGAAGGGGCTGGCCCCCTCTCACATTCATATCTGGTCTCCATTTCTAAATTGGATACCCAGGTTCCTAGTGGCCAGCCTTGGCCCTAATTGTCTGAATTCTCTTGAAGGGTCTAGACATTTTATTTGCTTTTCCCTGCTTCCAGTTTATTATCAGATGTGTTTACTTAGGCCAAAATGCACATGCCTTATTCACATCCAAGATCCTGCCTTTTTTATTGTTGTTCCTTATGCTTGAAAGTCCCCTTCTCTCCAGTCTTTGCCCACACAGATCTTACCTATCCGTCAGGCCTAGTGAATCCTTTCTACTGCATAAAACCTTATCTGTCTAGGCCAACTTCCAGCTGTAAACTCATTCCTCTGAATCTCGATTGTGCCTATTGATGTCATCAATTTGTTCACACTGAAATAGTTTTCAGCTTGCTAAATTTACAGTAGTTATGTCCCTTTAGCTAGTTCTTATCCAATTTGGGAATAGGTCAGTCATCTATCTTAGACTTCTTTGCAGTCAGTCTAACATTTTTTAGAGTGATGGCCACATAGAAGGCATTAGAAAATACCCATTGAACGATTAAAGTCAAGTTTTAATGTGTTTGACCTAGAGAAACACAGATTTTCAAAATTGATAGTGATGGCTTTTCCTTTCACAGAGGCTTCTGTAAGACAATTCACTGTAACACATACAGTTAGCCTGCCCATAGTTAAGACTGATATTCCCAAGGAAAGGAATAGAGACACTCACTGGCCCATGGGATTGCAAATGGGGCCACCTGGGAAGACTCACCAGCTATTATAGACACTTGGGATCCTTTTCCAAATGTGAATTTGCCCACAGTTCCTGCAGTATTCACACTGCAGGTGACACCATTACAGAAACTCACAAAATCTACCTCTTGCTTCAGTAGAAGTACTGATCTCCTCCAGGGGACAAGAGAATCACACTTTCTAGAGTTAGACCTTCTGCTTGCTCTTTTGTGTTGAGGATTTGGTTTTTCAGCCCTTTTCCCCCTGCCCTATCCTGCTATAGTACCCTGTGATCTCAATAAACCAAGAATTCAGTAGGGCATAACCCCTGTCCAGGGCAGCGGTGTCTTGGATCTTCTCATGGAGGGCCCAAGACTATGTACTTATCACTTGCCTCATGATTCCTAGTCTCAGTCTAAAGATGTTTCCTGAGCATTGAATGCTGGATGGGAGAATTTCCTGGGGATGGGTGAAAAGAACCATTAGGAATCCTACAGAAAAAAATACCTGGGCTCAACTTAGCATCCTGGACAAAGAAGAATTAGTTGTCAAGGTTGACCCTTCCTCCACTTTACTTACTTGGCTGGACATTCTCTCTGTCTGGTTCATGCTCCAAAGATTAACATGGTACTCTGCTTCATTCCCATGGCAGCTAAGGTATTTGTAATATCCTTCTTGACATTAATCTACTGGAACCCGCCAGGCTGCGAAAGCACCATCCTAAAAGTCTCCCTGGGTCTTTGTTTCTTAGATTTTCTATTTCGCAGGGAAGCTCTTACCCCTCCCCTTTACAATAATGTAAACCTTTTTATAGCAAGGCCTTGATGAAGATGGGGAGAATAATAATAATAATGAAATTATCACTAGAAAAACACTATGAATAGTATAAGACTGATGAATCACAGGCCTGTACCCCTGAAACAAATAATACATTATATGTTAATAATAAAACAAAAACCAAAAACCAAAAAAGCAAACAAAACAAAACAAAACAAAAAACAAAGAAAGGCTATTATTCATTAATTGCTTGCTATCTGCTGGGCATTGTCTTATATTATTATGATGTGGTTCTTGGCATTTTGACGCTGCCGAAGTAGAGACTTTAGAGAGGGTAGGGCCAGAATTTCCCCCAGATTGTCCACCTGTCAAGTTTGCTGTGAAGCCCATACAATCCTGCCTCCGTGCCTTGATACGTCACAAAATATAACTGCCATTTAGGTAGGGGTCAGGGTCACTTTTTTCCCTGGGAGAGGTTCGAGACTCCTAAACTCCAGAGAAAGTTCTGGGAGCAGGTATCCCCATACCACGTCATTAGCTGCAACAAGGAATGCCACCACTAAGGGCTGCGATAGGCAATAAGAGGGAATTCAGGTTCGCCCATTAAGTCATTCCTTCCCCACAAGGGCACGTTGCTAATTTCCTGAATGTTCTGATTATTTGGTGCTGATACTTTAGGCTTTGTTTGAGAGTGCTGAGTATCTGGAATTCTTTCTACATTTCTGTAAATTCCGTAAAATTCTGCCTGGTCTTTCATTTACTCAATTGGCTCTTGGGACTTCTGTCTTTAATAAGAGAAATGGGAATGTTTTAAGTCACCAAGAGAGCTTATAGGAAATGGAAAACAAGTGTTTACTGTTCCCCTGAGTTTGCTGTAAATCATTGCCGGTTTTCTCACAGACAAGCCGAGGGTTACTTTTGCCCCAGACTTATCATGCGTGATCGTACTCACATGGGTTCACAGCCAGCCTGGTCCCAGCTCCAAAGATCAACTGACTGTAGCTATCAGACAACACAATAGCGGGGCGCTTTACAAGAACTCTAAGCTGGGCAGGGTCAGCCTTCTGGGGGCAGCAATGTCTTCTGTTCCCATGCTACAGATTCCTCCAAATCACTCTTTCCCTGACCCAAGAGAAAAGTCTGGCTCACCAAGTCCCAGTTTTTCAGCTTTTGGTGTAATAAGCCCACAGACCTTTCCCTCACAGCCAGACTGGAGCTGATCGGCCTTCCTGGAGGGTGGACACCCTTTCTGGGTTCCACACTGAAAGCGAAGGAGGAAAATTGGAGGTGTCTGAAGAAGAGCCAGGAATTAATTGGGAAATGAATCTGGAGGGGGAATTCAGAGCCCTGGCAATAGATGACACATCTAGGGGACGGCTAACTCCTGGACTTAAGGCCTGTGCAAGGCTCTTTTAGAAAGGCGTTCTGTTATTCCTTGAGGGCAGAGAGAGAGGCTAAACTTGCCAGCGGAATAGTCACATAAAGGCACAGGGAGGACTGCTTAACTCTGATGGTTGTGAGAATCAGGAATGAGTTACATACAGGGCCCCAGAATCTTTTTCTCCAGAGGTTTCTAAGATTAGGGTTGACATCCGTATGGGGAAAAATAAATCTCCAAAGTCTGAGAGTGGTTTAGACAGGTACTTCTTGGTGAGAGTTTCATAGAACTCTAGTCCTAAATTTTTCTGCAAAAAAGATTCTAAGCTCAAATTAGTTTGAAAAGTGCTGTTATACTTTATACTGACAAGCCATATTAGCTAATTTTAAAGGCTCTGAGAAGTCCTGCAGTGAAGAAATCCAGAGCTTCTCAAATTTACTTGATCTAGTAAACTTCTTTTCTTAAAACACTTAAACACTTAAGATCTGTGGAACATGTGGGTATATATCAATATAAATATATTCCTTAGAAGTCCCTTTTCTAGTTCCAAGAGTTTAAAATTCCATCCAAACTTTAATCCTTCAGTTTTCTGTGTTCTGAATCTGTTCTCCTGCCTGCTCCTGTGGACATGATTAGGGGTCTTATTGATTCTGATTATTTCTTTCTGATCATCACAAAACAGCTTCATTCTATTTGGGGAATTGCTGAACATGTAGTCAGCTGAAGAGTGAATTCTTCTGCTGCCATCAGGAACAGCTCGAGGGCAGGCACAGATGCAATCAACAGGCAGGAACCACAACGCTTCCTCACTTTGCAGAGTTTACCTTCTAGAAACAACGGCAACTTTAAATCTTTCCCAAATGTGAATTTACCAGTCTTCTTTCCACCCACCTTCCTACACACCTTGGAGCTGTGTACCTCAAAGAAGATTTTGGTCCTATGGGAGAAGTTTCCTTAGAACAAATGGAGGGAAGTTTCCTGGGTGGTCTCTCAAGTGGAGACGTAGACTTCCTATATTTATCAAGAGATGTTTTTCCTTTTTCCTGTTAAAACCCTCTTGTGCTACTTCCGTATCACAGGCATTATGGTTCTTACATGCACTGGAACTCTGGTTCTTGAAAAATAGCTTGGGTTTCAGGCTTTCCAAATGCAGCCTGGGAGGGAAGAGTCTTTGCTAAAATGCCCAAATGAACAGGTAAAGGCAGTGGACGTTTTCCCCAGAGAGATGGGCTTTTTCTCACCCTTGTGCATTTGGATGGATTCTATAATCTCCCATTTTGAAGTCTATGACAACTCTGTCTGTTGGGGAATACTTGCTACTGTCTAAAGCAACAGGTTCTGAATAGTTCCTACCTCTCTACTCAGGCCTTCCTTCACTCCCCTAGCCAGAAGGCATTTTTTCAACACTCATGTTTGGTGACACTTCTGTGCCAGACATTGGGCTGGGCTGTAGAGGTGTCAGGATGAAGGAGAGAGGGTCCTGGCCTCACTGAGCTTACAGGGCAGGGCAGGATGCATGGAAGTACCAGGGAACTAAGACAGGAGGTTGGGCATGCCTTCCTCTCTGTTCCCGTTGCAGCTTGCGTGGGTCTCCTCTACATTGTAACACGGAGCCCAGTTGTCGGTTTATAGACGTTTACCTCCTGGGAGATCCTGGCTGGCAGAGACTGCCATCTTTCCTTCCTTCCCTTCCTTTCCTGCCTGCCTGCCTGACTTCTGCCTCCCCTCCTCCCTCCCTCCTTTCCTCTCACTCCCATCTAGCATAGCGTTTAGAATGTAATAGTTGCTTAGTAAATATTTATTTGATGCAGTCCTGCTGTCTATCTTTTATTAGGACTATTTCATTTCTCTTTTGTGTTCTGTATGGTTCTCTTTTCTAAACTTTTTATTGTTTTTATTCCATTAATTAGGCTTTAAGCTCTTCCTATAGCTCTCAGTTAGATATGGAGTTTTGTGAGAGTGTGTCCAATGGCCAGTGTCTTTGGGAAGTTTAATTTCCCACCTTTCATGAAAACTCGATAATAACAAAAATATATTTTTTGGCATAATCAGTCATAATTTCTTTCCTGAAAAAGATCTCTCATCTCAAAAGAATCTAGAAGCAGCAAGAGAGTCTGTCTCAGTAATGATGAAAAGGCCAATACCCATGGGAAATTTCTAGCATTAGAAAATAAACCGCTATTGAGCCAGTGGCTGGAAATTAAAATTTCAAAACATTCAAGCCTCATGAAGAAACATGAGAAATTGGCTGAGAAAGTGCAGATTCATCATCTAAGAAAGCAGAGTAGGGACTTTCTGTGTCTTTGGCTAGAGTCTCAGTTCAGGCACTTACTTGGATGCACCTGGAGTCTTGTTCCACTCCCAAAAGTGAGTGCTCGGCCACCTGTGTCCACACTGTGGTATGATCTAGTACAAATACCTGCCCTCTGCCACCCAGGGTGGCTGCCCAGTCCCCTACAGGTTTACAGCACTCCCTCTTGGGGGAACAGAGCTTTTAAACAGCATGTTCCAGGAGGCCTGGGTGGCTCAGTTGGCTAAGCGTCTGACTCTTGATTTCAAGGTCATGATATCAGGGTCGTGGGGTTTGAGCCCTGCTGAGTGTGGAATCTGCTTGGTTTTCTCCCCCTCCCTAAGCTCCCTTAACTCCCCGCTGCCATTCCCGCCTGCTCTTTCCCTTTCCCTAAATAAATAAATACATACATACAATCTTAAAAAAAATTAAACAGCCTATTCTATGGTTTTGATGATAAATTTCTCTTTCCATGTCACTTCATGCCCAGTAGACAGTCCTTCTAGGTTTCCACTTCCCTCACTGCCATCCCTACATCCTGACAACCCAATTCAATGACTTGGTTGATCTCTACAGAAATGCCGAACCCTGCCTCAAGGCTGCCACAATCACCATGGCAAGAAGGCTCAGGATGGGCACACTGAGGACTAATTAGTGGCCTCCCAGGTCTGGGGTCTTCCTTCTCAGAGTATGGGGGGGAGGGGGGATAGCGCTCACAGTGATTAGCATGGATAACACGAAGACAATAGTCAAATAGAAGTCGAATAGATTCGAATTCCACTCATAACTCTCTTATTCCTAGCTGTGCAATCCTGGGCACATTACTTAACGGGAAGCTCTGTTTCCTTATCTGTAAAGTGGGCATGATGCCAGCTACCTAACAGGAGGATGAAATTGAACATGGAGTGAGAACTTCGTGAAAGACAGTAGTCGCTGGTGTATGCCAAGCATTCAGTCAATAGTAGCTATAATGTAATGATTCAGCAGTGCTCCACACGAAGGGCAAGACATGAAACTTTTTGCAGCTCGAGGAGACCCATCCCTTCCCCACACTCCCATCCAGCACCCCTGAGTGCCCCCACCCTGGCTGGGATGCTCTCCCATAGGACAGGTATTTCATGGATCCAGGGGGAAGTGTGAGAGAGAGTCTCAGCCATAGGGTTGACGGGTGGGGTAGACCCCTTAGCTGCCAAGGAGAAAGTTCTGCTTCTGAAACTGAACCAAGAGTAAATTATTGTTTTTTTCCCCCCCAAAACTTGAGGATTTGTCTTCTAAAAGTACTGTTTGCAAAACCCTTGTTCAGCAGAGCCTTGACCATGTCATTAGACCCAATGCCCTGCTAAGTTACTCCCGGACAACCAAGGATTCTTAACGACGGAGCAGACCACATCACGGGCTCTCATTATTAAAGTATCCTTCCATAATCTATTCCTGTCTACCACATTTCCCTTATCGAAATAAGAATTCTACAATACTCACAGGGATGAACAACAAGCCTGGTCCCTCTCCCAAATGTAAGTCTGTAGTTTCCTCCTGATACACACAGTGAGGAAAGCCTTTGATAAAACCTGTCTTATGTGACCACCATTGACCCACTGCCCCAGTGGTGTTGGGGCAACCATCCAGGGAAAAACCACTGGTGGACGCTCTGGGAGTTGCAGGAAATCTCCTGCAGCCCCTAGCCATAGAGTCAGGGGTGGGGGTGTCGGGAGCTGGGGGTGAGGGCTGAAGAGTGCGTCACCCTCCTTTACCCAGAACACTCGTACTCCTGTCTGCAGAGCAGTGGGGAGCAACCTTCCAAAACCGCCACACCCTGCCTGCTTCGCCAGGTCACTAAGGGTCTGACCCCACTACTCTTCTGTCAGATACAAGGGGCTTCAGAAAGGCTGTGAGGCTGGAGGGACCAGGAGGCATGATGATTTATCGTGCTGAAGCCTGTCTACCTCCTTTTCCTGAAATGCTGCTGTCCTGTCTTCCCCCTTCCTTAGCTCTTTAGAACTACCCATTCCTAGGCGTCTTCCTGTGTGAGGCCCAGGGGTTGGTCCCTGCATTTCTCTGGTTCCAGGACAGACTCCAAGCGGGATCCAGGCACTTCCCAGTGACTGGTGCTAGGCCAAAGCATCCAAAGCCCTTTGATTTTTTTTTTTTTTTAAATAAGCTCTATGCTCAACGTGGGACTTGAACTCATGATTCTCAGATCCAGAGTTGCATACTCTTCTGACTGAGCCAGCCAGGTGCCCCTGATTCCTGTATTTCTAATGACCTTGATTCAGACAGGGACTGGCTTTTATGAAAACATAGGACAGAGGAAAAAAAAAATCACAAGAGTTTCCATATAATTTTGAAATAGGGGAATACCAGAGACCATGCTCCCTACTTCAGAGATGTGGAAACTAAGCTCTCGAAGGCATGGCCTGGGCCAAGGTCCTGAACCAAAGCGGGAGCTCAGCCGTCAGCTCCTGGCTGGTGTGTGCTGCTGGCCTTCAGCTTACCACACTCTGGGCTTGAGGGCCATGTTAGCAAAGAGCTGTGTGGCTCTGCTGAGCTCAGGGCTGGGATTGAGGGGCTGGGGCTTTGCCCCTGCCCTGCACTGCCTTTACCATGTGGCCCAGGACAGATGCTTAGACACTGGGCCTCCAGATTCCCCTACAATAAGGGCAAGATGTCCCCAAGGACCCTTCCACCTCTCATGGTCTGTGGGTCTTTGTTCAGTTGGAAACCCAGCCTCAGGGAAGAGCAAGGCAGACTTTCACAGAGGATGGGAGCGTGGTCGGTAGAGATGCCAAGAGAAGCAGAGCGCAGAAGAAACAAGGGACAGGCAAAGGTTTGGGACAGTGACTGCCTAAGAACCTTAGCTGTGGCACTGATGAATGACATTGTATCTCCCCCCGCCCCCCCGCCCCCGCCATGGACGGAAGAAGTTGTCCAGCACTGGGGGTAGGCACAGTGGTTGCAGTGGTTGGGGGTGTCTTGAAGGGGGTCATTCGTAGAGGATGGCCCCAGCTTACTTACTTGGTATAACCATCACTTGGGTCCCCTTCCCAAAAGTGAGCCTGTTGTTCCCATAGCTACACTCTGGGTAAGTGCATTACAAAAAGGTCCTGGGGTTGTGCATGGTCTCATGGAGGACACACAGCCTTCTCTGGAGCTCTACAAGCTGGGGACCTGGAAAGGCTGATCTGCACATTTTCCCTATAATGCCAGCTCTGAGCCTGCCTAACGGGGTTTGGCAGCACCCCCCACCCACCCCTTTTCCTAAACACAGCTATCAACAAACAGCCTCTAGCTATTTCTTCTCTGGGAAAAACAGCCTTCACTAAAGTTTGTGAAAAACCTGCCTCCTACGGAGGCCAGTGGGTGTGTTTCTAAAGATACCAAGGCCAGGGCTAGGGGTTGGGGGAAGCATTTTCTCACCTCAGCGGCCATACCTGAGAAGGTATCAGTTTTTTGGGGGGACATATGCACGAATGTATTGCTAGAAAGAGTAGGAGCAAGAGCATTTCCAGTATGCTGCGCTGGGGCACATGCTAAAACCATGCCTCTGCAGGACGCAGTCACCTCTTCTTCTCTGGCGCTGAGCCAGAGTTTTGGTGACTCACGCCGGGCTCATAGCCTGTTTCTCTCCTCACAGCACTCAAGGATTCTGCCAAGGGGGCTTTTTGTCCTCAAGAAAGTCAAACATTTCAGCAGATAACAGACATAAATCCTTTTCCAGAAACACACAGGTAGAATCATGCTTGGTCTCTGCCAGAGCATGTGGACTGACCCTTGTCACCACTGTCCTGTCCCCAGCCAGTGGGGTCCCTGCCAGGCCCCTGGGCATGTGCGTGACCACATACAGTAGCCATCTTGTCACCCTCACATCTGCATTGTTATTGGACTTTTAATATGTAAGTGGTGTTTCCCTGATGGACTGGAAGTTCCTGAGAACAGGGGCTTATGCTTCTTCTTTTGTTTCTTTCTTTGTTTTAAAACCAACTATGGTCCCTGGCTTATTGATGATACCCAGTAATCACTGAATGAATTGAACTGATTTTTACTGGGCACAATTATTGGGACAAAGAGGCCAGTTTTGGGAGAGGCTAAAAGCAAAGTATACGCTGGGTAAACATGAGCTTCAAAATTGAAGTCCTTAGGCAGGAAAAAATCAAGCAAGCATTTCTAAGACAGATAATAAGGAGGCAGTGTAAAACCCCAAAGATTGTGAGGTTTATATTGACCCTCAACAGAGAGGGGGCAACTGAATGAACAAGCAAGTTACTTGGTTCCAAAGGAAACTCAAGCATTTTTCTCTTAATATCTCAACATGACACTGATTCTCCTTAAAGGGTAAGAAAAATAACATGGCAGAAAATACATATTCTGAGCTCGCAGCATTGTTATGATCAATAATAACAAAGCAGTAGTAGTAATAATGACATTCTATTATAGTCCATGCTAAATTGCCACATATAAAATGTAAATCCAATATTGCAGGTGGGTTTACATATTTCTGGAGATCTGACTTACTTGGGCTGATCAAAAGTTGGGTGCCGGTTCCAAATATGAGCTTCTGATAGCCTGTGTTCACACTCTGACATAACCTTATACAAAATGGTACCCTGTAACTGAACCCTAGTCTGGGATTCCTATGTTACGCAGAGGTCAAATACCAAGCATGTTCCCACATCTGTGTGCATGTGCCAAAGTGGGAGGAGGTGTATAATTTTACTGTTTAACTTTCATTTTCCTAAGACCAGCAGAAGATGACAAGAAATAAGGCAGAACCCAATAGAAGATTCTGCTTTATATACATTAGATTATATAAGAAATGTTGTACAAAAAAGGTCATGAAAATTCAGGTTGAAAAACTCATTCATATAATTATAGACTTTCAGTGCTAGCCAGGACCTAGGGTAATTTTATGGGTTTATCCATTCTCACTAAGTGTTCAGGACATGCTTCTTGCATTACTGATGCTCATGGATAAAAATGCAACTCTATCATTGCTAACTTATCTTCTTATTTAAGAAGGTGCAGACAAGGGGCACCTGGGTTGCTCAGTTATTAAGCACCTGCCTTCAGCTCAGGTCATGATCCCAGAGTCCTTGGATCGAGCCCCACATCCTGCTCCCTACTCAGTGGGAAGCTTACTTCTCCCTCTCCCACTCCCCTACTCCCCATGCTTGTGTTCCTTCTTTCACTGTCTCTCTCTCTGTCAAGTAAGTAAATAAAATCATTAAAAATAAGTAAATAAATAGCAGACAAAACCATGCACATACCCTCAAACAAATCAATGAGAACAGATGTCCCTCAACTATAATCCAAATCGAGATATTTCATAGAACTTACTTGCTTTAACAAATAGTCTTGTTCCTGTCCCAATTTTGAAGACTGCATTATTTCCCACAGTGATTTTTGCTATGACAAAATGGGCCATTTCCTTCCCCTTCCATTTTTATACCACAGCTTGGGAAACAGGCCCAGGGCGCCTATGGGAAGGTGCTAATAATAAGGAACACTTTTTTTTATACTTCCCTAGTAAAACTCATTTGTTTTTTTCCCGTGTTGAACATATCTCACACCTCCTACCAGGTTCACCAAACACTAGTCACTATTCTACGAAATCCGGGGACCAGAATACCCAGGCTTTAGTCCCAGCCCTACTTTTCACTGACTTGATGATGTTGGACAATTCAACCAACCTCTCTGAGTCTTAATGTCCATATTAGAAAAACAAAGAGCTCTGAATTAGATGATGTCTAAGCTCCCTTTCAGAGCAGAAGTTCTGGGATCCAGCAATGTCCAAAGTGCCTTTAATGTTGCATTTTCTATAAATCACACCTGTGTCAGGCACTTGCTGATCAGTTACACTGGTGACTGGTCTACCTGGGGAAAACACAAGATACAGTGAAACAAAGGGAGAGAGTCAGGACAAGGGAGTGGTGGCTGGAGCTCCCTTGTCTTCATGAGGGTAAATTCTCCCAGGAGCCCCTGTATTCTTTGTCTCTTCATGAAAAAGGGAAGAGAATCCTTTGGACATTTGGGGCATTCAAATCAAGATCTCCCAAAGCTCCATCTCTAAGTCATGGCAGTATTTAAGAATAGAAAAGATCAATTCCATGTTTTTCCTTACTCACTGTGATTGGCATTGTCTCTCATTTCTAAGTAAGCCCTGGTGCAGGGTCTATGATGAGTGCAGTAGAAAGACGAAGGCTTTGAGATCAGAGCCTGGTTTGAATGTGGACTTTCCTACTCACTAGGAATCTTGGGGATTTACTTTTCTGGGCCTCAGTTTCCTCTTCTGTAAAATAGGGACACTGCTCCTTGTTCCTTAGAATTGTTTGAGGATAAACAATACCGCATGTCATGGACCACACACCCTGGGAAGGTAGTTATTCTTTCTGTGTTAAGTTAGAATATTGATTAACAAGATTATTTTCTCAGGGTTATAGAAATATTTGTTTATGAAATAATCATGATAGTCTGAGCCCTTGAGTCATATAAACTCTTGGGTAGTATAGGAGTAAGTTCCCAGAAGCACAGATTTTGAATGCTTTGCCCTTCTCAGCTCACAGTGGAGGAGTCTAAGGCACACAGAGGCCCAATGACTTATTCAATGTCACGCCACCAGCTGGGGCCGAGTTAAGAACTCTAGACTGAAACAAGCAGCCCTGGACTCCTTTCTCTGCACTTCACTGGCTCTTCTCGAACAACGTGTGGTGTAAAGGGACACAATCCCTGGAGTGAATTTGGTATAGCTTATTTGGGGGGCATGGATAAAATGACCTTGAATATCTTCTGCCCCAGTTTGTCTCTGAATCAATGGCCATGGACGTAGAAAGGATCTGTTAGGTCAAGGCCATGCAATTTTCTGCTCTTCTGGCTTTCCCCCTGAATCAAGCTCCCTTTAGTTCAGTTCTGGCGCTAAACACTCTGGCACTCTGGCATTAGAGCTTCTGCCAGCCTCCTATCTCGGGGAAAAGTCTTAATCGTTGGCTAAATTCCACCACGGAGAAAATATGCTTGTATAGTCTTGGAATACTTTCACTAATTTCTCTGGGTGCTGCAATTCTTAATACCTCAGCACTAGATCATAGCTCATTATAAGTAAGGCACAGATGATGCAAATGACGTCTCCTTTTCAGCTGATCACTGTCACCAGAAAACATTTTGCAGTTACCATTTACTCAGCCCCATGTTCAGCCAGGCGCCTGTCCCAAAGGCAAGTCTGTCATTTCTCCCAGTCAGTCCCACAGTGTCTGACGCCTCGCAAGAAATTCTGTCACTTCACCTCTTTTCCTGATATACCCTAATGAGTTAGAAAACACTCAAGATTTCATATAGCTATTAAATATATTTTTGGAGAGAAAAACACCCCCCATTCATAGACTGCTGGTGCTAGGGGGGCAAAGAGGTCATGCAGACCTGCTTCGCCATTTAAAGGAGGGAAAACTTGGGTCCAGAGGCCAGAAAATCCACTGTTCCACTGTTAGTTGGTAGCAGAGACAAAACACGGGTCCGTTGGATTCCCAATCTAGGTTTTCCTCTCTCCACCACATCCTGGATGTAGCAGCATTTACTTCATTTCTTCTTCCCTTTGGCCTGGAAGCTTGGTTTCCTTGGGTGCTTGATTTCCATTAAACAAGAATTTATGAAGCACTTGCTTGGTAAAAGGACCATATTAGATGCTTCCCGGGCTAGAACAAGAGCGTCTATTCTCAAGGATCTTTCAGTTTTAATGGGAAGATCTTCTCAATAATGAAAGATTCCCTTAGTGTATATGTCACAGATTGTCCAAGATTTCACAGCTCAATTTGCAGTATGAAGGCTAAGAGGAATGGGAGGGATGCCTGGGGAGAAATTATAGCCAGGCTTCGAACAGGAAGCCAGGCTATTTCCAAAGATACCAGGTTTGTCCTAATCATCTCGAGTGTTTGTCTCTACTCCATTCTGGTCTAGTGAATTGGTTCTACTGTTATTTCCAACTCTGCTATTACCTATTTCATTTTTTGGGGCCTATTTTCATTTTTTAAAAAGATTTTATTTATTTATTTGACAGAGAGAGAGACACAGTGAGAGAGGGAACACAAACAGGGGGAGTGGGAGAGGGAGAAGCAGGCTTCTCATTAAGCAGGGAGCCTGACATGGGGCTTGATCCTAGGACCCTGGGATCATGACCCAAGCCAAAGGCAGATGCTTACCAACTGAGCCACCCAGGCACCCCAACCTATTTTCATTTTTTGTTTCCTCTGGTTATGCATCCTTTTTAAAAAAAATTAATTTTTTATTAATATATCATGTATTATTAGCCCCAGGAGTACAGGTCTGTGAATCGCCAGGTTTACACACTTCACAGCACTCACCATAGCACATACCCTCCCCCTGTTTTCATTTTTAATGTCCCCCACGAAGGCTCTGTCTTAAATTCATAGGTTGACTGATAAAACAAGGAAGATGCATCCCTAAGGGCAAAACACATGTAAGTACATGCAGAGGCCTTAAACCAGAGAAGGGGAAATAAGGGCAGGAGGGGGCCAACATTTACCTGGAGAGACTAGAAGTGTGGTCCCTTTTCCAAGGGTGAGTCTGCTGTATCCTACCTCCCCACCATAGTAAACGACCATACCAAAATGGCCTATAGTGTTGGGCTTTGCAACCTCTGATCTACTTAGAGAAGGGGAAAGAAAACTATCATTTATGGAGACTCTATTACATGCCAAGCAGGTTAACAACCTACATATATCACATTACCTCATTCAGGCCACAGCTGTGCCATGGGCTCGGATATTATTATTCTTATTTTACAAATAAAGAACAGGTGATCTGAGGCTGAGCGGCTTGAACCAACACTGTACGAAAGACAGAAATCACCCAGATGCACAAGACAGGTAAATCTTGAGGAGCTACAAGAGAAGAATCCTCCTTCTTGTCCTTTTTAGAGTGAGATTATAGAATTAACCCATTGGGGTTAATTCTCCTGCTAGAGCCAGATGTCAGAACTTTAATAGCAGTGATCCCCCAAAACTCCAGCTCACCCTCCATGACCATTTCTTGAAACACGAAGACATTTTGCCCTCAATCCTTCCCTTATCCCTCTGATGTGCTACTCACCAGGCCTGACCAGCAGTCGAGTCCCGCTCCCAAAACTCCACCTATAGCCTCCATCGTTCCCACACTGTTTCCTAGTCAGCCAAAAACACCCACAAGTCCACGTACTCTTCTCTTACCCCAGACCAAGAGGTAGGGTCCATTCACCTACAAAGAGGGCTCCATCTTCCCTTTCTTTTAATATTCCACAGAACACACAGGCCATTTGACTGAAATTTAGGCATTTATTGGGCAACACTTAAAATGAAGTCTCTATCTACCACACCTCTGCGTCTATCCCCATCAAACTCACGATTTTCAACTCTATTTATCCAACAGATAAATCTAGTCCTCTGTTTTCTCCATTGCAGTCATCCATTTTTAGATTCCTGCCATAGTGTCTCTCCTCATTTTAACTTCAATCAGTCTGAAACTTCAGGGACTAACATCCAAATCATTATGAGTGACACCCTCCAGTCGACTTGTTTTGCGGGTTCAATGGCAGCCTTGTTACTGACTCAAGTCCTATTCTGCCCGCAAAGCTGAGTGTCTCTCTGATTAAAGGACACCCTGTCTACTTCAGCTCTGGTAAAAAACACCACTTGTCTTCTCTCTAGGTCTTATCCTTTGCGTAACTGCTGTTTCCCACTGGCCTCACAAGCAATATCCTGGCTTTCTCTTCTATTGAGAAAGAACCCAACTCACACAGAGCAATTTTATCAGAATTTTAAAGGATGGCCGTGGTTATCCTTCTCCCATATCTGTATTTAAATATTCTGAAAATAGCCAGAAAAGGCCTATTCTAGCCCATCATGTACTTTGAATATTACAATCAGAAAGGAGATGACTAAGGAAAGAGAAATGCTTGATAGTTTAGACTTACTTGGGGTGACTTGGAGCTTTGTTCCAGTTCCAAAGGTAAGCTTTCGGTTACCCCCTGTATTCACTGTAATTCAGGCCTTTATAAAATCACTTCCTTTCTCCTGCCATTTATATTTGGGTAACATTTGAGTCACTGTACTTCTGTAGAAGAGAGTTGTTTTTACCAATGCCTATGGCTACAGATCACACAAAAATGGTGATTGTACTAAGAACCTACATATATATCCTACATATATAATTCCTTGGAAGAACTATACCAGCTGACCTAGCCTTTCCTTTTTGTTCTGAAGACACATATTATTTTACACATGTATAGCATTTAATAATTTATAGACTACTTTCAAATACATAATCTTATTTTAGTTTTAAAATTATCTGAGGGGCACCTGGGTGGCTCAGTGGGTTAAAGCCTCTGACTTCGGCTCAGATCATGATCCCAGGCTCCTGGGATCGAGCCCCACATCGGGCTCTGTGCTAAGCGGGGAGCCTGCTTCCTGCTCTCTCTCTCTCTGCCTGCCTCTCTGACTACTTGCGATCTCTGTCTGTCAAATAAATAAATAAAATCTTTTAAAAAATTACCTAGGTGATACTAAATATTTTCATTGTATAGGTGAAGACATTGTGGCCCAGAGGCCCTAATCAAACCAAATTTAGAACAGGCTCAGCCAAACTTTCTGCCTTTTTCTTTAGGATCAACTCTCTACAGGGCTGTTCCAGTCTGTTATTTTTGGTTCATCTACATGACTATTTTTCTCCACAGCTAGATCTTCCTATCCTCTTTAACATTTCTTTCTACATCAAATGCACTTAAGTTTGCATAAACCATTAATTTCTTGACATTTGGGCCCTACAAATACTGCAATAAGTTCAATGGGCCTCAGTAGCCACATTAAGCTTCCGACTTTAATGACATATTGCCTCCTTACTGGGTTTTACTGATAATCGTGTCCCACTCCCAGAGATGAATGTGCTCTAAACCAGAGCACTGTGCTTCCTGACAATGCCTGAACTACCATGATAATAGATTAATGTGATTAGCATGCATCCACCCTCCCTTATGAGAGCTCTGGCTGGGATTCCCCCTTTTCTATCACTGAAATAAAGACTAAGCCATGGAATTAAGTCCATGAAAGCCTCTTTTTGGGGCATAATAGTAGTGACGTAGAGGAAAGCCTGAGAAGAGTCCAAGTGATAGTCTCTAGACAATTCTGACACTCATTTCCTTCAAAAAGATCTGCAAAATTTCACTGAGTAATCTTGTTTTTTTACCAGCCAAAGTTTATCAGCTCTGATCCCCATTTTTACTTTGGAACAAACCCCTGCACACAATCTCGTTTTACCAGTGGCTAGCAAATAGGTTCTATCCCTGTAGGTAATCTTTCCTTTTTTTTTTTTTTTTTAAATCATTTTAATGTATTTAAAACGTTTTGTGAGCATGGAGCAGAACATGGGATATGGCTGGAGTATTGGGGATGGGGATAGCATCTCTTTTTTTTCCTTTTGTTTTAATGGCTGTCATCAGTAAACACCAATACCCATTGAGTTAAAGAATAAGGACACATTTAGTATAGAAGACTGCAGGAAAAGCTCAGGCATTATAATCAATAATAATTTGGTACTTACTGATGCTCACTGATATCTTAGTTCCCTTCCCAAAAGTCAATGTACGTCCTGACTGGTAGGCACAGTGAAATGAGGCCCTATAAATACCTCGGGTACCCACTCACCCTACTCACTCCTTGTGTATCACCAAAAACAATGAATCTTGTATTTTGTCTACCCTCTGCAAGGAGCTCAGTGGGCTTTCAGGGTTTGGATATGCAATAATGATGCTCCCTTACTTTGTGAGAAGGAGGCTAGATGGTAGTAGGTCCTCCATTTGCTCAGTAAGTAGTCACTGAATACCTCTGTGTGTCAGGCACAAGGGACACAGTGGAGGGTCTCTTGGACACCATTCCCGTCCACCACACGTAGGTGCTCACAGTCCAAGGAGTGACACACATAAACAAATCCATAGAAAATACATGTCAAGTGATAGGAGTACATGAATAAAATCAGGCAGGCCAATGGGAGAGAGAATAACCAGGCACCAGCTGTGTTTGGTGGCTTGTTAGACTGGCCTGGTAGGAAGGGTCTCCCTGAGGAGGGGACATGAAGTGAGATCCAGGCATGGAGGAATTAAACATCACCTCCACTGACAGATAAGCAGACTGAGGGCTTGAAAGGGATCCAAATCACACAGCGTCAACCATGGACATCGATGCTTAGATCATGCCTGCTCTCTACTGAACTACTATATCTAGTTCTGCTATGTGAATTCCTGGTTAAAAAGGATAAAGCAAGACAGGGGTTCTTCCAAAGTGGCTCTGGGATGTTACCTGGGTAACTGGAAGCTAGCACTGGCCATTGAGGGCATCAAGGCTGTGAGAGGGTGTCAACCAGAAGAGAAGGCATTGGCATCTCATAGCAGGTCTTTCTGATGGAGCTGGCCACTGACATGAAGAGACTACCTTCATTTCAGTTAAAGAGAGAGAGGGAGAGGCTCTTTCCATTCTGCATTCCTATTAAGTTGGCAAAGAATGAAAACTGTTACCAGCAGAATGAGCTCTTACAGTAAGGATGGGAAGGGCACAGAGATTTCTCTGCTCCCCAGTAATTCTGAATAAACTGAGGACATGAGGAAGTCCACTGAGATTTCCTAAAAAGTTCATGACATGTCTCCTTAACCAATCAAATGCAGAATACATGGCGATACTCACTAATATCCACCTTTACCATGGTCCCCCTTCCAAATACCAACTTCTGGGCGCTTGAGTCACCACAGTGATCTATGTCACCACAAAAACCAAAGGCTGCTTCACTTTTAAGCACAGCAATCTTTTGGTTGCTGTGCTTGAAATCACTTGGTTGAAACCCAACTCAACACAAGCACATACTTAGGTAAACTCAAGAAAGATCTTAAACTCACATACTATTTGGAATGCTAGGAGACCTCAGAAACCATTGATTACAAGCTCCCAAACTCACACATTTGTCTCACACACGTGACCTCAGGTTTCTGATGATCTCCAGGGACAATCCTACTCACTAATTCCCATGTTCTATTTTCTCATAATTGGAAAGGTTCGCCTAACAGGCCAGTTCAACCCTTTCTTTGCCATAACTGACATCTGTTAAACTTGCTGACCCTCAGATTTACCTTCCAATGTAATTTTTCACAATATCTGACTTTTAAATTATGAAGTATCCAACTGCCCATACTTTTCAAAGGACTGCACACATACCATCTCATTTGAATCTCACAAAATCCTTTGGGCTAGGCAGAGCTGGAATTATACTCTCCATGTGACAGATCAACTAAGGCTTAGGGAGTTTGAATGGTCTTCCCATGGCCAAAGAGTAGGTGAGTGGCTGAGCTGGGTCCACATTGTCTTTTGGCTCCTAATTGAATGGCTTCACGATTTATTTTGTACACATCCATGTATTGAACACATCACCGTGCCTTTCAAATATTCTTTCCTCTCTTATTCCCTTCCCCATTGAAAAAGACAATATCATCAGCTACAAAAATACTTCTCTCCCTGTCACCCCTTATTCCCCACAAAAATACCCAAGCAAAGCTCCAGCTCAACTCCTTCCCAGAGCAATGTTTTTTCAATCCTCACATGCTTTCTGTGAGCTGGGAGATAAGAGTTACCAATATTTCAGTTGCATTAATTGGGAAAAATGAGGGCCTGAGGAGATAAATCAGGATGCTGGTTACTGAGGTTGCAGCCTGGTACAGACAGCAATATATTGAACCTTAGAAAACATGGGTCCTTGCCCTGCTATTGTGTCCACGTTCAACCACTCTGAATAGAGAGAATCACAACTTTCCATTGTCCTCTGCCTCTTGAGACAATCAGATAAGAGATGTGAAGAAATAAGAAAAGTACCTTAATTGTTTTCCCTCTCTTAAGAAAATGGACTCCAGAAAATACCAGGGTAGCAACATCTTTTATCCACATTGAATTTGTGCATCCATAAGTGCTTACGCTTAAGAGCAAGACTAAACATTTTTAAGACAAGTTTGAGACACATTAATTTGGGCCAACACAGCACATTAATGGCTAGGCTTCAGTGTTAGAAGCAGGACTGTGGCTCAAGCCCCACTACTACTGGGTTTCACTAACACCCTGGTTTCTCCTCCCCAAATTAGCTTCTTTCCTGAGGTGTGGGTCACATAGTGACTTGAGGCCCATCAAGACCATGGGTGACCAAGGAAATCACACTCTGTAGATACTTGACAAAGGACATTTCTTATAGCCTTGACAAAGTTGGGGGTGTGTGTGGTGTTTAGGGTAATCCTGCCTGCTAGCGCTATATCTGCCTTACAGAGTGGAATGCCCGTATGTGGGCACATATTTGGGTCTAACCACTCATATATTTCCTTACTTCTCTGCTCTGGCTGTTTAAGCCTAGATCTGTGAGTGAAGATAATGGCTCTCAACCATAGCCTTGTTTGGGGGCCATTTGACCATTTTAACCCACAAAGGAACCTGAGAACAGGAAGCCCTATAAGCTGTGGAAACCTTTGGGATCAGGCCGTTCATGTTCCAGAGTGGAAATGCTGATAAACACAATCACACACAGGTGTGCACATTAGGATCTCTATGTTCAAAGTGCTCAGAGAAGATGTCAAAGAGAGGAAGGATACATTCGTGTGTCCACCTAGGCTCTGTGAGTTGCTGTGCACTGTGGATCAGCCCTACTTTCCTCTAAGCCTCAAAGCCAGACTCCCTAGCTTATTCTAGAGCCTCCACTTGGTGAGGCTAGTATTAAGGAAGGGAATGAGGAGGCTTCTTGGGGAAAGTTTACAGAGTGTGATGGAGAAGTCATTCTTGATAAGAAAGGAGTATAATAGTTGATGCGGCTTCTAACAGGGAGATGACTAAGAATCATAGGACTCCATGAAAATAAACTTTGTAAACCTATCTTCCAATCTGGCATGCTTGTTCTGGGTCAAGGGCTAAATTCTTCCCCAGTCATTCAGTATGAACCAGAGTGTGTGTTTTGAGAAGCATCACATACTCTAGTGGGATTGCCCTCTTTTTTTTGTCTTTGGTGGGGATGAACACAGTCTGCTTTTAGATTCGCAAGTTCCTAAAAGAGACCCGAGGTTATCTTGACCTTCCTTCTGCCTTCCCATCCCAACCTACCTAGGAAGGAGGGTCTCCAGAAGGGGCAATACTCATGTTCCCTTAGTTTTAAGACTGAGGGAATTCATTCAACACCTTTTTCTATTTCTTCACAGTAATGTTTCCCTAGAGTAGAAAACAACCCACTCACCAGGCTGTACAGTTAGCCGAGTTCCTTTCCCGAAGTACAGCTTCCCCACGGCTGAGCCTCTATCGACACAGTGCTGGCCCCCTTTACATGAACCTGGTCCTAATGTGCCCCAACCTCTCTCTCCCCTGCCCTGGAGCTGGGGTTGAAAATCCACCTCTATCTTCTTTTAAGTGTCTTTAAGTCTTTTTCTCGTGCAGCCAGCAGTCTTAGTTGGACAGTCGGTACTTAGAGGCTCTCTCTCAAGGGACAAACGGTCTGTGGTAACAATAGCCTTCCCACCTGCAGAGCCCCCTCCCATCAGAAAGCAATTACCCGTCCTTTTGAGAGTGTTTAAATTGGAAGGAACTTTGCTTCCCTGGCCCTATTTCCCAGTATAAAAGACTGCTCACTTACTTGGATTGACATTATGTTTGGATCCCTTTCCAAAGCTGAACTCGTGAAAACTTTGATAGACTAGATCTGCCCTCTGCAAAATCACCTCATTTTCCTCATTCAACCTCTGGTCCTCCTTCCAGGCATTTCTTTTTTCTCCTCTTTCTATTTTCCTTCCTGATATCCCCTTTTTGCTTTCCCATTTACTGCACTGGGAAATCATACCCACCATCTTTTAGGCTTAAAAAATCCCAAATAGCCTTTAGCTCATGAATAATTTGATGACCTATTTCTTTGGCTATCAAAATAATAAAAATAGAAGGAACGGGCCTGGTTCACCTTTTCATCCTCTAGGCTCGAATCCTCGGATCTTAGCACTTAAGAGTTGAAAGGGAGCACAGAGATGATTTGTTCCAATAGCTGAAATGGTATAGAAATCCCTTCTCTAACATCCAATGCTCGGCCTTAAGGACCCAGCGTGAAGACCTCCAAGGAAGAGGAGCTCTGCACTTCACAAAGCAGCCTTTCTGCTGCGGGGAGGTTCTACTCGTTCAAAAAGATTCCATTAGAGGTTGAGACGCATCTCCTTTCAACCACTGGTTTTGATTTTGCCTTCTCTACTAACCCCTTCTTCATCTACATGCCAGTTCCTCAAATATTTGAAAAGAGCTCTATCTTGTCTTAATATAGTCCAGTGACATCCTCTCTCACTTTTTCTTTAGGGACTGGAGATAGCCTCAGATAGTTAGCTTGATTTTTATCTGACCATGAAGCCTGGGCCCTCAAAATATTTGCCATTGGGCAGGCGTATCTGATGGGGAGAGCCATTCTGGGGGTAGAAGAGAAGGTGAGGAAGACAAGTGAAGCAGATAGTTTATGAACCTCATGCAAACCTAGAAGGCTTTTGGGAATGAGCATTGAGCATTGAGTTTCCCAGGTGAAATTGCCCATGATCATAACTGCCATTTTGTTTTAAAATTATTCTGACTTTTTCCTTCTCACTTACTTGCTCTTACGGATACTGTGGTTCCTGCTCCAAAAATGTAGTTGTAGTTATACTAGCCACAGTGCTAGGTGTTCCTACACAAACCTCATCAAGGTTGCCTCATGGTCTAGCTTTACCTTTATATGCCCTAATGGATTAACTATCTTAACCTCTTGCTTTGGCTTTCACTTTCATACAATTCCCTCATCTGTGAAAGCAGGGATGCTAATAGCTATCCTAGGGGATTGTTAGGAATGTGAAATGGGTTCGAGTATGAGAGGCATTTACACAGCACTTTGCATACAACAAACATTCAGTAAGAGTTTTTTATGATCAAGATTAACTAATTCTTTTTCTCTTAAAAAATACATATAATTTTAGTTTGTCACGTCTTCTCTCTGAAACCTGGGACATTGATAGGTACTTCAAATTCTATCCAAATGCTCTTTCGTCAACTAGTAAAAGTAGCAATATTTAAAATTTGGGAATGTTCTTTGCATTGGATACCATCCCAAGAGTAGGGTTGGCAGCTTCAGAATCCTTAGCGAATCACAGGATCTGTTTACTATGTTTTATGTCTGTTTAAGAGACGCATGAATAAGGAATGATAAGTTATTACAGGTGGGAACCCAAAACACAAAATGAAAGAGCTCAAAACAAATATAAACTGGTAAGAGGAATTTAGGATAATAGGTTGGTGACTTTACTTGTATATAATTATAACTTACTTGGCTTTACACTGAGTTTGGTCCCAGATCCAAAGTAAAATCTGTTAGTGTTGTACACTGTGTTCGTTATCATTACAAAAAGTCTGGGTCTTCTTAATAGGGAGGCGTGCTGAACACAGATAACCAACCAAGGTAGGTGAAGGCTAAACCAGCCCCACCAGATTCTTGCTATTTTCCTAGAAAGTTCAAGAACCAAAGTGAGGAATGAGCCAAGAAGACACATTCATTATCAGAGACAGGCAAGATAAGGGCAACTGATTTTCTTCAGTGGTTTTATCGATTTCTTTTCTTTAGTTTTCTGCTTGGGTTCATTCTTATGTCTTCTGTGCTCCATACATACAATATTTGAAACAAGGACACTCCCAGTAAGTGCTTTTTACCTTTTTCTTTTCCTAATTATAAGTGAAAATTCTCCTCAGGTGGACTGGATTGTGAGAAAGATCCTTACACTGCCTTTAGTTCCAGGGCGATCTGGAAGCTTCTCTCCCGGAGTCTGTACCTGGATCTGCGTTGTGCTCGACAACTTGACCTGAGCTACTTTTAATGATATCCTGAACCACACCAGCTAGTTAACTGTAGTCTGTCTGCATGTATCATCTACCAAGATCTTGTATCCTATCTGTCAAAGTACCTACATTATATAACCAAATGTACTTTACCATCCACACTGACATTCTCCTTCCGGCCCCCACAACGAAACTGTATAATTTGGCTCTCTCTCTTTTTTTTCTTTCTGCCTGTATGTTCCCTTTCACGAGGGGAAAAGAAAAGAGGCCACAGTGCTGGCTGTCATTTGCAAGTCTAGATGAAACATTATTTATGAACAAAATATTTTGCTGACAATAAGAACAGAAAGGAAACCTCAGTGCCAACAGTTAGACGCCCACACAGTTTGGATTTAAACAAATTTTCAGCAAATGAACACAGTTACGAGAAATAAAATAGAGGTGACTTCCGTCTAAGCCAAGTAATTATAATACTTATGCAGTTCTGGAGGGCAAGGGGCTTACTTGTTCTTACTTGTAGAAATGACAAGGAGGGTGTTACGGGAACACTTTGCTGGAAGGGCACCAGAGAGCTATAGAAATAGAGCTGCATTTAAGTATCTTAAATAGGCACCTTTGTATTTAGCAACTTCTGTAGAATTAAGCTAGGATAGGCTAGAAATAGAGCTGGCCAGCTAGACTTGGTTTAAGATAGTTCCTGGTCAAACCGTCTTGTAGCATTTCCTCTGGTTCGAATGAAAATACTATGAGAAACAGAGGCTCCCTTTATGGAATCTGTTCCTATTACTCAGCAATTCTTCTAGGTTGGGATCGCTTCTTCTCTACTCACTTTCATCAACTCCCCTTCCAAACATAGCAAAAAGGCTTCTCTTTCTCTTTGGCCTTTGATGAATAAATACTTCTCTTCCTACGTTACGCTTTTGAGGATGTGTTCCTGGTGTCTCTCCCACGCCCTCAGCCCCAGGCCCATCAAATTTCATGTATGTACAGTATACATTTATAGATTACTAAACCAGCATAAATAGTATTCGATCGTGGCAGCCTACCAGGTACAACAGTCAGCTGGGTCCCAGATCCGAAGGTCAGTTGCCAGCCTGAACCAGAAGAAACACTGTGATATGCCCAACAACAAAAACCAGATCAAATAGACGAGGCTGGCAGAGCACAGAGGAAAGAGTCAGCAATTCCTTTACGGGTTGGGCCTTATATCACTGTCAGCCTAGGTCTGTTGGAGTAACCATACTGCCTATCTATAGATCATGAATAAATCCTTGTCTTTACAATCCCACTGTCTTCTAAGGAATCTTTGGTTTCCACTTTCTACCACAGAGTTCTAAGCATCAAACATAAGCTTGCATATAAACATAGAGTAAGTGCTCTCTGATTTTTCAGTGTTAAACCAGGGTTCACATCTTTTTATTTGAGAAGACTCACAAAGCCCAGGACAGGGACTCTTTCTCCTTCACTCTGGGCATTGCTGAGTTGTGCAACCAGGGATCAATTCCTGAGTCATACTCAGACTGAGTCTATAGGATGGAAATGAAGTATAAAGCTGCCATTATCTAGTTACTTTGGCTGCTAGCTGGACACTGATAAAATAATTTTATAATGATTAAATTATTGGGGAAATTTCTAGTTTTCCATTTTACTTTTAGGTCATTTGTTTTCTCCTGACTGAGGTGGTCCCTATGTTGATTTAGCTGCTAAAAGACATAAAAAATGCAAGAAAAACAGATTTTTAATATTTCCTGAAGTAGTGAGCATAGCACCAAAGGGTCATGCCCAGGAGGGATGAGAATATGGTTTGTCATATTCGAGGGAACAAATGAGATCCACCTCCGGAAGGTCAGGGGATATGGTACCCTGAGGGCAGAATGACATTGAGTTTGTTCCCTGGTGGGTCCCTGGCCCGAGCACCAAGTCTAGCATAGAGTAAGTAGATGAACAGAAATATTTGCCAGAGGAGTCCTGTGGGCTCCTCAAACTTCAGACCAGGAGAATTAATGGTTGAGTCAAGCTCAGCAAACTGGAGATTTGGGTGTTAGCTCCAGCTCAGGCACAGAGAGGCTGTAGGACCATGATCTGTCTCCTTCATGGGCCTTAGTGCCATCGTAAGTGGAGGTGGTCAGAAGGGATTTTTTAAGGGTTCTCTCTGCTTCACAAGGCTACGGTATACAAATATTTGGGCCAAAGCTTCAGAAACAGGAGGTGTCCCACTGAACACCTTTTTTAAAAAATTAAGCATTTTTTAAAAAGGTGATTTTTAAAATAGGAATAAACATTTTTTAAAAAGGTGATTTTCAGGCTCTAAGAGAGGCTAATCACAGTTATTTGGGTCGATGATCATTATTTACAAGGTTCCTTCTATAAGTTGACATAATCTTAGTCAAAAAGAATAGTGACTTAGAGGCTTGCTAGGGAATTAGGAGTCTTGTCCACCGATGACTGTATAAATCCAGGGCTATGGGACCTAGCCAGTACCCCAAGTAATCAGTCGCACCTCATTAGTCTTACCACATACATTCTGGGAGCAATTCCCAGGACCCCCCTCATGCCCATTTTGCACTGAGATGTCAGATCCTAGCCAGGAAGACTTTTGTCCTCCTTCTATGTGATGCTCGTTCACCCTTTCTAAACATTCTTCATATAGTGTATAATTGGGTCTAAATCAGCCCCTAATCCACAGACATTGCTTAATCCAGGGATACGCTTCTCTACTTACTGGGCTTCACAGATAACTCCGTTCCTTGTCCGAAGATAAGCTTCCCTCCCTTGTTATAATTCACACTGTGTTACATATCCTGTCGAAAACACATCCAATCTTCCTGAACACATTTCTAATCCTCTACCCAAAAATCCACAGCAGATCTCTCTCCCACCATACCATGAATTGTGGCTATACTTCTTGTAACATTTTTCTTATAAGGGGAATAAAGTACTTACACAGGGGACTGACAGAGAATAATGAGAATTCCTATTTATCCCAAAATGTTTCTATCCAAACCGATTTCTCATTTTTGCTTAATGGCTCTGGGTGTTGCTGCTCAGGGAAATGGCTTCCTTTCAAATCTGTTTTTCCTGGCCTTGGCTAGAAATACATGGCACACGGCGGGTTAAAATTAAGGGCAGGTGAGACTCCAGGGAATCAGGCCTACCTGCAGCGACCACAGCCTGGGTCCCTGCTCCAAAATTCAATTTCCACCAGCCATCAGTTGTCAGACTGGTGACAAACACTTCTACAAAATGGCTTCCCCAGAGAAGACAGCTGCTAAATGAAGACAAACTGCTCGTGGGGAAACAATCTTGCTACAAAATGAAGTAACTGCATGATATGAGATATAAGCTTTTCCCTCCCTTCTCCTCTAATTGCTCTTCTTTTAAGATGCCCAGGATGATACTTGCCAAGAGCAGTGCTTCCTGGGCTCTAGGGCCAGAGCGCAGCACCTCTGGGGTTAACAAAGCCCAGGCCCTTGTGCTAGACTCTTAAGTGACAAAACCCCACCATGTCTAGGAGTTCACCTCATGCCACCTCAGCACCACTGGAGTTCACATTACAGCCCGTCACCACTGATGCCCTCGTCTTTGAATCACCTGGTGCTTTGAATTCAGGAGTCTCCTGGAAAAACTGTTTAGGAACTCTGAGCTCTGAGCCTCTTGGAACCGTATCCACCACCGGCCTCTACTCGCCTCAGTTTTTAAGTCCATGAAGTAGGGAGAACTCTACTGGAATCTCCTTCTGAGGAAGACTTGCCATCAGATGGTTTTACTTACTGGAAGTCTGGGAGAGTGGACATAACCCAGGACTGGAATATTGGTGGGGTCTTGGCGGGTTCCTTCCCCTCTAGCCCTCCCAGAGCTCCTTCAAAGATGAGGAAGATGGCCAGGCACTGGACCTTGGTCTGCTCAACCCCTTTAATGCTCTTTTGACCTAAGGAGGCCCCCACGGAAAAGCGAGCGGGTCCTCCTTTTGGAGTTAATAGTATTCAGCACACAATTCAAATTATATGCCACTTACTTGGCTTGACAAGCAGCCTTGTCCCCTTCCCAAAGATAAAAGAGTAGCCTTGTCCTTGTGCACAGTGATTATCTCAGCATCAAAAACCTGCCAACTCAGCTTTCCTCCACACCAAACCCTCCTGAGAAGGGAAACCTCCCCTGCATTTCCTCTGGTGTTATTCACACAGACCTGGGATTTTCTTCCCAGAATGAGGGACCCCTCCGCCTTCTTATTGTCCCTTTCTACCTCCTTCTCCAAACCCACTCCTGAGGTCGCTATGGACCCAGACCTCTGGACTCTCTGGCTCTCTCCCACTCTGAGCCCGGGCTCATCCCCCTTCCCGGTTAACTGTACTCACGGGGCAGGACGGACAATCTGGTTCCCTGACCGAAGCTCAAACCCTGGCCATAGTTATTCCCACAGTGTCTCTGGGCTCTGCAAAAACCCCAAGCACTCCCCTGACTTCATCTCAACACCACAAACGACATAGGACCCAGGACCCAAGACCCAAGACCCAAGACCCAAGACCCAGAACCTGTGTTTTTAGCTGTAGGCTGAAAAATCCAGCCTGTTTTGTCCTGTCCAGTCCTGAGGACCAAAACAGGTTTGGGACACACTAAGCAAAAGGTTCTGAAACTTAACTCAGTGACCCTGGTGTCCTGAAGGTTGCAGCTCTGCATTAATGAGTCGGAGGGTTTTTTTGGTTTTTTTTTGTTTTTTCTTCCCGGAGAGAGACTCCTGGGTCTGGAAAGAGGCTTAAAGAGGTTCTCTCATTTCTCCTTGTGCTTCAAGGCAGAGCTACGTGTCAATCACCCCTGATAGGAGGGTGTCTATCTCTTTTCAAAACCCTCTAGAGAAAGTGCTCTGGCAACTACTCCTGACAGCTCATTTTCACTGTTCAAAAACCTATTAGGAAGGTTTTACCACTAACCTCACTCCCTTCTTCTTGCAGTATTAGCTGCATCCTGTGGGCTGAGTCGTGGTGGAGCTGGAGAACACAGCCCCTCCGGCTTCTGTCTGATGCCTCCCACCCCAGACTGAGTTCCGTGACTTGATTCCACTTTCCCCTCCACCTCTTGTTTCCATATTCACTGCCCTGGTTTGCCTCTTTGGACTTACTGATCCCCCATCTCTGGGCCTGAGACTGTCTTAGAGGGGCTATTTTCATAGCCCCTCGAAGGGTACCATAGTTCATCACGAGCTTCGTTACCCAGAGGAGCAGGAGGACAGTTTGGGGACAGGTTGCTCCTTCCTGTGGGGCTTCCATTCTCTCTCTGTCCCTGTCCCTCCACACGGGAAGCCTGTGTCCTGGGGCACTCTGGAGGAAGTCACACGGGGGTCAGCGTGGTGAGAGGTAGAAGGATTCGGCTACCATGTGTGCACCCATGCTCCAAGGGCCTGTGAGCAGCCTCAGGAGCTCTGGCCATGCAGCTCTCTGCAGAAACTTCTCCCCTGCCTCTGACACTTGGATGATTTTGTATTTAAATGAGCCAAGATTCTTTCTCTTTCCACTTAGATACTTTCAAATCCCAGGTGAAGAATTTCATAGAACAGGCTGACACTTTCCATCCTCCTCCCATGCCAGCTCTTCTCCTGATGCATGACGGAGTCTTGACAGAGAAGCCCGAGGGGCAAAACAGAAGTTCGACTGTGTGTTGGAGATGATGTTTATCATTATTATTAATAGCTAGGACTTAATGAGCTCTTCTTATGTCTTGGGCACTATGCTAAATACTTTAGCTGTATTCTTTTATCTGATCTTTACTCTAACTCAACAAGGTAGGTATTTTTTTTTTAAATCCTCATCTTATGGTTGGGGCAATTGAGGCTCAGAGAGGTTTAGTAATTTCCCCAAGGTCACACAGCCAAGCAAAGTAGTGGAGCCAGGACTGGAATTTTGGTTTTTCTATCTCTATAGCTATTTTCTATCTCTATAGTTCATGCTATAGTGCCTAATCCATAAATACTTGTGTTTGAAATGTTCCCAGGGAACACAAGGCCACTCAGGGATGCTGCAGAAGTAGACTCAGTGCTGAGTCTCATGTTCTACAGAAAGAATTTTGCTCCCAAATGAGATGCCCAAAGTTCTAACGGTTCTTTTGAGAGATTTAAATGGCAGTGGCTAGTGGTGGTGGTCAAAGCTGGATGCAAAAAAGTACTTTCTGGCAGCAAGGCTTGCTAAATTTCAGAATTGATTACAGAGAGGCGCTGAGGAATTTCCTGCCCCAGAACATCAGAAGGAGCTGAAGCATATCCCAAATGGCCAGGGTGCATGCAGGGAAGCCTAGTTAGGGGTGGTGTGGCCCTGGTTTCCCCTCCGGAGGTCCTTCCTGATATCCTCGCTGGCTCAATGATTGTTGATACCTCTATTTCTTTGAAAGTGTTGTCTATGCCCCTGAGAGCCCCTCACCATGAGCCATAGTTAGATACTGTGTGTGTGTGTGTGTGCACATCTCATTTTAAAGCAGAGAAGGAACCAGCTCTCTTTGGCCTGGGGAAAGAACATGAATAAAGAGCCCAAGCAGATGCACAGGATTAAAGTATTTTTCAAACTAATGATTTGATTGATTGCCCCTAAAGGCCCCGCCAAAGAAGAACACAACTTACTTGGCTTCACAGTGAGCGTGGTCCCGTCCCCAAAGGTTAATTTGCCTGCATTAGTGTTACACAGTGCTCGGTGCTATTGCAATAACCTTGACTGGGGCCTCTAGGAAGACAGGTGGAGGTGGAGGAGGCAAGCAGGAAAACAGAACCTGAAATGACTGCCCATGGCCAAAACAATCTCCTTGTAATTAGGTTAGAACGTGGAATGAATGCTAATAACTAGCAACTTTCCAGCCCGATTGTACTTGCCATAATTTTCCTTGAAAGAATGGGCCTTGGCAGGAGCACCTCCTGGGAAATTCCCTCAATGCGGCTAAGGCTGGTCTCCTGGGATCTTATTCTTATTTGTTATTCCTGCAGGCCTTTTGTCTATTTTCATCCAATTCCTGTCTTTTTTCTCCCCACTTTCCCTGGACCTTCCTCCTTGTGGAGGCTCACACATTTTCTCATGGAGAGACTCCATGGATAGCGAAAGCCAAGCACAATGCCCTAGGGAATCTATGCATTAATAACCTTGTTTTCCAACTGGTATCATGAACCACCCAACACAAACCAAGCAAAGAAAACACCACCTGTGTTTTGACAGCTTCTGCATGATGGAGGATAGGCTTCTTGGGAAGAATAATTAGCCAGAAAGAAGAACTTACTTGGTGTGACCAGGAGCTTGGTGCCTTTCCCGAATGTGAGTCCATAACCCCCACCCGTAGAGTATGCACAGAGTTTCCTTTCTTTGCAAAAACCCCACAGATACTGAGGAAATCAAAGCCCTCAGGACACAGGAGCAGTGCTGACAAAAGCTGAGACCATGACAATAGTCAGATGGTGGGCAGAAGAGCTGTGACAGAGGCTGGCCATGGGGTGGACCATCCCCAGGGACCTGGCTGGATTTCAGAGGCCATCTTGTCCATCCTCCTGTCTCCAGCCAAGGTGTTCTCTGACCAAAGACCCATCCAGTCTTTGAGAGCTCCTGGGAAGGTGGCTCTCCTTTGCCAACAGCCTTTTTGCATTCAAGCAACTGTGCTTTATCTAATTGAAATCTGCAAGCTGCAGTCAGAGTGCTTTGTGTCTCCAGCCTCCTTCCTTGAAGACCTGAGACTGCATGTCAACAAACTCCCCGTAGAAACTCATCATAACATACCACACCAGTCCCAGTGGTTGTTTCTAAGGGGTGAAAACGCATACTGAGGGAAGTAGGTCAAGGTGAATATTGGCTTTATCCATAATTTGAATAGTTTTTACAATGAGAAATTTTCATGCATTACTTAGACAAATTAAAATTAATCACAACATTAATATTTTAAATGGCTCCTGGATCTCAGACGAGCCTTCCTGTGTGCCTCAGGCCAAGGAGTCTCCAGTTTTCTATCCTAAGGTTTTGGTCTGGGACCAGAGGAGGAACTGGGCCAATCTGTGTGGTCAGAGAGTCAGCTGGAGGCCTGACTGAGGTGCTTGAATTTGCCTCTGATTGTCTGGCGGGCTTTTGAATCCAGCCAGAGTAACCTGTTTATCTTCCTGCTCAGAACTTACTTCCTAGCTCTTAACAGACCTTTCGGAGGTGGGGGTGGGGTGGGTGTAAAAGCATTCCTAGGAACATTGAAAAATCATTAAGGGAAGAAGCCACACTGATCAACATTAGGGATGGCCGGGGACACTTACTTGCAATCACAGAAAGTCTTGTGCCCTTTCCAAAGACAGGCAGGCTGTTTCCTGAATTCCCACAGTGATTGCCTCTATGACAAAAACTCTAACTGCCTGGCCCAGGTTTTTCTGGATGTTTCTTCTTGTTAATCTTTTTCCCAGACCAAACTCTTCCCAATGAACAATGGGTTTTGTTTACCCTTAGCCTGTCTTTGCCTCCTTCTCCCAGATACTCTATAAAACGTGGTGTCATGAAGACGCTCCTGGCTTTGACCGGCTACACGAGCTTCCATACAAGGAGCCGGGGCCCAAGAGTGCGTTTCTGAAACCCGCAAACTGCCAGCTTATTGTTAGCCTGTGAAAAATGTTCCAAAGGAAAACCCCTGTCTCTGGCCTCATGCTGAACTCTTGGCTGTGCTAGAAAGAAAAAGGAGTGGCTACTTTTCCTATACGAAGAGAGGGATTTGGAAAATGGCACAGTGCAAGAAGGCTGAGCATACGCTGTTGCTGTTGGCTGACACACCAACTTTGTTGCCTCTGGCATTTAAGTAAGTCTTTACAAAGCTATATCCCACCCATCCCTGGAACAAGGGAAATGAGAAGGCGTGGAGCATCAGAGCCAGGAATCTTAGCAGAGGCCAAACAGGAAAAAGTAGGTCTTTTATGAAGAGTGGAAGGAGAGGGTCATAGGTAGGCTGCGGTTACTTCCAAAACCACTTTGGATGGAGCCAGAAATCACACTGGTTTTAACAATGTGTTCAAACAAAGTCCACTGGGGTCGAGCCCTGTGGGGGAGACTTGAAGATAGACTCTAGGCAAAGGTTCGTGATGTTGTACTCTTGATAAGACAAACAATGAAAAAGGTAATTGATATGTCAGCAACAGAACACTGGCAGCAACTTTCCAGCTCTGATGGGGAAAGAACTGGTATTTGGCTAAACTGCGGAAGGGCCAAGAACCCGGCCTCCATGAGAGCGGAAGGGCCCAGGATTTAGACACTGCCCACACATCTTTGAGCCCAATAAACTGTTCAAACCCAATATCAAAAGCACCTTGAGCTCAGTGGGAGTTAGTATAAGAAAATCACAAGCAATGCACTTACTGGGGAGAACATGAAGTTGAGTCCCCTTTCCAAAGATGATTTTTGCAACATTCACACTGTGATTGGGGTGCCAACAAAAACTCCTGGTGACTCTTTTCAGGAAAGTTACACATTCCTTAATGGATACTTCATCTTTCTGGGACTTAAGAGATCCCCATACTATCTTCTACTATAATAAACAGGCCTCATTATCTCTTCAGCCATCTTTCTCTGTGTCTCCTGGTTATTTTGCTTGAATTTTATGCTGCTTATTGCAAATGTGTAGAGAGGAAATTGGATGACCTCATTTAACACAGAGGGCAAATTATGAAAGCAACAATTCAGCAAACTCTGTTTCCATATCAAACACAATTCTATCATGGAAGTCAAAAATTGGCAGGTCAACCACCATTGGGTGAGAAATTCACTCTTCAGAGCCCAAAGAGAGATGGGAGCAGGTAGAGGACCCATCAGCCACACGTCTGAAACAGAGCTGCATTACAGAGGCCTTACCTGACCCTTGGCTCTGTTAGAGTGGCCATATCACCAGACCCCAAAAATGCCTCATTCTAGGACAAGCATGCGGTTTGCTGCACTCATGACAGCCCTGAGCCTGCCGGGGCAGTGGGGATCATTCATTTTGGCCCAGAGGGATCTTAGCCTTTTGGGAAATGTTCTCCTTTCACAGTCCACAGATATAGTCTCTCGCCACTAAGAGATGGACACCTGATGCCATCACCATCAGCCCTAATGGGCTCCTTTTCTACCTCACAAAGAACCAAGCCCTACTGTCTCCTCCTCATTGTCTAACTGACCCTTAGATGCTGTTTATTATGTCATTTAAAAAGGATTCATGTGGGTTGGTCATGTTTACTGGATTTAAGCAAACCTATGGAGTGATCTAGCTTGTTCCTGGTCCTTTGGCATTTCCCACAGCTAAACCATTTGGAAACAGGCTATCCTACTTTAAAGCTTCTTGGGCTGGTCATTTCATAGTTTCGATTATAACTTGTTGTAGGGCTTAATAATGCATTCAGCCAACTTGACAACACATGCCTCTTAAAATTCACTTTTTCATGGACATTTGGATGGGCCGCATTGTTCCCAAAATGGTACCATGGGGGAACTGACACTGCAGGTGCACCCCCAGGAAAGCCAGTCTCCTGAACTCCTTTTCTCTCTCCTCCCCTGTGGGGCATGTTTAAAAGTTTTTACTCCCTATGGAGGAACTGATCATTAAACAAAAGCCTTGTCATCACACCTGCCATTTTATTTCACTCTGAATTTCCTCTCAGGTGTTTATAAAGCCATCTGGGATCGTCAATTCATCTCTGAATGGTTTTTATCCCCCATTACATTTGAATAGTAAAGCTATGTTTTTAGCAAAATCTGACATGTATGGGACTAGATGTGGACATTTGTCAAAAGGGGAAAATGTGTGGGTTTCGGACTGGATCTATTAGAATAAATACATATGCAGGCATGAAAGACAAAGAAGGTAGCTTATACATATTAGTGACATTTAAAATGAGATAGATTCTCATTTTTAATAGAACGGAAGACAAGTTTGGTGGGCAAAATCACAGTAAACACACAAATCATTGCTGAATGTAGTTTAAGAGAGACTGTGGCTGTAAATAACTCATGGCCCCAAGATCTCTTCAGAAGAAAGAGAGCTAAGCTACCACATTAAAGGCAATTTGGGGTGGTCCTGTTTTGCATTTATTTATCATTATTACTCTATTCCCAACAATCATGAATGTTTCATGTGTTTGCAAAAGTCATTTTTCAAATGGTACATTTGTCTACATGTTAAATTAAATCTCCACTAACTTCCCAGGATTTATTTGTTTGGTTAAATATAAATAGAACATGGCCACTTACTGGGCTTCACCACCAGCTGGGTTCCCGTTCCAAAGAAGATTCTGGCATTATTATTGCCACAGCATTTCCTGCCTTTACTGAAACCCCTAGTAAAACTCCACCCAACATGGCACGTTGGTGAGGGGGCAGTTGGACTCCCTATGCTTACTTTTTTTTCCTGTGTCTCTGGAAATTGGTCTCTGAGGATTGGAAGAAAAAAAAAAATGGTTCGGCCACATAAAACAATACATTCTTATTTTAAAAGACCAAACTTAAGAGATTTTTCAGAACTTTTTGCATTTCTAGGCTTAAATCTGCCAAAGCTGAATCAAGCAATTTGTTAATTCTTGTTCTCACATGTGTGAGGTCAGCCTTAGACACACAGGTCTGAAGGTATGATGCAGTCTTACTCCATAGTGAAGGTTCCCAGCAACAGAGGCATCTGAAATCACATCCAGACTCCCCCCAAACTTCACGGTCCTGTGTCCTACTCACTGGCCAAGTTGTTTCAAAGCTTTCTTGCTATGCAATAGTGTCTATGTGGTAGCCAAAGAAAATGTTTCACCAGCAAAGAGTGATAAAAGGCAAATAGTCCTATTGTTTCCCAAAGAAGTTCCACCATGGACCCATGATGTTTTAGACAGACAAGGGCAGGGAGTTATGACACATCATCTCCTACCCTTTAAGAAAGCCTGGTCCTGAAATAAATGGAAGAAGTGAACCTTTTTTGTTGTAAGGAAAGGCACACCCTAGAGGCAAGGATAAGAGCACACGGGAGCCCCTTCATCACAACACTGAGCCTTGGCTGGATGGAAGTATACGTCAGGTATTAAAGAAAGGAGAGAAAGTGAGCCTCTAAGACAGCCGTCAACCGTATCAGGACTTGGTTAAAAGTAGAGCTTGAGTGACAGAACTGTGAGCTTGGAGAGAGAAGGAGACTTGATCTCATCTCCAACAGAACTGTGACTTGCTGATTCTTCAGATTTGAAGAGAAAGAATTCAAAACTGATGCTTTGACCTCTCAGCCTGGAAGCAGTGGGGGTCCAGAACAAACCCAAAGGGCTCATTCTAGAGAAGATGAAAGGGGAGGCAAATGTGGGAAATACGGGGGAGGTCTTACAAGGGCTCCTGTTTGAAAACTGAACTAACCTACCCTAAGTCGCCTCCTTGGGTCAGTTCTGCCTGACTTCTCAGCAATTTCCCCAAGTGTAGCTGTGGAGTCTCCTTTGGTAGAAAAAGAAGAAAGAAGATGTGGCTGGTAGAATAGCTGACACACAATTAAACACATAGGCTAGTAGAGGCTGTATCTACCCAGGTACAGGTATGACTAGAGCTGACATATGGCCTGGAAATGGGGTTCGCAGAACAGAGAGCCTGCAGCATCCACATGGGACAAACACTGGCACCGAAGTTTTCCCTCCTGGGATTTATTTTCACATTCGTACCATTTCCTTCTCTCTGCCGTATTATGGTAGGAAAGGGGTGACCGTGGGGTTACTGGGTCAGCCCTCAGCCCTCCTTTTCATGAGAGTGACTGTTACTTCCAGCTTGCCCTGGACACAGAACCCCACTACTCACGTACTTGGCTCTACGGAAAGCACAGTTCCGGTCCCAAAGATGAGCTTGTTTGTAGCACCCCCATAGCTCACACAGCCTTTCAGAGCCTTGCAAGAACCCACAGGAAGGGGCAGGGCACGATGGGGTGAGGATGAGCTTAGTCTCTCAGGCTCAGCACACCTCGGTCCCACCCCGGCCGAGGCCAACTTGCCAGCCATCCCTTTGGCCTCTGTATTCCGTTGACCTGCACTGATACTGCCTTTTAAGTTGGATCCTTGTAGGACTTGCACTAAGGCCCAGAGCCCGAGGTGTTGCACCAGCAAGTGACTGGAAGCTTGTAGGCATCTGCTTGCAACACAAGACCCCAGCCAGAGGCCAGGACTGGGGATGGCTGCAGGCACACTACTTTTCACCGGCTTATCTTTGCCTGTGAGCTATTCTCTTTTCTTGGATTTGCTCTTCCAGTGGAATAAGGCTGTTTCTATCCTCAGGAAAGCATTCTAACGGTTTCAGAGGGAATCAGATACTCCCTAACAACCCAGTTCTGCTCTCTTGGAGGGCTAGTTAAATATTATTCATTCTGGAAACAACTAGACCAAACAAGAGAGTTGGTGGCTGACATTGGCTCTCACTGGGAGTGAAAACCCCACTTGGGTTGAGTGCATTGTCTCCAGCAAGCCGGATTGTTCTTAAGAATACAATTTGCATGCTATGCTTCCTGTATTATTCAACTTGAGTCTCCTCTCCCTTACAGGCGCATCTCTGAGACTTACCTGGTTTTATAATTAGCTTGGTCCCAGAGCCCCAGATCAACTGATAGTTGCTATCCACACAGACACAAAAACCTTAACAAAAACCTTCACTGTCCTTCCGGGGAGCCTATTAGAGATAAATCCCAGATAAAAAGTCCAGAGCAAAGCACATAAAACAATGTAGGAATATTGACTACTGAAGATTATTTGCTCATTTAATTATATTTGATTCCCTTGGCCATTACAGATTCCACATACAGATGATGAAATTGAATGACTAAACATCCAAAGTCAATCTAGTTCTCTCTGCATATAAGAGGAGCATAATTCATAAAGTTTTCAGATTGGCGAAGTTGAACTTACTTCACCTTCCCTGATATTTTAAATAAAAATGCTAAAGACAGAAATAGATCATTTGTTTGGAGTCATAATGCATCTGATTCTCTAGTGTCTTATTTTCACTGCTGATAAGATTCTGGTCAGAACCGTGGTATTCGCATATAGATTAAACTGATTTCGTTTATTGAGTGATCGACCTGTGAGACACGAAGTCCCGACACCAGGGGCCCAGGGAGGCAGAGGCGTGGACGGCCCTACCCTGTCCAGTGGTCTGCAGTAATGTGAGGATATGTACCAATGCAAGTCAGCTGTTGACAGAAACCACCTTTTCTAAATCGCTGCTGAGTTTCCAGCACTTACTTGGAATCACTTGCAATCTGGTTCCGGCCCCAAAGAAGAGTCTGTCGCTGTTGGTAACACTGTGATACCGAGGTCTACAAAAACCCCCCTGGGGCCCAGTAAGCACCGAATAACTAGCACCAAATAACGACCAACCGCAAACATTTGGAGATACATTAAAGACACCAACACGGTGAAACTGTCCTCCATTTTCGTTCTGGTTAAATTTCATCCCCTGCGTATTCCTATGGCCTGTGCTAACTGTTTTCAATTCACAAAATAATTCACCCTGAGAAAAGAGGGAATCTCAAGCTCTCATCACAGTTCTGATTTTTTTTTGGTTTGGCTTAAATTATTTAACTTGTCTGCGCTTTGGCTTTTGTGTCCGTGAAATACGTCTGATGATGTGTGACCCTGTTTATCTTATTAGAGAGCGTTGGGAAGATAGAAGGGCGGGAGGGAGTGCAGTGGGTTACACCAGAGAAACGCGTTTTGAATAATCTGGGGGAAATGAGCTTGTCGAACCCAAGATACTACTAACACGAACAGGAGGGAATATGGCAGCTGAAGTTTATTGTCAAAATCACTAACAAAAAGCTTTCTTAGTAAAAACTGAAGGAGAATCTATCTGACTCATGTGTTTTTCCACGAGAAAGTTAGCAAACACGACCACTTAATCTGCCAGAAGACAGAGACATGGAAAAGGTCAACTGAAATCTGAGGCCTCACAGCCAGCCCGGGTGGGGGTAGGGAGATAAGAAAGAAATGCCAGCCCCTCTCCCCAAGGCAGTGAATGAGCATCAATTAGCTTCCCTGACTTGCTAATTTCCCTTTGCTGTCTGCGCGCAGCATTAAATGAAACCAGTTAAAGTTATTTTTAAAGCTAAATTTGACCGTCTTAATGGTCAATGGCAGTGTAGCTAGATCCAGAAACCATATGCTCAGTAACTCCCTGAGAAATGGGGGCACAGACCAGAATTCCTTGAAAGGATTCACAGACATCCAGTGCACAGAGATGAGAAAAAGACACTTACGTGGTGAGACAATCACTTGAGTGCCGGACCCAAAATACAGCACATTCCCCTGGCCTGTCCACAGTGGTTGACTCTACTACGAAAAGCCTGCCAGCTCTTCAGAGACACGTGTCCCGGATCCCCAGGAGGAAGCTACAGGTTCCAGACAGGAGAGGATTCAGACTCATGTATCACGAAAACCATGGTGTTCCTTACTCCATGGAGACCTTCCTCCACAGGTGCTTCCTCATCCAAGGCCCCCTGGCCCCGGCCTTCCCATAGACAGTGGTAGCCCCAGGTGGCAGCCTCCATCTCCGTGGGGACTCTGCTGGGACCTGGCCTCAGGGAGGATTCCCTCAGGTGCCTCAGCAACTTGAGGATCACTGAAAGAGCTAAGAAGCTCCTCAGGAATACCGCTGCCAGGCCCAATAGGCAGGTGGCAGCATGTGGCGGGGTTGAGGCTGGGGTGGGCATCGCAGCCAGGAATCCAAGGAGAGAGAAAGGAGTTTGCGGTGGAAGGAACAGACCTGGAGTGACAGGGCCTGAAGAGACAAGTAAGAAGGAGTAGGTACACACCAACAGCTGATGTCAAAATCTGTCATGCTCTGCTTTGCTGGAACACACGAGTTCTAGGGGAAAGACATGTTCCTGGCTCTGTCGGTTGCCCTGACCTATTTAGGGCTGTTCTTACCTCCTGTAACCATCTCTCACGTACAGCTGAGAAGGCCCCCACTACAGACGAAGCTCATCTCCCCTTCTTATTCCCATATCACAGAGCAATCTGACCAAATGTTCTACACGAGGGGGCAGGAATAGCAGCCACAAAAAGATTCTCTCTTTCTAATTAGGCTGTCAATCTGTTTAGCTAATAAGTCGAATGAAGTGTCTTAATCTCTTCCAAGGAAAGGAGTCATATAAATGCAAAATAGCAGCAGCAATAAGTCAAATGGCGTGCTGGGTATCTCTTTGTGTGAATAGAAGGAAAACTTTCTGTGTGGCGAGGAGACAGACTCGGGGAAAAAACACAACAGCATTTGTTTTTATTAGGCTGAGTCTATACAGCACAAAGTAAAACAGATCTGGCAATTATTTAGGTCATGTGACAGTCAATTCAGGCAATTCTGAGCACAGAGAAGGTGTCTCAAGGAAGTGCCTAAATATCTAGACCAGCTACGGACGTTAATCAAATTAACTGGACAGCTGTGCTGTGTAGACACAAACTAATAAATGTACCTTGAAATGGTTCTTCTGAAAGGGTTACATTTTATCAATTGAACCTTAAAACCGGTCCTGTATTTATACCCCGCCTTCTTCGTTTTGGCACCGCAATTGACATTTCCCATTTTTTCTTACAAAACATGCCTTACAGTTAGAGCCAGGAAAGTAAGGGTGACCTTCTCCCTGGAGAGTCTTATCAGGTTAACGCACGGAAGCTCATTTAGAAATTCATTAGGTGTCTGGGAGGTGAGAGCTGGTCATTCTAGATTAAGGGCTTTCTCTCAGGTGGTAAAGGACTTACGGGGAATAACGGTGAGTCTTGTTCCAGTCCCAAAGACGAGTCTGTTTGTCCCAGAAATTGGCACAGTGTTTCTGCCCAGTACAAAAACTCTGTACTCTGCTAAATTTCCTTCCTCTTATTCCTCTATAAAGCTGACTTCCATAAAGCTATACACATTGCAACTCCTACTTGATGACAGCCTTCTAAAAATCATCCTAATGGAAAATGCGGTCTTCCATGTTTCTTGACCAAAAAAAAAAAAAAAAAAAAATCAAGTCCCAACAGTTTCTCTTCTGTCCTCCCCCATCTCCCCCTCCCACAAAGAGCTTGCCGTTTCCATGCTTGAAAGACAGTTTTCTCTCTGAACAACAGTTCTTAGAGAATTCTAGTGGCCACATACATGGTTTCTACTCTAGTAAACTCTCAAGAAAAATCACTTTTTGTTCTTTTTTTTTTTGAGAAAAATTTTTTAAAGACTTTATTTGTTAGAGAGAGAGAGAGCGAGAGCGAGCACAGGCAGACAGAGTGGCAGGCAGAGGCAGAGGGAGAAGCAGGCTCCCTGCTGAGCAAGGAGCCTGATGTGGGACTCTATCCCAGGACGCTGGGATCATGACCAGAGCTGAAGGCAGCCACTTTTTTTTTTTTTTTTAAGATTTTATTTATTTATTTGAAAGACGGAGATCACAAGCAGGCAGAGAAGCAGGCAGAGAGAGGGGAGGAAGCAGGCTCCCTGCTGAGCAGAGAGCCCGATGTGGGGCTCAATTCCAGGACCCTGGGATCATGACCTGAGCTGAAGGCAGCCACTTAACCAACTGAGCCACCCAGGCCTCCCTCACTTTTTGTTCTTGTGACCCTCTCACATTGGATGTTTTTATTTCTCCAAGGTCAGCCAGGCTTATATTCTCTCAGTTTGAGTCTAGAATTTCCAGACCCAGCTCACCTCCAGTCTTGCCCCTCTTTCTGCCTCTAGATGAAACCGAATGGATTAAGGAAGACTCTATTAGCCGGGTGTTACACACACCCTACTAAGTAGTACAGAAGGAGAATAGAAGCAAAAAGTAAAAGTCCTTGGTTAGAAGCTGAGAAGGCGGAGGAGAGTCTCCAAAACACACGACTGTAGTGGGCAACCGTGCCTCAGTTGGAAACATTCAGACCCACCTGCTTTTACTCGTAGAGTTGTCCCCTGCCCAAAGATGAGTTTTCCTGTGGTGCCAGAGCCACACTCTAGTGCTGGCCTTTACAAAAACTTTAAAGGATGTAATTTTCTCCCTTTCCTTCCCCTCAGTAACTTGATCTAGTAATAGTAACTGATATTTGTTGAAGACTTAATATGTTCCAGCCCGTAAGCAAAGCCCTTTGTAGGTGTTAACTCTTTAATTGCATAACCATTCAGCGAGTTATGTAGTATTATTATCTCCATTTTACAGATGAGAAAAATGAGGCATAAAGGGATTAGAGAGCCTGCCCCAGGTAGCACATCCAGTAAATGGCAGAATTCGGTTTGCCCAGGCAGTTCGATTCTAAAATTCATGTTCTTAAGCTCTACACTATTACTCATTTTCTCTATTTGGGGTTCTCCTTTGAAGTGTGTATGTCAGTAACATTGACAAAATATTTAGCTCACTGACCCTACTAAATGTACCCTGTGCCTGTTCTCCTGAAAGGCATACATTTCATAAACTGAACATTAAAACTGATTCAGTATTTATACCCAGTCTCTTCATTTTGGCACTGCAATTGACATTTCCCTTTTTTCTTTTCTTTTTCTTTCTTTCTTTTTTTTTTTTTTGCAACACAGGTCTTACATTTAGAGCTGCAAAGGTAAGGTGACCTTCTCCCTGGAGAGTCTTATCAGGTTAACACACAGAAACTCATTTAGAAATTCATTAACACCTATATCAAAGATGCCTTTCCCGAAGCCTCTTGGCTCCACAAACTCCTCTTCTTCTCCCTGAGCTTCGCCAAGCCTAGAACTGTCCTGGGAGCTAGCCCCAGCCAAAGCCACAGCAAACACCACTGGGGACACAGCCTGGTCTCGTGAAGCACAATTCCAAATAGGGTAGATGGTCTCTAAGATGTTCCTGAAGATTCCTGGAGAGAACTTCTTGGGGGAGGCCAGAATTACGATGAAACCAACTCCCTCCTGTTACTTCAGCAAATCCACTATAAGCTTATAAGCCAAAAAGGGCTGAGAGAGGCAGTAATTCTACGGCAAGTCTGAGTCATTCTGGATTGCCCACGGTGGGGAGGCGCTCTCCAGGGTGGCCATGGGGATGGCCCTGAGTCCTGGGAGTTCCCAGCAGCGCTTGACTTATCTTTGGCAGGTGGGACACAATACTTACAATGGCCCATGTGACGATGGCATCGTGTGGACAGAGAAAGCTAAGCATACAGTGCATGTTCCCATCCTCTCCAACTTCTAGTGCTCCCTAGTGGCACTATTTTGGGAATGGGCCCTCCTGTTTGCTCCAGGAGGAATCAATCAAATACTCCAACTGCCTTCCTACCATACCTTTCTGGGTCCCTCTATCTAGTTATTTTGATTGAAGGGTAAGCAAGGGCTCAGCTCGGGTGGGCAAGAGAAGAACACTACCCACGAGGGCACATTTTAAACATTAGGGCCAAACAGGGAGACAGTTTCTGAGATATTTCAAACTGCACAGACAGGTTTGAGAGAGTTAATTTGAAGACTCACTTGGATTTACTGCCAGACTTGTTCCCAATCCCCAAATCAGCTTACGGTTGTTGCCAGTATTACACAGCCATAGGAAGCTTTATAGAAACCGACCAGGCCAATGTCTATCAGGAAATCCCCTTCAATCCACAAATCCAGGCAGCGTGCTCCTCCAGCTGGGACCCTGGCCAAAGAGGCAGCGGAGGAGACTGTTTATTATTGTGGTCAATTCATAGCATGGCCGGATGGAAAGGCTCCTCTCAGATTAAATAGTTCATCTTTCCACCTTCAGCCCGAGCTGCCCCCTGACCAGCAAGGAGGGGTGCAATCCCGGTAAACCCACTGAAGAAAGTTTCTCCCACTCCAGTGCTGACCCATCCCTGCACTCAACACAGTCAGAACTTTCTGACCTAAGGGTTAAGACAGAAAAGACAAGGAATCTGTTACTCTCCAGCCCGTTTGTTCCTATGCCAGGTGACCACACACGTGCCCATGTTCACATGTGCCTACAGCATATGTATACACTGTATCATCTCAGAATTACTCAGAATTAACATAAAAAATAAAACTGGGTGGAGAAAACAGCCCCCAAATGAAGCTCAGAGCTACAGCTTCTTTTAGAAATTAGAGCATTCATTATGGATTCAGCAGAGATACTCACGGGGTTTGACCATTAACCTTGTTCCCCCTCCAAATGTGAGCGCGCTGCCTGCATTATTATTCACACAGTGATCTTCAGCTCAGCGAAAACCTCCTAGAAACTGTACTAAGTTTTCCCTAAAGATCTTCTGGAAGGAGCGATACCAGCAGCACAGAGAATATTAAGTAATTGTCACAGTAATAACCTGGCACAGAATCCTAGGATTTCAGGACTGTTTCCACATTGGATAAATGAAGGATATTCTTTCTAAATAGTCTAAAGAGGGAGTTTTCCTGCCCAAGTCCCGAATGCTGACGGCCAGAACCCTAGCAGATCCTCTGTTGTTTTAGATAATAGTTCTCCAGGGGGTTCTCAGGATCATATTCATCATTTGGACAAAGTAGGAGCGGATCGTGTCCATGGCACCAAGCCCAAGCAGTCAGAGATACTGTCATCAGCGTGGGAGAGACTGAGGGCAGCCGCTAGAGCACCCCTGGCAGGAGGGGTCAGGATTCTGGTCTACCCCTCAAGGTGCTGGAATCAGACACCTCTGACCGAGGTCCAGCTTGTGGAACATCAAAGGAGATTCCCACCTTTTCTCATTCCAAAGAGCTCGAGACAGTTGCAGGCACTGGCCAGCCCTGAATTCTGACTCCAACTCCAGACCTTATCGCTCCCTGCTTAGAGGGTCACTGGAAAAAGGACACTTTCCTTCTTTGTCTTGGGGTAAACTTTTTCTCTTCTTTCTGTCCCTTTCCCCAGGTAACACACCTTCTGCACTAGCATGAAATCTCTCTCTTATTGGTAGCTTCTCTTATTCTGTCTAGGTGGTCCTTTGGGATCTCTCTTAATTTGAAGGTAACCTGAAGGAAAATCTGAGAAGGAAGCTCCATGGGCACCACTGCTGAGGGGACAGCATGGTTGCCTCCCTTTTCCTCCCCTCTGGCTGCCTGGAGGACCAGGGGCTTAACAAGCAACAATCAGGAACTGGCCATTGTGATGGGAAAGCAAGTAACACGCAGGTAATATGGCAGTCCATAAATTTCCTACTTGGATTTAGTCAATCTTGTTCCTCCTCCTGAGAAGATCTTCCTGTGGACGCATCCCTCCCCCCCACACCCATTACAAAAGGATCCCCTTTCTTCCTACTTTGCTATTTGCCTGCTGGATCTCTTACCCAAGCCTCTTTAATTTTTAAAAAGGGTTATAATTTCTCAAGCTCTTCCTATGAAATTAAGTCTGGTGTCACCTCTGTTGGGTGTCCTGGCTAAGACATTGTGAAACTCAATTTGTTTCATGTGTGCAAGTCTGTTTATAGTGGTGGGTCCATGATGACTGATTTATGGACACAAAGTATAGGTGTGGGCTTGTGTAAACATTCAGGGGAAGTAGGTGTCCCATTCGCCTAGAGCAGAGCATTTGTGGAAGGGAGCAGCTGAGAATAAATTTAGAGAATGTAAATGGCCCAGGTTTTAGAGAGTCTTAAGTGACAGGCTAAGAATTGGACATAACAGTTTCTCAAAATATGAATACCCACATGAAATGTTGAGTTGGACAAGGGGAAAGGCCAAAAGAAAGGTAAGAAAAGTGAAAAGTGTGGGATGAGAATACAGTTTTTAAAAGAAGAGAATAAGAAACAAAGAATTCCTACTGTATTTAGATGGTCTCTCAATATCTTTAGCTAATAAATATTTTTCCAATGATTAATACAATTCTGAGGAAAATGGTGATAAGTCCATCATAGTGAGCCTCGGAACTCTCCTTTACCCGCCCCTGTCTGGGGTAGAGAGACACAGAATTTCCACTTTGGTTAGCAATAATGACTATTTCCCTCATTTTACCTTTTCTTGACCCTCTAACACCAACACCTTTAAAAATAAAGTCTTGTCTGTATACTCACTTGGTAAAACCTTCAGGCTAGTGCCTTTGCCAAAGATATATTGGTTGCCTCCTAAGTTAGTCACAGTGTTATGTGGCTCTACATAAACCCATATAAGGTTACCATTTCTTGGAATAGCTTTGCTGTCAATAAGTAGGACATCGTATGCTCTTCTCCACTGGAAGGTCCTGTCCTCATGTTTTTCTAAAAGGGATTTACTTGAGATAATATCTCCATTTAAAGAGAAAATCTTCACTGCTTTGATGAAGTCTGAGTTTGCAAAACTTCCTCAATTTCATGCTATGTTTATCTTAAGTGTATTTATTAAGAGGCTGTTCTAACAAACATGTCAGGATTTAAACATCTAAATGAGTGTTGACCCCTTTGAAGTAGTCCCTTTAGGACTCTCCATGAGAATCAGTTTACGAGGCACATGTACCCAGCGATGACACGATTTTATATTCATACCTCATTTTGGCACCAAAATAGTGCCAGTAACGGGTCTGAGTCCCTCCTTTCTTTAGAAATCATAGCTCTGAGAGGCTTTTGATTATTCACAGAAATGAAATCCACTTTCAAAAGATAAAGCCATCATGGATGCTACAAAAAGAATATACCCTTAAAAAAAAAAAAAGAAAAGAAAAAAGAAAAAAAAAAAGGTTGTGCTTTGACCTTTTAGGGCAGATTCAAAAGCGGAAGGGAGCCACCAGCCACTTTCAGCTGAGTGGATTGCCTGGTCCACGCATTTAAATATATCAACTCTCTTTGTTAACAAATCAGCCCCATCACCTCAGTGTCACACTTCCTTCAGGCACAGAGGGTTGTTGAGGAGAAATACTATGAAATGCAAAGTGGCAGGCGTTGTGGCAAGTAACTCCAACAGGAAAGAGAAAAATAACAACAAAAAACAAAACCACACACCACTGAACTCTGCAAGCGTGGGGACAGCCCGTACCTCTTCGATACTGCTTTCTATAATCCATCTTTATTATTCCTTCCCTGACAGCTGCATGACTGGCTTGAACACAGAGAGCCCTGTGGAGCTGGGGAGATTTCTAAAGTCCTGGGGTTCTCAGCTCCTCCCACACGGTCAACTCAGCCAGGCTTTGTCCTCGGGGCGAACAGGGGCTATCCTGTCTCCAGAGGAAGTTTTCCTCTGCTCTTCTCCCACAGGAGGAAAGCCACGAGAAGTTGTAACCGTGCTGCCCAGCTCTCACCCGAGTCCTCAGTCTACTTGCCAGATTTTTCAGTTCTACCCCCAGGGGACATGGGCATCAACTCAACTGGGTCCCCAGCACTTATCTGTTAAGGACACGCTTCCCTGGCTCCACACTCCAGCTCGTGTCGCCTCCCTTTCCTTTGGCTTGTTTCTGTCTCTATCACAACGCTTTTCTTCCTCTTATCTCTGCCTCTTTCCTAAAGCCTCAACGTGCTCTGTGGACCTTCGAGAAACACTGCCTGCAGTATTAGTACAATTTATCAAACTGCCCATAGACCTGATAACCAAATCCAGCCTCTGGGGAAACGCGTCTTCATATCTGGCTCACACATCCGACATAGTTAACTGCACGCCAAATGAAGCAATTAAATTCAGCTGGGTTTCAACAGGTCCCATTGGATTCCCTTCCAGAAAGGACAATTAGTTAACCACTAGAACTCACCAGGTGTGACCAGAAGGGAGGTGCCCTTGCCGAAGTAGAGGTTATACCCGCTGCCGAGATCCACAGTGTGTTTTCCCTAAACAAAAAGCCCTTTGCAGTAACCACTCTGCTGTCTCCCTCATGTGGCTCTCCATTGACTCTAATGTCTGAAAACCAAACACACACTAGTCACATTGACTGTGGCTCGTCCATAAGATGGGTGCGGAGGTCACCCACTCACCACGGTGAGGAGGGCAATCACTCCCGAGAACTGCCCTCCTAGGGCCAAGAACCTTGTTTCATGTCACGATGTCCAGAGTTTTCCAGCAGAGGGAAGTGCCCGTCTAGACTGAGCACAGCAGGCAGCATGGACCAGGAGCAGCTCTGGGGGCTCATGGGTGAAGGGTGGGAAGACACCAGAGAAAGGGGTTGTTGAATATTGCTTCCTTCACTCTGGGTGGTATTCGAGTTGCACTCACTGATTTAGTTTCTGAGACCCGCGCAGCCCAGCACTTACTTGGTTTAATGGAGAGCTGAGTGCCTTTTCCAAAGATGAGCCTTCCTTGGCCACCTCCATAATTCACACAGCCATATGGGCCCTTACAATAACCAGTGGGAGGGGGGAGGGGACTGAGAGGCACCCTGGCCAAGGGAAGCCACTTTCCCCTTTGCTGGGAGCCTCAGCACTCCACAGCCTCAGCTCCCAGATCCTTGGCAGGGTTAGGACATTCCTCTAAAAGTAACAGCTGACTGTGCAGAGAGATCTGAGCTGGATCTTAAACTACCCGTTTTGCTCCCAGAACACTGGTATCCTGCTCATGCCTGAGACACATGGAACAATCACAAGCTCAGGCAGAGACATGCCAGCTAGCACAGGTGGCCAACACGGGGTGGGTTGGGGGAGGAGTGATTATTTTAGGGACCAGGAGCACCATGCCACTCTCAGAGCCATAGTTCTAATAAAGAATATTAATGAAAACAACAACAAAACCAACAAAACCCAAAAGACACATTAAGATTGCTGTTTGCACTCCTTCTGGACTGGAGGGGTTCTTACTGAGGAAAACCTGATTTCTGGGTTGTTAGGTCTTTTTATTTGTCTTATCACAGAATAGGGATGCTGCCTACTATCCTTAGCATTTCTTTGTATCCAGAGCCAATGAACACCTGTGAAAACCTCTACTTCTTCATGCCTGTCCTGAGGATTGCCTAATTCCATTGACTGGCAGACTTCCCATCAGCTCAGGCCCAAAGAAACGAGGTGCCTGGATCCAGGGGGCAGTGTCAGTGTCTTAATCCCATTAAAACTGAACCAAAGACAACCACCACTCTCCCCAGTGTTTGAGATTGCCCCGTTCTCCTCACTCACTTGGCTTTACTGTGAGTCTGGTCCCTGCTCCAAAGCGAAGGTCGTAATTATTGACACAGTCACACGCCCTTTAACAAAAACCTCCTGGGGCAGCCCTGCAACCAGGCTCCCAGCGTTGCAGGCACTATGGGGAGAGGTACCGACCAATACCACACAACAGGACAGTCCTATTCTCCTGAGAGGAACCCAGCCACGCTGTCAGGCTTCTCGCCTCTAAAAGTGGGCACGTCTCAGCTCACTGAGCACAGCTCATCGAGACCCCAAATTGGCACTCTGAGACATCTAATCAGCTTTCAAACAAGTTCCTGAGCTGCGTATAAACCCATGCCACAAACAAATCATGCCCAAACACACTGTTTGTCTTCAGGGACCACTAGGTATGAGGTACTGCCCGGTGGAACGCTCCAGAACTTCTATAATTTGCATCTTAATTACGGGTTCAAAATACTCAGGCTACTCATCTATATAATTTCACGTGAATTATCACGTAATCATCTCATAATTGGCAAATAATGACACAGAGCAGAGCTTGCGGGGAGAGGGTGGGCATTTGACTACGTGTTCGGAGGGTCACGGTTTTGCTTTTAGTGCACTGAGGGTCCAACCAAATGACTCTTCCCAGGAGTGGAATGTGTAGGATGTTCAGCAGGTTTCCTTAGAGTCTCTCCAAAGCAGTCATTAGCAGGTCATCTAACCCACTTCCTCTCATTTATAACGTATCACCCCTGAGAAGTTATCAGAACAAGCAGGACTCTCTATTCTCCATTTGAGAGTCCCTTTCATTCAGCTGCCTGGAGTGACAAAGTCCTGATGATGAATTAATTCCCAAACCCACTGTTCCAAAGGAAACACACCAAGTGTGAAGACCGAAGAAGCTCGGAGCAAGGAGAAGTCTGTTTTCACAGGTGGAAGGAAAGATTCAGTAATGGAAATAAAAAGAACACAGGTTCTGACTGAACGCAGGTATCCCCAGAGAGATCAGCTCTGCTGGAAGGAAGGAAGGAAGGACTACGTCCTGCCAGGACAGCCCCTCTCCACTACCCCTTGTTTAAAGCAACACACGGTTAGGCTACCTCAGGGCTCCCATCACCTACCCAGGGTGACCTGAAGCCTCCTTCCGGTCCCAAAGATGAATTTCCCAGCACCGTCAGTGGTCACATGCGAGATGCTCCATAACAAAAGCCTGCTGCTGGAGTTTCCCTCTGGTCTCCACCCTCCCTGGCTTACACAGAGCTCTCTCCATGACCTCCTCCCAGATGTGCAGCCAGGTGGGCCCTCAGGAACCCATTCCACTTTCCAGACACCGCAGTTGTGGTCGCTAGGAGGGCTGCAGAGCTCTGGTCAGACACCTGCTTGGCTAACCCTACCTGCCCGTGACCCTCTTTGGCCTCAACTGATCGTGGGGTGCTGGCAAGTTGATTCAAGCCAAAAAGTTGTCAAGTTAAACTCTGCAGACTCTAGGAATTAAACGCTTCGTCCTTTTCCTCTCTGGGTTTTATGTTAATGGATCCCTCTTGTCAGACTTGATGAGTGATGGGGCTCAGAAATCAAATGATGAATCACTGTTCTAATATAAGGTCGTGAAGTCAGGCAGAGAAGAGGGCATGACGGCAGAAAAAGAGAAGCAATCAAACCTCCACATGCACAGCCATTTCCACAATGCCTATGGAAATCATTCGCACGGCAAAGGTGCTGCTAAGAAAGCAGCCCGAGGATGTTCTGCCCCCATCCTAAGTAGTCCCTTTGTCTGCTGAAGCCCAGAATTTCCAATGGCCTCTTAATCAAACACAATCACAAAAACACCCAGGAGTCCTCCGAAGCATAGGCTGTATTATCAGGGGATGATCACAGGCTGTAGCACCCCCTCACCTACACAGTTACCCCCCTCTTTGTGTGTGATGGTGCCACTGAAGGCCGTGGTACCAGAGACTCATCAGCAGTGGTTGGAAATGTCCCTGTGGGGACTCTATTTAGATCCCCGCATCCCAGGAAGAGGAACTTACAGGGCTGGATGACGAGTTGGGTGCCTTTCCCAAAGGTGAGTCTGTTAGCACTCCCTCCTATATTGGCACCCCGAGTCAACCCTTTACAGAAACCTCTCGGCCAGAGACCCATGCCCTGAAGCTCTCAGAACCTTCACAGCAGCTCTGAAGCCCACGAACACCGGAGAGCTCGTAGGCCTGGCTGGTGCTGTTGGTCATTTCTTCCCCTCCCTCGTTGCTTTCATAAAAGCTCAAAAGACACACGTCCATGGGAAGGGGCCCAAGGACGAGGACTGTGAGTGCCAACACCCAGCTACCGACTGTGTCATGAGAATGGTCGTGGCCGCAGATCTCTCCTGTCATGTAGGAGAGGATGGCTACGCTGGAGATCCTTACTTACAGACATTTAAAGGGACAAGGAAAGACGTCGTGGTTTGTCTATCTGGAATCTAAAACAGGACAACTCAAAGGTCAGGCTAGAACGCATAATAGGAAAAGACATAAATACCTCACATCCCCTTAGACTTACTGGGCCTGACTGTTAAATGAGTCCCGGTCCCAAAAGTCAGCTTGTCCCTGCTGCCAGTCTTCGCACTGTTGTCAGCAGCTTTACAGAAACAGGGCAGGCACCTGTCATGAGTGTCGCCTTGCCAGCCCATCTGCCTGGCTTTCCCCTGACATGACCCAGAAATGCCCTCCGAGCTCTCACACCGCCCTCAGTCGCAGGCTTGGGAGAAGTCACTAAGCTGGAGACTACACACTAAGGTTTCCATTTTGGAGTCTAGACACAAAACAGCAGGCAGCGTGGTCCATGGAGACACCAACATTTAAAAAAGATTTTTTTTAAATTCTACTTTAAAGCTCTGGGTCACACCAGTTAACTGGTGTGATTGACTTTCTCAGAGGCCACACTTGGTGATTCTTAAGCGAATCACACTCGAGAGGTGCTTATGGTGCACCTGAAATCTTGCTTTGTCTTTCTTTAGAATCGAATATTTCTAAGCCAGAAAGTTGACCAGATATGGGACGAAACTCTTGTTGGGTTGGGGTGGGGGGCAGAATGTGTTTAATACTCACAAGGCTTGACTGTCAAAATGGTTCCTGAGCCAAAGATGGCCTGTTTCCCACAGCATGAACCTCTTCTACAAAAACCACATGGGCGTGGGTGCACGTGGGGTGGGGTAGGGGCCAGTGGCTTGGCCCTGGAAACAGAGGACTGTTCCATTTTGCTTTTAGGAACTGCTGGTGTTTGGCCAAGAAGACAAGGACGTCGGAATAACTGCAGAAACTTTTAAATGTGGTAAGGTCGATTGTGTATGGAATTAGGCTTCTCTGCTCCTCGGCCTAGATAAATGTTGCAATTCTTCACTGAAAGGAACACTCTGAAGGGCTAGTGTATCTTTTCTTCCAGGGCCTTTCTAGCCCTCTAGCCAGAATTTTCTTTCATCTCATTAATCCTAATCATACTCCCCTGTTCCAAACCATTCTACTCTGCTGTGATGTCCTCTAATTTCAAAACCCATAGAAACTACCAACCACTAACAATTTCTGGAAGCGCTGCTTGGAAACAAACTCATCAGAGCTGGCTTCCACACCCAGTTCTCAACTACTGGGGCTCTGAGTTGGTTTAGGGCCATTCTGACTGTCCCCTGCTGGGTACAGCATTCTTACACTGAGTTGCTCTCAGCGGAGCAGCAAAGGGGGACATTTCCCTCAGTGTGTTATGTTTTGACCCAGGACGATTCCCTGAACGCTTCTGGCTACTATGGCATCTGTGGCTGGGAGCCGATTGACCATTTCCAGGTCCCCAGATCCCACTGCTCAGGCCTCACTTTGTAACTTGGGGACACTCTCTGAGCTCCCTGTCCCTGGATACAGAATGAGGAGAGTACCGCTTTTTCTATCTTATCTGGACAGGAGAGGAGAAAAAGCTTGGATGTCTAAAGGTGCTCCAACTGGCCTAGCTGGTAGGCGTTTTATCACATACCTTGCATTGGAAGGGCCTCAAATAGCCAAATCCTCAATTTCGTGCCTTTAAGGTCTGATGCGGCAAAAGGGAGTGGGGAGGGGGGAGAGAGGGAGAGGGAGATTCCTCTAGGTAAATGAGTAGTTAAGACAGTTGGAAAATGCAGACTTGGAAAGGCTCTATACATTTGGTTTTTGCTTTATGCTGTATGCTTTTCTTTCCATTTTGTGAAACTGTCTTTGGTTACAAAGTGAACATATTCGAATTTTCCACAGCTTTTAATTTCAGGTGCAAGAAATGTATGTGCCCTATATTTTCCCCATTACTCTGTGTATGTATATCTAGTATCCCTCTCTTTCTCCAACCTCTGGACATAGTTGTTTTTAACAGTTAATTCTGTGCCTTGCCCAAACTGTAATTTACTAAATGCAGATGTGCTGCTGTACTGATAAACTACCGGAAAACAAAAAACAAAACAAAAAAACCCCAAACCCTTGAGTTTTCCAAGTTTAAACTTTCCCCTTGGCATCAGTGCTTACTTAGTGTTGCCATTGAGTAAGCCTGCCCCACCTAGAACATCAGCTCTTAGCACCTTTCCAAATACCTTTGCCATCTGCAAAAAGAGTCACACGCTGGACCAATTTTGTAAAATTATACTGCTTGGCATTCTGTCTGCCTGTCTCTCTGGGTCTCCTGGCTGCTTGTCTCTTTGACAGCCTATATTTCTACCGTTTCTCCCAAACATAATGCAGTACTCAAAGTGAAAATTATCATGCGAGATAAAAGGGAAGATGAAGTCATCCTGTCTGAATTCTCTTCACATGTCACATTAGCGCACGATGGCAGCAGCAAAAACAGAATTGTGAATCATATTTTCTAGTTTTGGATTAAAGATTCAAGACTGAAGTTCCCCCAGAAAGCTCAGATATTTGGTTGACACCCATCTCTACCTCACTTATGAGAAAAAACAGATAGAAATTCTCGTGTCTGAGCCTGCATGGTCTAGTATGTACCCCACCCCCCCACCCCAGTCTTATGCAGGAGACCTGGAAATTAAAGTATAACTGATTACCTGACCAAGGACAATGTACTTACTGGGTATAACAGTGACTTTAGTTCCCGTCCCGAAGATTAAGTTGTTGCTTCCATAGTTGGACACACAGTGTGCTAAGTCATTACAAAAACCATTGCTCCAAACACTTTAAAGTGTACTGTAAACCTCCCCCATTTCTTATCCCCCCCCCCCCCCCTGCAATGCTTCTATGGCTCAAAGCCACCAGGGACTCTTTGGTGCCTTTCCTGCTGGAGCAACTGAGAGAAACTGAGATAAAAGGCTGTAATTAGGAAAGGCTTGACATGTGAGGTCTGGCTTGATTTTTCTGCCAACTTTTCCTTTGGAGAGAACAGAAATCCTCTTTCTCTCTGTGGGTGCTGTCAGTGACCCCTCAGGTCCAAACCCAGTGATGAGTCTGGACTCCCCTGCTGTCTTGGTCATCTTTACTCCATCCCATATTTCAGTTTTCTCCCAAATCGTCTCATTTTCCTTCTCTAGCCTTCTGACCCATTTCCTCTCAGTTGACAGCTGTCCCCCCGCCCCCGACTCCATTTGCAGCTCCTGTGGCCTGGGCCACAGAGGTCCAAACGTCTCTGGTCAGTGCAGAAGTGAAGGGTGAGCCAGGGGACAGCCCGCTCCCCCTCCCCACCCTCCCAGGGATTTCAGGCTGGGGAAATAAAGACCTGTCAAGCCATAAATCGTTCTTGGGGTGGAGGGGAGGGACTCTTAGCTATGTTCCAGAGAAGGTTATCCCCGGCAGCAGAGAAAGAGAGGAGCAGACTTTTGACAACTCATGCTGGCATTTCAAGGCCTTGCTCAACACAATGGTGATGGAAAATTTTCTTTGACTTACTTGAAACGACCGTCAAACTTGTCCCTCTCCCAAAATAGAGCTTCTGGTTACCGGTGTTCCACTGTGATAGGAAGCTCAACAAAAACCGGGCAGATGAGAGAGCCCGCGCTCACACCTGGGGCCCCGCCCGGCTGGCCGGCCCTAGGAGCAGGCAGACTGGTGGGCAGACCATCTCTCTCCCTCGGCAGGCAGGCGTGGGAGCAAAGCTTTCCTGGAAAAGGAGCTTCAGGGCTTTGAGCAGCTGTGACCATGTATTGCTGGAGGGACTGAGCCCTCCTGAGAGGGGATTAGAGGAAAGGCTAATGTGCGTCTTGTGATGCTCGTTGCCTAATTAAAGGCGTAGGCCATTTGTTTTATGCCTGGGCATTTAAAAAATTCTTTTTCTTTAAAGATTTAATTTCTCTCCTGATGATCATATGATTTTGAAGTGAATTTTAATTAGGTCTCTTGATTACATCTTTTGAGTCGGGGAAAGATTTTATTTCTTGGTGAGATTTCGGGAACAGTCCATTGTCTCCAGATTAGCTCAGCCTGAGGCTCTGATCACCTAGCTCCTTTCCAACCCTGCTTGTTTCCCTGCACACCCCAGTTATGCACAATCCATTGTCCATCCCTCCACCCCACCTTGTCCCCCATGTACAGTGAGGCTGTGTGGGGAGGACACAGCTTGGTGACATGTTTTTCAAATGGCCATTTGCAAGCCCCAAGCTCTGTATGCTAACTTTTAAGAACTAAAGCTACATCTGCCACTCTTCGACCTTCTTTGGTCTTACTAGAGTTAATATACCTGGATTCTCTGTGTGTGGCCCTCAGCCACCATGCCACCTGCATAGCCCTCTGAGGCACATGATGACTAGCCCCACCAAACTCCACAGGCAAAGTCCCAAGGAGACTTACTTGGAATGACTGAAAAGCTTGTCCCCTGCCCAAATGTCAGCTTGTTGTTAGAGCTTGTCACACAGCCACCCAACCCTTTGCAATAACTGGCAGGTGACTTACAGATCTCAGACCCCGATCTCACTTTGCCACTTCAAAAGGCATCTCAGGTATCTATGGGATGTGTGAGTGTGTGGCCGCAGTTAGGCCATATTCTGTAGGCAACAGTAGGAAACTCGCTACCAATGCGTGCTTCTCCACCTTGGATTCCAATTTCTGACACGCTGCCGGTCTGAAAAAGCATCAGTGAGCTCTGGTCTCCTCCTCCCTTCTCTGTCACTGCCCCCTCCACAAAATACCCCAATCTGCATCTCATTTCCATCTCCAAGCTCTAGCCTGGTGACACCAGGTCCTCAGGCACCATCGATCTGCCTTCTCTGAGACAGCATACGTTCCCCAGCGCACCGTGATTAGAAGACTGGAAATGCCAGGCTCTCAGAGGCTGAGATGTGGACTCCTTGCTCCTTATCTCTGGTCAATATGTTGTCCTCATTTGTCTGGCTAATGAAGAGCTGACCTTTCTAAGTGGATGCGTTTTGCTGAGATGACAAGGGCCCGGAGGTTCACAACCAAAGCAGAGCTCTGAAGGCAATTTGGGCCTTTCGGACCCTGTTGGCATATTTCAGTCAAAAGCATCCCCAGCTCAAATGTCAACCTCTCGGCTTTGGCTCCCGTACGTCTGGACTTGGAGAAACTCAACAAACCCTGGGCAGTTGGTCCAACAGACTCCCTACTCACTTGAACCAGGCTTCCTTGGGGGCATCTTGCTCATTCAGGTTGATCATACCAACCCGACCCTGTGCCTTAGAATAGCGCCGGCACATTCTAGCTCCAAACCCACCTGGCATGAACAGATGCTGCCACTCAGTGGAGCAGATAGCCTTGGGGCTGTCAGACCATCTTCCCTGCACATGCAAAGCAGGGGCTCTCTGCTTCCTAGTCTACACCTGCACAGAAAAACATGGTCTCTGCTCTCATCCCTTTGGCATGGGGGACCCTGCCCTGGATGGAAAGCCTGGGAAAACAGAGCACCTCGAAATACCAGTGGGAGTGCTGACATCCTGCTCTTGGACCCACCTCCCCATCCTAGTCTTATCAGGCCACCATGAAAGATATATTCCTACCTGGTTACCTCTCCCCCTTTCCATCTCTCATGCCTTCCATTTCTCATTTCTGAGCACCCACATGGCTCCAGACTCTCTTCACTCCATTTCTATTTCTAATGACTCCATTAGAATCCCTGCAAAAAAGACCCAAGAGGCCTAACGTGCAAAAATGCATGGGGGACACGGAGTGTGGGGTCTTTCCAGCTTGCCTGGCTTCACGGTTAGTCTCATCTCCCTCCTAAGTATCGGCTTCTCAGAGCTGTCACGCGTCTCCCTGCAGCAGGGAGTTTTACAGCCACTGACAGAAGGAACTTTATGAATCTCAAACAAAACAAAACAAAACAAAAAAACCCAACCCCCCCCAACCAAAAAAACCCCAACAACAAAAAACCCCAACCAGTTAGAGATTTTCCTCTCTTCCCAGCGGGGTGCAACAGCAAACACACCAAAACTGAACCTTTCTATCTGCTCTAATTATCAGCAAGGATACAAGTCACCATGAGGAAAAAGGTATTAAGCCTTGTATCTGAAACTCTTTGGAATTAATTGTAATCCTTTGCCTGGTGGTTTCAGCGATAGGAATGGACACAGTGGCTGTGCAATTCTTTCCATTCTGTGTATTTCTCTCTTTCTCTCTCTTTTTGTAGTTTTGCATCTACAGTAGCAGTGGGAGACATTCAAAGAACATAGAGGGATTTGAAATAAGACCTCAGATTCCCATTCAGTTTTCATTTTTTTCCTCTCCGCTTTCATTTAAAACCCATTCTAAACTGAATGCCACGTACCTATTCAAACTCTGCTCTCAATTATCCCTCTCCACTGCGGAAGATGCCGGTGGGAATGGCTTCAGCTGCGCTAAGAAGAATTTAAGCTTGATACAAGGAAGAACTTCCTGACAGGAAGCAGTACTGAATGTTAGAATGAGTTACTCAGGGGTGTTGACTGCAAAGGGTGAACCCCCCGCACTTTGTCCCTAAAGTTGGGCAGCATCTCCAGAGAAGGCTCCGAAAGCAGTGAAGATTCTTTTCTACCTTTTCTGGCTCAAGGTCAGCTTCACTCAACAGCAGGGATCAGATAGACCTGATAGCTCAGGGACCAAAAGGGAATCTGTTAATACTGAGATTAAAGAAGGGACAGGACCTTGGAGGCCTCAAGATGACTTCAAGCAAGGTCTGGTGCCCACGCAATATACATTTCTCTCAAACCTGATACCAGGGGTGAAATGCCAGAATTTCCAGTATGCTGCTGGGTCCTGTTACACTTACTCGGATGGACAGTCAAGATGGTCCCTTTTCCAAACGTCAGCTTTCCAGAGCCACTGCTACCAGTATTAACACTGTAACGGAAGACTTTACAAAAACCCCAGGGGCAGATCTGAGGCTCGTAGACATCTTCCTCTTTAACTCTGGGGGAAAGAGACTCACCTACAGGTGACCCTGGACTGCGGGGCTCTTCCTTCCCACTGCGGACCAGAGGAAGCTTTCCATGTCTGGTCCTGGGACACTGGCCTGTTGGATCCCCTGAGGGCCCTACTCCCTCTCTCTCTCTCCATTTCCTCTGGATTCCATCCTGAGGCGTACTGATTTCTCATGTTCAGCATCTCTCTTTCTAAAGGTCTCATTTCCATTTTACTGCATCATTTTCAGGACAATTTCTCTGATCAATTTTCAAGACATGTCCTCCCCTCCCTTCGCGGTGTCACACATTTCTGATGACAATGAATTGATGATAAGGAGACAGGAGGAGAGTGTTCAGCATTGTGGAGGCTGACTAGAATTAGATGAGATTTAGGCTTTGGCTCTATGGAACACTATCTCCCGAGCTCCCCTTTATGCCCCAGCGTGAGAAATGAAAATGACGGGCACATCTGAGACTTTCTTCACACATGCGGCTTCTCTGTCAGTCTTGAACCTGGGGAGATGTTAGTGGTATCTCACGGAAAGTTTACACTGAACTTTGTTATGGTGACTAACTCTCCTGGGGGCTGTTCTGGGGTTAGCAAAGAAGACCTCTGTCCCCAGAAGACCCTCAATCCCAGTCAAACTGGGACAGCTGATCACCCTACTGTCCCACCAGAGGTGTCCCGACCTCACACAGAGCCCAGTGGCTGCAGTGGGGTCTCTGTCAGAAACAGGCTCTTGCATATTTACTTGGGGTTGCTATAAATTTCATCCTTTGACCAGACACGGCTTCCATGGCTGACCCTCACAAGCACAGGAAGACCAGGTGTCCCCCTGGCAGTGTGGTGGATGCCACAAAAGGTGTGAGGAGCCAAGTTGGGGCAGTGTCATTATCTGGCATGATGGTGACCAAACTCTATCCTCAAAGAAGATGGAAAACAAATATTTTAGCTCTGTAATTGCATTCAACTTTTTGAGTCTTTCAACCGTTTTGACTGAATTTGTGCATCTGTCTAGTCATCTCTTTGAGCAACTAATTAGCAAGGGGGCAGAGATTTAGCTTGCTTACCAATATAGCAAGGGAGAGAGGAAAAGCTACTCTTTAGCTAAGACAGCAGGACAGCAGGTAGGAGTTCTAATGACCCTTCGCCACTCTCCCCTACTTCACAGCCTCACAGAGCTCCCCACATCCTACTTCAGCCGCCCTGGCAGCAGGACATGAGCAAAACAGAGGCCTGCCCTCAGCTGCGTCCTCAGACGGCGCCCAAGCATGGCTGGGGCAGTAATCTCTGCTCTGTTGATGGAAGGAAAACAGAATTCAATCACGCGTCTTTGGATTCCAGCTTTGTTGCCTTGTAGCCCGAGCACAGAAAGAGCGAGACACAAAAGATAAAACCTCCTGTCTGGTCTCTAGGCTGGACTGCCCACCCTCTGAAAAGGGACGTCCTTGAGTCTCCCGGGATGTTCATACGAATCCCCTCGGAGCCTTAATTAGATAGGACCTCAGAGACTCCCGAAGGCATGGGATTTAACAATATCATGTATTATTCATTGTTTCTGTTGTTGTAGGCATGAGCTGGTTTTGTCCCTGCTGAGCAAGGCACTTCTGCGCCTGACAACTTCATGGCTAACCACACTGCGGGTTCCTTAGGCCGGGTCTATCCCAGAACATGCCATGCTGTCTCCGACCAGAGTATGTTAACTCCTTCAGTGCTGTGCACCTTGGATCACTGAATTATTTACACCTCCCCGAATTGGTCTTTTCAAGAACTTTCACCAGGCTTCGTTTGGCAACATGTCTTTCCCAGCGCTGTGTCATCTCCTTATCCCAGAAAGCAGATCTGAATCAATGACCCTCAGCAACAGCTTATGTCAAGAGGAGACTGGGGCCCTTCAATAGGTTTTCCCCATTTCCGCGTTGCCCCAGTTTTATTACAAGTCAGCCTTCCCAGCACTAGTGCCTCACACCACTGTCAGCAGCCCACCAGAAACACAGATTTTCAAGTAGCAACCACAGTTCCTTACCTTTCTATGTAGCATTTGAAACTTTTCCAACTACTTACACACACATTACTACTGTTACATAAAGGATGGGCGTATATTTGATGGTGAGAACTTATTGCTCTGTTCTCATGACTCAGGGGACAAATGAATTTCCCCCACTCTCCTCTGCTGAACTAAGTAAAGTGGCAGCCTCATCAGTAATCTGCGTAACGGAGAGAAAAGTGGGGTTAAATGTTCTGAGTTAACCAGACATTTCCACCCACCGAGACCTCACTGACTGGTCTGGGGACTAAGAACTGCTCCTTTACAGGAGGTGAACTAGAGGTAAAGGTAGAAAAGAAATCTGCCTGTAGAATTTCCTGCATTCGTTAATGAAATCACAGAGTCCCATTATTTCAGGAGATAAATGTAAGGATTTTAGTATCTACGTCAGGAAGATTTATTTTGGTCTACTGAATTTGCATCGTCTCGATATGCCAATTTCCTCTCTATTTTTTGGCAAACATTTCCTGGCTTTAGCGGAATCCCTCAGGATCCTGTATTCAATTTTTCTCCCTGTACCAATAATCTCCTTTAAGATGGATGATAGGAATGCTTTGGGCTGGAGGTAATTTAGTCTTTGTACAATGGAGTGCTAATCTCTCTGATGGGAATCCTATCCTCCCAACACAACACGAGATGTAGAAGATAATCTGGGATTTTTTTTTTTGGGGGGGTGGACAAGTAATTTAAATCCAAAGAAAGAAAGGTTTTGATCTGCCCACCGCACTCCCCCTCTCTACCAGTCCCTTCAAACTTACTTGGATTCACCGTTAAGAGAGTTCCTTTTCCAAAAGTGAGTTTGTAGGTGTTACTTCCTCACTGTCAGGGAAGGCTTTACAAAAACAGGAATAAGGCTGCTCTTTGCAGAAGGGCCCTGGGGCTCAGAATGGTCTTGATCCCTCAACCCTGCGCTAAAACTACACGTTACTGGACAATAAGCCCAGTAGTGGGCTGCTGCAGGCAGAGCCGGGCCTCCACGGGGCAGTGAGCCCCGAAAAATATATGCATTGCTTATTTTTAATTTTTTTTATTGCTTTTCTTTTTCTGACAAAGGCGCTGCCTTAGTTTGGGTAATCTGTTTCTTTTCCTTCTTCCTTCATGGTCTCCCCCCTTGCTGGCAGTCACATAGTTTCTACTCTATTGTACTTTGGGGCTGTTTCTCTACTTTTTATTGAAATTGCTCACATTAACTCATTAGATTCTGGTTTACTTGAAACCAATTTGCTAAAGGGAAGGGGAGTCAAGGAGTTTTTCCTGGGACAAATTTGAAGGAAGCAGTCTGAGGGTTTTCTGGTCGTTCCTGGCTTGCTTCCCTGGGATGGGCTAGGCTAAACCAGTAGATGTGAGCTCTGCCAGCCGGGAGCGCCCACAGGCCTGGCCTGAAAAGGAGAGGGCACCGCGTAGCTTCACCTTTCATACTCACTGGGACTGACAATCAGCCTGGTCCCCTGGCCGAACACCAAATTCTCGCTGCTGCTCCCAGTCACACCACAGCAGATGGCTTTACATAAACTGCACACAGGGCCCCTGCCCCCTTGAGGAGGACACCTGATTTGCTTTTCCTAGCACCCCAGCTGCTGCCGACAGTGGCCAGAGTCTAACTAAAAAACCAGACAAGTTTTGGGGCAGAGTTTCCTTGAGGCTGCCTGTGCTCTCCTTGACGAAGTCTCCTCTAGCCTCCTTTGTAGACATGTACCAGATATTTAATCTCTTTGCCAGTCAAATATTTAACGTCTTTCTTTCTACTTCATAGAATTTTAACATTTTTGTTTTAACCTTCCCTTCTGCCTTTACAGAGCTCCCCCTAAAAACAGCTGGATTAAAAGGATCTTTGAAAACAGAATACGCTAGGTCTCCTGAGTGAAGTCAAGCTGGCTTCCTCCTTAAAATTTCTGGTTTGCATCCTAGGGCCCGATCGCCTGGGACCTAATCCATCGGCTTAAGACAGGAAAGGTTAGGAGGCGAGGCAGGAAATCCAGGGGAAATCCTGCCCTGTGAGTCCTTCTTGTCTCTGCACAATTACTTGGACTCCTTTCTGCCCTCATTCCCTACCCCCCCTCCCCACCCCCCGCCCCGGGGCAGGACACTGCCAGCACTTGCCACCTCCAGGGAGCCCTCCTCAAGATGGGTTTTAGCAGAAACCCACCCACGTGCCATTTAGTCTGAAATCAGACAGGGTTTCTTCCTTTGCCTGTGGAAATTTGTTGAAAAACAACTTCCAATTTTGCAAAGCGAAGAGGATTACCTCTTGTTTGCCTCTGTTCTCCTCCTCCTCCCCACTCCTCTTCAATAGTTTTTAAACTATTTACAGAAACATCCCCTTTGGGGTTAGAGAAATGTGGCAAGTTTCTAAACTCTTTATCTTTTTTTTTTGCTATCTATTTACCGCAGTCATATATTTACAATCTAAATTTACATTTCATTTCCATTTGCGGGAGAATCTAATGCACTTGCCTATTACTTCCAGAACACTGTGTGTAATGATAAACTCTATCGAAATAAACCAATTCATGAGGAGTTTTTAGGGCTGGAGGTTGACATTTCTCTCTTCCCAGGACAGCTCTTATTATTTCTCTGGGCGAACCTAAGATCAGGGCAGTCCAGCCAAGTGAGCAACTGGGCTTGTGGGGTTGATGTGCTTATGTCTAAATAACTATCTACTGATCATTGCTCCTTGGGATTAATTTGGATTTTCTTTTTAATCTAGTTCCAAAATGCCAGCTTCCAATCTTTTTAGCTCTGAGAATTTCTCTGACAGGCAAAGCTTAAGGTAAATCTCCTGGATGTTTTTTGAATCTCAACCAATATTTCATCTCTGTACACATCACAAATAAAGGAACCAAAAGAAGGATGAATGTAACACCTTTGGGAGAAAATTTATAACAGTTCTCTGGGAGAGATGAGATTATAAGTAAAAATGGAATTGTGTATGCTTTTTCTAATGATCAATTCTAATATCTGGGCGGGGGGTGTTCTAAATATCCAAACGAGTTTGGAAATATAGCTGCTGGTGCGCCTGTCCTTTGGACTCTCATTAGCGACTGGACACATAGGTCAGCATGGAAACAACTTTCTTATTTTTTTAAATCTTACGTTGTTTGATGCATAAGGGACTTAAGGAAGGTCCTCTGGAGCTTATGTAATACTCGCTAGCGCCTCCTGATTCTAGCTTTTCTATGGTAGATAATAATTGGACCACGGAAGTAGAGGTTTTGTTTTCCAATACTCATTGGATAGTTGGAATCTCTTAGGAATTGTAAACAAAACTTAGCCTCAAAAAATTGTCTGGAATGAGCTTCTTTTGTAAATGGAGACTCTCTCAGGAGTCTCCAGTCTTCAGCTACATTCAAGTTAATTGAAATTAGGTTTGTTTTACGAATGGTGGGCACTCCAAATATCCCGGTGGGTATTGCAAGCTGGAGAAAAGGGCCGTTATGACATTTAGATTAGGGAGAGCTTCTCTTCTATTTCCAAGCTCAGCTGCTAGTTTTTCACTGAGGGGCACAGAGACAAGTGGGTGTCCAAAGGGGCTCAACAAAGGCAGGGAGGAAAACGTCCCAGTCGGAAACACAGTGCCTAACAGCGCCTTGAGGCGTGTTTCCAGATGTTTATGATCTTTCTAATTTGAATATTTGCTTTCACTCTTACCCTTTCCCTAAATATCAGCTTGTCATCAGTATTGACACCAGAAAATCTGACATGGCTTTACCCAAATAGCTGGGCTCCAAAATTTGGAGAGTTACAAAGATTAGAAGATTCTTTTCCTAGTAGCATGGACAAAGAGGCCTTGGGAAGACAGGGCAGATAATGCGAGAGAGGTTGTTGGCATTGGTTGTACCCATAGGGCTGCATCTCACTGTCTCCTTTTGGGTCAAGTTGCATTGCACAGTGCCATTGTTAAGTACTTTGATTTGTTCTGTCTTTCTAGAGAATCTCCTCTCTTTCTTTCTAGATGCTTTCTGCCCCTACACACTAAAACCTTGAGTCCAGTTCCATTTGTTAGACACACAACTCCAACAATAACAATAGCAAGCTCAACATTTCCAAGTCTTTAAAGATGTGGAAGAAGAAAGGTCCTAAAAGGGCTCCATTGGAGGCTGTCCTTGTCATCTTTGTCACCAGAAAGACAAAGGGCACCAAGCTCCTGAAGATACAAAGAACTGGGCGAGTAATTCAGTAATTTTCCCCTGAATTTCTAAGGATGGTGGCTTATGTTTAAACATAAGTCATCTTTAAAACATACCTGGTTGAACACTCACAGTTGTTCCTTTTCCAAATATCCACTTATTACTGCTTCCCACACACAGTGACACGTGACCCTACAAAAACTCAGTTGCTCATCACCCCCTTGCTATCGGCTCAAATGTTTACTTGTCACCCAAGACTCCCCCTGATAAAGCCAGCTCTTTAGAGTGAGGGTCTGATGGTAGAGGTTGGGGACCCCTGAGGCATTCCCATTCCTTTTCCTGGAAGTGTGCGGACATCCCCGCACAGCACCCCTGCTTTGGTAGAACAGGGGTAGAGAGGGCCTCCCCCATTTCACAGAGGAAGAATACAGAAGCTCTGAGAGTTCACTGATTTCTCAGAGTTCCTGGGAAATCCCACCATTTCTAATAAACAAGTAAGCCTTCTCTCAGAACGACTCCTTAGTTCAGTGACCCACAGGCACCCTCATTGCCATCTGTAGGTGCACCAGTCCAGGCAGCAAGCGGCCGCCTCCCACACGGGGTAGGTAAACACCGGTGGTTGTTTGGACTGGATTCCCTCAATGGACTGCTGTGGTTTGGGCTTAGGTTATAAAACAGAATGGAAAATTTAGGAAGCGGGGTTCCAGAGAGCAGTTTGGAAGCATTCGTTATTCAGACTTAACATGACTTTACTGTCAGTTTTATTTCTTTTCCAAAGAAGAGTTTTTCAGATCCGCCCTGAGGAACACCCCCACAGACCTCTTTACAAACACTGCCAAAGCCCTTACACGGGGCGCTGGGAACCGGGGCCCCTCCCGCTCTCCCAAGGGCGGCACAAAGGCAGAGATACAATGCGGCGCGATTATACAATTGTATGGGTTATTCCTGAAAAGGGAGAGGAACCGTGGAAAAAATGAATCACTCTCTACCTAGCAGCCAGCTAGATGGCTTGTCATTAATTAATTGCTTATTCTAGCTGGCCGACAGTTGCAGTTAATTTGAAATAGCTCTGGCTTTGGGGACCAGGGCAAGGTCCTTAACGTGCCATGCCTCAGTTTCCCTGTCTGTAAAGTGGGGGAGAATAGTAACTGCGGGGTGATATTGTTGTGGGGATTAGGATATGTAGGTAGGTCGTGATGGTGGTCCTGTTGATGGATCACTGGCTTTACGTGCTGAGAGCATGCTTCCCTGGGCATTATTTTAGCAATGTTAGAGACCAGACATCAGTGACTCCCCACCTGCCCAAATAGCCCCTCCACTCTCCAACTAGTGAAACATTTAGCACTGGAATCTGAGTGCCAAGAATGACATTCTAGGCCTTCTTTCTCACTGAATCAGTTTAAGCAAGTTATTCAACCTTTCTGTGTTTCTATAAAAACATAAGATATAAAAATATAAAAAGTTCTCTTCTAGAAAATGAGGGTAATAATAGCACCTAACCCACAGAGCCGGGATAAGGGCTGAATGTGCTAATGAGTGGAGAGCACGCAGCCCATTGCCTAACACAAAGTAAGCAAGGAAGAAATCATTATTTTTTCTCCCTAGAAGGCAAACACATGTCAACAGCCTCCTTTCGCAATGACCTATAAAATGACCTGTCTTCCTCTGACGGATGGACCAGCAGGGCTTTGAGGGCAACAGAGGAGCCGCTGGGCAGTTTGATAAAGGGTTAAGTGATTTGGTGAGAACTTAGGAAAAGCTGCATGAGCGCACCTTCACGGTTGGACCGTTTCCGGGGACGTGGAGAGGGCAGCCTTTAGCCAGACAGGATTGGACTATGAGCAGAGATGGGCCAAAAAGCCCTTTCTTCATTAGCTGGAGTCAAAAGGATCTCAAAGCACATTTGAGAAGAGGATTCAATGCTCCTCCACTTACCAAGATGCACTGTGAGCTGAGTTCCCTTCCCAAACGTCAGCTTAGAGCCACTGGTTTGTTGAACACCATGACGAGGGGCTTTGCGAAAACCTGTGTAACTTAATAATGAACCCAGCTTTGCAGAGTTTCCCAGGAATTGCTTAGTAACTTCTTCAACTTTAGCTCTAAGACAGGATAGGGTGACAGTCTATTTCTTTCTGGTAGTCCAGGGGCCGAGGGCTATATCCAGAGATAGGCTTGCCACTTTAAGACACCAGAAGGGTTAGCCAGCCTATGCTGTGCACATATTCTGTGGTCCGAAGCAGTTGCATTGATGGGTGCAATCTCTCATAGAATAAAAACGCCCACTGGGAAAGAAATGAGCCCTGCAGTATTTTTAGGTAGTGTTCGATGGTCATGATCATTGTCTGAAGACAAGACCAGCATTTTCATTTTGACTTTTTCAGTCCCTGCCCCAGTCTGCAGAAGGCTGAGCCTTTCCCCAAATATCAAGTTCGGCTATTGTTCCTACTTCACCCGAAATAGACACCGATGGTTTTTATCTCCCTCTGGCAGTTTGGGGTTCTGTTTTGAAGTTCATTAAGTCTTGGACAAAGAATGTCTGGGGTGCAAAAGGGAGCTGCTATGGCCAAAGACCAAGGTGTTTTTTTCTCTCTTGGGTCAGGCCGGGTGAGAGCTATGAGCCGTCTTGGCTTTGCCCTGGACCAGGCTCAGCTGTGTGACCTTGGGCAAGTTTGCAACCTCTCTGAGTTTCCCTGTCCTCATTTGCAAAATTCAAGAAGTGACTTACGTGGTCTTTAAGGGCTTTCTGAGCTAATGGTTTTTGATTTGAGTCTCTGGATTTATCTAAAAATGCTGTGCAATCCTCCCCCTATTACAAGGGTGTCTAGTCCTCCTCCCCACTTCCTAAACAAAATAAATAAGCAAGGTAAGTATCTACTTATTATATAGAGAAATAACGTTTTCCAGGCCTCCCATCTACTTTAACATTTAATCTTTTTGGAAGTTTGTAGTCAGGAGTTTGGAACTGAATCCTCAGGGGAGAAGTATTCTTTCTTTGGAGCTTCCAGATAATTCAGAAACCAAACCAAATAAACCGACACCTTTGGCACAAAGTTTGTACTTACTAAGTTTCACTCTCACTGCAGTCCCGGTTCCAAATGTAAATTTCCTATTTCCTTTCTTCCCACAGGAGCTGATGACTTTACATAAACTCCAGGCTCCTGCTTCCCCACAGCAAAGGTGGTTTGATCTTTACAGCCTTTTCCCACAGGAAAATGGAATTCATCACCTAGCCAAGAGTTTCAGTTTTCTGGGTACTGAGGGGTTTCGATGCTAACACTGGGTCTGAAATGGAGGTACTTACTCACACTGACAATGGACTAAACCCCCTTCCCGTGTGGGGTTTCTTAGCATCCTTACACAGTGCCCGGGCCCTTTACCAAAAGTCCCTCCTTAGTGCTAGGTTGCCACTTCCTATTCTCAGACCTGCCTCTAGTGTAATCAGAGGCACCATATATAATGAGGTCATTTAGGGTTGCCCTGTCCTGCTCATGCAGCCCAGGACGCAGGCTGTGAGGAGAGCAGGACCAAGCCTGTTAGGATGGCCCAAAGCTCTTCTCTGGCTTCACGGGCAGCTGGGATCTCCCTATCCTCAACACCTAGCAGGCTGTTCTTTCTTGCCCACCCCAGAACTGCCTGGTTGTTCACTGATGGTTCTGACCTAGAGCTGGGAAGGAGACCCCCGTGGGCATCAAGTATGGGAGGGAGGCCAGGCCCCTTCTTTCATGATCAGAAAGACAGAAAATTAGGGAGCTTAATTTCAGAAATGTACAATTCTTAAAAAACTTTCCTCCCAAAGACTTTATAGATCAGCTAAAGATAGCTTACAACTGGGAAAGTAAGCCTGCCCTAGAAAATAATGAAATACATGCTAAAGCCTATCAGAAAATAACATTTTTGATTACCTCGTGTTTTAGATTTTCCATGCTGTTGTACACATTTTTAAATTTTTTCTTCTGAAGCTCAGCTTCTTACTCAGGTCCACATTCAACCATGCCTGGGTCTCAAAAGTGAATCTGTTGTCACCGGTCATCCAGCCTCTGGCCCATTGATAAAACCCCCTCCTCCCTTAGGGCATTGATCACGTCTTCTCAGAAACGGGCCCAGATGATCCCTGGGAAAAACTCTGGGCACTTAATAAATGTTTGTTAAATTGAATTGTATTAAACATTCATCTTTTGTTCCTAGTCCTCGAGGAACACTTGACTATCTCTCTGACAATTTTCAGATGAAAAAAAATTAATTCTGCCAGATATTACTTGCTGAGTTTCACGATTCTTTTTAGTCTTGGTTCTAAATGTCAGTTTCCTATTAACCCCATTCCCACAGGGGTGAGCACCTTTACAAAAACCAGAAGCATCAGCACGGTTGAAAGGCATGTGGCATCAACTTTGTTCTGTTTCCTCGCTAGACTGAGATGCCTGTCTGTCCCCTGCAGGTGCCCCATCTTCCCTGGGGAAGGTCTGCCCTGCTTCCCTCTTTCAGAGCAGACACAGAAGAGAGCAGAGTAGATTTCAGGGATGAAGATGATAAATAAGATATCAAAATGTTATCATACTATGCAAAGATGCCTCTTTCTTCTTCTTCTTTTTTTTTTTTTTTTTGGCCAAATTGATGTTTCTTCCAAAGGCTGTTTTCAGCACTTTCTGTCTCCCAGATGCAATAATAACCAGATTCCAAGTTGGCATCTGGGCCTGAACCTCCAGGCTCTGATGAATCACACATATTGAATCAAGAAATTGTGTTACTCCCCAGTGAAGAAGCCTGCTTTGCTTTTTCCCCCTCGCTGAGCAATGAGGACCTCAAGCAACATGCATGGGAGGACTATAAACTAGTAACTCTCCTAGGTCAGTTCTCTGGCTTCATATTAGAATCCTAGGGTGTGAGACCTGAAAGGGAGCTTAATGACGTCCTGGGCCAATGCCCTCATTTCAAAGATGGAGAAGCGGAAGTCCTGAGAGATAAATTTGCTCAAGGTCATGTAGGTAGGTCAAGGCAGAGCTAGGGCTAAAACTCAGGACTCCTGAGTCCCAGTGCTGCGTCTGCTGCTCCCTTCCTGTGATTCAGGAGCATAAGGATCTTCCCTAGGAATTCTGTGGCCAGCGCAGGTATGGTTATCCCTGTTAAACAGTCGGTAAGCCATACAAACAAGGCAGTTGATTTTGGTGCATAGTTTATAATTTCAAGAAAGAGAGAGAGCATCATAACTCATTAAATTTTTTTTTTTTTTTTAAATTTCTTAGGCTGCAGGCACCAGCAATTGCTAGTAGGGGAAATGGTCCGTGAGATTCCAGGGAAGCCAAAGGGAAGACAGAGATTTAAAAATTTGTTTTTTACCAAAAGGCTAATCCAACAGAAAGTTGGCTCTGATTATCCTTTCTCTGCGGGACTCATTACAGGAATGACATCTAGAGCAAGGTGGCAAACACGAAACCGTGTGGTGTTGCCTCCTGCTCCTGCTCCCATGACATATCTTGCTAATAGACACATCACTCTTTAGCTCTGAGTCTGTATGTGGCCTCACAGTCCTTCTGAACAGTGTTCCAGAAAGCCACTATTGTGACCAGTCACATAGAACCTGTTCAGCCTCCTCGCCCTGGGGAGTGATTGCTGAAAAGACCCTATAGAAGTCTTGTGAAACCTGGCTGACAAGAGTCAGGTCCCACACCGCCCCATCCCAAAAGGGGTCACTGACCTGGTTGGACCAAGACCGTTCTTCTCACAGGCGGCTCCAGACATGGCAACAGCAGCGCCACAGAAGTTTCGCTTCTTCCTCGCAGCTCTCCTTCAAACGCTGGCTTTGGGGCTCTTCACACCCTTTCTTGCCCAAAGGGCCTTCAGCAAGATCCTTCCCAAAACAGAGGTCCTGGGAGGTCCCCCTGCCTGGGGGTGAACAACATCTGTGGGACCTCATTCCCTGTCTGACATACTTCCCATTTTCCATCAGCCCAGGTCTGTCCTGGGGGGGCTTGGAATGGAATGTGGTACAGAGAAAAAGGGATGGAAAAACCCTTTCTCTAGACCATTCAGCTCCCATCACCACACATTCAGATGTCTCTAAGCGTTTCCTTTTGATCACGTTTCTATTCTTTCATAAAAAGAGATACATTTGTCCATATCCACCCAAGGACATTTCCCCATGGCCTCTACTGCTGCATTACACTTTTTGTTGACAAGAAAATGCCCATGTACCCTCTTAGGGTACCGTCTTATATCCTTATAGAGGTCCTCTTTGAGTGACTGGGGAGGATAGGCCAACAGAGAAACAGCTGCAGCTCGGGGGGTTGAAGGCGAAACGGGAACAGAAGCAGCAGCTTTGACTTAAGTTGTGAACAAAGAATATTTTCCTCCCCTGACCTGTTTTCCGTCACCATCCCCAATGACCTATTTATGAAGATGGGCTAATTAGAGCAGCAGAGGGCGCTGCAAGGTCAAAAACAGAGCCGCCCACCTAGGCAGAAGCGGGGAGAAAAGTCTTTTTTTGAGGGACTGCAGTGACCAAGAGACAAGCTGTGGGACAAGAATGGCCTTGTCTACCAAATCCCGCCAGGGACTCGCCAAGTCCAAGGGCTGCTCTGGAGGTGTGGTTTCAGGCTAATGAAAGGCAGTCTGGGGCACTCATGAGGCCTTGGGGAGCTGCTCAGGCTGCAGGCATCATAGGTTTAAAGGGGCTGCGATAGAGAAATTCAAGGGTGAGAAGTCTGGAATAGGTCATTACATTCTGAGAGTCTCTCTTCTCCTGAAACGTTGGGGGTCACTTGACTGTACTCAGTTGCGCATTGTGGTCTCTCATGAAGAAACCTGTTACAAATTTTAGAAAACATACAAGCAGGCTTGGAAGGTTCATTTCTCAGGCTCCCACTGATCTTAAGGATTTGGGAAGAGCCCCGTGGTCTCAGGGCTCAGGAGGGCACGGAGCTCTATGACATGCTTGCAAAATGGGCAAAACATTAAAGATGTGGGTCACTTTTTTTTTTTTTTGACCATTAATTGGTACAGTGTGACTTTCACCAGATTTCACAACTTTTTTTTTTTTTTAGATTTATTCAGCATCTTTTCTCTAAATATTTTTGAGGAGAATAAATCTCTCAGGAGTTATATTTATCAGTCCATTTAGCAAACATTGCAAGAGCGACAACAAAGCTAATCCCACATCATTTACCAGGCGTCTTGCATACATTATTTCATTTAATATTCCAGCAGTCCTGTGAAAAAGCTAGTACTGTCACCTCCATTTTACAGAGGGAGAAATTGAGGCTTGGAAGGGTTAGGTCACACTTAAGGTCATGGAACAAAGAAATGCTGGAGCTGAGTGAACCCAGGCACCTGCCTCCAGAACCCCACTTCTCTTGTTTTTTTCATTAAAAATGAAAAAAAAAATTCTCTTACAGCTTTGTTGAGAAATAATGGATATAGCACTGTGTACATTTAAGGTGTACAGCCTTTGATTTGATGTCTTCACATGTTGCAAGATGGTCACCAACACAGTGTGAGCTTGTACCTCTAGCACGTGACATAATCACCACGACTTTTTTTGTGGTGGGAACATTTATGATCTTTGTAAAAATTTTTAAGATTTTATTTGTTTATTTGAGTGGGAGAGAGAGAGCAAGAGCAAGGGGGGAGGGACGGGGGAGAGAGAAAATCTTCAGCAGACTCCATGTTGAGTGAGGAGCCCAATGAGGGGCTCGATCCTGGGACCCTGAGATCATGACCAGAGCCGAAACCAAGAGTAGGATGCTTAACCAACTGCACAACCCTGGTGACCTGAGAGAACACTGAAGGTCTATTTCCTTAGCAACTTTCAAGTATATAATACAATGGTATCAACTATAATCACCAGGCTTTACATGAGATTCCCAGAACTTGTTCATCTTCTAACTGGCAATTTGTACCCGGGGGCCAGCATCTTGCCCTGTCTCCTGCCCTGACCCCGGGTGACAACCACTCTACTTTGTTTCTGTGACAGAAGCTCATTCTTCATCATGACACTGCACTGCTGTTCCAAGAAGTGCCCTTCCTGGAAGGAGGCCTTCAAGGACTGTTGGGAGGACAGCCTGGTGGGGAGAGTCATGACTACACCACCCCAAGGAGGTCTCAGAGTCCCAATGTTCTGGGAGAAGCATTAGGGCATGGGGCGTCCCTCTGTGGGAGGGTGTCTGAAACCGTCTTCTCTGTTGTTGGCTGTGGTCAGGGGGAATAGACCTTGGGCAGCCGGAAGACGAGGAGCAGCTAAATTTGAAAATTGCTACTGTCTAAATTAGGAAGGGAACACTCAGCTCTCTTTTAAATATCAAGGCTGCTGACACCTTTAGGGCAGGGACAGACCCCAGAATCTGGGTGGGGCCTGGCAGAGCTCATGGACCTGGGAGACTTGGAGGCTCTGAGGTAGTCCTCTGCCTGCAGAGGGCTGGGTTCCTGTGGAGGGGATCCCAGCCAGCAGGGGGCAGTGCTGGCCAGGGCAGCGTGGTCACTGAACCATCCTCATACCCCTTCCTGGGGTGTGGGGGTGTGGGGGGGGCGGACTGGGGATGCTCATGGTGGGGGACTTGGGGCTGCCCAGTGTTTGCTTTCTCCAGGCCTGGGGCTGCCAGATCGAATACAGGGTGCCCAGTGATCAAGCCCTGCATTGGGCTCCTCACTCCTCACTTAACTGAAATTTACAACAATTTTTTTTTTTTTTGTATAAATGCATCCCCAATATCACTAAAAGTTCTTTTGAAATCCGAACTTAATTGGGTGTCCTGCAAACTGATCCACGTCAATGGTGAGTTTTTAAGTGAAGAATATTGCATTCCTTTATCCCACAAATGTTTACTGATCGATTATTATCCTAGGCGCTGAGGGTATATCAGTGACCAGCTGGGAAGGTCTTTGCCCTCATGGAACTGGCATTATGGGGTGTGTGTGTGTGTGTGCGTGTGTATGAGGGACGTGAGGTTGGACAGGAGGCAGCAGGAGGACCATTTGCAGGGTGTTACAGGCCCAGGAAAGGGGTCCAGCTGCCACCATCTGATTTATACCCTCGCAAACCCTCCCACAAACACTCCTGGGTTTGGGGCAGTGAGGCAGTCAGTCTTCTCTTTCTCAGGGCAGTGCTTTCCCGCCACTGTCATGTCCTAGCCTGTAGAGAACAAGCCATTTGTCTGTCATGTGGCTGGAAGGGCCGGTTGTAGGGGCTCCCAACCGGCACTGGCCCAGTAAGCTTGGAACCCAGTCACAGCAGCTCCGCCTGTGGGAAGTTCTGCTTTGGGGGAACATCTGCCAGCTGGAGCCCCGTGTGGGCTGCAAGGGGCCTCCTGAAAGATGGAAAGTCACACTGTGTGACATGCAGGAAGCACTCTGGGGCAGGGGGTGCGGGGGGAAGGCAGGGTGTGCATCCAGGCATCAGAGATAGATTTCTAGAATTCAGGGCTGGGAGAGATTTTAGAATCGATCTTATTCAATCCTCTTCCCTCCCTCCTTCCATGGAGGACTAAGAGATAAGACGAACAGCATTTCTTGGGCACAAGTGTGGCTCTGCCAGGTGCTGGGGGACCCGGGCCTGGTCCCCAGTCTGGGCCCGAGTATACAGGCAGGGCGGAAAGCCTCTCATATAGCAGTTGGATGTCTAAGCATGTGATCCTTGGGCTTGCAGGTTCTAGTTCTCTGTGTATGTGTTTAATTAATTCATCTTCTTTGTGTTTTACAGGAGGATTCCTTCAAGATGGATGGAGGACCAAAAGAACAATAACAACAGTTTCTTGGGCGAAGCAGTTGCTGGCAGAGCTAGAGCTCATTCAGTCACGTGACCCTCCCGGCGCCTGCCTGCTCGCATTCCCTCCCACCTTCTTCCTCAGAAGCCCTAAGATGGTCTCAGAGACCTCAGGGGCCCCAGTTTATTCTCCAGCCTCGGCCCTGATAGGAGGCGAAGATGATTTTTCTTGTGGGCTTTAGCTTTTTGCTTTCCTGTGAGTACACTCACTTGTGTACCTTCCTCATACCCTACCACCCTGTTTCCCTTTCTCTCACTTTCAGCGCCTGTCCTGTTTCTCTGTATACTTGGTTTTCTAGTTATTCTCCTCCTCTTGCCTCTGCCCACGGAGTTCCCTCCGGATGGGCCCATGTGGGACCCAGTGCCTGTGGAGCGCGGGATCTCACTATATCCTCTTTCTTCTCTTCACAGACGAGAGCGTGCTGTGTGACCAAGTGACCCAGAGCCCCCCAGACCAGATAGTGGCCAGTGGCAGTAGCGTGAAGCTGTTCTGTACCTATTACACTTCAGAATCAAACCCTGTATTGTACTGGTACCGGATATGGCCAGATCACTCCTTTCAGTTTATCCTTTACCGGGATAAAACTCTATCCCACAATGCAGATTTTACTGGGGGTCAGTTTTCTGTGCTGCACAATCCGTCCCAGAGAACCTTCCACTTGGTGATCTTCCTGGTGGAGCCTGAAGACAGCGCCACTTACTTCTGTGCCTTGAACCCCCCACAGTGACTCAGGTGCCCAGGAAGTCTGAACATAAACCCCCGGGCACAGCCCCCTCTAGATACCTCTCAGGGCAGCTCACGTCCCCAGATATGCGATCCTTCTTCCCAGTTATTTTGTGCTCTGGCCTGGCCTTCAGAGGTGCCCCAGGGGGTCTGCTGAATAATAAAAAGCCAGCTTCCCCAGGCTTCAGATGGAGCAGAGCACCTCCCCCCTTCTGACTCAGTGGGCCCTGGTGGTGGCAGAGGGGGAGAGAGATGTCTGAAGAATTCTCATCTTTGCGTCCCCAGTGCCCAGCTCTCTCATGCCTCACCGAGCAGGGCTGACAAGTACGTGCTGTGAGTCCTGTGAAGATACTAGAATGGGGCATGTGAAAGGCCAGGCTAGGGAGAGCTCATCAGGAGGGTCTTTATTTTAGTCTCCATCATTTATCCCTTATTGTGATTCATTCTGTTTTCTTTTGAAGACTCAAAATTAGACACAAAGTTACTTCAAAAAATTTCCCAATTCACCTTTTTTTCCTGCGTCTTCTTGTATAGTTACCTTATTTTTCTCGAATGCTCTTTGACACCACCATTTTATTTACTTTATTTGGAGAACATTTTTCTTTCACTGGAGAGCCTTGAGATACTCCCAGCAGGTTGTCTGTGATTCCCAGAACACCAGCTTCAAAGCCCCTGAGTCTGGAGCTCAGGGGTGTGTCCAAGGAAGACCATCATCTTCAGGGAAAGCCAAGTATGTGATGTCAAAATAGAAAAACCCTAAGCCCCGGGAGCGGGTCCCTCTTTCCTTCATTTCTGTTGAATTCTCTGCCTTAAAACAATGAGTAGAGTTGGGAGACGTAACCTAGGAGAGGGTAGAAGCCTTAGCTATTGCAGCACTGGAGCCCAGAGACATGAGGGACATTCATTCCCAAGGTCAGAGAGAGCTGGTTAATGACAGAGCCAAGGGCAGGTGCCACATTTTAGGGCTCTCCCTCTCAGGGGTGCCCCAGCAGGCTTTACTTCAGCTGTTTACTTCAAAACAGGTGGGTGAAAGACAGTCACTAGAGAGAAGAACGTAGAGAGCATGGGTGAGGGATCCAAAGGCAGTGGGCAGCTGACTCAGCCTTCGGAGTCTCTGTTCTGCCCATGACTGAGTGTGTGCAGCCGTCTTCTGGAGGACTCCCTCAGGGTTGCTGTGGGCTTAAATGAGGTGCTGTATGTGGAAGCTCTGGGAAACTAGAATCTGCAGGTGATGCACCCCAGACCTGAAGACAGCCATGATCCCATGCCCAGCTCCTGCCAATTATCTTTTCTGGAGGCTCCTTTTGGTGGAGGAAATTTGAGATCCTGTGATAAACTAGGATTTTTTTTTTTTTTTTCTTCACCAAAGTGGATCAGAGGGTGGCTCATTTGTATGCTAAACAGAGGACAACCCTGAAGTCCAGTCCAGCTGAAATCAAATCAACACCTTGTCCTTGTCTTGGGGGTGCTCTCCCTGGTGGAGCCTGAAGACAGCGCCATTCTACTCCAGTAGAACGAACTTCGGGCTGGCGCTCTTGATAATGTGGTTCAGCCCACAGCCCCGTCCTTGCCTCAGTGCATGACTTCAGACAAGGTATGTTACCTTTTCCGGAGGGCATATTTTTTCCATCTAAAAAATGAGGGTGTGATCTTTTTGTTCTTGGCCACTCACAGAAACACGCTGCTGTTGCCCCAGGTAACAGATGGGAATGTTTTGGAAGGAGGTGTTCTTTCCACAGACTAGGGGATGTTGTGTGGAGCCTTTTTAATGGTTTTCCCTGTGTGCACCTGCTTATCCACCTAGACGGTCCCACACCCACTGAATCAGAGTGCTACTGTGTCTTTCTTCACTTTGGGCCATGAAAACATAACCTGGCAGTCTGCAGATGGCGATGGCAGGGGGAATTAGTGAGGGTGGCTTTTTCATTTGTGACCTCACAAACCCCCAGTTGGTACCCTACGTAGTGTCCTCGGTGCTGAGGAAACCACAGTACTGGGGAGCGGGGGCTCTGCTGCCTGGGCGGGTGCACTTGGAAGAAGCTGTAGCTTTGTTGAGGTGGGAGTAGTGCAGCTTATAGGCCACAGAAAGGTCATTGCTGTGAAAAGCAGCGACAGCCGGAAACCCAGGTTAGGGTCCCCAAGGCGGGAGCCTTGTTGTCTCTGAAGGAAACCTGGTTTGGTAGCAGCCATTTATACAAGGCTGCAGGAGGTCGACTTGAATCACCAAGAAGTCAGCAGGTCTGGGGCTCAGGAAGCCACAGCATGACCTATAAGCTCAGTTTGGCTTCTTTTTGCCTAACAGAGAGTTCGCAGAACCCCCTTACCCTCTGCGGTGGTGTGTTATGAGTAAAGCTAGAGGCAAGGCACACTCAATGCACTTTAATAAATGCAACAGAGAAGAACACCGAATGGCAGAAAACCATCAACAACACGGGGCAGGCAAGAATCATTGTCCCCTGACCTCACATTCCCTGTGCACAGACTGGCAGGCAAACCCCTCGAAAGATAATCTTTTTACAGCCGAAATTGAGGGGTCTCATTCCTCTTCCCTCCCTCCAGAAACACTTGCACAATTCGCTGCTTGAAAGCAGGCCCACATCTTACTTATCTTTGTACCCTCGGCACAGTGCCCGGAAAGTAGAGAGAGTTAATTCATGTTTGTTAAATCAGTTAATAGAAATAAGTGCATTTTCTCTGTATTTTACTCTGATCTTTGCTAATAGCTCAGAGAGCATTTGGATGAGGTTTTAGAAACCCCACCAGCTGCATGGGAATTCAAATGTGATTTTGTTTGTAAAGTACTGGGAAAAGCAGAAAGGGCTTTTGTGGCTGGAAATGCCAGCTTGGGGCAAATCTAGTGCTGGGCTGGGCAGAGCTATCTGCTCTCCAACCTCCAAGGTCTATTTTCCTCAGAGACCATGGAGCTGGGAATCCTTGGCTCCCACTCTCTACTTCCTAAGGCAAAGAAAGTCAAAGGAACAAAACACCTTTCCCCAAGCATATTAGTTGTAGAAAATAAAAAAGAAAAGGAGTCCTATATCTCTTTAGAAAGCAGCATATAGAGCTGTTAGGAGAATAATAACCTCCCTAACTCCCCAGGACTTTTGTCTTTCCACTCAGCTGGGAAATGAGCTGGGTTTGTTGTCTCTGAAGGAAACCTGGTTTGGTAGCAGCCATTTGTACAAGGCTGCAGGAGGTCGACTTGAATCACCAAGAAGTCAGAAGCCTAGGAGACAGCAACCGTGTAGGCTTTTGTGAAGACGTAACGTGAGAGTCTCATAATGGAGTCTTCTCATGCCGGTCAGCCTGCAAGTGAAGGACAGTTGTCAGAGTGTCATAGATTACAGACCACCAGGGCTGAGAGGAATCATGGTCCTCGTGTCATCTGGGGCTGGCCAGCACTTTCCAAGGTTATATCCTTGCAGATGTCACTAATCTCTTGTAGCCTGGTTCCCTTCCGCACATGGCCATAATGCAGTCAGTCAGTATTAACCCATCAATGTTGGCATAAGCCGTGGAACCCATTTGCTCTCCTCAGTCATAGCTCCTTTGTTTTTTTTTTTTTTTTTTTTTTTTTTTTTTTTTTAAAGATTTATTTATTTATTTGACAGAGAGAAATAACAAGTAGATGGAGAGGCAAGCAGAGAGACAGAGAGGGAAGTAGGCTCCCTGCTGAGCAGAGAGCCCGATGCGGGCCTCGATCCCAGGACCCTGAGATCACGACCCGAGCCGAAGGCAGCGGCTTAACCCACTGAGCCACCCAGGCGCCCATAGCTCCTTTGTTTTATGGACACAAATACTCAGGCCCAAAGAGGTGGAGCCAACAGGCTAGGGTAGCAGAGTGTTAGGGACAAGGTCAGGGTGAAAACCCACATCTTTTTTAATTCCTAGTGTCGGGTTCTTTCTAGATAGTCACACTGCCTAGAACCAGTCACCTATTTGGAAGTGACTGGACATTGTTTCCAGGTTGGGTTGGATCAGTCTGACATTCAAAATCCACAGTTGTCCTTAGATCATGAGTGGGACTGAGGAGTGTTTGGGGGAGCTGGGGAAGGGGCTTTGTAGGCAAACCTAGGCCCCAGTTTGAACTTCGTGTCTGAGATTACCTGAAGAAGGAATATAAGTAGCAGGCAAATAATGTCTCAGCTGTGACTCCATATGCAGTGTGAGTAGCTAGCACTGGGATGGTCACTACTAATGGGGGTGGAGGTTCATCCCAAAGATGGGCTGGTCTACAATTGGAGTCCTGTGATAAAGGAATGGGAGCTGGCATCCCTTTTGTCTAGGCAAAGGCAGGTTCTGGGAATTCCTTGGGCAAAGCTTTACTGACGACCTTGCCAATAACCCTTGGCCCCTTGGCCAGATAAACAAAATAGTAAATAAAGAAAACTATTACTCCTTATTTAGCTCCATAATTTTTTTTAGCTTCTGGGATGGAGGTGGGGATTATTGGCTGGTATCACATTATACTACATAATGCATTTGAGTCTGGCTCTGAAACAAGAGTCAAGCCTCTGAAACAAGAGGATAACAGGAGATGGGGCGTTATGATGAGTATCTGAGGAGGCCCACCTTATTAAATCATAATATGTCCCTATGTGGTTTTCTCTTCCCAAGGCTTCTTGGCCCATTACATTCCTAAACTCCTTTTCTCCCTGTGTAGCATAGTTTATGTAGGGGTAGGAATAAGAAATAGCCAATTCTTACCTTAAAAGAAAAATAACTTGGCAGTCAAGAGAAAATTGATGGCAAGACTCTTGGCAAACACCATTCGGAGCCCCAGCACTGTGAGGGACAGCATGTTCACCTTCCCGGCTGTGAACTGCGAGCTCCGGTGAACTGTGGTTGAACAAGAGTAAAGACGGTGGCTTTAGCAAGAGATTAAGTTCCCTTCCAGAGACTGAGCACACAATACTGCCAAGCAGCCTGCCCCCATCACCAGCATTCTGCCTGGTCTGCAAGTCCAGCTTGCTGCCCTCTGGGACCCCCTGCTGCTGCTCACTCCCAGCCAGGCAAGCTCTGCTGAGAGACTCATAGGGAACCTACTGGGCTTGGGTGTGGTTTTTGTTTTCTTTTGAAAGATGGTGACTTTTGGCCCCATCTGACAATGACAGAGTTTGCTTTAACCCTCAGTTCTGAAGTTAGCCCTTGGTTACAACTAACCTTTGCGCCCATAGAGGTTCTCTGAAGTTTGCTCCATGCTTCCAGGTTCTGTTGGTTTTACGTTATCTAGAACAAACAGCAGTGGTCAGGGATTTACCGGCAACCGAGAGGTTCAAAGGATTTCAGGTTTTAAAAGTGGAGGAGACTCTAAGTAAGCAAACTGAGGACCGGGGGTATGACTTTGTTAAGTTCAGACAGCTGTTCACATAGCCAACATTCTTCCCATTCTGGATTTTGTTTTGTTTTGTTACACTGTGAGTTCCACAATCAGGTATGCCTTTAATCTGTAGGAAGAACTAGGATTCTCAATCCCATGATAGGCCAGCCTGCCCCCTTGTTTTGGTATTCACACTGGATTAGACTGCACATGAATTTTTAACCCAGGGTCTAGCAGGAGGACAGTCATCAGTACAAAGTAGACAGTGGTTGATGAAGAAGAAGTGGGGGTGGGGGTGAAATAAGCTGGGCTTTATCTCAGGTTCCAGCTTGGGGATGCAGAGTTCAAATCCAAGTCAATGATGGGCCTAGCTGGGCCTCAGCCTTGTTTCCTGCGTGATGCCATATTGACAGTGATCGGTCAAGAGTTTAAATCTCCAACTTCCCTTTCCCTTAACGCTTCATCCCTACAATTCCAACCCCTTGAAGCTAGATATGACCTACCTGAAGGACTTTTCTTTGGTTCAAAGTCAGTGGAGCGCACGGTTTCATTGTTGTGTTCAACCGAACAGGTCACTGAATTGGAATCCTCATACCGACCCAGCTTGACAGCGCTGTACTTCCCAGTGGGAGAGACGACGATAGCAGGGTCAAATTCTACTATAGTCTTGGGTGCTTCAAGTTTTATGTCTATTTCCTTAGGGTAGAAATCTTTCACCAGACAAGCAACAGTGGAGCCATTTTTCATGGTGAAAACGAATGGTTTGGCAGGAGGCTGGCTTCCTGTAAATATAATCAATTTATTTTGGAAGATGGTTATCCACAAGTGTGGGAGTTAAACAATGGTGTTTACTTCAATTCCGTTGGGGACAAACATTATAATCTAGACAATCGTGCATCCTGTGAGTGACCTGGGGTTCTTAGTGCTCCCATCCAAGTGTGGCCAAGGGAAGTGGAAATGAAAGGCAGTCAGTTTGACTTCTAGGTAGGAGTTGCTAAGTGACACGGCCGAAGCTGAGATGGAAAAGAACAACTACAAAGAAGTTTCTAGATCGTCTGAGTTTCAGTTATCTATATTTTATTCATCAATCCTCTGGACAATCGCAGTCAGGCTGAGTAGCTGTCTGCATCGTTGGTTTACTTTAAATGTGTCAGCCCTTGGAGTGAGAGCAGGCTGGGTGCTGGTTCTTGGCATTGTGTCAATCAAAAACACAAGTCTGAGAAGGACTAGCTGACTGGTTCAAATACTATGAGGATGGTAGTGATGGGATCACTTCAGGGTCTCATCTCCATTTTACAGATCAGAAAGGATAACCGCTGAAGTTAAGGAGTACATCTCTGCCTTTAGGTGGATACTTATTCTTTTGTAAGGGACTATCCTGCAGTTTGTTTTGAGTCTTTAATCAGAAATGACAACTGTCATTCCCAGGAAGTCTTTATAGACATAAAACCAGTTTGAACCCCGTTCTTGTTTTATTATAAGTGAAGCTGTGGAATGTTGGTCTCCATTATTTTATGTGCCCCTGGTCTCCTCTTACATTCACGCCTCACCCTGAGCTCTATGATCTACTTGCCATTCTGTACCTGCATCATTTTCTTTCCTTGAAACTGAAAGTTTTAAAGCTTTGAGGGGGGCGAGTAATGATTCTTTCCCATCATGACTTACTGAAGTTTCTGAATTATGATAAATTTTGGCCATGGAAACATGGATTCTTAGGCTATCTTTGATAACTGTTTTTGTTTGTTTGTTTAAAGATTTTAATTTTTTGAGAGAGAAACCACAGAGAGAGTGAGAGGGTGCATGGTGGGGGTGGGCAGAAGGAGAAGGAGACTCCCTGCTGAGCAGGGATCCTGACATGGGGCTTGATTCCAGGACCCAGGCACTTAACTGACTGAGCCACCCAGGTGCCCTGATCTTCAAATAACTGTTAAAAAAGAAGTGGGGGGGAGGCAACTGAAAATGCCTGAAATCAGGAGAGACAACCAGTCTCTGAATGATGATCTAGATATATTTCCAACTACAAGTTTAACTGCTAGTTTTCAATATTAATTGCTGTGTGACTACAGCTCTTATATCAAAAACTTAGGTGATTTTTGGGACACCTGAGTGGCTCAGTCCTTTAAGTGTCTGACTCTTCATTTCTGCTCAGGTCATGATCTTCTGGTGGTGAGACGGAGCCCTGCCTGGGGTTTTGCACTCAGTACAGAGTCTGCTTAAAATTCTTTCCTTCTCCCTCTTGTTCCCCTTTCCCTCCACTGCTCACACTCTCTTTCTCTCAAAAACAGAACAGAACAAAACAAAGCAAACCTTAGGTGAGTTTTTAAAACCTGTGATATCAAATTAAGAATGTTGAATTCCAGTGTGCTTTTATTTACTATGATCTACAATCAAGACACAAGGTAATGCTAAATGAGAAGTTTTTGTAATGAGGGAGTAAATGTAATGATTTTTCTAATGTTCAGTCCTGAATTTGGATTTGGGCTTTAGCTGTAAAGCTCACGGTAATAAAGTTATAACCAAATTAATTGGTTGTATCTGGTTGGGATGGAGTGTTTGCTAGTCTGGAAGCTCCTGCTGGTCACCATTTTGTAAATAGACCATGGCCAGTCACAGCTTCCCTAGGGAATCAGCTGTTCAGAGAAACACCCCCATCACTAGCATCAAGATTCTCTACTTTATTCTCTGCCTGGAGTTCAGCTGAAAAACTGGATTCTGTTTCAGGCACTCAGGGCAGGAAACTCATTCCTAAGAATCTGGTTCCTTACACTTTTGGCTTTAGGTCTAGACAAGAGAGGGGCTGAGGATTTTTTTCAAGGGGCTCTTCTGATTTCAACCTGATTTCAACCTATGTGAGAAAACTTTCTTTGTTTTGCTTTCCAGCATCGGGGAAGCCACTGATAACAGACGCTGATAACTCTGGCAGTAACGGCTTGAAAAACCACACGTTCTGCTCGTTCACCTGTCTTCAGACTTGCGACATTTCTTGCTCGCTCTACTGACCTTGGTGACATGTTGTCTGGTTGTGTTTCAAGGGAGTTATGAGGTACAGCGAAAGGAAACTAGTCCATTAAAAAAGAAACGATGAAACAAAACAAAATAATCCTATCTCCTTGGTTACCTAAGAGTTTGACCCAATCCTAGCCTGATTTACTTGGATAATTAAGGCTTGCTTGGGATTTTAAGTCAGTCATCAATGTTCACTCTGGGCTAGAGAGACCTGGTTTAAATAATATGAACAATGTAATATAGCTGACAAGACAAACGTCTGCAGAAGGTAATACCCTTGTGATATTGAGCTCTTAATGTCAATGTTAGCATTTCAGATGACTCATAATGCATTCATTTGGCAAAACGTTTTTCTCAGACTCTTTTTCTCATTGAATACCTACCTACTGGAAACAATTTTTTGAAATTAAAGTTTTTTTTTCTAATCTATTCTTTGGTATCATGGTAACAACAACAAAAAAAGGTTATCTGACTGAATTAAAATAAAAAAAAATGGAACGCATTTTTTGTACTGTTGCCATATGTAACCTAGTCTATTTTATATTTAACTTAAACCAAAATCTGGAGTTGGGTAAAATTTGCACTATTATAGTCCAAAATTGAAAGATTTAATTGTTTATTTTTTTGAAAATTTCCAGTCTTTCTTCTTGGCCCACCAATATAAATTCAGTTCATCGTGGGTTCCAGAGTGCTATTTGTTCGAACAATTGCTGTTTTCTTTCAGGCTTTCTCTTTTTATGAGTACCGACTCAATGCTAGAGTTATGTGCTGGTCAACAATATCAGAAGAAGTATATCCCTTTCTTAAGTTCTATGTGTGGAAATCATCTATGTTTTAGATTTGCATAGAGAGTCCTACTGGCTCCCTAAGAATTGTACCACCTGTAACAAATGTCACTCACAATTTCAAGGATCTCTGGCAATATGAGATTTAACTTGAACACTGAAATACAACTTTGCTCTACCTGATTACTCTGACCTGGTAAACCACCTCTCTCCTTTGAATCTTCTAATCTATAGGACATTTGTCTGCAGGCAGCAATGAGGCATGTATACTAGTCTTCTTAGCCAAAGGGATGGGTTAGAATGAAAGAACCCTCTGGAGATTTGGGGCCAAAGCATCCCTGCATATCCCTTACCTCCTCATATGCTCCAACAATTACTAAAATTTTTCTGGTCTTTTTGGCTACTTTGAAGATTTCAGAAATAAGTGGGGGCTCTAGTTTTTTTTCTTTTCCTTTTTTTTTGAAGTAGGCTGCATACCTAGCATGGAGCCCAATGTGGGCTTGATCTCACCACCCTGAGATCAAGAACTGAGCTGACAGCAAGAGTCAGATGCTTGACTGACTGAGCCACCTAGGCGCCCCAAGGCTATAGTTTTAACATATGCTTTTTCAGAACAAAACTAGTTACAGAGCTACTTCAGTGACAGCCTGGTGACTTTACTCTGGCCTACCCCCACACCTGGGGTGCTCCATCTAGTTCTACTTTCCCAAGGAATGTAAACTGGATGGCAGCCCCAGTGCCAGGACTCAGTTTATCCCCAGAAATAGAGGGGAAAAAAGGCAACTCACGTGGCTCCACGAAGAGTCTGGTGCCAGCTCCAAAAAACATCTGTCGAGTATCCCAGGAGCACATCACGATGCTGCCTCACAATTAACCAGCCTCGGGCTGGCCCTAGGGCCTGGGTGAGCACATCTGTGCCCTGCCTTCCCAGCCGGGGTCTCAACCTAGAGACCCCACAACTCTGAGAACTACAAAGGTGCCCTTGATGAGATCAAGGAGCTGAGTGCACAGCGTCTCAGTTCCTTTTGAAGCTAATAATAGTTTGCTGGGTGAGGTTGTGAGCCCAGAATCTCAGCCAGGAAGCATTGGGACAGGAGACAGGGCTGACATAGAGGGAGAGAGGAAGGTGACAGGTACAGGTAGCTGCCTTCAAGATGATAAATTTAACTCCCAGTTTATTGGAAGGCCTCCCCAAGAAGAACATGATAACTTGGGAACAGGGATGGGGCACTGACTGGTGACATTTCTTATAACAAGTGTCAGGCTGAAGAGGGCTTAGACACAGGTCTCGTTCTCATATTCTGGTTCCTTCTCTTGGGTCACAAATTCTGCTTTTTTATTAGAAACCTAATTTCTTCCCCATCACTCAGACCGAGTCTCACAATAATAAGGAATCTGTCTCCTAATTCCCTGAGCCCAGGAAAAGGCATTTGAAAGATCCAAGGGTTGAACAAGAAGTTGGTAGCCGACGGGGAGCCCCGTAGTGCCATGGGTCATGGCTGTGGGTCAGAGAAGCCGCTGCTTGCTTTGGACTGTTTGTTTTCATTTTATAATTTCTCCTGTCTCTGGATCCAGATGCAAGCTTCAGGAGGATACAATAATCATGTGAAATAGAATTTTAAGACCATATGGATTACTCTGTCTCATCACCAGAAATCAAGAGTCTAGGGCTAGAGCCAAAGGGAATGACAGTTGGATAGGGCCATTATTTGCTGTCAAAACTTTAAGGATTGAGGGCTTGACTTGAAATTCTCACTTTCCCTACCTGAGCTTCATGTAATCATATTACACTCCATCATGGCAGGAAGAGAAAACTAAAGAAGTAAATGGAGTATTGCTGAAGAGCACGGGTCAGCATCCCAGCAGAGGGGCTAAGCATCACTTTCATCTCTTTCCTTCTTCCCTAAGGCTCCCAAAGGCACAGCCTCAGAGATTTGATTCTAACACTGCAGATAATTCTGAATTTCAAGTGGAAATGATTTAAAGGGAAAATGAAACACAATACTTTGTGCTCAGATTCAATTTGCCCAACATCGATCAGACTGCAATCAGCTACAACACGATTGTTTCCCTCTTTCTTTCTAGTCTCTCTCCTTTCAGAGACAGCTCCTCAAATTTCACTAGTTCCCTGGAAGCAACAGGCAATCAAGAACCCCTGTAAGGTTATGTTTCCTTCTGAGTGGCAGATGCCATGTTGACACTACTGGATGCTTTCAGGACTGTCCACCTTGCTCCATTCATGTAACTTTCCACTTCTTTATTTCCTCTGAGATAAAATTTAACCATGTAAGGGGCAATGCCTGCAATTAGAAAAGCTTCTGAAAAACTACTGTTCTCTGGGCTGGTCCCAGTGACTGACTGTCGGCAGTCACCCAAACTACTTGAATATCACCCCTGGATCTCCAAGCCCTGGAACAGATTATCAGTGGACAATATCCTTAGGAGAGCACCATTACTTCTCTATTGTCCTGAAGTTGGTGGCTGTGATTACATTGGATGTAGTCTCCTGAATTCTACATTCAATGTAGAGTCCTTGGATTCAGGGCTGACAGAAGAGGTGAGCCCATTAACTGCTCTTGGCTGACCCAGACCAGGATGGGGTGTTGGGGATCGACACAAAGGCAAGATTGGCTTTTATCATCTGAGGGAGAAAAGACTATCTTGATCTAACTCCTTCCTTAATAATATTTTTCTTCTTTTTAACCATCTCTCTTCTTACACCATGGCTAGGACTCTCTGTCCTCATAAACAGTGGAAGATTCTCCTCACCTAGAGCTTGCCTTTTCCCTGTTCCCAGTGAGGGAGGGGACCAAAAGCTTGACCAAGGGCTTAGTTCAGGCCGTTGTAGAAGGCTTACTGCTATAAATCTTCAGAACTGAGTTTCCATGCATATATAGAATATTTTCCTAAGAGAAACCTAATGAATTTGTCCTCATACTTTACCTTGACTCTCTGGAACAACAAAACAGTGGGTTTCCAGTTTGGAACTTCCTGACTTCCCAAGAAGTTCCATTCATTCAGGATTAGGCTACAAGTCCAGAGGAATATATGCTCTGAGGTAAAATGCATAACCTACTTGGTTCCACGATGAGTCAAGTTCCTCTTCCAAAGACAAGTTGTGCTTCATTACACCACCTCACACATCATTACGAAAAACCTCACTACCTATTTGTCCTCTTCGTAGTCCATGTTTGGAAGGGGTGGGGAGAGCAGAACGAGTGTAGCTGGAGACATAAAACTCTGTAGCAGTTTCTGAGGTCTAAACATTATATTCTGGCAGCTTGTTTGATATGTGTTATCTTCTGAGTATTGGCATTTAGGGAAGTCCCTAGGTTTTCTGCTATTACCTCCTCAGCCCGTCATCACTTACCCTCTAAACTTGCTTCACAATTATATTTTCCCAAGGGAGAAAGGAATCATTTTGGCTTTGCTAACAAATTTGCTGACAAATAGCTATTGTTAGTGGAAACATAACTATGAGGCTCAAGTCAATCATAAAGGACTATGCCTCAGTTAGAGGTAAAAGAACACGATGGTTGGAGGAAGAGCCATTGATACAAAAGATTGGAGGCCACCCAAATGGTCATAATAATCATAGATGACTACCATTTGTATAAGTATTTTGCTACTTACAAATGCCTTGTGTTTATACTACTTCAGCAAACATTATTGCAACAAACTTCATGAGATGATATTATTAGATGCTTCTTACAGACAAAGTCACTGAAGCTAAGTATGGTTAAGGTAGTGAGTGGCTGGGCTGGGCCTTACTCCAAGGTCTCCAGACTCTAGTTTCCACACATAGAACCCAAGTAATAGATGATAGGACTGGGAGGAGCCTCAGCACTCTTTGACACTTGTCAAAACCTCTGTGATGACACACACGTGACTTGGCAAGTGGGTTGAGTTAATGGAGCCATAAGGACATAAGGACAGTTTTGACTCCTTTTCCAGTACCTTAAAAAAAAAAAAAAATCAAATCACAGGGAGGAGCCTGGGTGGCTCAGTCGGTTAAGCATCTGCCTTCAGCTCAGGTCATGATGCCAGGGTAATCACTGCTCATTTGGGAGCCCGCTTCTCCCTCTGCTCCTCCCCCGACTTGAGCACACACATACTCTCTCTCTGCTTCTCTCTCAAACAAGTAATAAAATCTTAAAAAAAAATCAAATCACAGAATTCTTACTGGGTCATAAGACACTCACAGCATTGGACTTCTTTACTTTTCCTACTAAATCTTCCCTAAGAATTGGTCTTAGATGGTAATCAGAATCATCATGTGCTAAAGCTGGAAGACACCTTAGAAACCCCTTGGCTTACCTAGAGGGAAACTAAAGTTCAGTGAAGTCAAGTCAGAGAGCTTGTCAGTCAAAGATAAGGACTGGATCTTGGTCTTTGAACTCTTGGTCTGACATTCTCACCATCATACCTCCCATTTGCTAGATGTATTTAGTGCAGGTCTGATTATGACCTGGATCTGTAAATGGCGAATGCACAGGTGCTAAGTTGGTTATCTAAAGTTAGTCAGGTGGAAGAAAGACAGCACATATTCTCCAGGAAAGATAGTGGGTCACCAGGATCACTGCAACACATACTTCACGCTGGACCTTATCAGAGACTGAGTCCCTGCTCCTCAAACCATTTCTTGCCAAATTACATGTTGGCTAGATCTTTTCAAGTGTTTCCCAAGCTGGTGACTTGGGAAAGTATTTAACAAAGATAATCACTAAACCTGTTGTCACAAGAAGGAGAAAGGAGTCACTTATATGGTTCCACCTCCAGATAGGTTCCTTTGCCAAAGACCAGGGGATCATTTGTGCTGGACAGCACAGCCGATAGACCTCATCTAAAAATTGCCTTGCTTTCGCTTTGGGCAATCCTGGAGCTAGTTGCCAAGTCACATGATAACTATTGGATGGTATTTCTGTCTCATCTCGACTAACCTCTTTGCTCTTCAGACTTGGGGGCTATCCTTCAGGACCAAAGCAGGAGGTGATTCCTTTGTTAAATAGAAATCTGAGCCTTTGCCATGTTACAGTCTGAATGAGAGAGAATGAACTCGCACGCTGAATGAGAGAGACCGGAAAGGAATTTCTTAGTTTGATCCCGAAGGAAGAAAGGTGGAACGCTGGTCATAGAGTAGTGGGTCTCAGTCTTGGGGCTACAGCGAGGTGGGGCAAAGATCTAGTGAGTTACAAACCCCCACTCATTCCTCATTTTAGCAGAATTCCATTTCATGTCCAGTCAGAGCTTTGCATCGTTGTCCAGCATTGTGCAACAGCCAGACTTCTTAGTATAAAATAGAATTAGAGTCTTCAGTGCATTTTAATAACATACTCATGAATATCACATTGTAACATGCTTTCAATGATCTACTCACCCTTAAAAGTGACAGTTAAATTAGCCTCTGTCATCTGTAAAAATCAGAGTCTGTAAGATTGCCCATGTCACTTATGAGAACCAGGGAGAGAGTATACATTTTCAGATCCGTTTACAGTCCATAAAGGACTGGAGATCATACTTCGAAAATCACTCAAATGGAAAGTGGGTCTCAGTAATAGAAAGATATCAGAAGACCTGAAATCTAGCTGGACCCTATTGCTCACTGGGTGTGTAATCTTAGCCAATTTCAGGGAGCCTCATTTGCCTCCTTTATAAAATGAGGATAATATCTTCTATATTGGGGGTTCCTAAGATGAAATGAAAGGGTATACATAAAGCACTCTGTAAACTAGAAAGCCTTGGTGGAATGATTGGAATGTTCATTAATGTTAGACTCAGAGAAAATGCATTTTACTTGAAGCAAGGGGTGTAATTTCCCCAAGCACAGAGCTTCCCAGGGGCAGGCTGGTAGGGAAAGGTCACCAAGAGAGAACAGAATTCTATTTCTTTGGATCTTAAGATGACAGTGCTCACTTTTTAGGGCTGTGGGTGAGGCCAGGAATCCAAGTTTCTGTCTCCCTTGGTCTTTTCTCAAGGTCAGTTGTGACCTCCATTGCATTCTCCAATCTTCCCTTCCCAGTCCCAGGAAGGACTGGAGTCCTAATGGTGGCCCATGAGCTGCCCCCTTCCCAGGCCTATTACCAACCTGACCTCATTTTCAAATTCTCTCCCTGTCATTTCCACTCTCCTTCAGTCACACAGGCCTCCTCACTCGCATCACCGACCTAGAGGGGCTCTTCCTCCAGATATCTGCACATGGCTCACTCTGTCACCTCCTCAGGTCTCTGCTCAAATGTCACCTTTCCAGGAAGGCTATCTGTGTGACTCCTCTGTTAAAAACTGCACACCACTCCCTTCTCTCATCTTTTACATTCACTTCCCGCTTTATTTCCTTCATGGGCCTTATTACCACCCATAATACTATATATTTTATTTATTTATTTGGTTTACCATCTGTCTTTAGCCATTAGAGTGAAAGCTCCAGTAAGGCATGAATTTTTGTCTGCTTTGTTCATGCTGATTCGCTCAGCAGCAAGAAGAGAGCCCGGAGACAGGGACAGGGACTTGTCACAGGTTGGGGAGCTAGGATGCTAGGATGAGGCTTTGCCTCTGCAGGTTCCTAGTAGGCTTTTATTTCTGTTTCCCTTTGCCTTATGCCACAACTGATCATCCATCCATCCATCCATTCATTCAATAGACATTTATTTAGTGCCTTCACTATCTTTGTGGATACAGTGAGGAATGACTCAGAGTCCTTGCCCTCAGGGAACAAAGGAGACAGATGGTCAATGAGCATCTGAAAGTTTTGGGTGGATAGGAGCATATAGAATTAAAACAGGGTAAGGGTACTATAGGAGCTGGTTGGGGAAGGTGTCACTAGAAGTGACATTGAGTAAAGACCTGGAGAAGGAATGGGAGAGAGCTTTGTGAGTCCCTGGGAGAAAGTGGTACCAGGCAAAGACACTGTAGACCACAGGCTCCATTCTGAAACTGATACTTGCCAGAGGGGAGGGGTGGGGAAAGGGCAAATGGGGGAAGGGAATCAGGAGATACAGGTTTCCAGTTACAGAATAAATAAGCTGTAGCATAGGATAAAGGCATAACAGAGGGAATATAGTCAATGATATTATAATAGTGTTGTACAGGGACAGATGGTAGCCATGCTTGTGGTGAGCATAGCATAATGTATAAACTTGTTCAGTCGCTATGTTGTACACCTGAAACTAATGTCACATTATGTGTCAGCTACACTCAGATTTTAAAAAAATACACTCAGTTCTGGGAGATGTTCATCGTGAGTGAGAGGGAATGCCAAAGACAGGAATGAGAAAGTTAGCTCTTGGTAACGCATTGATGAGCCTGGGATTTTCTGGACTCCTTTTTCTCAGGATGATCATCTGGTCATTATCTGGATCTTTCTGAGTATAGGGACCCTCAAGTCCAGGGGTATAGTGTGGGGAATGAGCCTTGCCTGGAGAATACCTCTTTGGGTAACTGGTTTTGGTATGGTGGGGCAGAAGTGCTTTCCTTGGTGAAGGACGGTGGTGAAGATGGTGGTGGGAAGGGAAACAGCCTAACGGTGGCCTCAGACTCTGCTGGCGGCTTGGAAAGGAGCCCAGTGTAGAGGGTGGGAGGGGAGGGAGCTAGGCCATGGGAGAAAAGCTGCCACAGGTGCCTCAATCAAACTGGAGTCTCCACAGAAAAGAAAAGTCCTTAAGTGCACAGGTGTTGGAATCAGACAGATGATACACATTTTGCCTTTCCTAAGCTCTGTGATCTTGGAGAACCTGCCCTCCACCTGTGAACAGGTGGGTCATAGTTCATCATGGTCATTGTGAGAAGTGCATAAAATGACATTCATTAATAACGAATGTGCCTCGTCCAGTGGCCTGATACACAGTAGACACCCAGAAAGTGGTAGTTGACATAGTGATGACATATAAAAATACAAGTTGTTCCAAGTGTATCTCAAGAAGATGCTCCTGACGACCATGCGTCTTTTCTAAGCTCCTGTCATTGTCATGGTCAGTAGCACACATTTACATTGTGGCTCTTTAGTCCATGCTTTTTGGTCCTGTTCTCTGGTTCTGTTTTATGAAGTTAAGTGGCATCCCCAGGTTTTCTCTATCCAGAGGGCTGAAAGTTTGATGGATTTGGGGCTGTGGGTTTGTGTAGACCTACTGTTAGCTTTGTGCTACCCAGGAGGTAAGGACTGGTGAAATAAGGACTCAAAAGGAGCATCCAAGGGAAAGGAAGCTTCAGAAGGAAGTAGGCTTCTGAGAATATAAAGGCTCTGGGTTTGCGGTGAGGCCTCTTCAATGCCATACTAGTTGGCTAAAAAAGAAAACACCATTCAAAGATATTCTTGGTCCTTCTCTCTCTGGATGCCCCTTATCTTTTCATTTCAAAGTTTGATGGAACGTATCAGCTTAGTGTTTCTCAAACATCAATTAATCACATCTCTGGATTTTTTTTTTTTTGGTCATATAATTTGCCTAATAGTTTTATTTAAATTTGTTCACTTTTTAATTTAAAATATAATTAAAAGGAAACTTTAAGTCACATGGGTTTGACAAACTAGTTGTCACTATTTTGATATCCATTAAAAGATAACACAATGAAAATGAAAAGTAAGTCTATATACCATATAGAATCAGGGGTTGTACATCAACACTTAGGGAAACACTGGATCATAGCCTCAGGAAACAGAAGGACGTCATTTATTAGGAAGAATGTGGTGAACAAAGGGAGACTAGAGAAATCAGTCACTAACTTCACAGAGAATGTGGATAAACTATTATTTTAGGGAGAAATTTTGATGCCAATGAGGTGTAAGGACAAGGGGCTGAAGTAGTTGAATCTTCAAACCTTTTTTATTTTTTATTTTTTTTGGCAGAGAGAGAGATGCAGTGAGAGAGGGAACACAAGCAGGGGGAGTGGGAGAGGGAGAAGCAGGCTTCTGGACAAGCAGGGAGCCCAGTGCACGGCTCCATCCAAGGACCCTGGGATCATGACCTGAGCCCAAGGCAGAAGCTTAACGACTGAGCCACCCAGGCACTCTGAATCTTCAAACATCTGCTATGATTTTTTTTTCTTGTTTTTTAAAATTGGAATTTCTCTGCTCTGACCATGCTAGCACAGCTTTGGATCTCTCTCTCTTTCTGGATGCAAAGCCCTACCTTGCTTCTCCCTATAGTGTGTGTATGTGGTCTGGGAATGGCCAGCCTGCTCTCCTTCCTTTTTTTTTTTTTTTTAGTTTTTTTAGTATTTATTTCTTTATTTTTAGAGAGGAGGAGGGGAGAGAGCGAGCAAGAGCATACGAGCATGGGGATGGGCAGATAGAGAAATAGAATCCTGAAGTAGACTCCATGCTGACCACAGAGCCCAACACGGGGCTGGATCTCATGACCCTGAGATCATGACCTGAGCCGAAATCAAGGGGCAGCCGCTTAACCAACCGAACCACCCAGGTGCCCCTTGCTCTCCTTCTTTTCCCTCCTCTGCCCTCAATGGTTCCCCTCCTGCACCTCATCCACCTCCGCATTTTTTTGAGAGGAGCCCGCCCCATCACATTGTCCCTCTGCACCTCTCTGTAACCTATGCTTACCTCGGACAACACAAGCTGAATGCCAGGCACCAGGCCAGAGTGTGCGGTCACTTGTCCAGTAGCCCCCTCAGCAGATTTGGGACCACTGACCCCACTGTTAGACTTCCCTAGGACCTTTGGAATGGCGTTTTGTATTTGTTTTTCACCTTTGCTGGCTTAATATTAATATCCACTATCTAACTGGAAGCTACTGCCAAATAGAGACTGCATCTTTTTTTAAAGCAAGACAAGGTTGGATTCAAATGTCACTTATATGACACAAAAAGATACCTTCTGTGTTGAGTGCAATCCTTTGACAACTTTAGCACTGATTCTTTTATAACAGTTAATTAGTGAGTGGCACCAGATCTTCTTAGTGAGGAAGACGAACACCATGAGTCCTTAGGGGATTACTCCTGTCTGCGTCCTACAGGCTTAAAGCATTTCTTAGTTGGAAACATTACACATTCACTTTGTTCTGCTTGGAATCTGGTCTCACTGGGAACCAGAATGTTCCCACTTCCTCACTAGTAACCTAGCTTCCATTTGTAGCTCAATCAATTAGAAGCAGATGCCTGGTTCCTTTTTTTCTGAAGAGAAAGGTAGCAGCACCAGTGACCACCTTCTGGCCTCACCTTCTATGGCCACTGAGCTCGCGCGCGCTCTCTCTCTCTCTCATTCTCAGCCTGAAGAAGGTCAGAATTATTTATATCTGGAGAACTTTTATAGAATCACAAACTCAGATCAGCCTTTTTCCCTATCACTTCTCTCCTAGGGGAGTTAAGCCAATGAATCTGGTCTCTATAGTCTGGCAGGAATCCCACAGATTAGGCAGTTTTTTCTCAGTTTCTCCAGAGCTGTGTGGGTTCTTTCACAGCCCAGACTCTTTCTCTCTATCTCTTCTGTTTTTTAAAGATTTTATTTATTTATTTTAGAGAGAAAAAGAGAGAGAGAGAGAGAGCACGAGTCCAGGGCAGAGGAAGAGGGAGAAGCAGGGTCCCCTGCTGAGTAGAGAGCTGGTGTGGGGCTCGATCCCAGGACCCTGAGATCATGACGGAGCTGAAGGCAGAAGCTTAATCAACTGAGCCACCTTAGTGCCCCCAGACTCTATTTTTTTTTTTTTTTTTTCATACAAACCTCCTCCTAACTCCTAACGAGGGGACTAACCATAGTTCACCTCTTCCCTTCTTGACGCTATTTTGGTGCTATTACTACCCATCACATTTCCTGATATTTCTGCCCCCCGTAAATGGAGGAGCCTCTAAACTCGAAAAGTAAAGAAATGAATTACTTACGTGCTTCCACGGTGAGGCGAGTTCCTTTTCCAAAGAAGAGCTTGTTTGTTTGTATCACAGCAATTGAGGCCATTCCAAAAACCTCAGCAGCCCTCCTTGGGAGCTCCACCTCCTATCACCTTTAGGATGGGAGGGTCTTTAGGGCTCAGCTCTTAGAAAGATGCCCCTCATTGCTTATTCAATGGGTTTATGATGATTTAATCAATCACGGTGTGGGGGGGTGGTGGTGGGGGGGCGGGTATTTGCCTTGGGGAGGCTGTTGACTGAGGGGCAGGTAGGAGCCCGTATTCCTACAGCGACCATTTCTAATATAGTATGCTTCACGACGTCCTCTGAATTGTTGCTTTCTCTTGTTTTAGATTGCTCTCCCTTGTAGACCCACCCCTAACTCTCAGTCTTGGAAAACCAGCATTGCTAAGAAGATGGCTCTTGGATTCCCGACTGTTCCAGAGTCAAGGTCTTCACATTCCCCAGTGCTACTTTAAGGACAGACAGGGTCTGGCATAACAAGGGGTGAGGGACCAGCGTGAAGCCCTGATGAGCTGCCAGGGATTTATGGTACAGTCAGCACTGGAATGAACAGCTATGGCTGGCGATTGCCTAAAAACAAGTCGATCTCTCTTTGAATTTGTCTTCTTCAACTGCAAAGCCGAGCACTCAGGCAGATCTCTCTAGGGACTTGGATTCAGAAATTCCATATGAGATGGCTCATATAACTCTTACCATAGAATCAACATGAACCAGGACATGTTCTGAAGAGACACCCTTTTTGTGTTCCCCACATGCGGATGCGGGAACATGTTGAAAAGCCAGTTTCATCCGGGGGAGTGAGAGGTCAGCAGCTGGGGGTCCCTTCTGGTCCAGTCAACTTCCTGGTGTCCTTCCTGAGTCCCTGAGTAAAGAGGGGTGGCTCCCCGATGTGCTCATCCCCTGGGGCTTGGCAGCCCGGCTGACGATTTCCCAGGGAAATGCTCTGCAGTTTTTGTATGGGTCTCTGTGGCTTTTGTAGCACTGTGGGTATCCCACCGATCACAGTACTTCAGAGCTTTACAAAAACCTCCCCTGGTTTCACTCTATGTGGCCTCTGAGCACCCCTGGGGCCTGATGTTTGCTTCAAGTCAGGCTGGCAAGATGAAAGGGTTTTGGCTGCCTGCGGGGTGGGGGGTGGGGGGGCAGGCAGGCTTGCCTGGTTGCTTCTGTCTCAGGCTTTTCTGCCTTGTTGGCTGGATCTGCCCTGGAGTTTGAGACCAGAATGTTCATTCAGAAGTCATCACGTCCGTTTCCATCTGTGTTTTCTAGCCAGTCTCCTCTCAGATGGTTTCCCATAGAGGAATGGTCAGACTTCTGGATGTCTCAAAGGGATTCTACATGCTGTGGGTTGGGCAGAAGATGTCTGTGGTCGGTGAGACTTCTGTGACCTGCTAAGCCTCCCATTCACCTCTGCCTGCCCCACTTTACACCTGAACAGTGTTATATAGTTGACAGAGGGCTGTCATGTAAATTTAAAATTTCATCCTCTCCATTGACTCTCTGGTTGCTAAATCCAGGGCCAGTGGGCCATATGGTGCTTTGTGTGATGCCGAAAAGGCAACCACAAATGCAGGGCAAATGCAGAGGCAGCCCCTCGGGCTGGTTCAAGCTTGGCAAACAGATGGCACCTTTGTGTGCTTTATAAAAGCGACCCCTTTCTCCAGCTGATGCAGCCCCGCACCAGGGCCTTGGCTCGGCTGGCAGGGCGAGAGCTGAATTTAGCCTTGCTTGTCCCTTCAGCTGAGTGTCCTTGTGCAAGGCGGGGCCCATACCACAAGATACGGCTACGCTGGCCCAATTCAGTGGATACTTGTTATTTATATTCTTGTCTGAGCTCTGGGTTATGACAAGTTATTCCCTTTTTGAAAACTCCTCTGGGGCCCTCTACACACTAGTCCTGGTTTGTCTGTGATCTCTGTGTCTATCACTGTGAAAACAAAGTGGCATTATTAAATGATAAACATTTAAGGAAAGTGTGCATTTTGCTGCTGTTGCTATCAAAAGGGACCAAGATTTTATTTTTTTAATTTATTAATTATTTTATTTACTTATTTGACAGAGAGAGACAGTGAGGGCAGGACCGCAAGCAGGGGGAGTGGGAGACTGAGAAGCAGGCTTCCCACTGAGTAAGGAGCCTGACAGGGCTCATTCCCAGGACCCTGGGATCATGACCCCAGCTGAAGGCAGATGCTTAACGACTAAGCCACCCAGGTGTCCCAGGACCAAGATTTTAAAAAGGTTTATTTTTGCACTCTCTCTAGAAGATCTTATGCAAATCCATGGCTTGATTAAGTCATCACAATTCTGCTTATAATCTTTGTGACAACTCCTTCCCACCCTACATATGGTTGCATTCCTGTTCCATAAGTTCCAAGCAACTTCATCTTCATATACAGAGTCCAACATTCTTTTGTTGAAAAACAAAACAAAACCAAACAAGCCCCACTGCCAAAAAAACCCCCAACCCCCCCCCCAAAAAACCAAAAACCAAAGAGTGAAGAGGAAAAAAAGAAAAGAAGAAATGTTATGCTCTCAGTATATATTTTTAAAGATTTTATTTATTATTTGACAGAGAGAGACACAGGGAGATCGGGAACACAAGCAGGGGGAGTGGGAGAGGGAGAAGCAAGCTTCCTGCAGAGCAGAGAGCCTGATGTGGGGCTCAATCCCAGGATTCCGGGATAATGACCTGAGCCAAAGGAGATGCTTAACCACCGAGGCACCCAGGTGCCCCTCTCTCAGTATTAATGTAATGGGATGGCTTTTGACAGAAAGCAAGGAAATGTGGGTCTCATGGGGAGGGCCAGATGAGAACAAGGAATTACAGCCTCAACTCTTGAGTAGAACTGGTTTTAGGTGGTAGGGTTTGAAACCGCAGGAGGTGGGTGGTTAACTGTGTGGGATCGTGAATTAAGATACTTGTTAACCCGCCTGAGACCCACTGACCCCTTCCCAGTGCTGGTGTAGGCTTTCCCAAGCAACTATTAAAAGCTGGTTTGAATAGAACTAGTTATAGGAAACAAAAAGTTGGGGATGGAAAAGCAGGAAACTTAGGAGTAATATCAAAACCTAAACCAGGCAACCTTATGGGTCTGGGGCAGTGAATCTTACAATGCCCTGGCTGTGGTAGAGAGGTCTGGGGTAATGAATCCTGATGAGAATGTGCCTGTGTGGCTTCCAACTCTTCACTCCCTCCCTACAACAGAAGTGTGTGCTCAGGTACTTTACCCCATGACTCTGCAAGGCCTACTACAAGCAGAGTATACATCCCATTGTGTTGACTTTGGGGCTTGGCCGTGCTTGGACTGATAGAACATGGCTGGAAGTGACAGCATGCGAGGCTCCAAGAGAAGTCCCATCATGGATTTTCACCAGCACTATTAAACCGCTTTCTTCTGCGATGAGACCAGTGTGCTCTGCGAAGTCACTGCTGCTTCATTCTGGGTCCTAAAAAGAAGACATGCTGGGAAGAGCTGAATCCAACTCACATCTTGAAGTCAGGTCCAGCTGGACTGCAGAACAGCGAGCAAAAGCAATATATGTTGGTTGTTGTAAGCAACTGGCGATTTAGGATTGTTACAGATCATCATCACAGTGGAAATAGCTAATTAATACAGATGCCAAGCCTTAGGGGGGATCTTGGCTATGAAATTACATGCTTGAAATTATTGGAAGCTCCCCATTCTCTTCAGGATGAAATGGTATGGAACACAGGCTTTTGTCTACCAATCAGGCCTACATCTTGTACTTTTCACTTGCTCCCTTGAACTCAGCTGCCCTGAACAACTTGCTTCCTGAAAGCTCCAGGTCTTTTCATACCTCTGCCTTTGCTATGCGATTGCTTTTGCCTGAAAAGCCTGTCTTTTCTTCGAGTCCCCAATTTGGATCTTACCCACTTCCTTATCTCTTATTCATTTTCTGGCCTTAGCTTTGCTGGTGAATTCTCTGATAACAGAAGACCGCACTGGGTTATACCCACCCTTTCCCTCTGTTTCCCTGCAACAGAGGTGTGCAGAAGAGAGTTCATCAAAATCATTTTTCTCTCTTTCAATAGGTAAAGACCCTTGAGAGAAGGGATTTGTCTGGTTCATCTCTGTATATCTCCGGAGCCTCAGTGAGTGCTCAGAAAGTGTCTTCTGAATCCATGCTAAGGATGAAACAACTCACGTTCACAGAGGATAAGTGAGGAAGTGACACAGCCATGGCCAGAACCTACACATTCCTGACTCCGGGTCCCTTGCTCTCTCGCTGGCACCAGCCTGCCTTGTGGAATACTACTTACGCTTGTGTAGTGGAGCCTAGCAACATTCCTTGTAAGCAAGTTGATTTTTAACATTAGCCCGAGCTAAGTATCATCGGGAAGGTAAATTTGTTGTGATTTGCTGCACGCTGTGAAATATATTCTAAAGTCACAGAGAAACGAGTTTCACCTGGTCTACATTCAAATCACATTCTTTTCCACTCATGTGAGTCATCAAGGATCACTTGTGTCTCTGTCTCTGGAGAGGAAGTCTGGAAGGTCAGAGCTGGGGAGACTTCAGTGATCATTAATATTCACTTCCTTGGGTGTTCAGGTGCAAGTGTCTAGAAAGACCCAGAGAGGCTTTATAACTTCTCCAAGAGACCTAGTTTCAAAGAAGCATGCAAGAAATCAAGTACTCCAGTGCCTAGTCCTGTGTTATTTTTTGGCACAGTAGGCAGATACCTGGCCTTTTTTGGTTTTTGTTTTGGCATTTATCATTTGAAAGTATCTCAGTCCCATAGCTGACCTCCTTCCCTGAAGTGGCCAGAGACTGCTGGACAACCTGTCATTTTCTTTTTCTCTGTGCTGTCACGGTGTCGTATGAGATGCATTTCTGTGGGAAAGGGGAGGAACAGACACAGAGTGGCTGTATCTTAAAGTTCAGCTCTTTCTGGAAGGATGCTGAGCCCCATTCTCTGTGCTGGGCAACCTCATTCTCAGGGTAGGGGCAGGCGGGGTGTGTGTGGAACAGAAGAATTGGAAACTGTGTGGAAACTGGGCTTCCATGGTATTATCCAGTCCCAGCTAAGACCAGGTCCCATGCTTAGAGACTCTTAGAGACACTTTGAGAAAACTCATGGGAAACCAAGGCAAAAATGAAGTAAGTGTTGGTCAGGGGCATCCTGCAGGTTGGAAATATTTGGGATTGTGGACTTTGAACTAGCTTTATTTATTTCCATCCCGGTGTATTGACATGTATCTGAGGGTTATAGACAAACTTCAGGGAATTCAAAGGAGAATATCAAGCTGTTGAAAGTACTTTATATCCCCTACAGGAAGGAACTGCTAGAAAACATGGGGAAGTGTAGACGGAAGGAAGGGAGATCCTGGGGGTGTTTGATCATATTCAAGTATCTGTCAGGGCAGAGCTGGCTTATTAGAAGGCAGCTGGATTCTCAGGTGTACTTAGGCATTCCATCTATTCCAATACTCTGGTTTGTTTAAAAGATATGAAAAAACTCTGGCCTTACATGTATATGTAGTTTGAAAAGTGATGTTAGTTGCCATGTGGAATCTGAAACCATATTAATGAACTTCTCATATTCTGTTTGATTAAAATCCATTGGTCTAGCTTGCATTTCAGTATATGTGCTGCGGAAGCAAGCACAGTCTAGCTAGCATTTCAGACAAAACTTTCGCCCAGGCATGGTTTTGTAACATTAGCCTTTGTTTATTTGGGAGATAATTGGTTCAAGGATTTAGGCAACTTCCACACATTGACACATTTCATTATACAGTATCAAACTATCATAGTTGTTAGTGTCACCATCAGTATCTTTAAATCAGAAAAGTATTTAAACATTGGGGGGCCATTCAGCTCATGGTGACAGATAGAATTTTTCCTAAACTCTACCTTTTACCTAAAAGCTTAGATTTTTATCATTAGCAACAACTTTCAGTTGTTCATCTTGATGTGACAGGCTCAGTTCATTTGTTTTCAAGAAGATGCCTACCAAATACTCAAGTCTGAATAACCACAGTTTATCTGTCAGTTATATTTTCAAGCAAAAGTGATGTTCCATGGGAAAAGTGGCTAGTTCAGCTTGCAATTCAACCTATTGCACAAATGTTTTCCCTTGAGATAACTATCATAATTTAGAACACAGGAGAAGTTTTTTTTTTATGTGTACTCCCTCTTTTGTCACAGAATACTAAAAAGACACACATACAAGAGATGAGATTTAATAAAATTAATAGTTTTCCTGCTTTGTCAATGTTTTGGACTAAATTATGTGCCCTTACCCCCTCCCCCCATTCATATGTTGAAGTCCTCTCTCCCATTACCTCAGAGTGACTGTCTTTAGAGATAGGATTTTTAAAGGTATGATTAAACTAGAAAGAGGCCAGTTGAATTGGATTAGGATGGATCCTTAGGGTGGACCCTAATCCAGTCTAACTGGCATCCTTATAAGAAAAGGAAATCTGGACACACAAAGAGAAGAGACAGCACAGTGCTATGAATACACAGAGGAAAGACCCTGTGAGGACATGGCAAGAAACTGGCCATCTATAAGCCAAGGGAAGAGGTCTCCAGAGGAACCAGCTCTGCAGGCACCTTGGTCTTGGACTTTCAGCCTCAGAACTACGAGAAAATAGATTTCTGTTGTTTGAATCATATTGTATGTGATATTTTACTATGGCAGCCCCAGCAAACTAATAGAGTCAATAATGCTTTAAAGTAACACTGACTTTTTCCCCCCTGCAGAGACATGATGGTAAAGAACACAATGACGACTAATACAGAACTGATGCCCCTGCCTGGATCCATCCTGAGGGGTCAGCAGTTTCACCTCGCATTGCTTTTGCAGCATCAGGATAAATAGCAACACAATGAAAAAGGCAAGTATTACTGTGAAAATAGTTCTGACATCATGGATGCCTTGAAAAGGTCTTGCGGACCCTGGGAGCCGCTTACTGTTCTACATCTATATTTGTGCTGCCAAAGCTGCAGTGGCAGCTGGAAGGCCTGAGCTTTCTCTCTGGTTCCAGCACTCTCGACTTGTGATTAGCAGATCAGTTGTAACAGATGCTTCAACTAATCAATTAATCTGACCATCACAATGGTCAGAAGCTGTGAGCAGCAGGCTCTAGTTCTGTAAAAATGATGAAGGTGACTCAGATACTTTGGTTGGATTCTCTAGAGTCAAGGACCATGGATTGTGGGCCATCTTGCCACTGGTGTCTTCTTCATGGTAATCTGGGGATCAGATGCTGGATCCAGGATGATTGTACTTTGGTGAGAGAGGGACAGCTCAGTGAAGATGGAGAGTCTGCCTGCATTGACTTCAGTGTCCATCCAACATTTCTGTGGCTGTTTCAGGCTTTCCATTATAAATAATGTTCACTTATTTAACTGGCATGTGGTTGGGGCGGTAACTTGAGTGTCTGGCAAAACCACAAAGAGAAGGAATAGAGCAACACGGCTTGCCAGGTTAATGGGTCAAATGATATACTTAGCAACTGGACAGTGATGAAAAGAGGAAAGGATTTTAACAGAGAGTCATATAAGGTATGGATAAGTCTAGGCAAGTTCCTTCTTTTAGAGACCTCTGGCATCCCCTGATTTTTGTCAAAACCTTTTCTTACCTCCTCTAGGATGCTCACCCAACTGCAGGAGAAGCAAGCTTGAGAATCAGTTGACTGGAGTTCATTGGTACGTCTGTAGAAGTTGGGAAGTGCCCCTCCCCCAAGACGAAGACTTGATCCTGTGCTATCATCTGATCTGGAAAGGCAGTTTTTTTTTTTTTTTTTTTTTTTTAAGGATTATTTATTTGAAAGAGAGAGAGAGATAGAGAGAGAGAGCAGGTTGAAGGGGCAGAGGGAGATGGAGAGAGACTCTCAAACAGATGCCCCATTGAGCCCAGAGCCAAACATGGGCTTAATCCCATGCCCTTGAGATTATGACCTGAGCTGAAATCAAGATTCTGATACCCAGCACACTGAGGCACCCAGGCACCCCAAGGCAGTGATTTTTGATACCTCACTTGTGCCTATGTCTCAAATAAGAAAAATCCAAAATGTGCAACTTCACCATTAAGTGGTTTTCTTATTTATTTTACCTATGTAGCAGCAAGAGAGTTCTTTGTTGTTTTAAAAATGTGCCGTATGGGGGTGGGAAGCTGAGGGGGAAAAGTACGCCATATGAACACACCATTTTAATTCTCCAGCTTCAGGAAGTTCTTTGGGCAGAGTAGTATTCTTTAAGGAGGTATGCTAATTTTCTAGGATAAGAAACATACTGCATTTCACTTTTCCCCTATTTAAACATGCTGCAGACTTCTTGGTCACTTGAAAATAAAAACGTTAAAAAACATTTTATTATAAATTTTTGAACTATACAAAAAGGAGATTAATAGAATCAATATCTATAGGCTCAATCACCTAGATTAACAGTGATTAATATTTGCTGTATTTCCTATTTATTTTGGTCAAGTATGTATGTATGTATGTATGCATTTATTTATTTATTTATTATTACCATTATTATTTTAAAGATTTTATTTATTTGACAGACAGAGATCACAAGTAGGAAGAGAGACAGGCAGAGAGAGAGAGGAGGAAGCAGGCAGGCTCCCTGCTGAGCAGAGAGCCTGATGTGGGGCTCAATCCCAGGACCCTGAGATCATGACCTGAGCCGAAGGCAGAGGCTTTAACCCACTGAACCACCCAGACACCCCGTTATTTATTATTTCCTAATTGACATATAATGTATTATTTGCCCCAGGGGTACAGGTCTGTGAATCATCAGGCTTACACATTTCACAGCACTCATATTTTGGTCAAGTATTTAAAAATAAATTATAAACATCATGACAATTCATTTTTAAAAGGTTTATCTATTTATCCATCTATCTATTATTTATTTAGAGAGCATCTCAAGTGGACTGCGTGCTGAGGGTGGAGCCTGACTCAGGCCTCGCTCTCATGACCCTGAGATCATGACCTGAGAATCAAGATGCTTAACCGACTGAGCCGCCCAGATGCTCCCCAAGACTATACATTCTTAAACATTTCAAGATGCATTTTTTAAAAAGTATTTTCCTGCATAAATATAATACCACTTCCCACTCCCTAAAAACCATTTAGTTGCTGGTCAGTGATCAAGTTTTCCCAATTCTTCCCCAAATGTCTTCTACGGATGGTTTTTAAAAACAGGAATCCAGGGGCGCCTGGGTGGCTCAGTGGGTGAAGCCTCTGCCTTCAGCTCAGGTCATGATCTCAGGGTCCTGGGATCGAGCCCCACATCGGGCTCTCTGCTTGGCAGGGAGCCTGCTTTCCCCTCTCTCTCTGCCTATTGTGATCTCTCTCTGTCAAATAAATAAATAAAATCTTAAGAAGAAGAACAACAACACAGGAATCTAGTTAAAGATTATTTCATTTGGTGCTAAAGCTTCTATGTTTCTTTAATATGAGGCAATCCTCCTTCCACTGCTCTCCCTCCGCTGTGCTTTTTTTCTTCTTCTCATGACGTTGATTATGGAAGGGACAGGGCTTATTGTCCTGTAGAATATTTCAACTTTGGGATTTGTCTTGTTGTTTCTTTGTGGAATTCTTTAACTTGTTCTTCTAGGTCCCTTGTTTCCTTTTAGAACTAAAGGTTGGCTTAGGCTTAGTGAATTTACTGATTTGGGGCAGGACTACTGTGTGGTGAGGCTGAATCTTGTATATTGCATCACGCCAAGATGGACATAATGACTGAATGAGGCGAAGATCGATCCCTAGGATAAGACGGTGACAGAAAAATCTATCTTTTGTAAAGTTACATATTCCCATTGCAACCAGCAAGTAACCTGAGACTTTCAAGGGTTTTAGAACTTTATTTATTTATTTTTTTGTTTGAAATATTTCTTTCTGCGTGATTTCTTGCGTGAAGCAGCAGACTCATCCTATTTCTTCTTTCTGTGGCTATGAATGTCTCCAGTCTTCTAGACCAGAAAGAAATGTTAAAATTCATCATTCTATGCTGAAAAATTAATATCTAAAAGAGTTTATGCTTTTAGAAAATAAGTAAAAGTAAGAATTTCATTTAAGGGTTATCTTGGTGAACTGTTTATATTCCCTGAAAATGGGCTCTTCTGGTTTTATTTGGATTGAGTTGATGTATTCTCTCCTTTAAGCCATAAGCCTCGTTATTGTGCACAACCTGGGAGGAAGCCTGGGTCTAATTTTATTCCCCCTATGCAATGCTTTTGCTCTTCTAGACATAAAAAGAGCAATTGGGCTTGATGGGCTAACTGGTGATTATAATCCCAGGATGAAGGGATTAATCCTGTGCTCTGGGATCAAACATACGCGGGGTCAAGAGAAGAGCAAAGGAGAGCCCAGGACTGGTAAACTCTCAGATCTACAGTATTAACGTTGACTGATTTTCTGAAGTGAAAAGAAATACCGCTTAGTTCCCAGGAAATATTTTTCAAAAACACACAGTTTCACTGGGTAGGGATACATTGTGCCTTTGCTCGGCAATGAGGAAACTGTTTGGTGGCATTTCGTCACAGAAGGAGATTCCTTGACTCAGAAATAATATTCCCAGTTGTGGTAGATCTTTCACTAGCTTCAAAGACCAACTCAGGATTCATCTCCAGGAGCTTTTCCCAGCTGACTCTACCTGCAAAATTTCCCCTGCCACCATCTGTTTACTTACTTGTGACTTTCTGAAAATTCAGGTTTTATTCATGAAGAATCCATATTCTCCACCACATCCCTGGGCCATTTGTCCAGGACGGCCTGATAGCGGCCTTCTTGCCATCTCTATTCCCTCATTCTCCAGTTTTCGCATTTGAACAAGACACATGAACTGTTAGGATTTGGGGATTTGGTGTCAGAAGTTCATTTTGTGGATTTCTTTCTGGTTATTTAAAAAAAAAAAAAAAAAAAAGGACTCTATAAGCATGTCATATTCCAACCAGATGAAATTCAGTTCTCAACAATCACTTCCCAAGCACTTGCTTTGTTTTGTACTAGGCACTGATTTGTTTGAAGGGAGGAATTTTGTAAATTAGACAGACATGGGTGCACGTAGATCATCACTGACAAGTGTGCCAACCAATAGCCAGGTTCATGGCCATTGTTACTTCCATTCTCTTTACTCCTTCTATGATATTCTCTTTGATGCTGCCACAAGGATATTTAATAAATGTTGTTAAAATGTGTGGTTGGAATTATTTATTACTGATGACTGTGGTGATTCTTGCCCACATTCTGGAACAACTGCAGTAGGTGATATGGAGTAAATCCTTAAAGAAGGGAGTCAGGGGCAAGCTCATATATTAGTTTCTCCCAGAAACACTCAGAAGATTCCTCCTGATGCTGAGACATACATAGAGGATTACAACTGGGTGTTTTTGAATAAAGGCTTAAAGCTCTTCAACCTCTGTGGTAGCCCGTCACAGTGAAACACAGCAATACAAAAACTCTCTTCTTTCTTCCTCCCTTTTCTTGGCACTTTGCCACCCAGAATAGAAATTTCCTTTCACCAGTGCTGTTATTGTGGTTAATTGCTGTAAAACTCAGAGGCACAAAATTATTACAGTCACAAAAATCAGTAAGTAAAATACTAAGAACCCAGAAAAAAAGCAGACAAAGAACAAATAAAGAAAGTTAGCCACTGGTTAACAAACTTGGAAAAATGTCTTAATCTTCTAGTAATAGAAAATGCAAATAAAGCGTTAACAAGCCATTTTTTCCCTCTGACAGAGAGTTGAACAATTACAGAAAAGGTGATGTTCCCAATACTGGCAAATGTTGGTAATGATATAAATTGTTATTTTTTATTGGAAGCCAGTTACTTAATATCAAGAGAGTGAAAATATGCATACTAGTTTGAAGAAATATTTCCACTTTGAGGAATTCACTGAAGGAAAATGTTATGTATGTTTGAATGTAAAGTGAGGTTTCTTAACCTCAGAGAAGAGAGAGTCCCTTATATTTGATTCCTTAAACAATTATAAAAGGCAGTATTACAATGCTTTTAAACAATTTTATTTTGTATGGTTGAGTACAGTTCAGAGAAGACACATTAACTGGAATGATCTCAGTTAATGGTAGTTCATGGCTACTTACAAAAATCAACAGCTGAGATTGCGAAAAAGATGAGTGAGTAATTTAACAAGGACTTAGTAATTATTCTTGCGAGTGTGCCTTCGAAACTTCAAGTGTTGAATATTGGTTAAATGTCTATTGTTTCACAGTCTTTTAAAGTAAATGTTTTGTTGTGGAGACCATGAATATTTGCTTACAGGATAAATGAGAAGACAACATTTCTAATGTTTTGTGAATAGGTATTTTGGTTCAAAAATGTTTCAGTGATAGTTTCATATTCAATGACAAAATCATACATAGTCTCATATGAATCCATGGGTTCCTAATGTGCTATAATTCAAACAACTTAGACACAAGTGGGGTTGATATACTCTGGAAAAATATTTGAAGATTAAAAGAAGCAGCTCTACTGAGGACAAATACATTGATTTGAGATGCTTGTGAAGAATTTGAATAAAATTTTTGAGTTATGAGGATGGAAAAGAGCAATATTTCCAAATGAATCTATTTCATATAATATGTGATTTTAAATATGTACATGTAACTAAATTAGAACATTAAATATTTTATTTATTTATTTATTTAAAAGATTTTATTTATTTATTTGACAGAGGGAGAGAGATCACAAGTAGGCAGAGAGGCAGGCAGAGAGAGAGGAGGAAGCAGCCTCCCTGCTGAGCAGAGAGCCCGACATGGGGCTCGATCCCAGGACCCTGGGATCATGACTTGAGCTGAAGGCAGAGGCTTAACCCACTGAGCCACCGAGGTCCCCCAGAACATTAAACTTTTTAAAGTAGAATTTGACAATTTCAGCTATAACCCTAAAGGTTTATATATCCAAGTTGGCTAAAAACCTTTATTTTGAATCTTCTAAATGAGAAAAATGGAGACTACTTCAGATTTGTAAACAAACTTTTTATGTATTTTTTTCTCGTATACATATGTGTTAACTTTAAATAATGAAAAAAATATATACAGATATGGTCATCACAACATTTTATTATTAGGAAAAATGTAGTAGCCCTCTATATTCTCAATTATAAGAGACCTGATTAAGTAGATAGTAGTATGTTCCTAGACATAATATTAATATAGTTCACTAAAAATGCTAATTAGGAAAGGGAACTAATAGCATAAGGAATTGATTACATAATATTAAGAAAGAGAAATGTGTATATGGAGTATGGTTACTTTTACAGAGTAATAATCTATACATTGAAAAAGAAAACTGGGAAGGAATATACCAACATAATAGCTGTGGTTGCTTTTTGATGGTGGTCCTGATTTTCTTTCAACGTAGACTTCTGTCAGGAATTCTAGGGAGGAAAAAGAGCTCAGACCATTAAGTTCTAACCCAACCAGATTGTAAACAACCTTCCTAGTGTGGGCATCCACCTGAACCCACTCTCTGACTAGGATGCTTGTTTCCCTGCTGAATGACTGTCAACTATTACAAAGCTATTCCCTGTATTGACATATATATGTATTTTTCCTCTTCGCCCCAATTCTGGGTTCTGCTGCATGCTTTTCTGCATGGGCAGGTTGATGTTTGCTGTGTGCACCAGCTGGGCCTCTTCTCCGGGGAAGACTCCAGACTTTCCTTGAATGATCCACATTAAGCCTCCCAGTGGAGAACAAACTTCCGTCTTTCATTGGGCAATGTTTCTGAAGTTTGAAAATTTCGCCATGGTTGTCTTAGTCTTTAGCTTACAGCAATTATCCTATTATCCCCTTTAACATACAATGCTTCCTCCATTCCACTCCAACCTGAGAAGAACTCAGCCTCCATCTAAATTTTGTCACTCACTAAATTAGTGTGAATTGGTTTCAGTTCATTTCTTGACAGCAGGTTTTGATGGGAATAGAGCGAAACCATATGAAGAATGTGATGGGGAGACGCGCCCAAGTAAAAGGCACAGAAAGAAGAGAATGGGGCAGCCATGGAAGACCTACATTATACTTTGCAGAGGGCTGCCAGGAGCAGTCTCTCTTAGCTACCACCAAGACAAGCTTGTCACCAAGTCTTATCAACAAGACTCTTACTCTTATCACAAAGACTCCTAGCTATCAATCCAAGACTTCGGATTATTCTGAGCACAGCTAAGCACTTTTGGGGGCATGGTGGATTCTGTAGGATTCAAGGCTTCTGCATTTCTCGAATTCTCATATTTTCTTTCAGCAACCCTATGAAAATACATATCTTAATACTGACCTTTATATTTTTGGGGGAAGATCCAGGTTAATTATCAATTCAAATGATAAATACTCTTGAGTCAACAATAGTATATGTCTTTTGTTTTTTTCCTTGCACTTTGTCCCTGTCCTTTTTATTTTTCTTAGCTTTACTAAATGATGCAGAGTGGGAACCATTTCCTGATGTAAAAAAGTAGTAAAAGAAATCTACAGACTTAGGGAAAACCAGGGTACAATCTCATATAGACAGTTGCAGTACGATGAAAAGATCTTGCAAATCTTGGCACCAACCAGTAATGATACTCTGATTGGCAGAATTCCATTCCTATTGTCTTGCATGTGGACAGAGGAAAGGTCCTACTGCTCATGGCTCTGAATACCTATACAGAGAGAAATCACCATGTGGGGGCTGGAGAGAGAGAGATCGGCAAGGTCAATGGTATAGGAAGGCATTATGTCAAAGTTTTGGATAGATTTGCAGGTTTTCCTTAAGTCTATGTGAATTGTAATGCCTACTTTCCAATGATCCCCTAAACTCAGTATTCTTAAATCTCAGTAAACTCAATATTCTTAATTACCAACAGGATGCATTAAATCCATAAAGATGCTCAGGAGAAAGTCTCCCAGTCTGTTTTTGAGCAGGTGCTAGATGATTGATGGGAACAAGAGTATGGGAATTTCTAAGAAGCTGATTCTCATACCCTGTCCTGGGTAGTTGGCGGTTGCAACTAGCATCTGTTGTGAACTGGCCCAAAGCCAGCGGCTTTTGTTCTCTGAATTGGAAAGGAACTCAAAAGTGGGGTGTTAGGGGTATAGGGAACCACAGGATGTGGATGTTCAGGGTCTCTGATGCCTCATAAGGAAAATGCATCTGTTGGATTAAACAGCTGGTAGAAGACTGAGTCAGCAGTGGACATGAGCAGTTTCCTAGCACCAGGTCACACCCGTCCCACTGCTTTCCACCTCTTTCCCTTAGAACATGGGCTTGTCCAGGTTTATTAGCCAGTCTTTATAGTCAGTTCTGACTATTGGGATCAGTGTGAGCATATGAACAATGCTGAACAAAGAGATCATTCCTCCAGATGTGATGGGAGACCAGATGGCTTGGGGTGTGGAAATCAAAGAGCCATGGCAGAACCATCCTACCCCCTCCTGGCAAACAATCTAACAAGAGAAAGTCACTGTAGGAAGAAAGTTTCTCTATTATTTTCCTTATTAAAATAGAGGTTAGTGAATCTTGGTGCAAAATCATCTCCCCATCCTTTACAATCAATCTGCACTGATTGTTGAGTTAATTAGTATATGTAAGGTAGATCTTCAGTTTTCATCACTGAATTCTCTATGAGCAGAAACAATGTACAGAAGCTAGGAAAATACATCCAAATGGAATATAAGGTGATTAGAACGCTGCTTTATACATAGCCTTCGGAGTCTTCGCATCAGAGAGAGAGGAAGATGTTACTCTGGAGTCAGATTCACTTGCTTTTGCTTGAGCCTCCAGACTAACACAAGACCATGATGACTTCTTCCAATTTTCTCTGGGTGGACTACATCTGCTGTAAATACATAATAGAAGGTATAATATTAGGAAGACAAATGCAGACCAGAGAGTTGGAGATGTCAAAAGTGACAATGCTTCTTTCTTCCAATGAAAGCAAATGATCTGGACAGCTCCTATTACAGTCCACAGAACTGGTGCATTTAAGCCTTTGCCCTGGAGTTTCATAGGACCCATATATCCTGTAGAATCTAAGATTTAGTTTTGAGCTTTTATAGGAAATGATATGTAAATAGCCCACACTTTTCCTTTGATCTGTGTGGCAAATTACAGTGATAAAGTAGCTGGTCCAGGATTTAGGTAGAAACTGCCAAGTCTTTCTAAGTTAGGCATCTTCAAGAGTCATAATGTCAATGGAGTTCAGGCTCTGTCCCCAAATGCTGCTTCAGGGACAGATCTCTGAGAAAAACGCCCACAAGTGGCTCAAGGTGGAGCTAACTTTCCAGAACTACAGGCATGGGTGCATGGGGGTAGGGGTAGGAGGTAGAAGGTGGGGAATGTAAGGCGGTTAGGGTTGAGAAGGAGGAAGGAGAGTTAGAAGGGACCTGGTTTGCCTCATTTCTCTGTTGAGATGCAAATGATCTGGGAACAATTATTGCGGGGGATGTAAGGCTCTGGGTGAGGGAGCTGTAAGGAAAAACTGAGGGATGGAAAGTTTGTAGAGCATCAACACTTTTATAAGCAGATTTCAAAGAGGAAAGTGTGATGTTATAAAGAGGAAGCTGAAGGATCAAGCTTAGAGAAAGATATTTAGAAATCAATGCTGCAGAAGACATTAAGTGAATAATTGGTATGGAACAAGAACGCTGAGAACATTTTTTTACTAACGTACTTTCTCAAGGTAGTCCAAGCGTGAACTCTTTGCTCCAGGTAACTGCCTGGGTTAACAGAGAAATGAGAGAGAAAATCTGTCCATAGAGATTTCTGAAGAAATTCAGAAACCTAAGTTGTATACTGACCTTCTGAAGGAAATAAGGATGCCCAGGAAAGCCCTTTGAGAGTTAGCTTCAGAAGGGAAATACTAGAAAATACAAATAAGACCAGAGCATTTACAGAAAAAGAGAAAATTTCATGCATAGAGAATGGTCAGATTTAGCCTAGTTTGGAACATGTACTCTTCCATCAGAATATTGGTAACAACATTTCAGTAAACTTGGGTCTGGATGCCTTGTGTTGAATAAAAAATGGCAGCTGGTATTTTGTGTGAGTTCAATCAGGGAGACACAGGGGACAATTCTTTGTTTAGCAGAACCTCTAAGCCCAGAAACACATTGAGATGTCTTATGTTTTCTAGGTCTATTGTTTGTGAAGGCTGTTCAGGGCTGTTAGTACATCTGAGGGGCTTGCCTTTTTCACCATGTGTATGTATGATGTGGGACACCCTGTGTTGGAGACACAGATGACTTATTTGCAAGCCTTGCCTAAGACTTAATTAATATCAGTACTTCAAGTAGCTTACAATTGGATTCTATGGCTATGACATAAGAATATAGACTTCCTGGTCTTTTTCTTACTGACTCAAAATATAATCAGATAATCCTCTGTCTGGTTACTTGGGAGCCAAGTTACTTTCTTCCAGAAACATTCTAAAGAGTTCCTTTAGAAAATCTAGGAAAGTGTAAGTCTAAAGACAAGCTATAGCCTGAAGCCCAGGCTGCTGACTTGAGCACAGATGGGAGAATGTTAACAGCCAAGAAATATGAGGTCTTTGGCTCCTTTCCCAGAACTGCCAGGCTAAGACCTTGGCAGAGACTCAACAGGAAACTGAACTCTATTTGCATATCCTTTTATACATGGGAGATTAAAAGCTTCAACCTTGAGTGATCACAGTTTTTGAGAATCATGATGAGGCATTAAAGAGAAGGAGGAGTGTCTCAAGGGAGGTGAGCTGGAGGCGAAGCAAGGTAGGTGTGAGGTTAGCAATGACTTTCAATCCCCTTTGATTAACCATGAGTGTATTTCATTTTGTTCTTTTTTTTTTAAATTTCTACCCTTATGGGGTCACATAAAGGAATCAGCTAGGCAGAAATCTGTGTTTCCCGATCTTGGGAATCTGTCAAATTTGATCTCTTTTGTCCGATGGTTTCTTCCTTCTCTCTCTTGCTGGATGGGGACCTACAATTTGTTGGTGGTCATGCTGAAAGTACCGTAGAGATCAAATATAAACTCTTTATTGTGGTGATGAGAATCTGAGGCTTGAAGAGGTTAACTGAATTATCTAAATTTATATGAAAAGAAGTAAGAATTCTGACTCCCATTTTATTTTTTTTTAATAGGCTGCTAGCTCTTAGCAGGTGGGTGTTTCCCCAGATCTCAGACAACTTCTTACCAGCATGTGACTTGGCACAGGGTACCCTTCACTATCTTCTCCTGTCAGAACATGCATTTCTGGCAAGAAGAACAGCTTTGATTCCTGAGCTTTTCTTTCCAGCTCCTCTGGATAAGTTCCCTGTGTTTCTTTAACAGAAGAAGACAGAGCATGGAAATGGGAATAGAGGATATTTATCATTGGGATTCATTTAGGGGAACTGGTTTTCTTGGCCAAGTACTATAGTGGAAACTTACTCCATATAGACAGCATAGATAGCATGATGACGGAGAAATGTAACCCACCACAGTTTAATTACCCCGCTTCATTTGTTCCTTTGTAAGGATGGGAAAAGACTCTCAATTCCTAAAAAAGTACGTTAAATCTACTCTAAGACTGAGGAGGCCCTGCAGGAGAGTATACTCAAGGCTGGATAAGCAAAGTTTTCTGAAAACTGAGAATTTAGTGACCAGATATCTGCAAAAGAAGGAGCACTGATAAGAAGTTTCAGACACGGACCTCGTACTGCCTCATAAATGATGACTCATGCATTTGCCAGAAAGGACCACCACAAGGAAGGTCAGCCCAGGCAGATAGCCCAGGCTGGAGACTGGCTTCCAGGCCACACACAGAGGCTATCAGTCCTGGGGGCAACATGTGAGGGTAGAATTGTGAGTCCCTAATAGGAAACATTTCTACCCTCCTTGTATAGCTTCCTTTTACAGAGGAAAGCCTACTACAGTCAGAAAAGACTCTGGGAAGGTACTGGGCCCACTTTTTTGCCCACAGATGTTATTTAAGAATTCACTTTTAAAATAAGAAATCACTTTAGTCCAGGAAACGGAGACTCGTGAGTTGTGCGGCACAGTACCTTTGGAGCAAGGTTTCCTGGGCTTGAGTCCAAGCTCAGCCACTCACCAGCAGCCTGACCTTGAGCAAAGCCTTACCCCTTCCTTGCTTTAGTGCCTTCATATGTAAAATAAGGATAATAAGGACAATGAGTTGTTGTGAAGATTAAACAAATTAAAACCTGTACACTATGCTGAACAGTGACTTGCATATAAAAAAGTACTGCATGACGGTATACCATCAATTTTTATTACCGGTACCTCATTACAGTTGTTGGTGATTTTCAGTTCAAGGTGATCCTCATTTTTAACTTCTTTTTGCTGAAATCTCAGAATGTTTTATCTTTTTCTCAGCTCCTAGGAAATGAGGACAACTGACGATAGAGTCATAGAGGGGAAGAACTGGAAGGGACCTCAGGCTGCACCAGTTCCAGCTCCTTCACCTTCTAGAAGTGACGCTGGGGAAGCAAAGTGATGGGGTCAAGTACTCAAGTACTCACAGGGCACAACTAGGTTTTGAACACGGTTTCTAGTCTAGTAGGTTTCTCTTCCATTGTCTAATAACTCTTCACATGCCACAGTTCAACACTGTTTAATTTTTCTAAGATTTACTCGGATTAACTCAGGAACATGCCAGTCCTGTGCCCCTGGGGGAGGCACTAACCAGTGCTGGGTATAACATTGTCCTTCTCACAATCCCATAACACCTCATTGGTTTTCTCTTTCTTTCTTTCTTTCTTATTTATTTATTTCTCTATCTATCTTTTTATTTATTTATTTTCAGCATAACAGTATTCATTGTTTTTGCACCACACCCAGTGCTGCATGCAATTCGTGCCCTCTCTAATACCCACCACCTGGTTCCCCCAACCTCCCACCCCCCGCCCCTTCAAAACCCTCAGATTGTTTTTCAGAGTCCATAGTCTCTCATGGTTCACCTCCCCTTCCAATTTCCCCCAATTCCCTTCTCCTCTCCATCTCCCCTTGTCCTCCATGCTATTTGTTATGCTCCACAAATAAGTGAAACCATATGATAATTGACTCTCTCTGCTTGACTTATTTCACTCAGCATAATCTCTTTCAGTCCAGTCCATGTTGCTACGAAAGTTGGGTATTCATCCTTTCTGATGGAGGCATAATACTCCATAGTGTATACGGACCACATCTTCCTTATCCATTCGTCCGTTGAAGGGCATCTTGGTTCTTTCCACATTTTGGCGACCATGGCCATTGCTGCCATAAACATTGGGGTACAGATGGCCCTTCTTTTCACTACATCTGTATCTTTTGAGGAGATTCCTCAAGAAATTAAAAATAGAGCTTCCCTATGACCCTGCTATTGGTTTTCTCTTTCTAAACATCATTGTCCTAGTGTTGGCTCTCATTTATTTTGGAAAAAAAAATAAAAGAGGGGAGAATTTGTGTCTGAATTGAAGGCAGCCTCTGGCCATTGATTCACCAATTCCTCAGCAGAGAGGATCAGAGGCATTGCCTGGGGACAAAGGACAGGGAGTAAGGAGCTGGGGCCCTAAGGAGTGAGGCTTACCTAGGTTGAGACAAGTGAGAGGAAGCCAAGCCTTCCTTCTTTATGCCGCAAACTTGCGGTGCACTCAGTATGATGCTAGGCACCCACAGGAATGCAAAAGGACCCAGGGCAGGGTTGGAGATTTCAAGGAGTTTCTTTAGAAAGATGTAGAAAGCAAAGGTAGAACTGAAGTCAAGCCCTTTGGAATTCTTTGAGGGGTCTTTTCTCCCACAACACAGAGGAGACTTCCTACTCTTCCATCTGCAAGGGCTATACAGTGCTCACCTTGGCTGGGAGGAGAAAGATTTTCTAGCTGACAGGAGAGGAGATTAGCACATCAGGGAGTGGACTGGAAATACAGGGGTGCTTTCCTGTGGTAACCAGGGGTCAGAGTGTGGTGGAAGGAGTACTTGACCAGGAGTTGGGACACCTGCGCTCAGCTGGCTATGTGATGGTTGAAAGTCACTTAATTTCTCCATTCCTCAGTTTCTACTTCTTCAACTAAAGAGGTTGAACCAGGAGGTGGTTAGAGTTTCATACTGTTCTAATGTGTGTGTGTGTGTGTTCTGTGGACCCAGGGGAGGAGGGTGCGGGTAGCGGCAGGGCTAAAGGGCTGAGGAGGAAGAATATCCTTCACATGAACTTAATGGTTTCTGGCTGTGAACTCAAAAGACTGTCAAGTTGATTCTTCCTAGGGAGGCGTATAATTGCTGTGCCACTGCTCTGATTTCAATTTATAGTGCCAGTTACACTGGCCCCTTTGTGGTTCTTTGTGTCCTTATTTATAAACTCAGTGTATGAAAAAAAAACAAACAAAAACCCTTCTGTCTTTCATTAGATGACTGAGACAGTTAATCCTCCATCCATCCCTCATGATTATAATATGCGTTATGCAAACAGTTCAAGTCTTTATGCATGAGGAGCCTTCGATGTGACAGAACTTTTTTTGATAGCGCAGACTTGGGCTGTGTTTCCTTGGTGTTGTCCCCGTGGGTGTTAATTTTCCTTCTCACTGCCTCTAAGTAATGTTGCTCACTTCTGTCAGGTGGCGCGTGAAGAAGGAAACCAACTCTGGGGCCAATCCTGAGACTTGTGGTCCCAGCAGACCCAGAAGCCCTCAAGGGTGAATCCCAAAAGCTTTGAGGGAAATAGTAAAGATACTCCACTTTTCTCCACAGTTACTCCAAATCCCCCAGGTTTACCTGTGGCTGGCTTCCTGGAGATGAGGAAAAACCAAGAACCTCATTGAGGTGAACACATGTTTTATTTAGCTTCTCTGTCTATTGGGATGGTTTTTTGGAAGGCACGTCGATCTGCAAGTATAGATGAGGCTGCAGATCTTCTCCTGGGGATGTTGGTGTAGGGTCCTCTTGGGTACCATCAAGAGAAATGCATCATTGGATTTGTGTATTTTTTTTTTATGATTGGGAGGAGACACTCACCAACCAAAGGATGTGGTCACATAAGGGAGAGAAGGCAAACAGAAGGAAAAAAAAAGTTCCCATATTCCATTTGCCAATAATCCAGTTCCGCCATTTTCCTTTTCTATGTTTTCTAAGTTTTGATCTTTTCAGGATTGCTTCCTCTCCACTTTGTGCTATTTAATGGAATTCTATCACTTGGTCTTGAAAAATGAAAGTCTGAACTGTTAGTGAGAGAACTCTTAACAAGTAAGAAGGAAAGGCTGTTGCCTATTCCCCCAGACTACCGAAAAGCTGGTACTATTATGGGTCACAAACCTGGACGTGAAAATCATTTCTGGGGTACCTGAGTGGCTCAGTCATGAATCATCTGCCTTTAGTTCAGGTCACGTTCCCAGGGTCCTGGGATCGAGCCCCCCCATTGGGCTCCCCGCTCTGTGGGAAACCTGCTTCTCCCTCTCCCACTCCCCCTGCTTGTGTTCCCTCTCTTGCTATCTCTTTCTCTGTTAAATGAGTAAATAAAATATTTAAAAAATAAATAAAATATCACTTCGAGCCAAAAAGTCTGGCAAACACTCAGACTCCAAATACCACTCTCCTGGCTCTCCCTGGGGCTTTTGTTGAAATGTGAGCTTCTCACTGCAGCCTTTCTTGACCACCTGATTTAAAGCAGTTATCTCCCCCCATATCCTTGGAAACACCTTCTCTCTCTTCCTGTGAGTCTTCTCCATGACAACTGCCACCACCTAACATATCTCTTCTCTTTTTTGGTGTTTATTTTCACTAAAAGAAACTTAAGTCCGTCTGATTAAGAAACTTAAGACCATCTCGGTATATCTAGATGAGTCTGTGGCAGATAGTAGGTACTTAAGTACAATAAATTGTTACTTAGGAAACAGATGAATGTCATCACATTCTATGAAAGCAACTTTAGTCTCCCAAACTAGATTTTGTATCGGTCTTCCTTCTTAATAATTTGTTGCCCAGTATTTATACTGACATTTCTTTCTCTGAAGGTTATAAATACTCATGAGGCTTTGCCTTTAAGCCGGAAAAAAAAAATAATTTAAATTTCCCTATTCTCCCACGTGGATGCGGGTAAATAAAAAACGTATGGCTATTAGATTTCTTATTTAAACACAGAGTTTGAGAAGCTGCTGTCTTGTTGAAATTACTGCCAGCAATTGTGTTTTGGCTTGATTTCTTTTGTCCTCTCATCAGATCCTTTTCCTATTGAGTCCTGCATGCTTGGGGGTACAGGCTCTTCACCCTCCCTTCCCCCCACCCCAGGCTGACTACTGTTTTGGAAGTCCTTGAGCGTCCAGAGAATTCCTTCAGGAGTTGATACCCATTACTGTATACTGTTATCAATCACAATGCATATGTTGTGGGTGAATTGCTAAAAAAAATAAGACCCCTGGGGATTCTGTATTCCTGAAGAATAACAAAATCATCTGGTGGGTAGTAGTTGTGATGGAGGTAGAGGGGACAGGGAATTAGGAACTGGTCTTTTGTTTTGGAAGATATGTTACTGTGGCTTTTAGTTACAAAATGCTAAACTTTCCCTGCAGGTCCTACTGGAAAGAAAGTTTACAAAATTCCTTTGTGAAATCAAGTAGAAGTGTTCAGTGTTTACCCGTTCAAGACTCAAGGCCTGCGGCTTTAGGATTAAAAGGGAAAAAAGAAAGAAAGGTGTCAAAGGAGAAAGCCTGCCGTGCTCTCTCTTTTATCCCTCTCATGGGGGATGTTCAAGGAACAGAGGAGCCTTAATGTGTACGCTCCAAAACTAAGTTATTTGGCGTTCTAGATGACTATTATCAACCCCTCAGAAAATCTTATTACAGTTTATAGCACTTTGTTAGTGGACAGACGAGGCTTGGAAAAAGTATGTCAGGAGGCAGAGTTAGCAGTAGGCCTGTGAACGATTATGCCCCTAGCCTCCAGCACAGCCCAGGAACGTAGGGCCCACTCACTCACTCTGCATTTATGGAGTACCTGTTCTGTGCCAGACTTAAATCTAAGTGCTGGAGTGAAGGCACTGAACAAAACAGACAACAAACATCCCTGCCACCATGGATCTTACATTCCAGCAGAGAATGAAACAAATAAATGAGAAAAATACACAACCCCTTAAATGGTAACAAATGCTTCGAGTACATGTAAGCAGAGAGGACAGGTGGTATTTTCAGGAGGAATGAATGAGGTGTTCTGACAAAGACAATTACAGATGTTGAATCCTCTCACTGCCACTCATATTTGGGGTCAGTACGTTGAAAGGAAGAGTAGGAAAGAAGCCTCCAGTCTGGAGTCTCTTCAGTTTGCCAGCCCAGAAGAGGAAGAGTCATCAGACAGCACTTCCTGTCTGAGACCCTCCCTAAAGAACTTCCTGTCTGAGACCCCCACAGCAGGCTGAGACCCTCCCTAAAGCCTTTATTCACTGAAGGGCTTAATGGCATCAGTTTGCTCATTTTGAATGCTGAGAACTGGAAATGACAGATCTTGAGCCCTTTTGCTCTCTTCCTATGAGGGATAACAAGTGAAAAAAAGAAAAATGGAAGAGACAAACTCAGGTACATCGCTGTGCAGTGGAGATATCTATGGATGGTAAAGTTAGCCGTCCCATGGATCTGCCAGAGATCCATAGAATTTCTGAAGTTCTTTTCGCATTAACCCCAGACCCTGGTAGCTGCCATTCCAGGTAGGCCCCGAGAAGGAAAGGAGAAGGCAGGGAGTATGTTATCACCCCAGAAACTCTAAGGGAGTCCAATAAGACATTACATTTGGCAAACATCAGAGGGGAGGAAAAAATATATGGGTCCATTTCCTGTGTTGTGGCCTGGGAGAAAGCTGCTGTCCTAGGGGTAGAGCTTAGGAGTATAAGTGGCAGGCAGTTGTAGCTGTCCTCCTTCAGCCAGGAGGGTGAGGTATCACTGGAGAACAGCTTGGAAGCTGAAATTGCAACTGGAGTTTTAAAGCAAGGGAGCAAGAGACGGGAGGTAGAAGGCGTTAGATACCCCTGTCCCCATCCTCTTCTGAGGACTGAACAAGGAGAGACGTCTGTAGCACCAGATGACTGGACATCACACGTCTTTTCCCAGCCATTCTTTAACTCAGATATTGTTAATAGGTGATGTATTTCATCAGTAGATCTTCCAGCCCCTACCCCAGTGCCAGCACCATCAGCCTTCAACTCAGACCTGGATCCTGGCTCTGCTTCTGTGACCTTATGTCAGTCACCTGGGCTCTCTGAGGCTCAGTATTCCCATCTGTAAAACACAACTGACAGTAATGATCTCACAGACTGATGGAAGGATTAAGGGAATCCACACCTGCAAAGTGGCTGCCTATCATTGGCCCTCAGTAATTGCATTTGCTCTCTCCTTGATGATCCCATTTTATCATTTATTCTTATGAAATGTAACTATTGAGAAGCTACTACATGTAGTGCACTTTACTTTCTATCCTTAACTTTTTACAACAATACAGTGAAGTTGGAACACATTATCTGCATTTCAAAGATGAAGAGTTACAGATGATTTTAGAAGACAGTGTGAAGCGTATGCCAGGATCACAAAATCTCAGAATTAGAAAACACTGGAGAAGTCATGTGGGACCGCTGCTGCATTGTCCCAGTTTCTTGACAAGTGGTCACAGATCATCAGTTTGAATAGGTCTCGTGGTGAGGGCACAGCCTCTGTTGTTCCTTATTTCTGACACATCCTGGAGACTGCCTCCTCTATGGTACCTGCCCTGCTCTGAATTAGAGACTGTGTCCTCGAGAGGACTCCACAGTCAGAAACCTGTCACCCTCCCCGACTAGAGGGGGTACTTTGGGCAAGTGTTTTAGCTTTTCTGTCCTCATTTGAACAATAGGGATAATAATAGAAAATGCACCATAGTTGTTGAGAGGATTATATCATAACACATGTAAAGTACTCAGTAGCACCTGATGTACAGTAAGATTCGACAGATATTAGCGCTTAGTACAGCTAACTGCAGGTTTAGGGATCAGTCCACATAGTTTTTCTCCTCTTCCTCCAAGACAGTCTTCCTAGTGTCTGTCAGGAGGACCCATTGGGTCTCTTCCTAGGAATTCATCTTACAGGCCTTATAAAACCATGGTTCCAAAACTTTGACACCATCTGTGAAACTAGCTTCCAAATGTCATTCTTTTCCAAAGTCATGATTTCAAACTGTAAGAAGAATTGTACCCTTTTAGTCTTGGAGATGCACTCCACCTTCCTGCCTACTGTTAATTCAAACAAAAATAACTGGAAATGAGTAGCAGGCAGTGGGCTTGATGAGTTGTGACAGGGCCTGTGTGGTAACACAGATGCATGCTAGGAAGGTTGGGTGCAAACTCCTTTCTCAGAATGTGGGGCTCAGAATGCCTGACCTAGATCAGGATCCAGGAACTTGATTTTATCCAAGGGCAGAGTCAATACCCAGAGCCTTGCTGACCATTCAGCTTAAGATGCAGCCCAACAGGGAGAGGTGGATGCCAGGCCCAGGTCTGTGTTGAAATCAGGACACTAGGACAGAATGAGTGGGTGGGAGTGGAGATTGAAAAGGAGAGATTCCCTAAAGGGTTGGAATGTAGGTGTTTGGGGAGATAAATGATGAGAGCTCATGGAGTCATGGCTAAAATATACAGAATGAATACACTTTATCACTATATATAGTGTTTTTATATATTTTATATACATATATGTGGGTTTATAGCTATCTAATCATATGTCTCTGTGTCTCTATCTCTCTGTCTCCCTGTCTGTCTCTCTCCCTCCCTTCCTCTCTCTCTCTCTCTCTCTATATCTATATATTTCAGGCAGAATCATGAACGATAGGGGGATTGTGAAGACCCTCGGTGGAACAGTGAGAGGCCCTGACTGAAATTTACTGTGTGTGTTTAGTAAACACTTGTCAGCCTCCTTATAATTCTGCGGAGGGCAGTATCTTTGATTAGAAGCGTTAGTTGGAGAAAGTTTTCCCTAGACATTGACTGAAGTCGTCCAAGGAAGCTTTTAAGAAATTGTATTTTTTAAATTAAAAAGTATTTTTATAACTTTATCAAATTATACTTGACATGCAATAAACCACACATATTTGCAGTGCACAGTCTGATGAATTTTGTGATCCCTGTACATGCATGAGACCATCACCTCAATCAACTTGCTGAACATATCTATCATCACCCGAAGTTCCCATGAGGTGTTTCATAAGGTGAGTTGTAGTTTTCTTTGATGACGCAGAAAGGAAGGCCTTAGGTTTAGGCTCAGCATAGGCTGTCCATCAACCTAAATCTGGAAAAGTACATTGTTCAAGATTAAAGTAGAGTTTAAATTAAGCTGTTTGAAGGAGGAGGAGGAAGTGCCAGTGGAAGAAAGTTGTCAATGTTTTGTCTCTAGCACACAGACAAGAGGAAGCGAAGAGATAGAGGTGGAAGGGAGGGCAAACGACATATCCACTGAGTAATCATGAAAACAATGTAAATGCTAGGGATGGAATCTTGTCCTTCAAGTTGGACAAGATGATGAGTGGTGCAAACTGCTAATGACGGAAGAAGGGAGAGGTCTTCCCAACTTCACAGCCTCCTTCTATAGCACAGCTAGATTTCTGGTGAATCTAGTTAGGGAGAAACAAGACATCACCTATTATCGTACTTTGGAAAGTGCCAAGCCCTAAGCACTTTGGGTGTGTGGTCAAATATTTTATGAAGCTCAAAAAACAAAACAAAACAAAACAAAACAAAACAAAACAAAACAAAACCAAAAAACCAAAAACCAAGACAAAAACAAAAAAACACCCCACTAAAAGTATAGGAGGGGCACCTGGGTGGCTCAGCTGGTGAAGTGTGTGACTCTTGATTTCAGCTCAGGTCATGATTTGGGGATGGTGGGATCCAGTCTAGGGTCAGGCTCTGGGCTCAGCGGGGAGTCTGCTTCTCTCATTCTCCCTCTGGCCCTCTTGCCATGTGTACACACACACTCTCTCTCTCGCAAATAAATAAGTAAGTCTTTAAAAAAGAGGAGTGTACAGGGAATGCTGCAATTCCTGACTTTGGCTTTATTTCTCCTCTCTCCTGCATGCTGTCCCCTGGTCACACCCCACTGGGAGTGAACTGTCTGAACACTGCAGGTGTAAGTAAATGGGCAGGCCAAGAGTGACTGAGCCTGAAGGAAAGGCAAGGAATGCTAGCCTTATCTGGCCCCCATTTCTTAAATGATTTCTTCAAGAGACAATCACAGTCTTGTTGGAACTGCCATTCTATATAGATCACCATGGATTTGAGCTACTCAGAAGTGGACCTGCAACATGGCGGGATCACCGGTGCAGTAGGAAGAGCCTTTATCTTTCTCTGAGACTTCAAGGATCTCAAGTAGAGCCTGGTTGTTGGAAGCATCAATTTCATGTTAGAACCTGTCCTGAAAACCAGGGTAATAGATGGTCCTTCATGACATCTGAAAGTCATTGTGTTCTTCCAAGTCTTCCTGTGCCAGTTGATACGGTAGTCAGTGATGGTTTCTCCTTCCAGGGAGCCCTGGAGGATAGCAGTTCCCTCTGCCGCCAGACACACATAGTCACTACTAGGTCTGGCACCAATGTAAGAGCAGACCTGACTCTTGAGAGAAAAGACACGAGAGGGGATCCATGAGATAGGGGCCTGAGATCTCCGTGGAAGGGTCACTGACCCTGAGTGTGAGGACCTGGCAGCTGCCATGCCTCATTGTTGCTGAGTCTTGCTTAGTTGAGGTCCCAGTATTTGCCTCCCCTGTCCAGAAAAGGCTGAGATGGATGAGGGAATATGCCCTCCACAGGATTCCCCCAGGGACAGCTCTGCAGCATGCCCTCTGCCTGGTCCTTCTTCTGAGTCAACTCTGGGATGCATTTGTGCCTGATGAAACTGGCCCCCATGGGCAGCTGCTTTGTTCCCCAGGAGGGACTTTGCCAATCACAGGAGGCTGGCAGAGCCTGTTGCCTGTTAATGGGATGACAAGGCTACCTTCAAGATCCATGATGTGGTCCAGATAGGTGAGAGGAGGTGAAGGCAGCTTATTTGATTGATGACAAGGTTTTTGCTTCTTGCCCTAGAAGTTAAGTTTGTTGCTATTTCTTCATTTTCATGTTAGATGTACATGTTGTCTGCTCTGTGGTGACATTAACAGTTAATTCCAAGAAGAATTATTGATATTTACAGCTATAATCAAAAGAACCAAAAACTAAGCAGATCAATATGGGACGTGCACAAGGACTGCGGGTGTTGCAATGACCGCTGTGTTTACTGCAAATTCCCTCCATGGGAAGTTGGATAAGGGTGATTCACCCAAGTGTAAAAGAGCAATCCAAATGAAGCACGGTCTCCACATTTGAGCCAGAGCTTCCCTATCTTTATTGGGCTCATCTATCTTCTACTCTGAAGAGTTCTTAGGTCACCTAAGCTGAATTACCTGAAGCAAAATATCGTAAAAAACTTAAAACCACCACTCCATCCTAGTTTATGACCACCTACATGCATATATATACTTCAAAGGAGAGGAATGTGTGAATTCTTGGGAGTTACACTTTTGAATTTCAAGACCAGTAATCCACGAAATTTTGGAAGAAAACAGGTAAATTAATAATGGAAACTAAATGGTGCAGCCGAAGCTGAGAAGAGGGTCACTTGGTATGTGAGGAGGTCAGAGCAAAGGTGGCATCCAGCACCTGGCGGGGGCGGGGTGTGTGTGTGTGTGTGTGGGACATACATTCTCATGCTAGTAGAGGAGACACCCACCTAAGGTTTCTGTTTTCTCCAGTGTGATTGGAACCAGACTGGCCTGAGGAAATTCTGATAGAAGCAAAAGCTTAAGTTGGCTTGACCTCATGGTGGTTGCTCTTCCTATCCTGGATCATCTCATTACCCAATGGCCCACTTTACCCAGCATTCCTAGAGGACCATTACCAACTACTTAAGCTGGTCACATTCTTTGGAATTACACATTACACCATCACTACCTACCTGTAGGTTCTCTTTCTCTTCAGTTCCTTGAAAGTTGCCAACGAAGTCTCTGGACTTCCATACTTGATCCTTTTTATATCAGGTTGCCTAGCTCCTGGCACATCCTAGAAATCAGTCATTTTTACTAAGCACCAGACTCTCGGGATTCACTGATAAATGGCAGATGTGGTTCTCTCCTGGAGTTTTCTTTCTAACATGGGAGCCAATCATCACTTAATGATTTGCCTAATAAATTCCTTTACTGCAGTTGTGATAAGCACTCTGTAGAAGCAAAGGGATTATAAGAGCATGTTACAGGGGCCAGGACCTGGTCAGGAGATCAGGGAAGACTTCCCTGAGGAAGTGACTTTAGAGCTGAGATTCAAAAACAGAAGTTGTCCAGGCTTGCTAGATAGTGTCTGTCCCTCTGGATCTACTCTACTTCATCCTTGAGGAGGCTGACCTGAATGGACAGCATTTGCCTAGTTCCTTGGCTCTCTGGCGTACCATTTAGTTTGGCCAATGGGAGGCACCATCAGGAGATTGGAAAGAAGGAAAAGAGAGAGGTGTAGTGGTATCACCCCAGATCCCTTCCTGCCAGGACTGGCAGCGCCTGCCTTTTTCTGCAGGAGGCCACAGCTCCTCTCAGTCACTCCTCTGCAGCTGCAGGTCTCAGGAAAGGCTCCTCCTCTCCAGGCTTTGGTCCTAGGGTGGTAGTGGGCTTCTCTGTTGCCAGACCCAAGGGTGATTTATCATCTTTTTTTTGGTTTCCCATAACCCAGCTGTGTTAGTTTTCTATGACTGCCTAAACAAAGTACCACCAATGGGATGCCTTAAACCAAGAGAAATTTATTGTCTCACAGTTCTGAGGGCTCAAGTTCTGAAATCAAGTTGTCAGCAGGGCCATGCTGCCTCTAAGACTTGTGGGGCCACCCTTCCTTGACTCTCCCTAGCTTCTGGAGGTTTGCCGGCATCTCTGGTGTTCCTTGGCTTGGCTCACAACTGCACAACTCCAGGCTCTGCCTTTGCGGTTGCATGGTGTTCTCTCTGTGTCTCTGTCTTTTCATGATTGTCTTTTCACAAAGACATCAGTCATTTTGGATTAGGAGGCTCATCTTACTCTGGTATGACCTTAACTTACTCCATTAATCTTAATTAATTATCTCCACTGCAATGATCCTATTTCCAAATAAGATCACTTTCTGGGTATTGGGGGTTGGGAATTCAACACTTTTTTAAAAAAATATTTTATTTATTTTTTTGACACAGAGAGCACAAGTAGAGGGAGTGGCAGGCAGAGGGAGAGAAAGAAGTAGGCTTCCCTGAGTGGGACTCCATCCCAGGACCCTGAGATCATGACTTGAGCCGATGGCCGTTGCTTAACTCACTGAGCCTCCCGGACACCCCAATGTATCTTTTTTTGAGGGATACAATGAAATCCATAATAACTGTTAGCATCTTCTGAATGTCCCTTTTGTTAGATTTCTTTTTTTTTCCCCCTAATCATGCCTTCGAGAGCGCCCTCTGTCTCCTGCTAGGACTCCGCCTGATACACCAGGGATAGATGTATTTGTAGGGAAAAAACTTTCAAAATAAGAAATTAGGACACTAAAAAAAAAAAAAAAAAGAGAGAGAGAGAGAGAGAGAGAGAGAGAGAAAGCCCCAAGGCAGAAGGAAGTGCTGTGGGCTTAAAGCTGCATTAATATCAAAAGAACAGTTAGCAGGGCTCAAATAAGCCTGTCTTGCTAGGTAATTATTGTAGAACTATCCCAAATCATGCAAGAAGTTGTTCTGAAAAATCCCCAGAATGTGCTTATGTTTATGACTGTGATTTATATCTGCCACAGCTTAGGAGTAATTTTAAGAGCTTATTGTTAATGGACAAAAGCAACCTTCCTCTGGGCTTGGCTAGGACAGAGTTTGTATGAATAATAAATCAAAGCCAGAGGTAGAAAACAGTAGGGTCAGGGAAGAGGTGATGCTCTGCCGGAAGCTTCGCACAGAGGGTGGCTAGAAGGCGTGCCCCACCCAGGTGGGGAGAGCCGGCACCTGCTGCGGACAGCCAGGCTTGGGCGCAGGGCAGGAATAAGCTGGAACTTGAGCACAAATGGAGCATATTCCACCTGGGGTGCCCAGATGGAAGGTGAAAAATGTGCCAGGGCCCAGACAGTGGACTCTGCCTTTCTCAGGCTCTGTGCAGCCCATGTACCCTGTGCTCAGTCATTCTTTCTGTGTCAAGACCACCAATTAGGCCATAGCTTCGTGGGCCCTGGGAGTTGTCTCTTCTTTCACTACTTACCACGGTGAAAAAAAAAAAAGAGAGAGAGAGAGAGAAGTAAAAATAAAAATTAAGATACCTGAGACATTAACCATTTGTAGGAGAGGCAAGAAGAGTGCTTCAGGGACCTTCCCTATCTGCCCCCGCCACCCCCATAATCTCCACCAGTCCTTCGTTCTTAAACATTTTTCTCAATGTTAGGTGCTATTAAAATACAGCCTCAAGGCAAGGTCCTGAGGCCTCTCCCAACCAGACAGATACCCCTCAGCCTCTCATTTGTAGAAGTTCTGAAGTCATCATTGTATATTATGCTTTATGATGTATGAATGCTGCCTTGCACTTGTTAATTGGTCTGTCTTTATCTCCTGTGTAATCTCTCCAAAGTGCCTGTTGAGCCCATACTGATTCTCAAAAATTCTATTTTTGAAGTGAAATGATTTCTTCTGCCCACAGGATGTCTGACCTGAAAGTGAATTGCTGTCTATACCATACAAGGAGAGCAAAGGAAGACCACTGAGGAGTGCATTCCCAACATGGCAGCCAATAAGAAGGAGCCCAGATCTTTGGGTTGTGGCTCCAAAGAAAGGCCATATCATCACAGGAACTTCTGCTCCCTTCAGCCTTACCAGACAGGGGAGGGTTGACAAAGGCACTGATGACCCAACATATAAATTGGCACTGGCACTTCCTGCTTCCCTGGTAGTGTAAGATGGCTAGAAATGGCTGTAAGGCTGAGGTCATTAATATTTCATGTTCAGGGCTGGGGTGCTGCCTGGGAGTCCCAGACAAATCAATTGCTAGATCACATGGCAAAAGAGGAAGTTGTGTCTATTGCTGTCATGGAGAAAGAAGGAAGAATGAAAGGTTTGAAGGTGATAGTGATGAAGTTTTAGAGTATAAGTGAGGTTCAGTGGAGTGGGGGGAGTGGGCAGAGCTGACAACCAAGAGAGGATTCTTGAGACATCTTTAGTGCAAAATGGTGGTTTATTTTTTTAAACATCAAGGGACAAATCTGACCCTTAGCATTTTTTTTTTTAAAAGATTTTACTTATTTATTTGACAGACAGAGATCACAAGTAGGCAGAGAGGCAGGCAGAGAGAGAGGGGGAAACAGGCTCCCCTCCGAGCAGAGAGCCCAATGCGGGGCTCAATCCCAGGACCCTGGGATCATGATCTGAGCCAAAGGCAGAGGCTTAACCCACTGAGCCACCATGGTGGTTTATTAAAGCACGGGGACGGGACCCGTGGACAGAAAGAGCTGCTGCCCCGGGGTTGTGAGGGGTGGCAGGTTCTGTGCGATGGGGTTGGGAGAGGTAAGGAAAAAGGGAGGTTTCAATAGAACTTTCATATGCTGAAGAAGACCTACAAGATACCGGACACCAGAGGCCTTGTCATTGTCAAGGTTGTTTTTCCCTTCTTAGCAAGGTAGTAACATTAAGATAGTTGGGAGATTCCTAAAGAATGTCACGTATGTCCTATCCAGAAGTGAGGGTGGGGGAAGGTTGCAGGGTGTCAGCTTTTGCTTTATCCTCAGCCAGCCTTCCGTTCCCTCATCAACAGGGACCTTTGCAAGACTTTGAATCCAAGCGATCCTTGAGTTTCTAATCCATTTCTCTGACTTGACACAGACAGTGGAAAACAGGCAGCTGGGTAACCCTACCCTGCTCAGGCAAGAGTCAGGCAGAATATGGTCTGAGTTGGACAGGTTCCAGAACTTGGGGATCCTCTTTTATCACTGTCCCCTCTAGCTCTCAAGAGACAGCTGTGCTGTTATGGAGAGACCACTGGATTTAGGCTTGGAAGTTCTGGGTTTGCCTCTGACACCACAACTTACTTGCAAGTCACTTAACCTCTCTAGGCCTTGGTTTTCTGGGTGAAAAAGAAAGTGGGGATAATACTGCCTCCGCTGGCCATGAAATAATGGATGTAAATACACCTTGTGATTTATCTACAGTTGGACCTGCACTGGGGGTCAGCTGGTCAGTGTGGAAGGCCAGAGCTTTGGTTTGTGACTCTGGAGGCAGAGGGGCAGTACTGTGGGGGAGGGCAGCAAAATAATCCATCCCCTCCTCTCTTACTGGGACTTCAAGAATCTCCAGGGAGAACTGACATCTATTTGTAAAATCACTTTGGAGATCAGGGCCAAAGAATTCTCCTTGTTGGTATTACAAAGTTCAGGATGCCATCTTGGTTCCTCTTAAATCAGTAGACAGTGTAATTATTCATTTTTGCCCCCTGTGATTTTACACTGCAAAATTTTGCTTCCTCTAAAAGGAACAAACATCTCTTGCTACTTCAACAAGGCAGCAGGCTTGATTTCTGAAAAACAAAATTAAGGGAAAAGGAAGATAGGCAAAATTGAAGAACCACGTTGGAATATCAAGAGACTAACGTACAAAGATGGGATTACAGAGCCACCTTCCAATTTCAGTCCTTCCACAAACTCTACCAGGAGTAATTTCCTCAGGGAGCCATTTATTTATTCATCCAATTATTGGGCAAACATCCATCAGCTTCTCTGGTGTGCTCAGGGTTGGGCTGGGCTCTCTGGGGGTGACAATGTTTCAGGCTCTGGGACTCACCTTGCTCAGGTCTACTATCCCAAGGCTCCATGGCTGCTTTTGCAGTCTGGCAGCAGGAGAAGAAGCAGGCAGATCCACTGTGTGGCTTCTCTTGAGGAGTGAAGTCCTTAGTTTCCAAAACCATCTTCTGGCCCTTTCTTCAACATCTCAGCCCCAAGTGGTTCAGTGTCACTCCTGTGTGCTCTCAGGCTTGCCTCAGGACAATGAGGAAATGAGCCTGAATCAGCATACGTTCTGCCCCCAGAGAACAGCTTTATCAGGGGTTAAGGCCACCTAGGGACTTTTTCTTTTACTGAAAATGGTGGCATCTACCTGCTAGAGTGAGGCCAAGCTTCTGGCAGGGGAGATGTTATTTAGCTTTGGACAGCGTTGAATCCTTCTTTCTCCCCTATTTGTGGATGTCCCTTTTATTTTTCATGGCAATATATTAATTTTGGATCTTTTGTTGATATACCAAGGGAGCTGCTTCCTAGGAAGGGAGATAGACTTTGCCACTGTGCCTGTCTTCCATGGGACGGGAGCCTATAACTGTAGCACAGAATTTACTAGAAAATGCACTGGATTTAATTTTTAGTAGCTCTTAAGTGCCTACTGCTGTACTCTGCCCATATCAAGCATCCTGTAAATGTTGATGCTGGACTGAAGAAAACACAAAACATACATAATGGGAAAATGGAATAAGTGGAGCGGGCAATGAAAATTAAATGGGAGAAAGCAGAGTTAAAGCATGAAAAAAAGTTTAATGGAGTATTATAGAATTATCTACTGAAAGGACAAAGTAGAACAAACTAAAAATAAAAGAGAATATAACAGCTTGGGTGAGAGGAATGTAGAGGTAGGGACAAGCTGGAGAAGTAATTAGGACAATTACTTCCATGCAGTGGTTCTCAATCTTGGCCACACATTGGGATCACCAGGGGCGGTTTAAAGAATACTGAAGCCAAGGTGCTACCCCCAGAGAGTCCGATTTAATCGATCTGGGGATGGGGTTTGGGCATCAGGATTTTGAAAATCTCCGTAGGCAATTCTGACGTGCAGCCAGGGTTGAAAACCATTGTGTAAGAGAACCATTTAGTCAAAGAATAAGCCTTGTAGTGCAGTCAAGGCTTATTAAAATGTGGTCTTCAGGAGACAAGGCAAAGCCTGTGACCAAGGGGGTCTGCCAGTCTTCTTGCCCTTTCTCCAGGATCAGCACAGACCCTTACCCTCAACATCTCTCTTCCCTGGTGATCGCTTGCCACCGGCCTCCTATGAATCAGAGGCCAGGAGGACCTGCTTACATTAGCAACAGCCATCTCCCTGCTTTCCTGATGGCCCTGCAGCAGTGCTGGGCACTTACTGGGTGCTTAGTAAATCTTTGCTAGGGACTATGTTCCTTGTCCTTCCAGGTCATATGCTGACTGAAATGGGTTAAGTCTGTGGTTCTTGTTCCTCCTCTTAACCCCACCTTGACTTTTGAGATCCAAATTCTGCTCCACCCAGCTTCCTTCTCTGAGGCAGAATTCAGCCAGGGGACCCCATTCACTGTGATTCTTTACACTGGACAACAAATCACTGTGTGTGTGTGTGTGAGAGAGAGAGAGAGAGAGAGAGAGAGAGAGGAGAGAGAGAGAGAGAGAGGAGATGGAATGCAGCCTGGAGCACACCAGACCCAGAATGTAATGGGTTTTTGCTGTGTTCCAACTTTGTGTTCTCTTTTCCTTCCCTCCCACCCTCCCTTCCTTGTTTTTGCCCTGAAATTCCTAGGCTCATAGTGGACCATAGTCATCCAAGGAGCCCTGCCTTTAAGAGTGAAAATATGTCCAGTGTCCTGAAGTGGCCACCTGTGTTTAGAAGGGGTGAATTACCTTCTGCTTTCTTGGAATTGCTGATTTCACAGCAAAGATTTGCTGCCACACACAGAGAGCCATGGGCAGAATGTAAAGTTATTGCTGCCTCTGGAAATCCTCTTTGAAATGCCCTGCTTGTTGGAAGAACTGGGTGTAGATAGGGGGTGGGTGGGTCTGGTGGTCCTCAGGTAGAAGATGGAGAGGCCAGAACAGAGATTTTCATGCTGATAAGAGACTAATCTTATGCCTTTGTTGGTAGAAGTCTCTTTATTTAAAAACAAAACAAAACAAAACAAAACAAAACACCAAAATGAAACAATGATAATTCTGTCCTTCCATTCAACAATAGCCCAAAAGAGGAAAAAGGGGAAAATACTTAGATTGGGAGTAGATAGGCTTTTAGTTTAAAAGGGGCTAAATTGAAGCCCCTTCTCCTTTTTAGTAGTTCTCTGAACATTAGAAAAAGCACTCCCTGCTTTTCTCCTCTGAAATGGAGAAAAACGTTTTGCTTAAGGTTATTGGTTGGGAGTAGGGCTGGAGGACAGGGCAAGGATAAGGAGAAGATAAATGCTTTTTTTTATTCCTTTGGTGATAGAAGCTTATGAAAAAGTAGAATGTAGTTATTTTAGTGTTTACAGGGGGCTCAAACTCTGTGTTTCTGGAGCAATACAGTTGTGGAATTAAGATCTTATCATACAGATCGTGTATCTGCCAACCTGCCAGTTGTCCCCTAGAACATAACTGGACTCTCCCAGAACCCTAGAGAAACTCTCTGCTTGATCTTCCACAGGGAAGCAAATAAAGCCCCTTACCCTTCAATGAAAGGAAGAGGAGGGGAGTGAGATTCCTTATTCTATCTCTAGTGGGAGAGAATGAGATGACTCCATCCTCTGGGTTGAGTTTTGTTGCCAGAGGAAGGCAAATGACAACATGGCGGAGGCCTCACTTTCTTTTCCTTGGGAGAGGCATGTGGTGGGCCCAGGTGCCTAATAGTTTGGTCCTCCGTGCCACTGGCTTCCACAGCCCCCAGTAGCAACTGGCATACTCCATGGTTCTTGGTTCTTGTAGTTGAACATTTGGCCCAGACACCATTCCACAGTCACCTCCCAGTTCTTGGGCTCTGAGCTAACACAATTACTACTTTGCTTAGTTTTATCACAGGTTGGGAGGAAAAAAAGAAATGAGCCTGAAGATGCAGAAAAGATGTAATCCAGATAATTTTCTTTTTATTTTGAGAGACTGAATTCTACGTTTCAAGCGTGTGAATGGCTAGAACATGGCCTCTGCTCTCAAGAGACGGAGCTCACTGAGGAAACAATGGATGAGAAATGTGGTTCCATTCTCCAGTGCTCTGGGGAAGGCAGCTGTGTAGATACAAAGAAGTGGCCTCAAGGTGGCTTTGGGGGCTAGCATGAGAGACTTAACAAACCAATGAAATGGAAAAATTAGTATTTGAGTGGGTGGATGTTGGTCTAGCAGCTTGGGTCCCCATAGCCCTGTGCCCTCATCATGTCCCAGGATCCCAGCCCACTCTGCACCTGCCACTGCCCCATTGCCACATCCCAAGCCCCCCTTACTTTCTGGTTGGTTATTGGTGGCTTGTGGTGAGTCTTTGGTGGAAAGTGGAGATGGGTAGAGGGGCAAAGGCGGAGGTAAGTACGATATTGTTGATCACACTCATCTGGCTCATCACAGTTCCGGGGGGGTGTTTATGATCGCTGCGGCTCTGTTGGGGGCAGACCAGTTTGGGATGCGGGTGCTAGTACACACGAGCGTGGACGTGACATGGGAAAGTGCGGTGAACATGGGGCTGCGTGATGAACGCTCAGTATGAGTGAAAGCTAAGATTGTGGAGTAGCAAAACAAGCTCTCCGGCTGGCAAGGCTTTAACTGGCAAGCAGTCTGAGAGTTTGCCTGTGGGCATGATGGAGCAGCGACTATGTGAACTTGCAAAGTTACCAAAGGAGGGCACAGCGGGGCTGCTCCGAGTGGCAAATGACCTGCATCTATCAAATGGCTCTAGCATTACGAGGGACATCACGGTAGCTAAAGAGTGCACGGTATCAGTCTAAACCGACAGCAGTGTCCAGCTGTGGTGAGAAATCGGGGACGTAGGATAACTGAAGATGCATGGGGAATGGCACATGCCAAGAAGACAGACTTGAAGCGCACCAGGAAAGAGGATTTTTGCAAGACTCAGCTGATACTGATCTCTCACTGTCAGAATACTTTATTTTTAAAAGTACCAGCTCAAGTTCTGGATTGGTAATCCAGACACTGAGCAGAGGGTCACAGCTGCAGCATGCCAGGGAGGGAGCTGCTGCCTCTACTCCCAATCTGTTGTGTTTGTCTTGACTCCTAGTGCAGCCAGGGACCCAGCTGGACAGCACCCCAAACTCCCATGGAAATCCTGAAGCCACCTCGCCCCTTGTTAGTAAATATGAGTCTGTCCAGGGAAGGACCTCTTGTTAATAAGTATGTGTTTATCCGTATAAGTGTGATGGGGAAGGGATGCTCCCAGAAAACAGAAGACCATCTAAAATGCTATGGCAAGGGGTGCCTGGGTGGCTCAGTAGGTTAAGCCTCTGCCTTCGGCTCAGGTCATGGTCTCAGGCTCCTGGGATTAAGCCCCGCATTGGGCTGTCTGCTCAGCAGGGAGCCTGCTTCCCCCTCTCTCTCTGCCAGCCTCTCTATTTGTGATCTCTGTCTGTCAGATAAATAAACTCTTAGAAAAGCAAGTAAAATGCTATGAAAAAAAAAGAAAAGAAAAAAGCAAGCTGCGGCCATTGAAAAATATTTATTTTTGCAGAAAAGATGTAATCCAGACAATTTTCTTCTTATTTTGAGAGATTGAATTCTAAGTTTCAAGCGTGTGATTGTCACAGGCAAACAAGGACAGCCAAGACAAGAACCAGCAGCCTCTCTGTACACCCACAAAGGAGCTGTGCCACCAGGACTGTGTCCTGTAATCAGGGCTGCCCTGTGTGGCCATTGGGGACCCCCTCCCACTTGTGCCAATCATCGAGTACAAAAAGGTTCTTGGCTTTTCTCTAGACAATGCTCAGTTTCCATCGGTCCTCTGTTCTTCCAAGGTGTATAAAACCGAGCTGCTTTCAAATGGTGGAAGGGGCCTTGGGAGAGGCTTGATAAAAACAGGATAAAAACTCAGATGAAGCTTCAGAGGGGCAGGTCCTGCATGCTATTGTTAGAGGTGCTGCGGAGACACCTTTCTGCAATGCAGGGAATCTTCTTCTCTCTCTGTCTTTTTTTTTTTTTTTAGAGGTGGGGACGGATGGAGAGGGAGAGAGAGAATCTTAAGCAATCTTCACACTCAGCACAGAGCCAGACATGGGACTCGATCTCACAACCCTGCGGTCATGACCTGAGCCAAAATTGAGCCAGATGCTTAACTGACTGAGCCACCCAAGTGGCTGGATGCGGGCGGGGGCAGGGGGGAGTGTCTTTGTCTGTGACTTCCTCTTTGGGCCTGATGTCTAAATTGAGGAGTCAGCATTATGTGGTTGAATCTGCTCTGGTTGGGCGGGAGAGTCTGGGGCAAGCTCTTGCTCTTTTCTTTTACCTTTTCATTTTAAAGTAAGGAGTGCATTCAACTGGGGACTGTTGTGAAGAGTTAGTCATCCGTGGCTGTAAGATGCCAACATTGCCAGATGGGGTGCGGGATTGCAAGCAATTTATAAAACCTTTGCGGCCGTTTCTGCGACCACAAGGGATGATACTGGCTCAATTTAGCATTTTTGAATTTAAGTATTCCTCTCATGCCAATGTATGGAGCTGTATTCTCTCATCTGAGGTTGTTCATTTGGAAATACAGAAGGGTGAGGCATTATTTCTTGAAATAAAATATTCCCTTTCATTGCATCTGTGTCTCAGTGATCCCTAAAGCAGAAATTCAGTTCAAACATTAAATTCAATAATCAGATATTAAACACTTACTATGTGACACGCTCTGGAAACTGAACATGAAACAGACCCAGGATCCCTGCCCTCGAGGAGTTTATAAATTAGGAGGAGTGTAAAGGAAGTATCAACAATCCTGGAGAGAGCATGTGAAATGAGTCAAGAGAGGTAAGTGCTAAGGTGGTCCGACTGGGGGAGGTTATATCCTCAGAGGGGAGTTCTGCAACGGGGATATGAATCTGGGAGTCAGGAGCACATACATGGAGTTTAACGCGGTGAGGGTGAATGAGATCATCATGGGTGGGGGGTGGACAGACGGCAAGAGGGACCCAAGCAAGGGCCCTGGGTCCTCTGTGTACAGAAGCTAGCTGGGGGAGGAGGAACCAGCCAAGGAGAGCAGGAGGGAGAGGCCAGTGATGCAGAAGAAAATCTTGGAGGTGTGGCAATTCAGAAGCTATGCACAGGAGGCATTGCAAGAGGAAAGGGTGGACACCTGTGTCATCCACTGCAGAGAGGGTCTCTGATCATTGGCTGTGTATGCCTGTGTGTTTTAGGTTTGTCTCCTCCTATACTGGTCAATCCATGAGGGCAGGGCCTGTGTTTATGTTATTTTATTTTTAAAAAGATTTTATTTATTTATTTGACAGAGAGCACAAGTAGGCAGAGAGGCAGGCAGAGAGAGAGGGGGAAGCAGACTCCCTGCTGAGCAGAGGAACAGGATGCGGGGCTAGATCCTAGGATCCTGGGATCATGACCTGAGCCGAAGGCAGAGGCTTTAACCCACTGAGCCACCCAGGCGCCCAGCCTGTGTTTATTTCGTTCACATTATGTACTCAGGGTTTGGCAGGGTACTTGGCATGGAGAAGGACTCAAGATGTGTTCGTTGCATAAAGGAAGGAAGACGTCAAAGCCGGTCTGCAATAATTATACTTAGCTCAGTAGGCAAAAGGTAGTATCTGAATGAGCGTTTTCAGATTTCTAACACAGAGTTTGACCTTAGCAGGAAACGAGAGCCTTATTCTGGGGGCCCGCACAGACGAGTTGGCCTTGTGCATATCCCCTTTCAACATCATTAGGTGTCCTTCAATCTGGCCACACAAATGAAGAAACAAGAATCCATCTGAGTGGTTCGCCCATAATCGTTTAGGGCAGTGTTAGTGACTAGAATCTCATGAGCTATTAATGATTGTGCTATTTTGGACAGAAATCTGTGATCCCAGTCTTGGGTTAAGTAAGTATCTTTACAGCAGGCATTGTCAGAACATTTAATCTGATAATAAAGAATTGTGAATGGTAAGAGAGAGCAATTAATATAGAGCACTTCCCCAACTTATTTGACCATGGAATCCTTTTTAATTGCTTCACAATTGTTAATGTCTCAAGGGACAGTAATATTCTGAAGAACCATTTTGGCAAATGTTGCCCTAGGGCTTTGTAACAATTCTAAGAGGAAAAATCCATATCACATTTCTTTTTAGTTGACAGGGGGAGAGATTCCCTATACTGGATACAAATTATGTGGGTGGAGTCAAAAGGAATGGTAGGTTGATTACTGTTGTGAAGCAATTGATTCCCTCTTCCATGTGAGATTACCATTTCCTGATTGTTGCTGGTCTTGCATTAACTTCTGTGGGAAGGGTGTGAATCCCGGCCCTGCTGATATTGGTCTTGGCCATGGAAGGGCTTTGGGTGATGAATGTGAGTGGACATGATGACGATGATGATTGAACAGAAGCTTTAAGGAGCATCTGGGGTTTCTGCCAGCAGCTCTCTTGTTCTTTTTCCTCTGCCAGGAGGAAATCCCATACAGTGGATTATCTTTGAGCCTGGATTCTAGAATGGGAAGACACTGGGAGCAGAGCTTAGCAGACACCTCATAGCCACTGACTTGTAGTAAAAGCAGGAGCAAACAGTAAATATTCACAGTTTAAGCTACTGAAATATTGATGCTGTTTGTTACCACAACAGAGTTGACGAATACAAAGAGGAAAATATGCAAGGCTGTTATAAATGTGACAGCTCTTTCTTTCCAGAGTTTCTAGAAGAGAGACAACTCCGGAGGAGAAGCAGAAAAGAGGTCTGTTGATAGCTAAATTTTTTCTACTTTACAGAAGAAAAGTTATACTCTTGTTCTGACTAAAAACAACTCTATGAATTGAAACAACTCAATCAACCAAGATCAAGATTTATAAATGTATATCTGAGAAGAAATCTCGATATTTCAAACTGAATGAAATCAAAGAGCACACAGAAGTGGACGTTCATGGCCAGTCCTGCTAGCATTATTTGCTCCCTGTAGAGCACATTACTTAATTAATAGCCTCTCCAGATTTCCTAACAGTTGTCATCAGTGGGATGAGGAGGCAGCCAGTTGCCCAAAAGCAAATTCTGGGAAATCCCAGGTTTGGGAGGGCTCTTAAATAAGAACAAAAAGTTAAAGGGAGTGATGATCATTATCCAAGGAAACAACGGTCCTCTTTCCCTCTCCCTTCCTCTTTGCTTACTTCTTATCTTCTCAACCCGTACCACCACCTTGGAGCTGTCTGTTTTGTGATGTGTATGGTGGCAGCATTTTGGAAATTTCTAGGCTTTTCTAGGCAGGGAATTTGCTACGTCTGTGGTTAAGGAGCCCCTGTGACATTAGCTTCCTCACAAAGAAGCTGATTGTGCCTAGCCCAAGATCAGTATTTTTCCATCAGTTTGTTTATTTACTTACTTAAATTGAGAACATAGTTGATGAAGAGCTGTGTGTGTGTGTGTGTGTGTGTGTGTGTGTCTATGTGTATAACGGTTAAGAATGCTCATCTTCCTTACTGGATCATCTTAAAAATTCTCCAAGTGTGCATTACCTCAGGGAAGCAAGTGTTTTCTCTGTGATGAGCTCCTGTCACCTCCTCTGAGAAGCCTTCCCCAGCTTCCAGCCATCACTGTCTTCTACGTTTCACAGGTGTTTGCTCCTTCTTCCATTAACAAGTCTCTGTTTGCGTGTCTGTTTCTCCCACTGGAAAGAGCACCTTGAGGACAGGAATTGAGCTTTGGTGGTTTGTGTAACTCAGCATATGGCACAGCACCAGGAATATTATATGTGCTCAGTACATATTTGAGGGATGAGGCTATGCATCCCCATAATTACAGACTTGCATATTTTAATAATATAGCTACTGAAAACATCCACACAAAATCCAAAACACCAAAAGGGCTCATCATAAGCCCAATCACAGAGAAAATAACAATCATAGCGGCTCCTCTGATTTCCTCATAGCTGGCCAGTGTCTCTGGGTGGCTTTTGCTTACCTGTTCCAAATCCCCATGTGGTAACTGGCTCAAAAATATGCAGGACCCTTTGACCTCTCAGTTGTCCTGTGTGCCCCAAAATGGCCTCCTTAGGATGTTAGACCACTAGAGAATGGGTAAAATCCTTGGTCTCTGAGAATGCTTGGCCTCTAACTCAGAGTGACTCTGGGGTCTCCAAGACCACTGAAAAGTGAGAATATGCTAAGTGTTGGGACCTTACTGCAACCCAGAGTCAGTGAGGAGCACCAAATTTGGGGAAATCTTAAGATCCTGGAGTCCTTCATTTATTCATACAAATGCATTTATGTAATTTGTCAGGTTCAATGATTAGCAAAGGCAGATATAGTCCCTGATCTCTCAGAGCTTACAAACTAGAAAAATAGACATTAATAAAATTAATGAAATTATTACAAACTGATATATGAAAGCATATTTTCTTTTTCTTTTCTTTTCTTTTTTTTTAAAATTCTCTGCCCCACCTCCCCTCCACCCCCACAGGCAGATTTTAAAAACCTCAAACAAACATCTGAACTTGCCAGGAGATATCAAGACATCTCTGAGGAATTGATGTATAAACTTTGATTCAAAGGTGAATAGAAGTTGAACAGGTGATGAAGAGATAGGAGAAGTGTTCCACAAGGAGGGAGTAATATAATGTGCAAAAGTAGGAGGGCACCTGTTCATTTCAGCAACTGGAAAAGGTTGTGTTTGACAGGAGCATGGGAAATGAAGGAGGAGGGTAAGAAGTATTTTGGCGGTATAGGTGAGAAAAGGGGTCAGACTGTGCAGGGTTGTGGAGGCCACTTTGGGGATTTTGTATGGCCTTTTGCCTGTAAGCAATGGGAAGTCACTGAAGGGTTTTGAAGCAGGGGTATAACATAATATTTGTATGTTGAAAAAAATCACTCTGGTTGCTGTGGGGAGGACATACTTGAAGGTCCCAGAGGCCAGCTAACTCATTTGAAAGACTAATGAAATATTTCAAAGGAGAAAATGGAAGTTTGGACGAAGGGTGCTGGCAGCGGAAGATGGAGAGGGGAGGCTGGTTTGGAGATGGTGATGTTATTCACTGAGATGGGCAACCTCAGGAAAGGACCATATTTGGAAAGAAGATTTTGATGTTAAGTCTTGGAGTTAAGTTGAAGTGACTTTGAGACATTTAGGTGGACACACTGAACAGTCATTGAACACATAGGTATTCATGCATTCACTCATATTTATTGATTCCCTACCACATGAGAGTCAGTATTGAGAATTGTGTGGAACAGAAAAATATACTGTGCTTGGAATCTCCTCTTGAGGACCTAAAGCTTATGAGACAGCCATGAGGAATTGTTAAAACTATTGGGTATAGAGAAATGAGGGCTTGGGAGGTTAGGTATGATACCTGTCTTTAAATATTTAAAAATATAAAGGTAGGGACTTAGTGTTGTTTCAGAAGGCACAAAAAATGCCAACATAGAAAGTTACAAGGAAACATCTCTTGTGATTTATTTATTTTATAATTGGAAGTTTGGACCACTTTATGTCCTTTATCTATTTCTCCCATTCCCCTAGTCACCCCCCCCCTTCTCTGATGGTGACCGCACTTACTATGCTGAGCACTGAGTAATGTATAGAATTGTGAAATCAGTATCTTCTATACCCGAGACTAACATAATGTTTCATGTTAATTATACTTCAAAAAAAAAAGTCATAGGAAAGCAGACCTCAATTTCTTATGAGATGATTTTTAAAAATAAGAACTGTCATTGAAAATATTTTAATTAAGTTTGGATGATCGTTTATTCAATTATTATTTAATGAACATAAAAATTGAATAGCAGGATTCCTACTTGGCCTTTAAGATCCCTTCTGGCTTTCACATTCAATGGCTCTAATTTTCTGTTTAAGGCCCTAATTGTTCAGAATGAAGGTCACAACTTGGATTTCCTTGAGCCCATTTCCTTACTTGGACCCTATCTGTATGTTCCCTGGGCACTTTCAGGGTGCTGTAAACAGTAACTTCTTCAAGGTTGTGACCCCTGCAGAAAAATACAATGTGTGGTAGGAATCACCTTCCCTTCCTCTGCTGGCTGTGGCCTCCTCTAACGCAGAGGAAGAGGTATACCCTGATTCCCTTCTTTTCTCTTGCCAGTCACTCTATACCATGGTTCCCTGGTGCTGGGTGACCTGTTCATACATGTAGCTAGTTGATGGCATTGTTTCTAGACACAGGCTATCACCTTCTTGCTGCCTTTGAGCAATCATATCTTCCACTGCTAGTCACAGGGCATGCCTAAGGACTCCTTTGCTAGGAAGCCTGGTGGAATTACCATGCCTATTACCACCCCCCTGACAGTTGAACTTAAAGACCTTAACAGCCTAGACAGACACTCTCTGGGATTTCTCTTCACTTCTCCGAACTCTTTCAAGTGAGCCCTTTTTATGATGAATAAGAATCACGGAAAGCAGGATAACGGGGACAACAATAATACGATGTTAATCAGCAATCAGTTGGCTTTACCAGTGCAGTGGGAAGAACATGGACAATATAAAAATATCACCTGACCTTCCCATCATTCATTTGTCATTGGAATTTCTGCAGAAACACTTGGTCCGTGTTTATGTTATGCTAGGGCCTTTGGCGGCCCTATCCCCACCTTAGTCTGGAGTCCTAGGTAGTATATAAAAGATTTTCTCAATTACATGCTAGTACTCTCAGGGAGTTCTCCAGGTCTCTAATCTTAATTTATATCTGGTTTCCTTTTTCATTGTTTTGTGCTTAGACTCTTTCCGATCTTTGTTGGGCAGTCTGCTTGTTTTCTCCCAAGATGTCCTTCTTCCTTCGCTCTAGGCTGTTTTTCATGCTCACCCCATGCCTGTCTCAGGTTCTGAGAAGCCCCACCCCAACGTGAATCAGAACTTCATGTTCTCATCTATCCTGAAGGAGGAATGGACAATTAGAGACACATGCACTCACTCTTGTCCCTTTTCTTCCCAATCAGACTTAATTAGACCCTAATGATCATGTTCTTTTTTTCTGGTTTGATCTTGAGTTGAAGGTCTGTGGCACAAGGTTCTGGGTTACAGTGAATAATCTATGACGGTCATGTGGTGTGGTAAAAAGTACATTGGCTCTATAAATATTAATTCATTTCCTAATCTGCTTGTGGATGAATGAGAAATGATCATACCTGGAATTTATGTAATGCCTTCTTCCAAGGAGCGTACAAGGACATGATAGCACCTCAATGACTCAATGAGAATATTTATTATATTGGTAACATGAATAATCTGTAACCTGATTTGGGGATGACTGATTGCTTGTCGTGAGTCCCACACCTGGCTGCATATCAGCATCCCTTTAGGAGCTTCTTACAAATATGGAATTTTTTGGGTGGGATTTGGGAAAAACACATTTATATTTCTCCACCTCTATGAAATTTTCAATAGTGATGGCTTTGCTAGACTGGTGTTTCTCAAACTTTAATATGCATATAACTCACCCAGAGAATCTTATTAAAATACAGATTCTGATTCACTAGATCCAGAGTGATGCATAAGATTCTGCGTTGTGACGCAATTCCAAGTGATGCTGGTGCTGTCTATCTGAAGACCACACTTGAAATAGCAAGATCTTAGACTGGAGAGGGGAGGTGGAGAGGACTGGGGAGGGAGGTTGAATTACCTGGGAAACCAGAGGTCCATGCCTGCACCAATTTAATCAGAATCTCTGGGGATGTGTTCCAGACATTGGCATTTTTAAAGCATTTCCCCAGGCATTTAAAATATGCAATTGGAATTGAGAGCTATTGTTCAAGTGATGCCCCGACCACATCTAATATCCATTTCTTTGTAGTGAGAGCAGGAGAAACTGGGCACATCTTCCTTGTATCAAACTGAGAGTTTTGCTGCTTAAAGCAGAATTTCTGAAAGCATGTCCTTGAACCCACTTGCATCAGAATCACTTGGGCACTTGTCATAAATACATGTTCCCAGGCCTGCCCCCAGCTAACCTAAATAAGAATTTTTGAACTGGGGCTTAAAAGTATAATTAGAAACAATCTCTCCAGGTGCTTCCCATGCACCATGAAGTTTGAGAAATACGGGCTTATGAGATCCAATCCAATCTCTTTAGCCTTATAGGTCAGGGGTCTCTAAACAAGTTGGTCTCAACCAGATTTTTTGAGCCCTCCCTTTCCCTGTTCTACTGTGTTAATCTCCTGTGGTAGGCAGGTTCTAAGACAGCCCCCAGTGATCTCTCCTCCCTGGTATTCATGTTCTCATGTAATCACCCTCTCCCTTTGAATGTGAACTGTACTTATGAGTTCACTTCTACTGAATAGAACATGGCAGAAACAACAAAATGTCACTTCCAAGATTAGGTTGCAAAAAGGCTGTGCCTTCCATCTTGGAAGTCTTCTTTCCAAGTTCGTGCTCTAGGGAGGCAAGCTGCTATATTATAAGGAGCCCTATGGAGATGCTCATGTAAGGGTCACCAACTCCACTTGAGTGAGTTTGGAAATGGATCTTTCTCAGTCAGTGCTTGAGATGACTGCCACCCCCAGCTGACCTCTTGATTACACCTCATGAGAGACCCTAAGCTAAAGAACACAGCTAAGCTAAGTCCAACTAAGCTACTAAGCTACACCTGGATTCTTGACTTGAAACTGTGACATAACGAATGTTGGAGCCTCTAAATTTTGTGGTAATAATAGAGCAATAAATAACTTGTACAGCCACTTTGAAATAACCCTCATCTTCCTTCCCATTTACCCAAACCCTACCTTTTTCAAGCCTTAGCTGTTCTAAGAAATTTTTCTCACAGTGATTGTCTTTTTATAAGTTCCTAGAGCACTACATATGAAGTCCATAGCACTCATTGTTAGGTAGTATGTGCTTTCTTGTATTTTTGTATTTGTTTATAATCTTTAATTGTAATTCTAATTCTGTCTCCAAAATAAATGTAGACATGCTGATGAGAACAGAACTTGGGCTAGAACGTGACTTACAACTATTTCTATTCCCATGACCTATCCCAATATCGTAAGTACAATAATTGCCCTATAAATGAATGTGTGATGAATCTGATAACTGCATTGGAAGGAATATTGAATAGAAGGTATCAGGAGAGCTGTTGTACTCACGAATCAATGTCTACTTTGCATCCTAATGCCTGAGTTGTAACTTAATGTGGAGAGAGGATTCCAGACCAGACACTTGAGCAGAAAAGCAAAGAGTTGGTTACTAGAGCCAACAGGGAGAAAGCACTCCCTTGATGATTATTTAATGTTTGTTTCTGTAAGCCCTCCTGCCTGTCAGTCTGCTCAGTGGGTTCCTCCATGCCTTGGCTCCCTGTAGACTCAGATACTTTTGACACTTTTTGGCTCACCCATTTCAACGTGGGACTTGGGATCTTTATTATTATGATGATGATGATTTTTATTATTTCATTCAGCTGATTCATGACCAACTCAGAAATCCCACATTGCCATAAGTATTTATCTCCAAGATCTCTCTTAGCAGCAGACATGAAGGCAATGGTGTTACCCCACCCTGCCATCCCCGTGGGCCCCCAGGATTCCTCTGTAGCTAAGGGATGATCTAAAACATTCTATACCTAAAATAGCTATGGAGCATTTCAGAAAATGACTCTATTCATCCTTCCTCACAGAGTTAAGAGTTAAAGCTATCTCGAATAGTTTCGGAAATTTTGATTAGGGTGGTAATAGAAAACCATCCTTGCTTTATCTAGTTTATGCACACGAGTGCTTTCGCAATAAAGACTGGAGTGAACTACAGCACTCATGATAGAAATTCTGTTCATCGCAGCCTGCCTCCACAATAAGAAAACCTCCTCCGTGTGGAAGGTTGTTCATTTCAACCTTTTCTCAGAAGTCCCTGAGAGGCAGACGGAAGGGCCCCTTGGTCTCTTTGCATAAACCCTAATGAACGTTCTGCCCTCTTCGACTGATAAAGAAGCCCGCTTTCAACCAACCACAAAGATAACGTCCTTTCCCCAACTTAGTTCTTATACCTCTTATCAGATATTGCTGTTGAGGCTGTCAGGTGGTCTCAGCTCGGATATGGTACACATTTTAACCACAGGTGGTCTCTAATCGGACCTGCCACTTTGGTTTGACCCAGAGTTTCTGAGGCGACCAGAAGCAGGACTGGAGCACTGTGGATATCGCACGCGCAGTAGTATGTCCCAGCATCTTCCGCTGCTGTTCTTTGAATGTCGAGTTGACTCTTTGAAGGGTTGGTATTTCCTTTAAAATTACTTCTTAAATCGTCATTAGTATTATTGCTTGGTCTGTATACTAAAGTCAGGGAGTTATCTTCATTCTTCTTATACCAGCTCACCTGATAGTTCTTCAAGTCCCCTCCCGTTACGCTGCAGCGCAAGGTGGCAGGCTCCCCGACTTGAACAGTCAGGGTTTTGGCGTCTGGTTCCAAAACGATATCCAATGAGACCTCTGAAAGCGAAAGCCCAGGTCGAGAGGCTGTGGAGAACTCCCTTCATTACGTGGGGATGGGTGTCATAGCCGCCCCCCCAAACTCCCGATGGAACCCTCCCTCTGCTGCAAATCATTCCTGAAGCACATTTCCCCAAGAGTAAGGGGACCAGCAGCTCATCCTTACCGGCACAGAAGATGGTGAGGTGGAGGAGGGAATAGGTCCACAGCATGGCTTCTGGGAAGCAGCTGCGCAGTCTGCAGGTGCTCCCTGGCTGGCCCTGATCAGCCGCTGTTTGCCCCTGAGAGGTTCTGTCTGTTATCAAGGGGGGTGGGTGTTAGTCACTTCCTTAGAGAGAGGGGTGCCATGCCTGCAAGGTCATGGGTTGGACTTTTTAATCCCACAAACCCCATCTAATTAACTATGACAGGTCAGATTCTATTTGGGAGAAGAGGAGCTGAAAAAGACGTGGTTTCTGTCTTCAAAAACACTCAGTTTTGAGGGAGCAGTCTCCCCTCCCCCGCCCTGGGACATGAAGAAGACTCTTTGCTGACTGGAGGGGGAGCTGTGAGAGTTGAGAACGCCTCTGGATGGCATTCCCCGGGAACGGCCCTGCATCATCAAGGTGCAAGGGCTGTGGGGAGCCGAACAGCCTGCGGGGCCTGGTAATTCTGTCCCCTTGTAGTTCCCGTTATGGGTCCCTTTACCTTTGGCCTCCTCCACCTGCTTCAGTCTTGGTGTTCCTCACCTGCTGCAAGCTATTACCATACTATTCCAAGAGGTCTCCCTGCTTCCAGACTCTCTCCGCTTTCACCCATGCTCCAAGCAGCTGTCATACCAATTTTTCTCCAGACCAGAGGACATCGGGTCATGCCTCTGCTGACTACTCTTTTAGTAGTGTCCCTGGCCTTTAGGGAACTATGAAAGTCCATCTCATGGCTCTAATGATCTCATGATCTGTTTTTTTGAAACTGGTCAAAAGTCCAGTTTCACTTTTGACCACTTGCACTCAGTACTCTAACTGCACAAAAGCTACTTGCTGGTTCAAAGATGTATTACAGTCTTTATATTCTCAGTTTTTGCACTAGCTGCTCCTTTTTCCTGGAAAAACCAGACCTTTCTTCTTCCTTCCCCACCCCAACTTGAGGGACGTGTCCCCTGGGTTCCCTGGCCTTGTTGGGTCATGGCACTTACCACCTCTATTATAAATATCTGGTAATTTGTTTGTTTTCTGCGCTGGACTTTAAGATACTTTAGAACAGTGGCTGTATCTTATTTATGTTCTCATTCTCAGTGCCCAGCATGGGACTTGTCAACATTAGGAGATTTGCAGAGATTTGCTAGTCGAAGCGGGATTTCTGTATGGAGTTTCCGGACTCTCAAGGAACATTCTGGATTGCTCATCTAGTGAAGGATGGGATTAGGAAAAGATTTGCCAAAACCTGGGGGAAGGAGGTCTTCTATCCATTGTTGTAGGTGTAGGGAGAGGCAGGCCCTCTGCAGCAGCAGGATAGCTCCCACTTGGCTGGACCCTGTTTGTCATTGCAGTGGCCAACATTCTGATATTACCCACGAGTGGCTAGGTGGTATCACTACCCATGTCAAGTACAGGCAAAAGGAGCATTGGCTTTGCAGGGCTAATGGCTCTGATTTTTGAATCTTCCTTTGACACTTACCAGTAGCTGAGTAAGTTACATCCCCAAGTCTTGATTTCCTCATCGGCAAATAGGGTCATTGCAGTTACCTTCCCGAAGTGTGAAGTTGAAATGAGAGAAAACGTGTGAAACACTTACCCGGTGCCTGGCACACACTGGTAAGCCCAGGGCAGATGTTGGTTCTTCTTCTTTTTTTTTTTTTTTTAAAGATTTTATTTATTTATTTGGCAGACTGAGATCACAAGTGGGCAGAGAGGCAGGCAGAGAGAGAGGAAGGGAAGCAGGCTCCCTGCTGAGTAGAGAGCCCAATGTGGGGCCTGATCCCAGGACCCTGGGATCATGATCTGAGCAGAGGCTTTAACCCACTGAGCCACCCAGGCGCCCCCAGATATTGGTTCTTTGCCACATCCCTTCTAATTTGCCATGCTTGGGATAGTGGCCTTAGTCATAGCTCTGTACCTGAGACATAGTCACCAAGGGAGACACAGCTTGTAATTTCAAGTGTGGCTCAAAACATTCTGCTGAAGGAAGGAGCTATGTTAGGACTTTGGGCCGTGCAGGTGGAGGAGGGTAATGGAGCTGGGTCACTCGCTTCTATGCCCTTAGGCAAAGGAGTCTGGGCCACTAAAGCTAGAGGCCAGTAAGAGTCAGAATCCTAGTCCTGGTGGTTTTTGTTGTTGTTGTTGTTTTGTTTTGTGTTTTTTGTGGGTTTTTTGTTTGTTTGTTTTTTCTTGTCTATCTGAGATAAAGAAAGAATAGGAAGACTTGAAGAAGCAAAAAGACCCCACGGTCAGATCAAATCAACCCACACTGACTCCTACATTCCCGTGCCCAGTGTCATTCTCTCTGATGGTCTCTGCCACTCTTGGTCCTTCATATCAAGCATCTATCCATAGGATCACTGAAATCTTAGTGGGATAGAGTGCCAGAACTTCTGATTTTCTCTCTAAGTGGACGTTTCAGGAGCTCCTTAGCCTTTCATTTGAGAACATGTCCATTCTTTCCCCATTCCCTTTGAGTTTTTCGGGAGAAAGAAAGAGAGAAATTGTAGTGAAAGAAAGCTCTTTTCTTGTGTTATATAATCCTCATTAGCCTGCAAGCTCTCCCATAAAACTTTAGGGATAACAAAATCAGACCCTGATGTGTGGCCACGATTGCTCTCTGTCCAGGCACAGCAGTTATGGGCTGTCCACCCCGTTTCCACTTGCTTGCTATTTTTGCTCTTGGGTTCCTCTGCTCTGGCACCAGCTGGTCGGGCAAGCAACCAAGAACAGGGATGGAGGTGACTGAAGAGAGAAAACACCATTCCCATTGCCCTTGACCAGGACCTCAGCAGTCCGGTGTCCTAGGTCGGCCTTCAGTAAGTAAGCGGTTCTCGGTCTGGCCGATTTGGACTCGGAATGCTCAGGTGGCTGGGATTGCTTTGTTTCTCAGATGTGTTTCAGCTGAAATGTCTGAGCCCCACTGGTTGTTTTAAAGCAAACATAAGATATTTTTGGAAATTAGTGAGGAATTTCAATGGGTATCAAGGAAAATCACAGTGTCATTTGTCTCTACAAAGATTTTGGCTGCCACCGTTCCATCTGCGGCTCGCTTCCCCAGCTGCACAGTGCTGAATGAAGCAGCTGTCACGCAGAGCAGCGCGGGGGCCAGCTGGGACTTTTCTGAGTTGTAATTCTGCTTCTGTTACTGACTTGGGACCTCGAGATGTAAATAAATAAACTTTTCCATATTTAGTCTCAGCTCAGTTCCTTGAAAATGTTTTCCTGGCTCCCGTCTCTCAATGCATCCCGAAATCTCAAGATCCTCATTCCAATCCGTGCTTGCTGATCCTGGAACACGCCCGTCATCACTCTATAACTAAGTACCTCTCTTACTCCCATGTGTGTCTCCTCTGGTTCCTCCGCCGGCCTGGAAGCCCTACTACAGTGTGAACTCCAGAATGGCAGAAAGTTTGCGGCATGTGACTCAGTCACCTTGGCCTCTGGCGGGGTGTCTGGCACACTGTAGATGCTTGATACATACTTTTGAATAAAAAAAATGAACCATGCCAATTCTATACTGTGAGGCTTATCCATGCTTGACAAGCACTTGTTAACCTTCCTGCTCACCTTTTTTTCTCTGACTGTCCTTCGAGGATCACAGGAGAGACTGGACATCTTCCAGTTAGGATGAGGTGGTCGGGACTCATCACTACCCAGAAGCCGGCCCTTGGGAAAGACTCTGCAGTCCACACATAGTTCTTTAATGACTGTTTTTCTTCCAGACTTTCTCTCTTTTTTGGTAGTAGCGGGTTTTGTCAAGGAAGAAAGATAATTCCTCTCACAGAGACTCTTAGCATGGCAGAATGAGAGACCTGGAATTATGGAGTAGTTTTTCCACGGGCAGAGAGCCCTGCAGGGCTACTAGAGTTGTAAGTGTCCTTTAGAAAACCTGGGTTCTCTGATTCAACATTCAGCAATTTTGCAGATGTGTCATCAATAACCCTGAGGTGCCCTGGAGAAGAGCAAGCCTAGGAGGAAAGTGACTTTGCTCCCTCCCCAGACATTCTCTGGCTCTGTGCCCATCCTGGCAGGGTGAAGACTTTGAAATCTGATTCCCAAAGCCAAATTGTGCAAAGGGTTTTTCTCCAGTTCTTTATCCCAAGAAAGTCCTCCTGTTTTGTGTGATTCTGTGCCCTTAAATGCTGCTCTTGGGGGTCCCCAGTGCTGAGGAGCCCATATGTTGGCTGCAAATGAGAAAGCCAGCAAGACAGCAGGGGATTAGGGTTTCCATTGATGAATAAATACAGCATTTGAAGCAGTGGGAGATGTGCATCTTCAGAAGAGAAGATTGGGAAGACAGTCCCATTTACTCCCGGTTCTGAGCTCAGCAGGTCTCACCAAGGAGGTTCCCCGGATGGTTCCTTGAATAAGCTGAGTCTGATATGGATGTGTCTTTGTAGAGCCTATGCACTTTCAGAACCTTGGGATAATTTTCATTTGATAGTTTTTTAGGATGTCCTAAGGTCAGGTGTGCTTTGACTTAATTTGCAATGTTCTCGGAAGGTGAGAAATTTTTCAGGTCATGTAATATGCTTGTGATGTTGATGGAACCAATTCTTTATTTATAATTATGCTCATAAACTGCTTTAATTTTACTTTGGGCTCTACATTTGTAAATTATTCCACTATCCATTTAATAAGTGGGGGCCATGCTTGTATTTTAATATCTCATAAAGTCTCTATTTGCTTGTTTTATGAGGGTCAAGCAGAAATTACTTTCCTCTGGTTTTTATTTTTTTTTCTATGTAAGAAGCCTTTAATAATTTATCAGCATCTAGTGAAAAAGGTCCTGAGGATCTTTTGAATTGTATTTCTCTCAATTTTCATTGATATTTCATTCCTACTTGCCCAAGAGATGGACTTCTTTTTTATCAACAAGCTCCTCAAGGCCTGACCCAGCGCAGTGGTAAGGACATGGCTGTGTTGGAAGAATTATCGTCACAATATCATCACCACCACCAACGAAGTAGCTGGTGCTGAGTGCTTTCTGTGTGCCAAACATAGCTCTAAGAGCACGATGTGTAATGGTTCACTGAATTCTTGCAACAATTCTCTACAGTAATTATGATTACTATCATTAGAAGTTAAAAATTTTTTTATTAAGTAATCTCTGTACCCAACATGGAGCTTGAACTCATGACCCCAAGATCAAGAGTTGCATGCTCCACCAATTGAGCCAGCCAGGCACGCCTATTATCATTATTTCATAGATGAGGATAGCAAGGCATAAAATAGCTTGCCTAAGATCCTATACTTAGCAAGTCAGTAAATGGAAGATCTGGGATTCAAAACGTAAGAAGTCTGAATTTCGAGTCTGAATTTGAGCTCAGTCATTGGTACTATATTGCCTACTCTACATCTATCTATCTATCTATCTATCATTTATCTAAGCTCCCGGGCACATACATATGTATATTTAATATATTTTTTTCAGCTTTTTAGAAATGGTGGTAGGTTTTCAAGGGTCTGTGATTAAGATGTTGATTGTTGGCTTTGAATCTGTGTGTGCATCGAATTCATTTGTCTCTCTGGGTATTGGGGACTATGCTTTTATTGGTCAGGTCAAAGATTCAAGTAGTTCCACAGTATTTAATTTTCACTGCTCATGGTTTAGCAAGATAAAAGTGAAGAGGTGCTACTCGCTGAATATATTTTAATATTTGAGAAGTGCTTGTTTTCTATCTGTGTATCTCTGTAGCACTTAACATATTCATTTGTAAACCATAAGGGCCCCTTAGTTTTGAATGAGTGAATGAATTGAAGAATGAATGGGGGAAGTTCAAGATGACACTGAACACCTTCCGTCTTGTTGGATGACCGTCTGGATTTTAGCATTGAACTTGCTTGAAGCTTATAGTTTTTGTTCAGGGTGATGCACAGTCTGTATCGTGGTGTCGGAGAGCACAGTAGTAAATGGCTCTGTCTCTTGGCTGCACATGTTTAATGGTTAAGGTACTGGAGGACAGCTCTCTGTTCACAGACAACTGGTAATGCTCCAATTCCATGGTGCCTTGAGATGTATGGTTGATATAGGTGAGCCTTTGGTTGGCTGTTTGCAAATACGAGTACACATAGTCATAATTCCCATCAAGAATATCATATTGGCATTGAAATGTCACATCTGTCCCAATCATGGCAGCTAGGTTGGAAGACTGTATAATTTCAGTCCTGTAGGAGCCATCTGGCAAAGGAAAAAGAATAGGAAATGAAGACTGAGAAGTGGGGGGAAATCGCACACACGTACCTGGGAGCCACTTACAGAGGAAGGGCAGCACAAGGCAGAGAAGCCAGAACACCGTGTGTCTGCGGTCCTTCTCTGTGCTGTTTACCATGAAGCCTACTTTGCATGCACAAGACACTCGGGCCACCTTATCTGCAAGAGCCATGTGGCTGCTTCATTGCGGCAGCAATAAAGGAAAGAGGTCCTTGGGGGTGGTTGGTGCTTGCGCTATCGAAAGACACACTCAGATTTGTTCAAAGGCAGCAATCTAACAGGCTCTGGTAGAGGAGGCGCTGGTGTCCCTCCGCTGCTCCGCGCCTGTGTCTCCAGCATATGGTGCCGTTCTCTTATCAGCCCCAGGAGGCTGATTCTTTGAAAGGAAACAACCAGGGAGATAGTCTTTTGTTGAAAGACATTTGGGGGGTTACAGTCACTGGGGTCCTTATTCCTGAGTTTCAGGGATCTGACGTGCACATAAGAATGAGGGAAGGTAGAGACAGTCCGTTTTTTGAATGTCCTATGTCTTTTGTAGCCTACCTGGCAGCTTCTGCTTCTGGGACCCATGCCTCAGAAGCCAGACAGAGAGGAAGTAATCTGTTCATTTTTCATTAATCGATTAATCAAGCAAATGTTCATTTATTAGATAGTCATTGAGTGCCAACGGTATAAAAGCTTTCTGTTGAGCAGGGAGGCCACAATGGAGGCAGAAACCAGCCCAAGTTTCTGCCTCCGTGGAGTTAAAAGTCTGATGATGATGATGATATTTAACTTCAGGTGAGAAAAGGAGATACAGCCCATCACGTGATGTATATGAAGCTGACCAGGGGCGGGGCAAGGGGCTTCTGGGGTCTGCCCAAGTGCAGGCAGGGCTTTCTCCCAGTCAACACAGCTGGTTGTGAGCTCACTGTGGAGGAGCGCAGACTGCAGTTTTCCCGGGCGACCCACACCCCACCCAAGAGTCAGAGGGTTCCTTTTCCATTGACCTTCCCTTATCGCCATTTTCCTATCGAGAGATCATTCCATTTGTTGACACTCCCAAGTCTTGGAGTTCCTGACTTAGCACTGTTATCGTTCTATTCTTGGAGCAGAATCAGCTTGGCTGCGGTTGTTCAAGCTGTGAGGATAACTGCATCTCTTGTGTGATGGCTTCCTTTTCATCGTGTACACAATGACTGCAGAGCCAGGAAATTTTAATTTGGGATAAATAATAAGCTCTCTTTAGGGCCGATCTTATTTTGAGAGTCAGGGCTGATGGAGGTCAAGAATTCTTTTTTCTTTTATAGCCTTTATCCAAGCTTTTCCTCCCACCTCTGCTCCCATCTTACTTACCTCATCTTTTTACTTGTCTTTTTCCCAAGACATCTCATCCTTCTGCAAGATAGTCTCATGAGCAACTTTAAAGGCGTAACGAGACAATGGACAAAGAAACAAGGAGACACTCATCCCAGAATGCCTGGACTTGGGGTGGCACAGAGGAGAGTTGGAGACAGCTGAGGACACACACAAACACACACACACACACACACACACACACACACACACACAGAGGCATCTGGAGGTGGGGCTGGTGGCATGGCAGTGGGTGTGCCTGTCAAGCAGGTGGTGTGAGTGGGTGGCCGGGGGTCCTCCAGAGGCACAACCATAGCAGCATGAATGATGTTTGGGAGCTGGTTGGGAAGATACATGTGTGCTCATGGTGACCGCAGACAGTCTTACCAAAGATTCCTAGAGAGAAAGCTGTCCCTGGTGGTGGGGGAAACGTGACACCCAAAGCCATTTTACTGGAAAGGGGTTCTAACTTTTCAGGAGGAATGATACCTTAAGCCTTCATGTACTAAAAAGTAAAGAACTAATTTCTGATGGAAAGGCCATAGAACATGGGAGCGAAAGAATATTCCAGCACACAACCAGGATACCAGGACGAGGTAGTGTCTCCCTTCTGTTTCAGCCCTCTACATCATTCGTCCACATTTGAAGTGTCTCTTGAATCTCTTTCCTCTTTCCAGGTCCTTATTTCTGATCCCTCTCATTGTCTACCTCACTTTTTACATTAACCTGATATCTGATCTCACTGCCGGAGCAATGTGAAAAATAAAACCCATCCATTATGAACCGGGGCTGCATGGCCCTGGAATTGTAAGAAGGGCCTGTGGTTGCAAGGAAACCATCTCAGACACTTCTCCCCTAGGACAAGGTGTCAGAAGGTTGAGAATTCGGGAAAGATTATGAATTTTTCAAAATCACAAGGCTGCCATTAGTGTCAAATCTGGACATCAGTCCTAGTATCAAGGCCTTGGGCATCATCCACCCACCAGAGACCTGAATTTGGCAATGAGAGCCTGACATAGGTCTGTATTTGAATGCAGGAGCTAACCCTGGGGACCATCCTTCTCTTATGTATTGACTGTCAATCTCCTCTCTTCCAGAAATTTCCTTACATTGTTTCTTCCGGGTACGGAACTGAGACACTACCCTGGCGACCTGTCCCTTAATCACAGTGAAGGCATCTTGAGAAAGTACATAGGCGAGGATACGCTTAACATACAGTCAACTCAACTCCCATGGACAGTGAGAGAAAAATGCTGTGTTGGAATGAATTGCTTTTTCCAGTTTCTGTTTGCTCTCAGGAAAGGTATCCTTTGATTTACAGCATTTTTATGAGAAGGATGGGACCAGCCATATCCTCTGAGGACCTGTGAACTGGATAGTGAAATTTCGGTTAGAAATTTTCACAAACGGGACAACTTACGATGGGAGGGCTTTTCTTTTTATTTTCCCTCATTTGGCTGGAGAACTGTTCCTTGAGAGCCCTTGGGGATGTTGGGGTTCCACTGGGAGAGCAGACACCCTAGGTGAAGTTTGGAGCACTCTTCTTTTGTGGGGAAAACTAGAATGAGGTTGAGAATGAATCTACTCACATCTGAAACAAATATCCTCTCATTGTAGCAGAGATGATGAAGTTATCACAGAACTAAATGCAGAGGTTAGACACTAAGATGGTAAGTGTTCGATTAAAAGTTAATTGGTGTCTTTCTAATTAGAATTAGGGGAAGATTTTCACCACTACCTCCCCAGTACGAATTTAATCAGGGCCATTGGTACCCCATATTCTAGGATCTAATAACACCATGTTTGTCCTGTAGGGCCATGAAGGCCAGACTCCACCTGAGAGAGTAGAGCGTTTTGGGGGAACTTCCCAGTAGGAAATTACTTTTGCCACTGTCCCTCGACTCAGGGTAGGAAAGGAGTTAGTCTCGGACTCTGAACTTGGAGATGTGGGGATATTTGCAGATTTTATTGGGGCACAGACTGGTCCTTGCCATGTGAAATCCCGTGCGGAGACAGGGAGGGTCTCATGTTTGGTTTTGGGGTCTCAAAATGTGCACTTCTTTCTCTTCTCACGCATGTAGCCATGCTCTAAATGATCACGGAGCAGGCCGTGTCCACACAGACATGGGATCTATTGGGGGCCAGGTAGAGGGGAGAGTAGGCTGGAGATGAGCCTCAGGAGATGATCCCAGGTGGCCTGAGGAGGAGCTCTGGTTGAGGGGAATTGTCGAGCCCAATGGGGCCCCAGTGTGGGACAAAGTCACCATAAATACCCCCACGGAGAGAATGGCCACTCCATATTCTCACATTAGAGACTGCAGTTTCTGTGGGCTGGATATTAAGAAAACAACGTTTGTATTTTTTTTCATCTACAGCCTGGTGAGAGCTGAGGACACCCGGGTGACATAATGAAGGACTTCCTAAAAGTAAGAGATTGAAATTCTTGAGGTAGTATTTGAAATAACATCTGTACCACGACAACCCTGCTGTAATTAATAATCTGGCTATCCTTAGCTGTCTCCAGGACCAAGAATGCTCAGCGGCTAATTGATGGCTTCAACTTGAGATGTCATAAGAGCTGGAAAACAGCGGCAAATGTGAAAATGGCCCATTTCAATCGTGCACATGTACACATGCGTGCATGCATCCACTCTTTCAGCAAACCCTTATTGCCAAGTACCGTGTGTACTGCCAAGAGCTTACACCTGAGTGGGTAGAGCAAGGTAAGGTTCTGCAACTCCTGTTCTAAAACACAGATTGTTCCTGGTTAATGACATGATGAGGTAAGTTTTCCTTTCAATCTCTTTCCCAGGGGATCGGGCCCCCTTGGGAGCCAAATCCACTTTCCATTGAACTGCCTTTTGTTCCTGGGAGGCCAGGTGCGGGGAGCTGTTGTAATAGGCCTGGCTGTGTTACTGCTCTCTGGGTGCTCCAGTGGTCCTCGGTTTTGGCTTCCAACCAAAGTCTGCATCCGGCTCTGCCCCGGCCTGGTGGGGACAAAGATGGGGGCAGGCTCTTGAAGAGGTTTGGCTGGTCCAGCACTGCCCTCCAGTGGTCAAATATGGGCATTTGAGGAATGACGGATTCCTAGAGTGAGATGGGTGCCTGTCGATTAATGAGGGGGTCTCAGGACTGGCTCCCCCCACCCCCGCCCCCGATGAGGCTGGCTAAGTAGGAACCAGAAGGCATAGCTGAGAAACTAAAGTGAGGACTAAGATTCAGCAATGACTGGGTCCCTGAATGGTATGCATAGAGAGAACCAGAAACAGAAGATCGCGTGGGTTTCTCAATTTGAGTTTTGTCAGAAGTAATTACTGGCTGACAAGACGACGGGACGGCCTCAGGGTTTAGTAAGTGTGGCGATGGTGATGGTGGGGGTGGTGGCCTCGAGCTGTCCCCCCTGTGCTCTCAATCCACCCTTGTCAAGGTTCTAGGAAGACTTTGACCTCGAATGAATTTCTTGAGATTGATGGGCCATGAAGGAAGGAGCATGAATCTTCTAAAAGGAAATCAGATGCAAATTTGTGTGTGATGAACTTGTGAGAAATTCAGTTTGTGAAGGGGTCTAGTCCGTAGACCTGGACAGCTAAGGATAGCCAGGTTATTAATTACAGCAGGGCTGTCGTGGTACAGATGTTCTTTCAAATACTACCTCAAGAATTTCAGTCTCTTACTCTTAGGAGTCCATAGACCTGGACTCTGCTCTCAGCGCCCTTCTTGAGACTCAAGTGATCTTGCTCCGTCCTCCCATGTCAGTCATGTAGGTGGTACAGGAACTCGACTTTGGAGGGAAGTTTCTGGTTCTGAGCATCAGGAAGTCCTCCCCTCAACACCATGTTGGGTCGATATTCCTGGAAGATGTCCAGCACAGCCAGACACCGTGCTGTCTCCCAGATCATGGATCTGTGGGTCAAGGCTGAAGTAGTCTTGGCGACCAAGCTGGTCTTGGCAAAATCTGCAATTAGTACAGCATTCACTTCCTTCTTTCTGCTTCATCCCAGTGTCCTTCACATATGTCATCTCTTCCCTTCGGAGGTCGGAAGCAATAGCATTTCAGCCCACCTGGCTCTATTTCTTCTGGTTGATCTATCGCCTGGCTTCTTGGGCCTCCACACGTGAGATCTTCCCTGGCCCTTCCCTATTGCTCCTCTGCCCTGCTTCTCTGCAAATATAGAGGTATGGGTTAGAGAAACCACACAACCAAGTGAAAAAGCAGTGGCTAGTTCAGGAGCTTAGTAACGGTAGCACAACACCTCAGTGGTCCAATGGCTTATAAAATGCTTATAAAATTGCTTATAAAAGGCAAGCATCGGAAGCTCTAAGGGAGAAGCCCCTGGTCTTTGTGGAACACACGCTCTTCAGACTGTGAATGGAGGGCAGGAGGGCTGAGAGCAGTGTGACAGGCAAAGACAGAATGTGGACTCCTGGGTTGTCAGAGTCTTGGGGGACATAAGTCGCAATACCTCTGTGCACACTGCTGACTGGTTAAACAGAAGCTTTCTGAGGTCAGGAACTGCACCTTTCTTGCTCTCCCTCAGAACTCCAGAGCCTCAGACACAGTAAGCCCCTGAAGATAAATGGATTGCCCGACAGCACTGGGGTTAGGAGATGATGCATTAAAATCCAGCAATCTTGAATCCAAGTTTTTAAAATTCAGTTTTCCTTCCCTTCCCTTCTCTTTCCTTTTTTGTTTGTTTGTTTATTTGAAGCAGGGATAATAATATCTGCCCCACCCACCCACCCACTGGCCTCTGGGAGGCTCCAAGGAGCTGGTCCATGTGCAGCCCCGGGCATTGCACCTGGCACACGGTCAGTGCTCAGTTAGAGGAGGTGTTTTATTCTCCTACATGTGCATGTGCCGTTCTCTGTGGGTGCGTGAGAGTTTTCCAGTCAGAGCCCAACTTAACTAGCAGAGAAAATCAGCTCCATGTCAGAAAACAACCATGTGCAGGCGTGGGGTTGAGCAGATTCCCTCCCTGGATACCCTTGGCTCCTTCTTTCTATAACTGGAAAGACTTTGCCCAAATATCCAGGAACCACCAGACTCTTGAAGCCTGTCCAGAGTGAGAGGACCCTTGGCTCCTATAAAAGCCCTTGCCTGCAAGAGGCCTGAGGTGGCCATGACTGACCCTCCCCTTTTGCTTTGAGTCCGGGTGCTTACTACACAGTCGGCATGGCTGGGTTTCCTGCTCTGGACAGTTGTGACTGACCTGGGGTCAGGAGCCGCCAACACAAGAGAGACTCGGAGGCTTTGTTTTCAATCATCGTTGAGAACCTATTAGGAGAACAAGGTGCCATGCGGCCACTCGAAAGGCTAAGTGTCTAGAAATGGCCATTACAGAGGCAAATCCTTCCGCTTGGCTGACGGGGGCCAGGTCTATGGCTTTTAAAGCAATCGGTGCAGATGCTGAGCGAGGGGGCACGTTCATTCTGCGCTCAATAAAACCAGTTTTATTCAGGGAAGTGAATTGTTATCCCCTCGGGAAGGGTGAAGGTATAAAAACAGGTTGTAATTCTTGGAGAATCTAATTCCTCTGTAGCTGGAGACGGAGTGAGGAAGAGTGAGAGAGAGAGTGGGAAACAGGGCTGGATGAAAGGGAGCTCTGTGGTCTTGAGAAGTCCTGGGGTAATGAGGCAGCTTGGATTTCTCCTGGAGCTTCGCGATGGTGCCAGATGCGCCCAGGCCCTCTGTGCACCACCCCGCAGAGCTCACGTCCAGAGTCCTCCTCCTCCCCGCTGTGGCTCTTCCTCATGTCTGGGAATACATCAAAGGAGGCTTGATATTCATAACTGCTGTGAGTCATTTTCACATGGAGCTGTGGGGAGCTGCCTTCAGCACGGCGCACTGCATTCAACCCTTTGTAGGAGCAGCTGAGCTGAACCAATCCCCCATTATGGGCGAGAGTAGCTTCCTCCTGGGAGACCTGGATTTGCCCCCAAACCCCTGGGCGGAATAGAATAGGTCTTTTTTTTGGTTGAGAAATAGTTATTAAAACGTCCTCCAGTCTTGCCTATGCATCTCCACTGCCCGTGGAGACAGCTCGGCGGGATCTCTTCCTCGAGAGTGTGGCCACCTCTAGACCCTGCTGTGAGTGTCAATAACATCGGCAATGTCCCCGACCCCGTTTCTCTTGCTCTGAAGACAGAGAACACCAACGGAGACTCCAACCATGACCACATTTCTTCCCAGCCCGAGGAGGAAATTCTACTTGCTCCCAGTGAGCGTGGCTGTCATTGGAAAAAGCATCGTGTGTGACACTCTTCGAGGGCTGGCAGAGGCTTGTGAAATGAAAGTCACAGGATCGTAGAGCTGGAAGGGGCCTTGCTCATCATCCGATTCTAGCCCCTCACATCACAGATGAGAAAATGAGGCACTGAGGTTAAGGGCCTTGTCTGAGGTCACACAGAGAAGTGAGGATTTCTAGCATAGAGCCTTGTTTTCCAGAACAGGGAGGGAAATAGTGGCGGGTGAATCTTGCTATTACTTTTCCACTGGAGACTGTCACAGGTTGGAACCTATCGGCAAGGGGTGGGGACCTGGAGACTTAAAGCTGTATCTCAGCATTATGCCTCAGTTTCTCTGTATGAAAAATGGCGGCATACAACCTTGGGTTGGGAGGGTGGGAGAATTAACTAAAGAATGGTCAGGCCGAGTGGCCGGGGCTAGGGCCAAGTGTGGGGAGTGGGAAAGTGCATGGAATACGGAAACCAAATGGAGTAATATGTGCTTGCTTTCTGTCCTGGTCACAGTCTGTCAGGAGAAACCGCTCTGTCAGTGAAAATATTTCGTGGCTCAGCGGGACTGGACTGCTCACCTTTCTTTGGGGCCACATGGAAAAAGTGTTCCCCTATCTCTGTGCATTTGAATGCATTTTCATGATACCATACATCTTCAGTTCCACCAGAAAAGCAAGCAGGCCTTGCTCTTTAAAATGTCCTGAGCTCCCATTTCCATTTGGGCTTTGTGGTGAAAGGTCAGACTCCAGCGCTGTCTGGTGGTAATCGGTTTCTGAATAAATGAGGCCTCTGGGACTGCCAGGGAGACCAGCGAGCTGCCAAACCAGGCCTGGACTGAGTCTGGAGGCCACACAACATCCCTTGGCAAGGTGGCCCCCGTAGGCTGGGCTGAGGGCGTTTACTGGAAACCCGTCCGGAACCTCCCCCCGCCCCCCAAGGGCTGATGCTGCGAGCCCAGAGGCCCACGTCCCTACATTAGTCTTCTCAACTGCTTTCTCCGGTTATTACCTTGTCAACAGTGGCATCCAAGACACAAAGGACGACTCTGCATGAGGATGCAGTGAATGACTAGTTAGGTGCCTCCTGTTTAATAACCAGAGAAATATTGCTGTGCGGCATCTCTCCATATGCTCTGGCATCTGTGTCTGGCATGTAAGGGACTCATTTTCTTCACATATCTCATTAAAGATGTAAAGCAAAATGGAGGGGCTGCAAACCTCACACCCCATGCCTCCCCCCAACACCCCAGCAGCCTGAACTCACTTTTCTTACCCTCTGCTGCCATCTAGTGGCCACTGGCCCCTTCTCTGCATTGTCGTCTCCCTTGAGGCGCTGAAGGTCCTGGTGCCTGGGAAGTAGGAGTGAGGTTATGTAAGCCACACAGCCATGGGTCTCTTTGGCTCCTTGTTGTTGCAGAGGGTCCCAAGACCACCTGGCACTGTCTCCTGGAGCCTCCCTCTGGCGAGAAGGCGTCTGTTTTTTTTGTGTGTTTTTTACAAATTTATCTTCAAGACACTAAACGTTAAATCTTGAAAATCTGGCACATTAAACATGTCTTGCCGAAAGCCAATGTGAATTCTGGGACTCGGGGCAGACGGAGTCCCACCCCCGCCTTGCTGATATTTCCCCCAACATCTTGAGGAATCCCCAGAGACTGGGATGGAGAAAGTCACAGCGCCCCAGGGGAATTCCATGGGTCTTTTCAGCTGCAAGTCCTTTCAAGTGGAGGCTCGCTCCCGACCGTATCCCATGCTCTCAACTCAGGGTCCCAGGTCACCAAGACCGACCTTGTTTGACATTGGCTGCCTTGCCTGTGATGGCACCGGAGTGGGTTTTTAGCCGTTGCTCCTCAGCTTGGGTCTTGGGCGGGTATGTTGGGATGAGTGTGTATCTGTGATGGGGGACCCAGGGCAACACACCACAACTCACAAGAAGAGTGAGCGGAGAGCAGACAGGGTACACGCCAGCTGCAGGGTTTCTGCACAGGGTGCAGGTGCCTGTGCATCACCGTGGGCTCCCGACATGAGAGGAGGGTGACTGCATCTCCGGGCTGGCGACTGGAACACAAAGAGTGATGTTACTTTTTGTTGCCAAGCCAAGCAGCTAAGGTCCTTTTCTTTCAGCCTTGGCACGTGTTCGTTAAGTTCATTAATTGATTCATTCTTCCATACTACTCAGCTCTGGAATATGCAGCGAAGTAGACACAAACAGCAGCGTAGGACACAGTCTCAACCTTTCAGGAGCTTGTTATCTAGAGAAGGAAGGAAGAAGCACACCAGTTAGAGCAGTACTGATGGATTCCCTAAATGAGGACAACATCTACCACAGGAAGTAGGGATTCCAAGAAGAGAGGGATGGCTGGTGGTTACCACAGTGGGGGAGCACATCATGGAGGTCATGATTCAAACTGCCCAAGGAATTGGGGCTGATGCGGACATGCTCTCTCAGGTGTGGTCCACCTAGGTCCCCATAGCTGGGGACTCTGCTCCGGCGGCTGGCCACTCTCCCTGGATCAGAAGACACAGGGAGACTAAGGGGAATCTCCCAGGGCCCCCCCGTTCATGGATCTGTAACAGATTTCTTCCCTTTCTCGACATTGCTGTTCATTCATTGGGTTTGCGTGTCCTTCATTTATTCATTCAGGAAACATATACTGTTCTAGCCTGAGGATTCTGGAAGGAAATCCACAAAAAGTTCTAAGTTTTCACACCAGCCTGCCACTGAACCAGATGAAATGAGCTAAAATCATTGTCACTTTTGTCCCCATCTTAGGTCACCTTGTTGAAGTACCGATTGGTTCTTTCTTGCTTTTAGGTTTCTGCCCATGTGGTCATCCCCTCTGTTCTGCTCCCCCAAAAGCACTTCAGACAGAGATGCTGCTCAGCTCTGTGGCTGCCTGCTTTCACAATCCCGCCATACTCTGGTCTCTGGGGCTGACTCTGGGCCGGTTCGCAGGACTTCTGGTCAGCAGGATGGACAGCAAGGACACTTGATGTGTCGTGGGGAAAGAAAGTCTAAAAATAAAGAAAGCACCCTTTGATTTAGTCTTGGTAAAGAATAAAAAAGACTCTAGTTTGCAATGGTGTTTGATATGCCTTGTGAGGAAAAAAATCCCATTATGTCACATTTTCAAAAGTCTGTGCTGCTATGATAAAGATATTTACATTCCGCGTCCACGGAGCTTGGTGAAAAGCGGCTGTTAAGAGACCAGGCAGTTGGGGGAAAGGTTTTATGTAATTTAAATTTACACAGGTTTAGCCTCTTCTTATGTTTACTGACAAGGAGCAAGAAGCTCTGATACCAACTCTCCAGGAACAGAACTTGTACTGCAAAGCGTTTGATGACAAGGAGCTCAAACAAGTATTGTATTGTTCATTTAATCCTCAGAATGTTTGTGTAGGAAATACAATTTGTTGAACCGGGTTGTAAATGAACTCACAAAACTTTTAGTACTTTAACTTTCTCTCCCTCTCTCTCTTCCTCTGTGCGTGTGTCTTCCCTTTAGTGGGAAAACCATAGACATCCTTTTCTGTCCCTCTCCCCTCCCCTGAAGCCTTGTTTTTCCTTTTAAGAAACCTCATGAAATGAGGGCTTCTAGGAGATGTACCCTAGAGCCTCGTTTCATTGCCAGTTGTGTGATTGGAGGTCTATATTCAGGAGACAGAGACTGCTGGGCAAGAGTCGGCAGCAAGTAATTCATGCCTCCCCGTCGGTGAGGAGCACAGTGGCTCTTTGACTTCATGGGGTCCTGAAGGTGGGCTGAGTTATCTTGGGGGTCTCCCCGCAGCCCTGCACAGGCAAACGGCCCTCCAGATGCCATCATCTCCTGGCTTTGGAACCAAAGTAAAACCAGTATGGGAGTCCCCATACCTCGGGTTCCCTCTTTTCTCATTTATGGAAATACCACAGCTCAGAAGAACAATTCTTTTCAGTTTCATGGAGTTGTGAGGGCAGCGTGTCACGTGACGCCTGGTGAGGATTAGTGGGGACCACGACCCTTCCGCTGTCCTCCTCCCGTAACCTCCATCACGTCTTCTCTGGGATTATGCGAGTTTCACTGCAAACGCACAAACCAGCAAGTGGACAAGGGAGTTTGTCACTGAGTGTTTACTGTGTTTCTTCAACTTTACTATAGCACTGACTCCCTCAGCTCTCACAGCCAGGCGAGGTATGTGTGATATTCCTATCCGATGAGTGAGGTGACCATGGGCTGTTCAAGGAGTTCCCTAAAGTCTTAGAGCTAATAAGGCAGGTTCTGGAACCACAGGCAGCAAAGAGGAGAGGGTAGGTCCATTCTCCTCCTGCCTGCTCTGCCCGCCACTGTCTGTCAGAGGAAGGAGTGGTGTGGACATGGAAGACCCCTCGGCTGTGTCCTGTGGCCCTGGACCCCTACTCCTGAAACTTCCAGAATCACCCTGGCTGAGGAAGAGTATTTAGTCACTTTAGCCAACGCCCCCAGGTTCCTTTGTATGGTGGTGGTTGTAGCTGGGCAGGGAAGGATGCAGGGGACAGGCCAGTCACTAGCACAGTCCTCAGCAGCCCTCTGTCACGCTGAGTGTTCTTAGGGTTAGAACCAACCGGTGTCACAGCAGTTCCTTTACTCTGAGGAGGAGGGAAGAGGGTGAAGGAGATACCTAGTCTGACTGTGGCACTCTATCCTCTGACAGTCTAGACCTGAGTGAGAAAATCAGTGGCGAGATGACCACGTAGGTCTTTCCCACAGGGGACTGGGCAGCTCCAGTCTCTCCTGGGCTCCTCTGAAGTGGATGTAGGAATCCCCACCATCACAGGGGACCGTGAAGTGTTGGGGACTTCCATCCCTTTGGAGGAGGGAAGTGACAAAGTTGGCTGTGACCCCAGATTCCTTGGCTTCAGCCATACCCCAGGGACTCAGCAGGGAGTCTGCCCTTTGACAACAGGCTGTTTGGTTTTGGAACATGTCGGAAGAATTGACACGAATGTTTGTGAGGCTGGAAGGGGCCACACAAGTCATACTACAGAGCAAGGCATCACCAGAACTAGGACAAGGGTGAACCCCCCCACCCCCCAGCACAGAGGTACAGTGGGCTCCTGGCCTGAAACTGGTTTAAACCTTGCTCAAGGGGCGAAGACCACCTATGGAGCTAATCAAAGCTGTTTGCTCTGCTTTCTTCTGGAAGCTGGCTGTAGTCACTCAGTGGAATTTGATGTCCTTTGTGTAGAAATGTGGGGGTGGGTGGGTGAGGGGGTCACAGAGAGGTTTCCTCCCAGGCTCTGAAACTTCCAGAATCACCCTGGCTGAGGAAGAGTATTTAGTCACTTTAGCCAACGCCCCCAGGTTCCTTTGTATGGTGGTGGTTGTAGTTTTGTTTTGTTTTCACAGGATATGGGAATTACTAATTCAGTGAGATAAGCAGCTGTCTCTTTGGTGAGAAATCTCCTTTAATATCATGGTGTCACAAGTGTGTTATTGACGATTTAGTCCCTGTTCAAGTGTGGTTCTCTAGTGGGCTCATCTTCCTTCCGTTCAATGGCAAGAAATCCTGCCTCCTTGACCTTTCCAGTCTGAATCAATGAGATGGTTCAGACTACTGTGAGACTACTGTGAAAGCAACAAAAAGTTATCCTTTCCTACCCAGGAAGTAACCTTATCACCAACATTGTAAACCAGCACGTTTCGGACGGGTGAGCAAGAAATTAAGCACAAGAGTGACATGCCTGTTCCATTTCAGAGCCAACAAGGGCTCTGGGAGAGGTCTGCTGAAGGTGGTGGCCGGCACCACCCTCCTACTCCTCTCCCTGATGGGTGGTGTGAATGGAGGAAAGGGAGAGATTCTTTAGTGAAGAATAATGGAACAAAAGTTAGATTTATTTACAATGCATTTTCTTTTCCATATCCATATCTGTAGATCAGGAAGCTGAAGCTCACATTGGTAGGTGGTTTGATAAGGGTCACACACCGTATAAGCAGTAGAGACAGTCAAAACCAGATTGTTCTGCTCTATCATATACCTTGCTTTCACTGAATTACAAACTAAATCTGATCCAGGGGGAATCCGCTCATGTTCTGCTTCTGACATGGGCGGCAGGGGAAGTAGCTCTTCTACTCTCAGAGGTTAAACTGTAACAGCACACTAATTCCCCTGAACAGAATATCAAGTATCTGTCATGAATTCATTGATCCAAAATGATCTTGAATCTATTTATTTCTGGTACTACCTTCTAGTGTTACAAATTAAATATATATTTGTATGGCTAGACCTCATTTATTGCTATGTTGATTTTAACCCAAACTTCCTTGTCTGACATTCCAGCAATACTAGAGCATTATTTACTGAGAAAGTTTCTGTAAGATACTTCTTCAGGTAACAAATTTGCATTTTTAACCTGCACTCTGAATGACTAAACTCCAAAGGGTGACTGGTGGAGAGATTTCGAGTATTACAGTGAGGGGGTGGAGGCATAATCCTTTTAGTGGAGGAATTTTTATTTTCATTTTTTAAAATTTATTTATTTATTTATTTATTTAGCCATGTAACTAACTTGCAGGTAAGGCCAGTCCCAACCTAAAATAAGGCATTGTGGAAAATTTGAAATGCAAATCACGCTTAGGTTTTGATGTTAGAGAAAACATCAAACCGACACAGCCGTGTTGTCCCTCTGGCCATTTCCTGGAACAATAGAGAAGCAGCTGAGGTGGGTGATGCTTGCTCTCCCGCTGCAGGCCCTGTGGATGGCGTGACTGTCAGAGCTCAGCATCTTCCCTTGGAGGAGAATTCCCTTCTGTGTAAGAAGTTCTTACAGAATTAATACTCAAAAACCTTTGCTGGGCTTTACCAGATTGTTCTCTGGCAGATATTTCAGAAGGAGCCAGAGGCCTCTGATGAAACAGGAGACATCCGTGGAGATGAAGAGCCCCCAGGGCAGGAGGGTGTCCCATTCAGTGACGTCACTTACTTCAGGCCCAATGACTACGTGTGCTCCCGGCCTCCCATTACGTCATGGCTATTCCAGGGAGATGAGAGCTCACTCCCTCTACTGAAGGGAAATGAGCCTCTGGGCATATTCTAAGCGGAACCATGACCTACTCCATTGGAAATGAATTGGAAGATATCATACATTTACATGGGGGTTGTTCCTTTTTGGGATACTCATCACAAATGAGGTAGGTCACTAAGAAAATGCTATCTTAAGGGGACCTGGACTTCTGAGGAAGTAGAAGCATGGGAGAGATTTTTGCCCCTGTTGCTTACCCGCCCTTCCCTGCTGTCACCTCCCCTATTCTCCGTGGACATCTCTAGGATGAACCAGGGCAGGCATGCTGGAAGTCACTTACTGGGACCTCACTTTCTCTCTGGAGGTCAGGTGCAAGGACACACTTCTTGAAGACTCCTTGACTCATGCTTTTCAACTGTATTTCCATCTGAAATCCACTTTGGCTAGGCAAATACCCCCTGGGCTTTTCTAGCTCTCTAACTTCTTCTTGCTAATGTAAAATAGGCTCATTGGAATGAATAAAGAGAATGGTACTGCTTTGGATCAACCACTAATGAGAACTTTCACTTTGTCAAAAAGTAAATATTAAAGTTTTAAGAGATAGCTCAGGGACCAACCAATTATTTTAAAGTCCTTGCAGAAGGTCCAAAATTCCACACTGAGGAGCTAGGTCCTCATTCAGGGCCAGGATTCTTGGATTCTCTAAACCCCGTCTCCAGGTGCCTCTGGGGGCCACCAAGACCGAGCTCCTCATAGACTCATAAGATGTTAGAGCCAGAAAATTTAGTCTTTGAGTCCCTTCCCTCCTTTTATGGATGGGAGACAGATCACAGAGTGCCAAGATCTCATGAGGAGCTTGGGGGCCTCATGATTAGAATGCAGGTTTGCTGCTGGGGCCAGTCAGGGGGTGACTACCCACTCTCCTCTTGTTGGGGAAAGGGCAGTGATTCTTTGTCTGCACAAGAGGTTTTTTGTTTTGTTTTGTTTTTGTGTTTTTTTTTTGTTTGTTTATTCTAACAGTTTTTTGGATGATTTTTTTTTTTTTTTAAATTCTGGAGAATGTCTTTGTCTTTTCTGCTTTTAGGGAGTGTAAAGTGTTTAGCTATTAATAGCTATGTTATAGTGTATCAACTTGTAATCATAGCAGCAACAGATGTAGGTGCCCTTCATGTGCCCAATTTCACCAGCACTGAGGTGCGATTGTTAAAAAGATCCATATTATTTGGTACAAACGAGAGTTGTTTTCATTTTAATTTTTTGGCTCTAAGTGTGGTTGACTTTTTCAAATATTCATTAGCAATTTATATATAATTTTTGTGTCTAGTTTTTCCCTATATATTTATCAGGCTAATGTTTTCCTTATCCACTTATAGGAACTCTATTTTCTATATTAAGCATATTAGCATTTGGCTGTTATGCAACTCATTTTTTTAAAAAAACCAATTTATTATCAATCTTTTAATTAAAACATTTTTGGACATTTAGAAATCCTTTGACTTTATGCAGTCAAATTTCTGTATTTGTATATATCCTGATAATTTTGTTTACTGCCTTTACTCTAGAAATTCCTTTTTCAGAGGGAGGGGACAAAATTTGGACGGAGGAAGAATAGCCTGGGTTGGGAGGAAAATTTGATTGGGACTTCTGATCAGAGGTTGATCATATTAACAGACCGGAGCCAGGTGTCTCTTTGCTGCAAAGGTGCACAGGAAGTCCCTTTAGGTGGCACATCCGGTACTATTTTTCTCAGTGTGATAAGGCTTCTGCCAGGATTGGGAAGGCAGGGAAACTGTAGGCTGATCATGAGAGACTGTGAAAGTTTGCCTAATTAAATTATGTATAAAGAGAGGAGACAATAATGCCTCCCACTTCTGCAAGGAGAGTGCTTGAGGTTCCCCTTTGACTCTGGCATTATATCTCTAAGGAAAAAATAATTCACAGGAAGACAGTTGTCTGTACTGTCTAGAGGAGAGGGATGTTAAGATTGTGAATACCTGGGGCACCTGGGTGGCTCAGTGGGTTAAAACCTCTGCCTTCAGCTCAGGTCATGATCCCAGGGTCCTGGGATCAAACCCCACATCTGGCTCTCTGCTCAGCTGGGAGCCTGCTTCCCCCCCACCCCTCTCTGCCTGCCTCTCTGCCTACTTGTGATCTCTGTCTGTCAAATAAATAAATAAATCTTAAAAAAAAAAAAAAGATTGTGGATACCTGTGGAATCTATTTGTTGGAGAGATGTTTTTGTTGGGAGGTTGGTTTTTCATGGTGGTTTGTTGGAACTTTGGGGAAAGTTAACATCCCTTCTCCTAAGCCACAGAAACTCCCATGTTCTCAGCAAGCAAATTTGTGATCAATAATTTTGTTTCCAAGGTATTATAATGAACAAGGGAAGAAGTTCCTTGCATAGAGACTAAAAGTGCAAATCTATTGGCATTTGGGTTTAAGTCTGAATTGCATCCCTAGCTTAAGTTTGCCATTGGTGGGCTAATCACCTCTGGGTCTACTAAGATCATGCAGTTTCTTAATCATATAAATTAAAAACCAATTTCTCAATGGCTATTCTGCCACAGAGAGATTCCTCTAGCCAGCAGCAAACTTATCACTATCTCAAAAAGCCATTTGGAGAACAATTGCTTTCTGCTTCTTTGTTTTGTAAAATAAATATATTACAAAACATAATGTGTTAAGATTGGGAAAAGATTCAGTAAAATCTGCTAGTTCTAATAAAGTTATCAAAAGGAACAGATATGGATGAAATGTATCTGGATGCCAACTTGCAAACCTGTATCTTTTTACTATGCAATATTTAGGGTTTGCATTATGCAAAGTATTTTTATTAACATAAATGGCATCATTCTCTATATATTGTTCTGCAACTTCTTTCCCCACTCAATAATGCATTTTGAAGATCTTTTCCTCTTATATGTATAGATTCACTTCATTATTTTTAACTGTATGGAATACAGACTGATTATAATTTATTATACCACTTTTGTTATACAATTATGTCATGTCCAGCTTGTTATAACCCCAAATTGCTGCACCAAACTTTTTCATTTTTCCACATAAAATTAATATATATTTATTATATTGAAAATTTAGAAAATATGAAAGAGTGAAAAGAAAATAGGTAGTCACCCAATAGGTAGAAAAGAAAAGAAAATAGGTAGCTCACCCTGTGAGCTCAGATATTCAGTACTCACTAAGAGATACTTTTCTAGAGATTAAAAAAAATCATAATTTGGTAATAACTAATTTTAACAATTCAGTTACATCATGCTGTTTTGAAATAAACATGTTAAAAAATTATGCCTTAAATATATTAAGATTTTAAGTTATTTAAATTTCTGATTAAATGATTTAGAGAGCAGAGTACTTATGAATTTTATATGTTAGTGACAGTATTCTATTTTTGTTAAGTTTTTAATCCCTTTTTTGAATAGCGTTCTTTTTGTAGAGACAAAATTATCATTACTTTTAAGTCATTTCCTAGACCCATATGGAAATTATAATAGTAATATGGATTATTCTAAAATTGGACTTAAAAAGTTTTTTTTATATTTTGTGTTTATCATTTATGGAAGTTTTACAAGTCTTCATATTTTTATGAGAATTAAGAATGTGTTTTCAATAGAGTGATAGTTTAAAACATGCAGTTGAACAGCATAAATTATATGTAATTTAAGTAGCATGATATAAAAATTAATAACCCATGGTTTATGAGCAAAATTTGTAATATTGGGTTTTCACACAATTTAAATTAAGATTTGTGTAATTTCAGTTGGCAAGCCAAAAGAATTGTAAATTACTTTTACTCCTGCCACATGGTGGCGTCACTTCGGCTTGTAGTGGAAACACCTGGACATTCTTCATTAGCACGCTGTGTTCTACCTTTTGCTTCATGACATCTATAAGAGAGATTGGTTACTTTTTTGCTGTTATTTTTAATAGTCACAGAAAATTTCTAAAGATACTTTATGTCTCATTATATTAGCGTTGGTACCAAAATTCATCCTGCAAAGTGTGCATCTAAACACATTAACTTTTTTTTTTTTGGTGGGGGGAGGGGGAGAGGGAGAGAGAAATTCTTAGGCAGGCTCCATGCCCGTCCATGATGGGCTCCATCTCAGGACACTGAGATCATGACCTGAGCTGAAATCAAGAGTTGGTCACTTAACCATCTGAGCTACCCAGGTGCCCCATAATTTTTTTTTAATCCATAACTTTTAAACAGATTTTTAAATCTGCTTAAATAATTTGGCACCACGAGGAAGGCCAAATGACTGAAGACCAATTGCTGGGGCGCCTGGGTGGCTCTGTGGGTTGAGGCCTCTGCCTTCAGCTCAGGTCATGATTCCAGGGTCCTGGGATCAAGCCCCGCGTCGGGCTCCCTGCTCAGCGGTGAGCCTGCTTCCCCCTCTCACTCTCTGCCTGACTCTCTGCCTACTTGTGATCTCTGTCTATCAAATAAATAAATAAAATCTTAAAAAAATAGTAAAAAATAAAGAAGATCAATTGCTATTATAGATAATGCTAAGAAAATAAAGAGCAGCATCAAAACAGAAACGTGTTATGAATTTGTATATATTTGGGCTCTGTAAACCAATTCCTCATTTTCCCCGATTGGGAAATCAATCCTGAATTATGCAAGACTGTAAGGAATATATATTTCTTATAAAATACAACTGAACTAAGTTGGGGTTTATCTTAATAATGATTTTATAAGCAAATACTGCCACAAGACTCCAAAGCCGTCCATTGCTTTTTTAGTAATATTAACACAAAATGAAGGTCAAATGATGTCTGGTGATTTCAATAGAAAATAATTACAAGAAAATGGGATCCTCACAAGCTGCATGCCGTAAACATGCAAAACTCGATGTATGATCAATAGTGTGTTCACTATTCGTGTGGCTGTGCTGTGTGGAACTCATCTATTGTGTAAGCCTTTTTACTGCAATTGATTAACCATAGGTATAGTAGTAGTAATTTAGTAAGGAATGTTTCATGAAAAGTTAAAAATATTTCTTACAATATTGTGCTGTTCATGCAGAATAAATTAATTGGATCATCCAGTGACTGGAGTAACGATTCAATATGAATTTATTTTTGGACAAAGAAAAAATAACAATGATGAACATCATGCACAAAATCAGAAGAACCAAGTTGATAAGACCCAATACCACATATATATACATTTTTAAATCTATTCAGTTCAAAATTGAAGATTTAGTTTTATTTAAAAATTTTTTTTAAAGATTATGTATTTGAAGGAGAGAATGAGAGCGAGAGCGAGAGCGAGAGCGAGAGAGAGAGAGAGAGAGAGAGAAGGAGTAGGGGGAGGGGCAGAAGCAGACTCCCCACTGAGCAGGGAGCCGGATGTGGGATTTGAGCCCTGGACCCTGGGATCATGACCTGAGCCAAAGGCAGATGCTTAACCGACTGAGCCACCAAGCACCCCCATGATTTAGTTTTAGTAAAACTTAATGCTGTATATTAAAATAAAATAAAATAAAATCTTTAAAGTTTTATTGGTTCTGAAGTTTTGTACATGTTTAACTTATGTTTTTTTATTGTTGGCATAAGAGCGACGAGCACGTAGAATTTAAACACCATTTTATGTTTCTACATGTTTACATAATATTATGTTCAAAGTAGTGCGGTTAACACTGGGGTCTGTGAAAACGATTTCTCCTTTAAAGGAGATATATCGGCCTCCAGTTCAGAGACATCACTGGCAGGTTGGGAACTCTGAGGCTCCTTTTGCAGATATTTTCGTCTCTGTTCTCTGGTGCTACCACTGCAGCCAGAGCACCTGGCAGGAGATGAGGCTGAGGCTCGCATCATAGCCCTTAGTTGCAGGAGGCAAGTGCTGGGGAGCACTGGGTAACTGTTACACACAGGTAGGGAGCCAATACTCTGAGCTGGGAATCATGATGTGCAAGGAGAGGTCAGCATTTTTCCTGAGCTGTGTTAGAAATCTTCTGCTTCATTTCTCTCTTTCTGCCTTTTGACGAGGTCCTGCCCGAATCACTGACAAGCAGGCACTGCCTATGGAAAACAGTTTAGAGCAAAGTTCTTTATAATTTAGAATTTATGGGACCCAAGGACCCTGTTTGCTCTGCCTTTGGTATTCCCCTCCATTTGGAAGACTGAATCTGAGACAAGAAATGAGCGTTTTGTTCATATCGTCTAGTGTACATTTTAGTTTCACTGTCTCCAAAAAGAATCCCAGTAGTTCCAGATTGGCGTTTTCATCTTTGAGAGGAAAGCTCCCTGTATGCCTTGACTGCTGTCTCCAGGCATATCCCAAATCACACAGGCTAGCTGCAATCACAAGATCACCAGTGAGTTCCAGGGTCTTCTCTACTGTTCCTTCTGCCCATATTCCCTGACTTCTGAGATCTGAGAAAAGACACACACTTTAAGACTGCTGGACTGTGCTGGTCAACTTGGTTAAGCTGACAACTCTGTTTCCCAGAATCCCTTTCTGCATGTAGTCCTGCAGTAGAGATGCCCAAAAGATGAAATCACACGTGATCTGCAAGGCAGAAGTGAAAGGGTTGTAATTCCTCTTGTAGGGTCACTGTGTTCAGGTGCAGACAAGGATAGATGCAGAGCTACTCAGCGGGTCCCTTGTTGTCTTTGTTCTCCTCCATTCTATGTCCGGCTACTCTTTTTGTCTCTTGGCTCAGCTGACCAACAAGCCCATCACCAGAGGCTAGCAGTGGGTCCATAGAAGAGGCCACAGTGGTAACCAACTCCACTAGCAGTGGTTCTGCTAACCTGGCCGACCCCTAAGTGGTAACAATAATTTGTCCTCAAACTAATTGAGGGGAAGAGAACCTTAAAGATGGGAACTTAGCTTTGATTCTCTGATTTGACAAGGATTAGCAATCCCATTGCCAATGGCAAATGGGACACTAGTCATCTCTGACATCAGATACCTGTAGAAAAAAGGACTAAGTTTACCAGGTAGCTGTTGCCATAGGACAATTTAGTGCAAATAAAGAGTATAAAGACTTTTGGTTGCTTCTAAGTGCCATAGAGAAATTGGAGAAGGAAAATAATGAATTGAGGGCAATACCTTTTCAGCTCAAGTTCCAAGCAAGGAGCTGGAAACTTTCTGTAACTATCCTAATGGAAATTCTTCTTTCTCATAGCTGCATATTTCTGAAAACCAAACTCAAAGGCTAATCTTTTGTGTAGCTGGATAATTCTAATTTGATTCAAGGCCTCCTGTGGTTTAAATTAGGGCATTGATTGGGATTGACTTAGGTCCCTGAAAATTGAGATAGCAATGGTGAGCCGACTCTGAAGAAACTGAGGCCTCGCAGCCCCTCAGTCTCCTTTCTGCAGAAGCAAACCTCCTTCCGCATCTGAGGAGTTTAGTTCCTCCTTGCTTGAAGAATCTATGATAACCTATTGTCTGGATAAATGTTGAGACTCCTTGAGACACACCCTCAACATCTTTCATTGTTCTTGTGTCTAAAGCCAGACATGGGGCAGGCCCAAAGGGGACAAGTACAAAATAATGAGGTGTCATATGTGCCAATAGAATTGTAAGATTTTTCTAATTTATATTTGTATGGCCAAAGGTTTATACAATTAAAAATTTTAAGTTTATATAATTTCAAAATATTTAAAATTTTACATAATTATAAATTTTCCTTCTTTCCTCCCCGCAAAAGACCTGCAGCCATTTACCAAGGTGATAGTGCATTGAGGAAGGGAAAATACCTAGACTTTGGGGGGATTTCTGGACACTGGCTCTGAAATAATATTAAGTCTTGGAAACCCAATATGCTCTTCTGTCTATTAATTAGAGTAGGGATTTATTAAAGCTGAATGATTAATGGTATTTTGGCTCAGGTCCATCTGACAGTGTATCCAGCTGGGCTCTGAACTCACCTAATGGTTATTTCCCAAGTTCTAGAATACCTAGTTGACAGAGACATGCTCAACAAAGGGCAGAATCACTATACCCATTATCTGATCTGTGGAATGAGGACAGGTAGAAGACATTAGAACTGCCTCTGTGTTCCAAAGCAGTAGATCTGAAGTAATGCTGCATCCTGGAGAAACTGTAGAGATTAGTGACTCCATAAAGGACTTAAAAGATGTAGGCCCAGCACATCTCCTTCACCTCATCTATTCAGCCTGAGTAGAAGGTAGGTGGCTCTTGAAGAATGACAAAAGCTTTCTGTAAACTTAATCAAATGGTGAATAGAATTGCAGCTGCTGTTCTAGATGTGGTTTCATTGATGGATTAAATTAAAAAAATCATTTGATTTGGGACTTGATAGAAAATTAATTTTGTCCCTCTATATGCATATTAGCAGAGACTACAGGAAACTTTTTTTTTTTTTTTTTCATCCAGAAGGGCCAGCACCTTCATTGTTTCTCTTTAAGGATATATCAGTCCTCCCCACCTTGTCCTGTTCTGTTCCACAGGGAATTGATTGCCTTTCTACTCCACAAGACATCACATAGATCCACTACCTTGATGGGCCTACTACTTTAGACACCTTGGTAAGACACATATATGCCAGAAAGTAGGACATACGTCCCAGAAAAATTTAGGGTCTAGCTCTCCCAATGAACTTTTTTGGGTTTCCATGATTTGAGACAAGTTGAGATACCTCTTGCTGGGTCAAGGTCAAGGTCAAGCTGCTAAATCTGGTCTCTCCTATTGTTAAGAAAGGGTTATAATACCTTGTGTGTTGCACTGGATTTGGGAGGCAACATATACCTTATTTGGTTGTGTTATTATAGCCTAGACCTATCTATTGGGTGATCTGAAAGGCTTCCAATTTTGAAAGGGGCCTAGAAAAAGAGAGCTGAAGGACTGGTGGTCCTGGTCCCCCAAATAGATGCTCTCTCACCAGAAGTCACAACGAGGGTTCTGGAAAATGGTAAATTAGAACTGCTGTGTAAAAAACTACCCCAAACTTAGGTGCTTTAGAAGCACCCTTTATTTTCATCTCTTAGAGTGCTGTGAGTTGATTGGGCTCAGCTGTGTGGTTCTTGTTCAAGGTCTTTCATGTTCACTGTCAGGTATGAAGTGACATAGCTTCTGATGGCTATCGATGGCTCAGCTGGGTATGACGTCTTCTGTGGCTTCTTTTCTTACATGACAGAGCTTGGGATGGGGATGCTGTCCCAAATCCAGTGATGGCTGATGAGGCATCTTTATCTCATTTGGCTTCCTCACAGCATGGTAGTATTTGAGTAACAAAACAGCTTCATGATGACTGCCCTCCCCCAGCGTGAGTGTTCCAAGAAACCAAGACAGAAACTGCAACGCTGCTTCTAACAGTGCCTCAGTAGTCACCTAACATCATTTCTACCACATTCTGCTGGTTACAGTTGAGTCCAGATTTCAAGGTGAAGGGATGACACAGAGTCTGACTACTGAGAGGCACGGTTCATAGGAGGACCATCTTTGGAGACTAGCTGTTACAGTTGCCTTGAAAACTTTCTAAATAGACAGATTCTTACTTTAATAACTATTCTCTTTACTAACAAGTATTTATGGGCAACACACAGTGTGTGAGGGCCTTAAAGTAAGTAGAAGAAACAGAGAAGGCTTTGCATTTATCCTCAAAGTTTGTACACTGTACCGTGAAATATTCATATTAACACTGAGGCTTAGAGCAAGCTGGGAATCCCAGAAGTGAGAATTAATGGACTGGTACTGATGGACAATGTGTGTATTATAGCCCTCAGAGGTGAAATAAATAAATTGATAATGGGCTTCTGTACATAGTTGTATCAACAATAAAATGATGGACTACTTTCCTAGCTGAAAATTTTTACAACCCAGTGATTCTTAATCTGGTAACCAACTCATTTCTCGTAAGACCTGCTTACCTCAAAAAATTGTTTATGAGGATACATTGGAGTAAGTGTCAGAAAGGACCTTGTAAACCATAAACAGTGATACAAATGTATGAGACAGCTTTTAACTTTTCAAAAAGAACAAGTGATAGATGTGATATAAATATTTGTTGAATAAATGAATTAGAAGATAAAACACATTCTTGAAATAAATTTAATAAATGGTTAGCTGACCACCCATTTGCAAGTTATAATATTATTGCTTACTCAGCTTTATTATACTTGACAATTCTTGGAGTCTTGTGTCTTAATCCTTCATTTTTCCTATATTTATGGCTTGATGAGAATAAAAGCAGATGAAGGGGAAATATAAGAGAGACAGTGTCGTGTCTAGGTGTAAATAGCATCATTTATTTTTTTTATACATGCATCAGATCTTTATTTATTTGTTTAATAATTCAGACAAAGTCCTGGGCTTCCTGATGCTTATATTCTGGTGGAGAGACAGATAAAAATTTGCCAACAAATATATAATATGATGTCTGCTAATGATGACTGCCATTCAAAAATGTGAGACAGGGTAAGGGGGAAGAGGGATGGGCTGGGTGAGTACTATCTTATGTAGGACTGAATGAAAGACCTCTCTGATGAGGTGGCATTTGAGCGGTGATCTGAATGATGGGATGAAGGGAAGCATTTGAAGCAAGAGTATTCAAGTAAAAAAAACCCAGAGGTGAAAGCTGCTTGGGCCGTTCAAGGAACTAATCTGGGAGGTAAGAGTGACCACAATAGAGTAAGAAAGGTGAAGGAAGATGGGGAATATTCAGTAAACTTGAGAGTCTTCTACTTTTCATGTTCTGTGTAATGTTGGGGGTATTAAGTGAAAGAGACATGATTCTTGTTCTTGAGGAATTGAGTATCCTAGAGGAAGCAGGGAATAAATATATAAATATATACGGAGATGAATGCTATTCTGGAGGTATGTACAAATTTCAAAGGGAACAAGAGGAGAGAGACCTAAAATTTGCCTGAAAGATCAAAGAAGGCTTCCGAGAGGTATCAGAAGACCATGACGAGGACGTGATGTTGAGGATGGAAACTCCAAACAAAGGGAAGGGTAGAGGGAAGGATGGAGGGAAGAGAAGTGCTCACTCATGGTATTTCCTGAATTTAGTGTTTTGTTATTTCTAGATCAACGTTGGTGAGAGGTGTGTTAGGCAATGAGGTTGAATTGGTAGCTAAAGGGAAATCATATGTGGGCTTATGCCAGGCTAAGCCTAAAAACTTTTGAGAAATGAAGTAAAATCACTAAATTTGCCTTTTACACAGAGGTGGGAGACAAGAGAATATCATTAACAAAGACAAGACGCAGAGAGGTAGAAGAGTTTGGAGGAGGGGAGGTGAAAACATCATGAATTTTAGGTTAATATTGCTCAAAGGTCCTCTGACCAACAGGATGTTGGAGGTGTACATAGGTTTAGAGCAAAAGCAAGGCTTGTGGCATTAGAACATAGTTATTAGTTGCAATCAAGGTGTAGACAAGGAATTCGACTAAGGTAGGAGCCGGAAAAACACCAGCATTTAAAGCAGGAAATAGAGGAGAATTGACTATAGGAATCACCATAGTATCATTGACCATACAGTGTTCTAATATTTTATTTACAAGCTTAATTTCCCAGGGGGACTATGAACTTGAAGGAAATAATTATAGCTCATCGTTTTTGCGTGTATTTCTATTCCTAGCAACTATCCCAGTGCCTTATGTGTGGGATACTTAATATATGTATATTCAAATGAGTGGGTGAATAATCAATTAATGAAGTACTCCATGGCTTGACATTTCTGCTCTGTGCTTCTGTCTTTTAGTGTGACATTTCATAGCAATAGTTCTTTGTGTCTTTTTATTTTTATTACCTTTTTTATGGTACAAGGAACCCACATTTACTGAAGAAAAATTAGAAAAAGGAAAGCTAAAAAAAAAAATCACCCTGAATTCCACTACCAGGAATAGCTATTGTTAACATTTCATGCCTATCCTTTTAGACTACTGCTATCAATAGAAATATAATGTGAGCCACATAGATAATTTAAATTTTTAGTAGCCACATTAGAAGAAACTATAAATAAATATATAAAATTAATTGTAAAGATATATTTTATAATATTTTGAGAAACCCAAAATATTATTTCAATGTTAGTCAATAAAGCGATAACTAATGAGACTGTATACATTCTTTTCTTCATATTAAGTCTTTGAGACTTGGTGTATATTTTACACTCACAGCACATCTCAATTTGGACTAGTCACAATCCAAGTGTTCAAGAGCTACATGTAGTCAGTGGCTATGTTTTGGACACACAGTTCAAGATTCTTCTGGTGTCCATATAATAATATGGCTATACATAAAATTGTGATTCTCCCTTCACAAAATGCAGACCCTATGAAACTTACACTTTTGTAAATTTTTATAATAAATGTTTAATTTTAGAACAGTTTTGGATTTACTGGAAAGTTGTGAGGAGAGTACACATAGTTTCCATACACTGTACATCCAGTGTCCCTTATTATTAACACCTGACAATGGTACATTTATCACAGTTAATAAGCCAATATTGATACATTATTAATAACTAAAATTCATACTATAGGAGATTTACTTTGATTTCACCTAATGTCCTTAATCTCCTGCAGAATCACACTAGGAGACCACATTACATTTAGTTATGCCTTCTTAAGCTCCTCTTGGCTATGACAGTTTCTCAGATTTTTCTTATTTTTGATGATCTGGACAATTTTGAGGAGCATTAGTTAGATATTCTGTAGAATGTCCTTCAATAGAGATTTTTCTGATAATTTCCTCATGATTAGACTCGGGTTATAGGATTTAGGGAGGAAGACCATGGAGGTAAACTGTCCTTTCTCGTCATGTCATACCAAGCGGACATGCTACCAACATGGATGATCTCTGTTGATGTTGAATGTGATCACTGGGCTAAGGTGGTGTTTGTCAGCTTTTTCCACTGTGAAGTTACCCTTTGTCACTCTTTCCATACTGTCCCTTTTAGAAGGAAGACATTGTGTGCAGCACACACTTAGGGACTTGGAAGTGTGGAGTGTCCACCTATTTAGAATTCTTCAGCATGGGAGATTTGCCTGTTCTCCCTCATTTATTCATTCAGTAATTTATGTCAGTGACACTTGGATACTCATTGTAAACTTTAGGTTATTACTCAATACTACTTTGTTTTGTTGCTCAAATTGTTCCAGCTTTTGCCACAGTGAGCTTTCTCAGTTGATTCCTATGTCCCTTTAACATAGTCCCATCATGGATGATGGTGATTGTTTTCTTTTTTTGAACACTCTACGATGCTTCAGCCTCATCTTGCCTCAGAACCTAGAATCAGCCATTTCTCCAAGGAGCTCTGGTCCCTTTTTTGAAAAATGATATTAGAAACTAAGATATGAGGGGGGTCCCTGGGTGGCTCAGTCAGTTGAGCATCGAACTCTTGATTTCAGCTCAGGTCATGATCTCTGAGTTGTGGGATCAAGCCCCCTATCAGGCTCTGCACTTCTGCGGGTCTGCTTTTCCCTCTGCCCCTCCCCCTGCTCATGCTCTCTCTTTCTCTCAAATAAATAAATAAAATCTTAAAAAAAAAAAAAGGAGAAACCAAGATACGAGATCTAGGCATGCTCAATGCTTCTGTGCTATCCTCAGGAACATCAAGGTATGAAACAGCTTTTGAGAGATGGTGAGTTCCAAAGGTAGAAATGGAAGGAAACATTGCAGGAGAGGCAAACAGCAAGGAGCAGAATTTTGGATTTGGGAAAAGCACAGCCTCACAGGGAATCCAGAAGTTTCAAGCAAGCAAGATTCTTTAGATGGACTCGACAGGGCAATTCATCTGGCAGCACTAAGCAAGGTGACCCTGAGCAGGAAGAGTCTGAAAGGGGAGGAACAGTTAAATGCCCAGGACAATAATAGGTGCAGGTGCTAGATGTGTCCCTCCTCCTTGGTACTCTGGATCTTGTGGGAGGAAAGTGGTGAACAACTGATCTAATCTGAGCAGTTTGAGGAGTTGTAACCTTTGTCAACTGCAATAAGCCAGAAGCTTATAAAAATAATTTTAAAGTATTTTGTTTGGTTTATTTGTTTTACCCAATGTTGTCTTTATTGTTATCTTTTCTATTTAGGTCTCTTTAGATTGCAAGTTATAGAAAACCTAACCCAAAATAATTTATAAAAAAAGAGAAAATAGTTGTGTTGTGTTTTTCTTGTCTTCCTTCTATCCCTTCGTGCTTATGACTTGGGTGCCCACTGTCCCCTTTCTCCTGCCAGAAATTGAGTTGCTTGGCCTAAGGGCTTTCTCTTACTGTCCAGCCTGCTTGGCAGGCCTAAGTCCTGGGGAATCAGCACTCAAATCCCCAGGAGCTGTCTTCTACCCACGACACACAGGATTTGGAGTATTAAAACCTTAGCTCCTTTTGGCCCTCAGGTGGGATAAGTTGAGGCAGGAGTCTCACACATGTTCTTAGAGATTCCCTGGTAGGATGGAACTCTGGGAGTCTACAGTGGCAGCTGGCTTGAGAACACACATGTCCTTTACTGGGTCACTTCCCTTCCTGTCACTCTTCCCAGTGCCCCTGGGATCACCTCCCAACTAAACCACCTGCACTTGAATCCTTGTCTTCTTCGCGGGGAACATAAGCCAAGGCAAGTGGGGTGTATAACTGAAAACTCCCAAGTAGATCCATAATCACTGCAGGGTCCAGGGCCTCAAGCAATGTTGTGGGAGCAGAGTTTCACCCTCTCTTTTCAGGATCATACTTTTCCTTTGCGGTGGGAGGAGGGCTGCTGGCAGCTCTAGGTTTCCATCTTAGCCTTTTACATGCCCAACAGTACTCCCAAGAATTTCATATTAAGTTCTGGGATGGGGGCTTGGGTCAGGTACATATCCTTGAACCAACTGTGGTCGGAGAGGAGAAGTACATTAATTGGCCAAGGGGGCACAAGGGTGGGGTCAGCCTCATCTACACCCAAACATGGGTAGGAGGGGGTGTGGCTTGGTTACCCAGAGAAAATCCAGGTGTTGTCACCAGAAAAGGGGGCTGGGTGTTGGACAGGTGGAAAAGACAGCTGTGTATCTCAATCAGCTCTGTGATCATTCTTAGGCAGCACGAATCCGAGATGAAAATGCTCTTGAGGCTGGGATCTTATACCCACAACTCTCTTTGATACCAGATGTGGGAAGATTGTTGTTAGGACTTTCATCAGCTTCCTCTCTAAACCCACCAGTGCCACCCACCGTGCCTTCTGTCTACCCTTTTCCTGTCCTGCGGGTTGTTTTCTCCTATGCTCCTGGAGCAGGTGGCTGTTTCATGCTGAGCCCAGGGGGTTTTTGTAAGGCCCTCCCTGTCACTCTTCTCACTGTGTAAATTTTCCCCAATAGCACAGAAATAGACGCCTGTGTCTGCAAGCATCAAGCCTGTGATGGTGAGCTTTAGGATTCTGCTTCGTTTCTGCAAGGACAGAGTATATCGTCCTTCCATGTTGGTGCTGCTATCAGAAAACATACTAATAATTTCAGTCATCTTTCCATTGGGAGGCTGGTGATACCAGCACATTACATAGTAGTTAAAGTTGAGTGTGAAGCTGCAGTCCAAGGTCACAGATTTTCCCTCCTCTTCATGCACACTTGCAGACTGACGGACGTTGTCTGCATTGCTGGAACCTGTAGGAAAGAAGAAAAATAGGACTTAGCTGCTGCCATTGCTCCCAAGGAAGTTGTCACAAAAAGCCAGGTTTTGACCCAGAAAACAAAGTGGGGGAAAGGCATAATCATGTTCTCTTCTAACTTCTTTCCCAAACCTCCTTCCTTGGGCCCTGGCCAGAGGGTTGGTGGGCTCCCTACCAAAGTGGATGAAGGCCACCACTGTGCACAACACAGCCGGCAGTCTGGACTGCATCTTCGGGGTCCTTCCTGCTGGTGAAGTGGCATGTATTCTGCCTGCCACCTGCTAAGACCTTTGCAGTGTCACTGGAGCTGGGAGGCCTTGTGGCCTTGCTTCTATAGAGCTGGAAGCGGGATTTCCGCCTAAGCAAGCTGAGTCACACTTCCTGCCAGCTGTGTCTGCCCCTCTTCCTCCCGGCCTTTCTTCTCTAATTGATCTATAATATGGTGTATGTTGTTTATCATGAAAGAAAACCGTCCAATGTAGACATAACCAAAAAGGACAAAGTAGACAATAAAATCCAACGATAATCTCATTACTCAGAGTTAAATATTAACATTTTGCTGTATTTCTTTCAGTATTTTTTGATGCAGATATGATACTTTCATGGAATTGGCATCAAATTAAATTTTTTTTTGTTTAACATTAGGTATATGAAGATGTTGTATGTCATTCAACTGTATGTGAAAATGTGATTTTTCCAGCTTCACACTCTGTTGTATAAGGGTACCTGAATTTGTTCAAGCTTTATTGTTTGACGTCATTTTGATTCCTCTTTTGACTGGTTTAAATAAGATTTTATGGACAGGGGCACCTGGGTGGCTCAGTGGGTTAAAGTCTCTGCCTTCAGCTCAGGTCATGATCCCAGGGTCCTGGGATCAAGCCCCACATCGGGCTCTCTGCTCTGCGGGGAGCCTGCTTCCTCCTCTCTCTCTCTGCCTGCCTCTCTGCCTACTTGTGATCTCTGTCAAATAAATAAAATCTTTTAAAAAAAAAGATTCCGTGGACATTGTAAATGTAAGTCTTTGCCTTTCTGACAATTTGTATGTTCACCATGTTGTTTTAAATTTTTTAATTATGGAAAATTCAAACATTTACAAAAGAGAGAATAGTGTAATGAAAACATGTGCACTCATTGCCCAGGTTCTACAGTTACCACCTCACGGCCAATCTTGTTAGTCTATACCCTCATCATTCTACACATCTATACCTCTCCCAGTTCTGGTTAGTTTAAAGCAAACATTGTGGGGTTGTGTACTTTACTCCGGAGATACATAATATCAGATTGTCTTTTGGGGTGCACATGTGTGTGTATATGTGTGTTTTGTTAGTGACTCCTGATAAGCAATGACTAGATCTATTGTTTGATTAGGAGTTGGTTTGCAAAATGATGATATTCTGATGATACCATTCCTACTTCATTCATTAACTGAAGTATTCTGTAATTACCTGATTGTTCCTTGAGGTTAAGTGTATGATTCTTTCCATTCATTTATTCGTTTTCAAGATAATGAGCTGATGACCTTTACAGTAGCCAACCATTCCTGTTTGCATGAGATGGAGGGGTGTCTCATGACATGGGGTTTTTCAGTACTAACACCAAAATAGTCCCAAGCAAATCTCAGACAACCAAGATAAATCCCCAACAGTAACTGAAGAGGATTCTTTTATGAACTCATGGATTTACACATACTTCATCTGTTTCAATCTATTGGATTCATTATCTTATTGATGTGGGACTTGTCCCATCTTTGCCAGCAGAAATCCTTTCAGTCTGGCTGCTGGTCTTTGTGACATGGCTTCTTCTGTGGTCTGTGATGTTTCCTAGTTTTAAGGGAGGAAGAGATATTTTAAGCTCATTTGTACACTTCTTCCCCTAGAAATGGAATCAGCCATGTGTGATTAATGGTAGATGTGTTTTCTCTTTCCAGTTCTAATGTTTTTATTATTTTATTGCACTCATTAAGAAATTTAGTGAAATGTAGAATAGACAGAATAATATTGGAAATCTCTTTTTTTTTTAAAGGGAATTCTTTTAACATCTCATTTTGAAAACGAATTCAAAGATTCCCTTTGCCAGGTTAAGGAAGTTGCCTTTTCTTCCTAGCTTGTGAAAAAACTTTAATTATAAATACTATGTTAAACTTGACCAAATCACTTTCCTGCATTTTATTTTATTTATTTTAAAAAATTTTATTTATTTATTTGACAGAGAGAGACACAGTGAGAAAAGGAACATAAGCAGGGGGAGTGGGAGAGGGAGAAGCAGGCTTCCTGCTGAGCAGGGAACTATATGTGGGGCTCAATCCCAGGACCCTGGGAACATGACCTGAGCTGAAGGCAGATGCTTACTGACTGAGCTACCCAGGCACTCCACTTTCTTGCATTTTAGTGAGAGAATTTTATAGTTAATATTTTTCTGTGCAGTACTTTGCACTGATATTAAACCCTCCTCATAATCCTGAAATAAATCTTAATCGATCATGGTGCACTGATAATACTTTTTAATACGTAATGTTGGTTTGGTAATATTTTTAGGAGTAGTCATTGCTTTTCATACGTAATATTGGTCTATAATTTTCATGTATCATCCATCTGTTTATTTTTGTCATGGTGGTTCTCTTAGTCTCATAAAATGTGTTGAGTAGTAGTCTTTTATTTTCATTTTTCTCAGTGTTCAGGTATGGAAATTATTGGTCTTGGGTTTGCTGTAACTTGCCTATGAAACCATATGCATGTACAGAGTTTTTAATTTCTTTAATTTACATATAATTTCAAGTTTTCAATTTTTTCTTGTTAGTTTTGCTAGACTATAATTTTTAGAAAATTTTACATTTTGTTCAAATTTTCAAATTTATTTGTATGAATTTATCTCTTGCATTGTCTTATAATTATTTAAGTTTTAACTACATAGTTATAATCATCCTTCACACATTTTTCTGTTTTATTTATTTCCTTGACAAATCTTATCAGAGAATTATCCATTTTCTGATTCTTTTCAAAGAACCATTTTAAATTGATTCTTTCCTTTGCTTCTTTGTCTTTATTTCCTTAATTTCATCTCTTATTATTACTGTTTTCTTCCTACTACTTTTGTTGTATACTCATATTCTCTTTTAAAACTTTCTGATTGAATGTTTAGCTCATTACGTTCAGTCTTTCTGTTTTGATCTAGTTTTAAGGCTATAAAATTTTCTCTGTGTAGTGCTTAAGTACATCACATAAGTTTTAAAATGTGGATCTTTCATGACTGTTCAGTTGTAAATATTTTAACAATTCAATTATAATTTCTTTTTTGATTCATAAATTATTTAGGAGTGCAATTTTTTTATTTGAACTTGGCTATTTATTAATAGTATCTAACTTCATTCACTGTACTAAAAGAGCCTGATCTGTATGATATTGATTATTTAATACTTGTTAAGATTTGCTTTTTTGTGGTCAATTATTCTATTTCTTAAAGATAAATTCCTGGATGTAGAATTGTTGAGCAAAATAATTTTATATGTATTAACAAATTACCCTTATAAGGACTGTACACATTAATGTTTCTATAGTGTTTTCTAAGAGTTTTGTTTCATGACAAAATTCATGACATGGGCCCTCCCAACTTCACAACTCACCATTACCTTGATATATCTTTACATTTAAACCACAAAACCTCTGTGGCCTTTATCCAGGTCATTTCTGAGAAATATTTCAGAGGACCTTGAGATCCTGGCTGCTGCAATTGTCATTACAGTAGAGTCAAGGATGACATGAGTACCAATGGGTACATGTAAAGTTTAGGTGACCTCCTCAAGACAAGGAACAACTTCTGACCAAGTTACTCTTCTGAGAGCGGTTGTAATAAAGGATGAACTTGTTATTAAGTGAACAGTATCCAAAGAAATGATCATGAAATGGGGAAGTTTCTCACAATGAAGAGATTTGCAAACCTAGGATAAGGTATAAGATAGGCCTTGGGAAAATTGCACTTGTAGGAGAAGGAAAGTGTTGCTCACAGAGTTTCCCAAAGTTATGGAGAATTTTAAAGAAATCCTCAATGACCTCAATATTATTCAGGCTTCTAATTTTCAGCCCTAGCCTTTTTTTGCCCTTCATTTGGCCTTGGGACTCTCAAGAGTCCCCAGAGAGTGTCCGCCTGTTCCATAGTTCTGGGAGTTGCGTTAGTGGACAGGACTGCCCCCTAGAGGCCAGACAGAGGAGCAGCCTCTTTAAAATGTTCGAGGCCAGTGCTTCTCAAGGCAGGCTGCACATTATAATAAATTGAAGAGTTTTAACAAAAAGTGCTCAGTCCTGAGCTCTAGACCCTTGGGACTGTGAGGATGCATTACAGTATCACCTTATTAAAGTTCACACTTGAGTGAAAAAATAAGACGACAATGAAAGCGACCGCTCTGAAATAAATCTAAACATATACCGGAGCAGATGAAAGATGCTGGTAGATGAAAAAAGGAGATATTTTACCTGTAGGCTTACCTTACCTCCAGTCGGGGGAGGTAATTCATTTTATAAAATCTAACACTGAGACCTGGAATTGGAGTGTGACAGATTTTTCAGTGTGTATTTGTGATGTTCAAACAAAGGTGCTCATTTTCACATATAAGCTGACTGCTGATTACCAAAGTTGGTCTCCTAATTCTTAGAACTTACTTTTCACTCAGCTTTCTCTGAGTTCTGGGTGGCTGGAATAGGGGCCAACAACTCCGAGCTATCAGCTAAACCTTCACCAAGGGCTTGGCCTCAGTGCCAGGACTAGCATTTTGAGAGTTACACTTCAACACCAGCACTAATTTAAATTGTATCTTTTCAAATCATAGATTCACACACAAAAATTAGGGTTAAAGGGACTTTTGAGGCTACCCAGCCTAACTTCCTTATTTTAACAATATGGAAAAAGCCATTAGAACATTTTAGTTTGGGCAAACAAAGGTAAAGTATGACTACCAGACTTAAATATCTTCTTCTCTATGATTTCCTGATCCTCTCATACTCTGAACTAATGGGATACAAAAGCTCCGAAAATCCTCAGCTCACACTACCTGGGAATTCTTTCTATTTCTAGTCATAGCCATAGAATTTTTCTCCCACTGTCTCTCCCTAACAGAAGCAAAGCACTGCTAGCCGTCCTATGGACTTTCCCTAAGTTGTTTCTGGGAGTTTCTATTTCTGGATGTAGAAACATGGTAGATGCTGAACAGTTGGAAATAGAGAGAGAGAGAAGAGAAATAGTCCTTGAAATACCTCTCAGGTATTCAGACTCTCAGGTCTGATGCTTCATGGGCTTTAAGTTATGAATTGACTTTCTGCAGGGTCCTGGCTTCCTGGTGTGCATCAGAAAGGGAAATGAGGCCATATTTTTCTGGATACAGCTCTATCTGCCCTATATTAAGGGTTAGCAGAAATCTGGGCTTCCAGGATAAGGCTAGTGAAGTCTTAGAAGGAAGTGAAGACTATGTTATTGGGAACTGGAGGGGTGGAATCCTGTTAGGTGGTAGAAAGCTTTTTGAAATCACCTCCTATAGTTTTGGGGGAGGCTGAATGTGGTTGTAGAGCTGGGGAGATTTCGACGCCAAGGATGGAGGTACCACTGGATTTCTTCTTGCTGCTTATAATGAAATGAAGAGATGAGAGATCCATTGAGGAAAGAATTGTTAAACAAATAGGAACCAGGGCTGGATGAATATGAAAGTTCTCAGTCTTTTCAAATGGAAAAAGAGGCTACAGTTAAGAGTGTGGCACGAAGAAAACAGAACGTGACTGAATAAGTTTTCATTCAAACCTAGGAAAGACTGAAAGGTGAGAGTATTCAGTCACACGAGGAACTCTTTCAAGAGGTTTGGATATGCCTTTCGACCAAACCATGGGACTTCTAGGAAGCTTAAGAGGATGGTCCCTCAGCTGTCGGAGCAGGAGCCACAGGTATAGGTTATCTGGAAAGGATCTGTGGGTGTGGTTTTTTTTTCCTAAAGGAGTAAACATCATTGAAATTCACGGGAGACCCGTGAAGTTTTTGAGAAAATTATTTCAGCAGAAACACTACCAGCTTGGATAGAGAGGGACAAAGGACAAAAATAAAAGAAGGCTGTCAGACCCCTAAGACTCTACTGGCAGGAAGCAGGTTGATAAAACTGCTTAACTGCAAACATGCGTTACCTTTCGTCAAAGAGGGATGACTCAGGGTGGAACTTAAAAGCAGGAAGGCACAGTTGAGAGTTATTTCCAGGCCTCAAATCTAATCAAGGAGCTCTTAACATTTGCCCAGGTGGATTTCAGTCAGTCCTTTTTACCTTTCATTTTGCCCACTTTTGGACCCGAATGTCTATAGCTGTTATCCTATGCCTTCCTGGTTATGTCTGTTCTAACTTTGTTTTCTGGGTGTTGGGAGCAGACCACTTGTTTCACAGTTTGACAGATGGAGAGGAATTGTGCCCCACGAGCTGTTCTTAACAGATCACACCCAGGAGCTGCATTTGAACTCGTACGTAATTTAGATGATGAGATTTTTGTCTATGAGCTGATGTGGTATTGGATGAGACTCTTGAGATGTTTGGGGTGTGTGTGAATGTATTTTGCAAGTAGGAGGGATATAAACTTTGGGGGGTCAGATGGTGAACTGTGGTAGAGAGATAAATCCCCATCTCCTAGTGTCCATGCCCTTGGACATCCCCTCTCTTGAATGTAGGAGGGACCTGAAACTAGCTTCTAACCGACACAATATGCAAAGATGATAGGCCATCCCTCTGTTTTTATGTTATATTAGAAGAGATTCTGTCTCAGCAGATTAGAATGAGAGACTCTCCTTACTGGTTTGATGACATAAGCAGCCATGTTGGAAACGCCCCGAGGAACTGCAGGAGACTGCTAGAAACTCTCGGCAGCCTCTAGGGAATAAGGTGGGGGTGGCGGGTACCTTCAGGTGACAGCTGGCAGAAAAACTGGCTCCTCAGTCATGTAACTGCAAGGAAATCAATTGTGACCCCATCCTGAATGAGCATGCAGTGAATTCTTCCTTAGTCAAGCCTTTAGATGAAAAATGCATCCCAGCCAACACCTTGATTGCAGCCTTGTGACACCCCGTGCAGAGGCCCAGTGAGGCTGTGCCCAGACTCTTGACCCATGGGATTGTGAGATAATAAATGTGTGCTATTTTGGTTTGGATGTGGTATCACACATTTCCAAAAAGGTTGCATAAGAAAAGCAAGGTTGCCTAACTTCAGATCATGTCACACCACATTCGTTGCTGTCTTCCAATTGACTTCCATCAACCATCCTAGAAAATTTAAAGAAAATACCCTGGGATTTTCAGATTTGCACCCTTAAGGTCCATATAGATTTTGCTTTAAAAAAAAAAAGTGGCAATTGCAGATGCAGATGATATCTTTTATGTTGGGGTTCTAACTCCAAGAACACAATAATGAGCTGCTGAGCTGAACAGGAACTTAGAACCTGGCTGGACATGAGAAGTTCAGTGTCTTACCTAGATATCCACCCATATGCATTCTGATCTCTGGCCAATTAGCACAGCTATCTAGAGTACCATTATAAAGAGAACCCTGGTGGCCATGAAAATCAACGAAATTTTGCTCTGTTCTTCTGAGAATACAATTTTCCTGGATAGATACAGGGAAAACACACGCCATCTTATCTTAAGGAGCGTGACTTGGAAGTGTTGTGGATTGGCATCGATCTGAGTTACATTCCCTGTGGAGTAGTGTCATTCGCTAGACCGTGTGATCGATGTGCTCATGCCCCTCTGTTGGGTGGAAACTCCTTTCCCCTTTTTCTGTGTTTGCCAGCAGTAGAATGTTCATTAGTGTAAAAATTCTAACTTTTCTCCACCCTTTCACTCACTGCTTCCCGAGGAGGGAAAAGCATTTCCTGATTACCCTATGTGAATTGCACTCTTTAATCTCCTCTCAGCCTCCTGTTTATTGCTTTCATAACACTCATCCCAATTTGCATATATATTTGTTTATGTATCTGTTTATCCTATCTTTCCTGTTAGACAATATGGGGCCCGTTGTCGGGTATTGTCGGGCATTGTATCTTTGCCATCTAACACAGTGCCCGCGACCTGTCCCCTAACAAATGCAATCTAAAGCAACATGATTGTTCTGAAGTTTTAGAGTGGGCGAGAATGAGGGAAATGGTCTTCAGACAGGCATGCATCAGGGGTTCAGTATTAGAAAATGGGGGGTTGAGAGTCCTTGAGGCAAATGGAATGGCCTGAGTGTGGAAGTGGGAATGCACACTGTATTTTCAGGGAAAGCCTGCTACTCTTAGGAGGAATCTTGGGACAGTTCTGAGGAGAGAGACGGTCCAGAAGACTGGTCTGGCTGCACTGGGCAGAACCTTAGGGTTCTGGGCGTGCGTCAGGGGCCTGGGGGACTGCAGTAAAGTCAGCAGAGGGGAACAGCTGTCTTAATTGCTTGTCCCAGGCCCCTCTCCTTCCTGCATGATAGGGGAGAGGTAGGGATGAAGTCAGAAATATTCCATTTGAGATATGCAACCAGTGTGTCAGCTAGAGGCCTTGGCTTGGTTTCTGAGTTCCACAGGGAGACAAAGCTCAGACAGCTGGCCATTTTTAAAAAAATGCCTTGCTTTGTTTTGAGCAAATACTATTTTCATCTGCTGCCCAGTTATCTCAGGTACTAGATTCAGGGAGAAGAATGCTACCCAGAAGGAGGTCTGGGCACCATGACTGTCTCTATTTTCTGGGCCCTGCTGTGGGAATGTTTTTCAAATATAATCAGCAGTTTCCTCCCCAGATACCAGAGGACCAAGTACTCACAATTCCTCTTTTCCAGGTGTGTGTGTGTGTGTGTGTGTGTGTATGCGTGTGCATCTCCAGGCTCCTGCAGCCTGGAACTTTTTTTTTGTGCCACAACTCTGCTTTCTATGCACTCTCTGGAAGCACAGTAATATGGGTCCCTGGCCAGGCCTGTGAGCTGATGACGTTGACGAATTTAGCCTCTTCTTGGAAGTTCACTGAATAGCATCCATTTGTCGAACAATCATTCTAATTACACAGAAGAATAAGATAAATCTTCCACCTCTGGGAAGCTGTTTGTAACATTAGAATCTTAATCAATAACACAGATAGTGTTCTTCCAGACTAGAACCGCAGCTCCTCACCTGCACAGACATTGCTGTTGGAGTTGATGGCCCCTGGGGGCTCTCTGGGACCTATGGGTCAAAGAAGAGAACTGAGGACTCTCCTGATGGGCTTCCTAGGGACTCTAGGGACTCCTAGGAACCAATGGTAGCATTGGTTCAATTTCCCATGCTTCCCTCAGAATAGCCCTCCAATAAATTCTGGTACCAACTACTTGGAGGTAGGGTAGATTTCCCAGGGTAAGGGCATAGGCCTCTGTAAGACTGCCTTCACCTCAGATACCAATTGCTAATTCTGGGTCCTCAGGCCGTCCTTGTTTCTAACCAGCTGGCTACAAATTCAGAGAGTCCCATAGCCCTTCAAGTTTGATAGTCCTAGAGAATGATTCACAGAATTCAGGAAAAGTGCTAAAGCTCCAATTGGGCTTATTATGGCAAAAGGATAAGAATCAGAATCAGCCAATGGGAGAGATGCATAGGGTGACATCTGGGAGGGCTCTGAACATGAAACTTCTGGTCATCTTCCCCCTGTGCAGACCTGGATTGTGTTATTTCTTCCTGACCACAATATGTGACACGCACAGGGAAGCTTCCGTGAGCCGTTAGTATCCAGAGGTTCAGAGTTTTTATTAGGACTTGATCATACATATTGCTCCTGTGGCTGACCTTTAGCCTTAGGACTCATTTCCTGGAGGTTCTGGGTAATACCTTTAGTCTTTGGTTCCTGTGGAGGTCAAGAAACTCAAAAGATCTTGTTCCAAAGCCCTTATCATAAATCACTTTGTTAGACAGATGGTGGCCAAAGCCCTCAGGCAAACAAGGATACTCCCTATGAGGCAGAACATTCCACGGCCTTGAGATCACCTCCCAGGGGCTGAGGATAAAGACCAGACTTCTCTTTGGGCAAGTTAATTCTTCATTATAGAGGTCCCAAACCACTGGCAAATATAATCTCCCTGCATTCCCAAGGCTGCTGAGCCTGAGGCGTGACCCCGCCCCAGGCCTGGACCCTCCTGGACTGGGAAAACGAACAGCATCGGGTCTAGCTAGAGCAACCGGGTGTGTCTTCCACCCCGGACAGTATCCCTTCTGCTGGGGATACTGACCTGTCATATTCAGAGTCCCTGGAGCTATTTGGCGCTACTGTCACAGAAGAGGAAGTGGGGTTTCTAGAAGGACAGGCTAACAGCGCATCTAGTCAAACCCTTGCCTGTTGATCTTGTTTCCTTGTTTCTGCTTTTACACCTCCAGACCCATCTCTAAAGTGACAGTCGCATATTCTCCAGGCCAAGGCTTGACTGTGCTGCAGGGTGAGTGGGAACTGAGGTTCACTGATTCCACAAGTATGGTGTTCCCACCATGTTCAGATATTTGTACTAAGTGCTGGAGGTACTGTAAATAAGAGACACGTAATTGCTGATCTCACACAGCTTAGATCTGGTCTGGTAGGTGGATCCCCATCAGAAGTGATGTGTATGTTAGGATCTAATGATGGTTTTGAGTGCGTGGTGTGTGTGCGTTTGGTGGGAGGCAGGGAGTGGCAGGTGCTGGTTAGAGAGAGAAGGTACCAGGCAGAGGAAATAGATGCGAGAAGGGCCAGGGATCGTCTGTGGGCTTCTGGACTTATTTGTGTTTTAAGCTGCCCAAGCATGGGCTCTGCCAACACCCTGAAGGTCTGTTCCTTTCCAGTAGGGGTCTTGCTACAGAAGGCGCTTGAGGTGTGACCTGGCTCTTTCCTCACAGGCTGACTTAAGGCTACTCTCTGTTTTTAGATATGGACATCACTCCAGCTCTGAGCCCACAGCCACTCTGACTTAATTCCTTACCTACACAACCCCCTTTTAGAGGCTATCCCACACTGGCTTTCAGAAGGCTAATTATAGACAATAAAAATATGTCTACTACGTGAAGGTACTATCATTGGTACTGTAAATGGTGCACCATTTTTATTTAGTAAATGTCTTGATTGAAAAGCCTCTTTTTGTTGGCTGAATTATTTTCTTATTATCTCATAAGTGTTGTATTTCATCCACAAACATGAGAGCTCAGCACGGTCCAGAACCTTGTTCCACCACCCCATTTCTTCTCTTCTTTTAGAAACAGATAAACAGTAAGAGTGCTTAAAAAGTATTTCTTGAACATAGGGTTTTCTGCTACATTATAAATGGAGGTTAGAAAGAGGAAAAACAGGCAGGACATAGACTCTTCTCACACTTTCCCTCCCATTCTTCACATTCAACTAATAAACGCACTTCCCAGGAAGTTCTTAGGGAATAAACTATTCCCTAAGAGAATAGAAGCGACAAGAGCGCAACTTCTTCACCTGCTTGCTTTAAGTCGGCTGACCCCACTGCAGGTGAACCTGTGGTCTCTGCCTTGCCTTCTGTTTAATGGATGAATACTCCTTGCTCATCTTAAGGCTGACTCCTCCATTTATGCCCTGGACCCTGTCACCTTTGCCAACTCGAGGACTTTATAAGGTTAGGCTCTCCCTCTGCATTATCAATTTCTCCCTGATGGATCATTTCAGTCCGTGTATATCAATTCTGCCATCAATGTTTTCTCATACTCCCTCACCCCATAAAATATCTCCTGCTTGGCAGTTTTTAATTCAGTATCATGGTAGTTAAAAAAAAGGGGGGGGTCCTTATATTTTCTCACCTATTTCTCTGTTGTGTCCCTCTTCTCCCTTTCCCAGGATTGTTTAAAAATACTTATAGTATGTTTTTTTAATTCTGACTTCAGAGGAATGCATATTCATTCAATATATTGGGAAAACACAGGAAAAAATATGAAGAAAATCAAAATCCCTTTCTAAATCAAACATGCAGAGATAAGCTTTGTTGACTTGTGTATTAGCTTTATATATGTGCATTTACAGAATTGTAACAATGTGGCATATTCAGTTGTATTTATTGTATTTTTTTCTTAATGGCTAGAGTATTTTCAGATTATTAATACAGCTTTAATGGCTGCATTTGGAGAGAAATTGCCATGATTTATTTAATCATTCCACAACTGGTAGATATTTATATTTTTCCAATTTTTGACATAGTAAAAAGTGTACGATGAAATACTTCTGTATAATTATTTATGCACATTTAGATTAATTCCTATGAATTAAATTTGCAGGAGTAGAATTAATGAGACAAGCACATAAACTCTCTCTCTTTCTCTTTCTCTGTCCCTTGCAGCAAAGCTCAGACTCCAAAGTACGTGTTTTTTCTACCACTGGACCTCTGTGTCTTCGATTAGAAGGCTTCAGGTTTTCCAAAGCTCTCCTTAGCCCTTCACTTTAACATTGGCCACCGTAACTTTTCTTAAAAATCTAAATCCTTAAATTGCAAAAACGATTTCATGCTGGCTGTTACCATCATATAACAGATGGGTGGGGAAAAAAAAAAGAGCCTCTCCCAGTCCTCTTTCCTTCCCCATGCTCCTCCTCTCTTGCCAAGCAACCCTGAGGCAACCAGGAGTGCATGGCCACAGCGCCTTACTATATAGGTTCTACTGTATATAGGTTTTCTTTTGTTTTGCTCTTGCAGAAAACTGAATCTTATTATAAGCAATATTTGTCAGCTTTTCTTCTCCATTAAGCATATCATAAACATCTTCCCAGGCCAATGCATATCATTACAACATATTTTTTCTCATGGTGACTTAATAATCATGATATTCTAGATTAGTTGCTATTTCTGGGTCAGCAATGTAAGCGGGACTCAGCTGGGTACTTCTTTTAGTTTTAGTTGATCTCCTTCATACATCTGAAGTCCACTGTGATCAGCTGCAGGTCAGCTTTGCTGATCTTGGCTGGGCTCTCTCACATGTCCAGGGCCTCCGGGGTGTCTGGGCTGATGTGGCTGGGGTCCACATGGTCTCTCATCCTGCAGGAGGTTAGCTCGGGCTTATTCACACAGCAGTAACGGAAGACTCAAAAGATTGGGCAGGAGAGTCTCATGCAGGCAAGGTCTCATGAGGTGTAGGCTCAGAACTTGGATACTGTCACTTCCGCCACATTCTGTTGGCCAAAGTGAGTCATAAGTCTAGCCCAGACTCAAGGGATGAAGAAATAGCATCTACCTCTTCAAGGAAGAGCAGCCAGGTTGCAAAGACCGTGGGAGACACATGCAATTGTGCCCCTTTCTGCTATTACCACATGTACACATTCCATCATTCAGCTTGCCAACCTAGTATTGATGAGTAGTCAGGTCACCAGTATTAATCTTCTTAAGGATTTTGATAAATATTAGTGCCTAAGAAGCTTGCATTAGTTTACACATTAATCAGTAGTGTATGGGAGTGTGTCTTACCACAACTTCACTATTCTAGGAAGGACCAATCTTCAAATCCCCATCAATTTGTAGTAAAAATATGCTACATCTCATTATTTGATTTTGTATTTTGTTCATTATCTGTGGGGTTGAATTTATTTTCAAAATCTTATTAACCATTTTTATTGCTTCTTTTGTGAATTGCCTTTTCATGGCTTTTGTCCATGTTTCTACTGAGGTGTGAAATTTTATTTGTTCATAATTTTTTTTTTTTTGTTTTAGTACATAAGCCAATCTGTTATGAAAGGATGGGAACTCAGATTATGCAAGAAACCAGCAGGCCAGTTTTGTTTGTTACCCATTTTAAGGTACCAGAAGTTGAGTCCTTCTTAGTGCCCTGGCTCTTTGAGTAGATTGCTCAAGTTATGCTGAAAACAAATTCCAGCAGAACTCTGCCATACCTGTCCTTCTCCAAAAAGACTTTCCTTTAGTTTACACGAATAACATTCAGATCAATTTTCTTCTTCATCTTGTTCTCTTTTAGGAAGTAGAAACCTATAAATTTTTTTTTAAAACAATGGAGTAGTTTAAAAATGCCAAGAAGCAGAGCCAAGATAGTTCATCTCTTCATGACATTTGAGGGAAGTAGATTCAATTCAATTAATTTATCAAGAATCGTCTATAAGCAAGACACAGTGCTCGATACTGCTGGTGTCGAAATATGAATTAGGTAAAGTTACTGTTATGGGAAATTTGGATGCTAGTGTATAACTCCTATGTTACTGAGGAACTGTAAAGACTCAGAATCCGCATGTACACCAGGTATTACTGATGGACTGAGTATACTTTGAACACAGCACTGTCGTTCATTAGCAGCATCTTTAGTAGCTACCTTTTATTGAGTCCTTTCACTGTGTCAGGGTCTGTGAAAAGTTTGTTTTATTTTCATTTTATTTTTTAAAAAATTATTTGAGAGCAACAGAGCACAAGTGGGGTGAGGGGAAGAGGGAGAAGCAGACTCTCCACTGAGCAGGGAGCCTGATGTGGGGCTTCATTCCAGGACTCTGGGATTGCCCTGAGTGGAAGGCAGACACTTAACTGACTAAGCGACCCAGGTGCCCCTATTTTTTTTTTTAAGATTTATTTATTTGTTTAGGGGATGTGGGGGGCAGAGGGAGAGAACTTCAAGCAGGCTCCATGCTTGGTGTGGAGCCCAACATGGGGCTTGATTCCACAACCTATGAGATCATGACGTAAGCTGAAATCACAAGTTGGATGCTTAACTGACTGAGCCATCCAGGTGCTACGACAAGTTTGTTTTATACATACTTGTCCTTCTAGGTTAAACATTCACATGGATGTATTGTGATTAGTAAAAAACAAGCACATTTATTTACAAGTATTAATGTATTCATAATATTATTTTTCAATCAGTAGATATTGAAGATCTATTACTACCTGCAAAATTTTTGGATATAAAAAGGAGGTCTCCATGTTTAAAAAGGTGGAGACGTCCCCAACAATAAATGGGGCTTGGGACAGAACCTCTCTTACTGAGGATTGACATAAGAATAAACGTGTGATTCACCGGGGGTAAGTTTCAGGAATTCAGACAGTGAAATGTTAAGTTTATTCTCTGTTTCTAGGCCCAGAACGTGAGGCTATCACATAGTCCTTGTTTTTTGCACCCGGTTTTAGTTCTCAGGCCTGGTAGGAAGAGCAGGCTTCCCACTGAGAGACCATGGGTCTTTTCTGGAGGCTGCTTTGGGGTATCTGGTGCCTCACGCAGTTCGTGTGGGCTCTTCTGGACATTAATTATCAGGGTTTAGCGAGGGTTGGGTAGGAGTTAAGAGCCAAGCCAAAACTGAGTGTGAGAGGCAGGAGCACATCTGGCTGTCTGCTAATTGCCTAGTTTCAATGGGAAAAAAAGCCCTGGTCGTTAGCATTGGCTCTCCCTCTTTTCCTCCCTCCCCTTTGCTCTCCCAAGCCTGGGACTCCAGACCATAGGAAACCAGTCAAACCGTCCCGGGCCTAGGGGTTCCTGATCCCTTCGTCCTCAGCCACATCTTCCATATTTCCTCATCCTGGTGGAGTCCGAGAGTTTAGGAAAAGGACACATTACATTATTTCACACGGTGAAAGACAAGAAAGGAACAGTGTTGACTTTTCTTCCCCATCACTTTCACACTCTCAGAGTACCGTAAGGGTTCCTTGTGGAAGCCACGATAAATATGACTTTTGGAAAACATGCTTCATGTAACTATTGAAAATGAACAAGGATATTTTTTCCCTTCGCTATGGGTTTTCAAGTGTGTTTGAAGTTGAGAAAACACTGAATAAATCTGAAAGCGAGTTGAATGCTGTCAGACAGAAGATAATTGTTGTCATCTCAAAAAAAGAAATTGCAATGTGATTTTAAAGTAAATCTGTTAGAATCATCTTATTTTTTAAAATTTATTTTTACAGTGAGAAATGCCTTTAGCTATGTTACAAAATTTAGGTGAATCTGCTCAGTCCTTCTATATTGATTGAATAAATTAGACGTAAATCAGCAATGCTACATTTAGTGCTTACTAATCACCAGCCATGAATCAGAATAGCCTCCCATGGTAAACATAGTTTACAATTACAATAGTCAGTGTTTTCTAACATCTCACAAGTGAGGTTTCTGTAACAAACATTCCTAGTAACAGCTCTTAGAAACATTAGGATAGTATTTTCAATATTATAGGAAAAGCTCTTTATTCTTTATAGGAAAGTTTTTTGCTCTTTTCGATGAACAGATAAGCAAAGTCCTTATAAAGTACAAAGCATGAATCTTACATTCTACACTCACTGGCATATAACTATACATTAACTGTTTCTCTTATCTACCTACATGCAAATAATAATTAGCATTGATTGAACACTTACGACGTGCCAGGCTCTAGCAACCCTATGAGGTACCTATTATTTACTATCCCAATTTTTCCAAAAGACTGAAGCAAGAAGTGGAGTAATTTGTTCAAGGTCAGAACTGAAAAATGAAAGATCTGAATGCAGATTGTCTGTACCTGGAGCCTATGCTTTTTATCTCTCTCCTATACTATAAATTTGTTTCACTAAACAAAGGTTTATTGTTAACCCAGAGTTTTTCAGTCTCAAAAGTCTTGGTGTCAATAACTTCTTGACATTTCTGTCAAATTAATATTTCTTTCTTTCTTCTTTCAAGAATATAATTTTAAAAAAAGTATTTAGTTTTACCTTGGCTTTTAATAGGGGTCGAATCAAGGATGATTTGGGCTCATAAAAATTCATTTCCACAAAGAGCTGCTGGGAGAAAGTATACATCTGTTCACTGAGACATTATTTCAAAACTTCCAGAATATGTGCAGGCTGGGTCTTTTCAGCACTTTACTAAAACATAACTCAGTGTGATGAGATCAACAAGGAACTTACATTTTAGTAGGTGACAACAGGGAATAAAAAAAGACACCATTTTCCTATTAAGCCATTCTGTACTTGAGCTTGGTGACACCTACTGATTGATGATCTCCTGCTGGCGTGGCCTAGTCAACAAAAGGACAGACACAGATGTGTACAACAACGTGGGGAATGGGGACGTCCATTCTCCTTATGAAATAATGCAATTTTGGGGTTAGATTTATGATGTTTTTAATTGGCAATGGTGGCTCCTATGAGGTTTCTACGAAGGTGGAGAATGAGTGTTTACTAGGCCTTGGAAGTCAATTGTTCAGAAATTCCAAAACATATGCCGGTCAATGGGTTTGCTGTCAGAACAGAGAAGATGGATAGAGAGGAGGACATTTCTTTAGAGAGCAGCGTGCAGTCCTAGGCTTTGAGTGCCCTTAAGGGAGCCCAATTTGCAAGGCTGGTATTTACTCTTTCATTTGGCTTAGTTGTGGCATTTACATAGTAATGTTTTCAGTTTAACTTGGGAATGTTATTTTAAATCCTATACATGCTGCATATAAAAGTGTCCAAATGAATTATCTTATGTGTTTACTGTTTTTCAATGTTTGTTTATGTGCCTTTTTGAAAAGACTGCTTGCCAATCACCACCTTTATTCTTTTCATTTTCAGCAGGATCCCCTAACAGGGAATATGTCTTTCCCTGGTGCCTCTAGTAACAAATTCTCATATTTCACGGTGATACCAAATTCCATACTAACCCAAACTATTTCTTTTAGTAAGTATTCAAGATACTGGTTTTTCAGCTGTAGTGTTTTGGTTTCTTGGCCTTAGAAAGAGCATATGAACTTTGGTGGGCCCGAGGGGGGAAGTAATACACTTGAAAGCCATTTGTCATTTGTGTAGGAACAGAGAAGACATTGAATATGGCTGATCTGATGAATAGAGATGCTGTGACTAAACATTTTGCCATCCACTCAGATGTACAAAACAGGACAGCTTTATTTTCTCTAACAACTGAATTTCTAATTCCAGCAACCACTTGCCTGGTATCAAAAAACCCAAGTTAAGCAAATAGAAGGTTTTCACAATTAAATCATAATTTTTGAAATCCGTTGGGGATTTTCTCCATCAGTTCGAGTCGCCCCCTAGCTCTCACCTTCTGGGAATGACAGAAGTTCTAGAGGGCTTAAATGTCCCTCGCATTGCTTGGGGGCACCGGGCCCCCACTGGCACGTTCTAGGGTGCAGTACGTTGGGTCATCTGTCCAGATGTTTGAGTAAGTTTCTGGTTGTTGATCCACATGGTCTGTGTCCTTTTTATCATAAAATTGAGGCCACTCCAGATTCAACTGAGAGGCTCTCTCAGTTAATTCCCATGCATTTTGTGTGCATGTGAATATTTATCTGCAGTGACATCAGCCTAGCAGAAGCAGGCTGTCTTGGGCTCTCTGACCCCATCAGCACTGATGAAGTTTAGAATACAAGTGAGGTTCGGTGGGATGGGTTCACGAGCAGATGACAAGAAAGAATTCTTGAGCCATCTTTAGTGCAAAATGGTGGTTTATTAAAGCACGGGGACTGAACCTATGGGCTGAAAGAGCTGCTGCCTCTGGGTTGTGAGGGGTGGGAGATTATGTACGGTGGGGTTGGGGAAGGTAAGGAAAAGGGGAGGTCTCAATAGAACTTTCATATGCTGAAGAGGACCTACAAGATACTGGATACCAGAGGCCTTCCATTGTGAAGGTCATCTTTCCCTTCTTAGTAAGGTATTAACATTTAGATAGTTGGGAAATTCCTGGGGTGCCTGGGTGGCTCAGTGGATTAAAGCCTCTGCTTTCAGCTCAGGTCATGATCCCAGGGTTCTGGGATTGAGGCTCTCTTCTCTGCAGGGAGCCTGCTTCCCTTCCTCTCTGCCTGCCTCTCTGCCTACTTGTGATCTCTGTCTGTCAAATAAATAATAATAAAAAAAAGAAAGTTGGGAGATTCCTAAAGAATGTCACACATATCCCACCCAGGAGTGGGGGTGGGGGAAGGTTGCAAGGGTGTCAGCTTTTGTTTGTCCTCAGCCAGTCTTCTGTTCCCTTATCAGGCACTATTACCCAGTCGTCTCTGGAAACTTGCAAGGATATGTCACTGAGGCTTTCTGACAGGAAATAGTTGTAAATCTTCTACTCTCACATTTTACAAACTACTTTGGGACTTCATGATTGATCCTTCTACCCCATAAGGGTAGGCCACAAAGATTGTCACCAAAGTCTTACTTTCTTGCTTTTGTGTCCATCACCCCTAGTAATTGCCACAGAGCAAAAAAATGCATTAAATCTAGGGCTGCATTAATTGGTCTTTGTATCAACCTAGATTCTTAGAGATCTTTCTAAGTCACAGGTTTTTTTTTTAAAACTCCAAATACATAACCCTAACTCAAACCCCTTTCTTTCATTGTACTGTTTCTAGAGAAAGTTTCCAAATTTTATTTTGAAGTTTGAAAGCAAAGATTTTATTCTTTTTTCTTTTGTGTTCATTGTGTTCTCCCTCCTCCAGTACGGGATGTCAGGATTTCCTGCCTAACATAAAAGGGATCACGGGCAAAAGGGGATTATCAGAAATAAAATACACATCTGCTCATATAAAAATCTTACTTTGTCACAAAAATGATTAAGATTGGGAATTAAGATAACCAGTTTACTGACACCTTTCTACAAAATCAGAGAAAATATAAGTTACTACCTACTAAGAAACCATATGGGGGCCCTGGTGAGAACATGAGTTAAGGAGTCAGATGGTTTGGATTCAAATCCTGGGAGTATGTAAACCAGGGCAAATTATTAAGCCTCCTTGTGCCACCCTATCTATAAACTGGGCTGATAACTTGGGTTGTTCTAAGAATTAAATTAGTTAATATATGTAGAACATTCAGAATAGAAACTTTCAATAGTAAGCACTTAACAAATACTAATTATTATTATTAGATGTTGCCAGCTCCTGTGTTGAGAACATTTAAAATAATTATCTCATATACATTTGTGTTCCAAATAACACGCATGGACCTTTACTTCCCTTTCCAGTTGCTTTGCCCATATTGTCAACTTTCAACTTTTTTCTCCCACTCTCTTGATTTAACTGATTAGTTGCTAGGAATCACACAGATACACCTTATTTTATCCACATGGAATTTCTTCATGCAAAACATAGCCACTCAGATTTGGTCACATTGTGAGGTTGAGGGCATAAACCTCTGGGACTGACAGGTCTATGCAGAACTTGTGACCCCAACTGCAAGGAATTAGGGATCAACTATATAGCTAAAGGAAAGCGTCTACAAAATGTCCTTCCTTCTGACAACTACAAACTTAGGAGTTTCCAAAAACCACTTTAGGTTCCAGAATTCACTAAAAAGACTCACAGAACTCTATGAAATTATTATTATACTCATGGTTACTTTTATTACCAAAAAAGAATATTTGAAACATCCAAGGTAAAAGGTGCATAAGAAAGTCTGGGAGAATTACAAATTCAAAGTTTCCATTCTCCTTAGAGGCAGGTTACACTCTCAGCATTGATATGTGACAAATATTCACTGAGTATGCCAACTCAGGAGGCTTCCTTGAGCTTTGGTATCCCAAATTTTTATTGGGACCTCATTATGTAGGTGTGATTGATTGATTGCCTATGTGATTGAACTCAGTCAAGGTTAATTAACACCATATAACCCAAAGCCTCCACCATAAGTGATATGGTCAGTCTTTCTGGTGCATGGTCAACCTCCTAACCTGAGACTGCTGGGTGCAGCCAATCCCATGCAGAGTTGTCCTGTTAGCAGCAACTATCAGGTGGGATCCGAGAGGTCCACCATCTACAACAAAGATACTCCTATTGATGAAGGAGCAGAAGGCTGGCTGAGGACAAAGCAAAAGGCTGACATCTTGCAATCTTCCCCCACCCTCCATTCCTGGGTGGGACATATGTGACATTCTTTAGGAATCTCCCAACTATCTTAATGTTAGTAGATTGCTAAGATTATTGGAAAACCAACCTTGACAGCTGACAAGGCCTCAGGTATCCAGTACTTTGTAGGTCCTCTTTAGCAGATGAAAGTTCTATTGAAACCTCTGTTTCCCTTCCTTCCCCCAACTCCATGGTACATAACCTGCCATCCCTCACAACCCCGGGGCAGCATCTCTGCCCGCAGGTTCTGTCCCTGTGCTTTAATAAATCACCTTTTTGCACCAGAGATGTCTTAAGAAGACTTTCTTAGCCATCAGCTGGGGACCTCACCCCACTGAACCTCACCTATATTCTAGAACTTCATCACTATGATTCAGGAAAATCCAAGGTTTTATGAGTTACATCCCAGGAGCTGGGACAAAGTCCAGTCTTCAGGCAAAGTTAAATGCCTTAACTGCACTTAGTGGAAAAGTAAGCAAATCTCGCTGTCAGTAATCCAAGTTTTCTCTCTCAGGGCCTGGCCCACTGAGGGGGTCTCACCTCAACCTGGTTCAAGTTTGGAGATGGGTAGTCTAACTTTGTTACTGTGTCCTCTCTCCATACAAACATACTCTCTGTGGTTTTCCACGTCGACATTTACTTGTGAACGAATTCTCCTTCAAGTCTTTATTTTTTGTCTTCACTCATAGTGAACTATTGTTTCACTCTCAGAAACACTGTTCTGTGTGCTTCCAATCCTCTTCCAATCCTCTTTGGGCATTTGAGTATTTGAGTTAATGGATGTGTCACTGGGAGCATCCACACTTACACAGCAGTCCAGGGCAGAGTAAGACAGATGCCTGATGGATCAGATTCATTCCTTCATCAACCACCCCATTCCTCCGTGGCAGGCACTATTCTGAACACGGGGCATTCAGCGGAACTGAGAGGTTAATGGGAAAGACAGATATTTGTTACACAGATAATCACAGAAATACACAGAAATTATGATAAGACCTATAAAGTCAAACCTGGGTTACTATTTCATAGAAATTACAGGGTTCTTTGAAAGAATAAAATGGAAGGAACAAATTTAGATTGGGGGCAGGAAAGTGCTCATTGAGGAAGTGACATTTAATTCCAGATTTAAAGAATGGGTACAGATTAGCTAAATGACTGGAAACTGATTTGATAGGAGCTGGTAAGAAAGGCATGAGGTAAGATTTAAATTTAGTCTCGGAACCGCCTCCCCACTCCCACCAAATGAGGAAAATATTCCTTAATTAAACTTGAAATTCAAAGATCCTTTGTATCCGAGGTCCTGACTGACTCTGGTGGGTCAGAAAGAAATCGAGTGACGCTATTTAGTGAAGTCATGAAGAAACACTACAAGAAGAGAAGGCTTTGGGAAGTTTTCCGTTCATGTCATTTCCACGTCTGTGGCATTGAAGTCTCTTTGTAATGTTCAGGAGGTTAGTTCTTGTGGAATCTAGCTTCTGAGATCTACTGTGCATTCATTCCATGACATGTCCTGGGCCAGCCATCAAAATCGACTTTGTTCTTACGCATAGCCACAGTTCTGCCCGCAAAAGGAACCGGAAATCCTTGTAAAGCATTATGACCTGTTCCTTGTTGGGATAAGCCAAGTGTGCCCCAGTGAAATGGTGAAGCATCTCTCATACTCAGCTTGAAGTATATTGGATTGAAAGCCATGATGGGCCACTGTGAGAGGTCTATGTGATAAATGACAAGAAAGAAAGAGTAATTTGCTTTACTTTGTCTAAGCAGCTAGGAATTTGGGGAGGGATATTAGATGACTCACAGAATCATCATGCAAGTTGGAGAAACACTCTGGGCCTGACTTCTAGGAGCAGTGGCCAAAGCCACTCATCCAACTAGCCCGGTAAAGAGGTCACTGCTACCCACCCCCCTCCTCACCACCAGCAAGAAAAGGGATATCCCTGCTTAGACTATTCTTCATGTGGCTCATCTCCCAATTAAAGGCTTAGGTCCAAACCCCAGTTGCAAGGGATCCTGGGAAATCTAGTTATTAAAAACATTTCTACCTTGGGCAGAATTCACAGCATGTGGAACTGTCAATGTGGGGATCATGTTTGAGTCTTTTTGGAAGCCATTACTGGTGGTCATTCTTCAAAGTAAAAAAGAATACCCAAAGAGATAAAACAACAAAGAGGATTAAAGGAATAAAAGGAAGATTCTAAAGAATTAGAAATTCTCAATCTCACTAGATAAAGAATGAGAGAAATTATAGAAAGTATTTAGTCATTTAATAATGTCACAATAGATAGTGTAATGAACTTGATCATAAAAAACTGAGTAAAGCTGAGGTTTTAAGGTGATTTGAGTATAAGGACTTTACATCATACAAAACCACATTGTTATAAATATCAGCATGGTTCGAATTTATCCTTACCTGAAACCATGTGTAAATGAACTTAGGGGTTAGAAATAAAAAGTGGTTTTTAAAGACAAGTGTACTATTGATATCAGAAAAAAACAGGCTTACTAATGACTGTTTTTGTTAATGCCATCCTTGGGTATCATTTATTTTTTTAATATTTTATTTATTTACTTGAGATAGACAGCATGAGCAGAGAGAGGGAGACGTGCCCTCTTCCTGCTGAGCAAAGAGCCTGATGTGGGGCTCAATCCCAGGACCCTGGGATCATGACCTGAGCCAAAGGGAGACGCTTAACAACTGAGCCACCCTCCTTCTCTTCTGAGCCCCTCTCCTTCTCTTTTAAATGAAGTTCTCATAATCATTTTAGAAACATAAATCTTTGTACATGATCTAGCTTATTAATGCTAATATCTTTTGATAAAAGAAGAGTGTTCATTATTATTCTAGTTTTCCGGGTGATGAAAGAACAGGAACTGAAGATGTGGTTTCTCTAAAGTTATGCTCCAAGGTTACTGGGACCAGGATTTCAGGGCTTTGCCTCCTAAACCTTACAAAGAGGTTTTTTCAATAGGAGCCTAGAAATAACTATTCTATTTACTTATTCCTAAAACGGCTAATTGGGCTCCTTCTAGATATCAAACAGCTAGTTACAGGAGAAACATCTGTGAGCTAGAAACTCAAGGCTCTGTCCTTACTTAAATTCTCCCTGGGGCAAAAAGACAATCAGCAAGTCAGCAAACAAAGAGGCAACACAGGGTGGTGTAAAAGAAAAATCAGAAGGAACAAGTCAGTCACTGGAAAGCAACGTAATGTGATTCCACACAATTGCTTTTTTTTTTTTTTTTTCCTTTGGCAAAGTAAAGTGCTAATCACTCTGTGGATATGTAAGTGAACAAAACATAACCCTGCCACAAGAAACTTTCATTACCAAAACAGATGACAAAGCCGGGTGGGTCAATGAGAACCTTCCTCCTCTGGGCACTCTGTTAAGCACTTGGGACAGAGTAATGACAACGACATGTGATTCCTGCCCTCATGGAGCTTGTAATTTTTCAATTCCAGGAACAGCCTGATTCATGAAAATGAGGCTTAAGGTAAGACACACTGGGCTAGACTGAGTTCCCTCAAAGAGTGTTCTGGTGTTCCCTTGCAGTTCCCACACCTACAAGTATCTACTGATTTACTGACTGAGGACCAGATACAGGAGAGAAAAAGTTAACCAAGACAGCTTTTTGATGGACCAGTTTCCACCAGCTCATTCATCTGCCTACAAGAGGTTATTGATTTCTATCAGAAATTATTGGATACAACTGTTAGCTTCTACATCTTTACACCTGAGACTCTGTGCTTGTATCTTCCATACAGTCATCACTGAGGATGCTGAGGAAATTGAGACCCAGAAGTCTGTCTCTGTGGATGATCTTGTCAATTCTGTGAGGCAACTTTCATCCGTGTTTGTGTGTTCTCCTTATTGTTACTTGTAGGTTTATTAGATGGAAAGAATCTTTTGGTTCTAGAGAAGGACCAATGGGCTGTCAAGCAGATAAGAATAGTTTTTTCACTTTATCTCTCCATCTTCTCTCTTCCATCTCTTCCATCCTCTTCCATCTTCCCTCTGTCTCACTGTGTACTTCCACATAGACCTTCTTTCTGACTTCAACACTCTACTTTCTTTCACAAAGTGATGTAGGTGTATCCAGTCCTTAAAGCTGGGAACAAGTATCATGACATGGAGGCTGCTGAGATAGCACACAGGCCAGCATCTATGGCTTTTGAAGGGGAAGAGGCACTCCTGAGAGCAGATGGGAAGGGGCTCATGTCTTCCTGCTTTGTGTCCCTTCCATGGGAGAAAAAGCAGTGTCTTAGTCTTTGTTTCCTTAAGAGTAGAGCTGGAGACCAAGGTTTATGTGCAGGGCATCTATTTGGGAAGTGATCTCTGGGAGCAGGAGTGAAGGATAAAGGAAGTGGAACTGGACAGTGGGGAAAGACCACACCCACACCTTCAGTGGAGCTGGCTACCATTGTTACACCAGTGTTTGATCCTGTCGGGACCTTCTAAAGAGCCTTACAGAATGTGCCACAGACTTTTCCATCTGTGGAGGTGGGGGTTGGGGTGAAAGCAAAACCATGTATTTGTTGGTTTTTCCTCATTGTTCAAAAGCAGTCTTGAAAGCATTCATTCCCCTGTGCTTCTAGGTTGTGTGATAAGGGTGTCCAGCAGGTTCCTAAGATATCCTACACCTTGATGTCAGAGAAGTCGCCGGTCAGGAAATAAGAGAAATATCTCTCTGGCCAGCTGAGGTGAGGCACTGACATGCTGTGCATACATCCAGCCAGAAGAAGCTTGCAGAAACCTGGTTGTCACATAAGTGACAACAGAAAAGATGGGGCTGATGGGCTATGAAGTTATGTACAGGAGGATATGATTTAAGCCACTTTTTCTTTTTCCCAAAGTATTTGCTCCTATATGGTCCCAAACCATGGGCCCTAGCTGTTAGTTATTTTCCTGCAGTCTAGGTCTAGGAACCATTTTTGGTTCTTCAACTTCAGCTTTAATTATCCACTCCCCAAGACATCATTGACAAAATCTCACTGCTTCTGCTTTCTACCATTTCAACTTCAATAAAACCTAAGGTGTTCTCAAAGTTTGTTCACACCTCATGGAATTTCAACATTGGTTCCTCACCAGGAAATGGGGACTTGAAATTAGAATTGACTTGGTATGGCTATATAATAAGGCTTTGGAAATGGAGCCGGGCCTGAGGCCAGTAGAGATTGTTGTGCTTTTGGAGAGCTCTGTTGGGTCTCACGGAGAAATAGAAGAGAAGGAAAGAGGGAAGAAAAAAAGATAAAGAAGAAAGAAAGCATTGTTAGAGTCTGGTGGTACATGGTAAAAGGACTTTGATGGATTCCTCTAGGTTGCCATTGATACTCTCGCTCCTACTGGGGTCCTATTTTGGAAGTTGTCTGCTTGTTTAAAGTTGATTCTCTTGTGTCTTTTCCCCCAGTTGGCTTCCCCAGAGCATGGTATCAGGGCAATCTTTGTGACTTACTGCCTTTGTCTGAACAACTTGCTATAAAACTCCCTCTTCCCCAGCAGAAATATGTGTAAGATTCATTACCTTAAGACCTCACTGAAGAGATTTAAACATTTTATTGGTAGTTGAAATAGTGGAAGATTTAAACAAATGAAATGAAAATATGTCTGATGGATGACAGTTGACTATCTGTCCTTGACATGGAAACGGGGTTTAGAAGATGAGTTTGCATCTTTCTTTAACAGGAAATGGGAGCAATGTTTCACAACTCAAGAAGACCTGCGAAGTTTGAAAAGGAAGTGGAGTCAATGAATGTCAATTAATATACCAGGGCAGAACAAGAGTGATAGCTAAAACCATTCCTGGAAACAAAAAAATAATATTGCACCTGGAAATCAAATGGCCTCTGTAAGCGGTATGTAAGGCAGGATTAAAAAAACCTTTAGAGCTGAAGAATGGGCTTGTTCCCATTGACTAGCCTGTGCCCATGGATGGAGTTGTACTTCAGTCAGTAGACTTTAACCTCTAATTCTTCCGGTGTCTAATCTTTTGAAATACAAACGTTTCATGCTCTTGTGATTGAGTTCAGAGCAGTCAGGGAAGAATTAGGGACACCTGGAATCATGTAATTCATGGGATTGCTGGATGGGAAAGTCTTTTTTCTGATCTTTCTGACCTTGGTCAGTTGTCCCTTTTCTCCTTCACTGATCTATACGTTCCTTCAGGGATAGATCAGCTTTGTTAATAAGATCTCCACAAAGAAAGGACCATAAAACTAAGAAAATGTATATTGTCTTTCACAGGAACAGAAAATGTCCATGATCTCCAGAACGCTAGTATGGAATAGTGCCCTGTGACTTTTTTTTTTTTCTCCAATACTATAAATCTCTTTGGAAGATGCTTTTATTTATTGCCTGACAGGACCCATTTATCTCAGGTATAGTCTGAATAAATGGAGTTGCAACATTTGTGCATTCTTTTTCCTTGTCTCCTGAGTTTAGATCTTCAGCAAATAACTCCTTTGTCTTTCCTTTCCTTTAAGGGAATAATGCTATCTATATGCTTTCACAAACTCTACAACCATCCTGCCTAAATGAAAAACATTGCTCGTTCATTTGTGCTTTGAGTTTTATTCCAAGTTCTAGGGATCACAGAATCTTTGGTCTCATCCTTAGTTGATGTATTTTTAAGTGCTTCACACTTGAGGACAAATGTAGCATTTCAGGCTGGGAGAAGTTGTTAGGCATCATCTAGAATTTCCCATCATATCATAGACTGTGGTGTTGGGGTGTGTGTGTAATGTATGAAGTCTCTGACTCATGACTAAAAGACAAATTTAAGGGTCATTCTGTACATTCTGCAGCTTCCAAGCAGTGATGTTCCTAAACTTTATAATGACAAGACAATCTTATAAATGAGTTTTTATATTCTCTGATAGCCCAATTTTTCTATGTGAGAGTACATAGTGACTTCTAGGAGAGGGACAAAATAAAGATACTTCATTCATAAAACTTATTTCTTGATCAGAACCTTTTTAAAAATCAGAACAGAGAGAGAATTTAATTCTCATATCATTGAATCTCACATATACATGTACACAAACACGTTGCAAGTCATCACAAGTGTCTGTTTTGAAAGAATACTTGTTTTTTTTTTTTTTAAAGATTTTATTTTATTTGTGTGAGAGAGAGAGCATGAAAGGAGAGAGGTCAGTGGGAGAAGCAGACTCCCTGCTGAGCAGGGAGCCCAATGTGGGACTCCATCCCGGGATTCCAGGATCATGACCTGAGCTGAAGGCAGTTGTCTAACCAACTGAGCCACCCAGGCGCCCCTGAAAGAATACTATTTTTTTAAAAAAGCATCTAATTTAACAGTAATCAAATCCAAGCCTGGACAGACAGAAGTCAGTGGGAAGGACACGAACTGAAATTCGTGGGTACACACCCATGCTAAAGATTTTAAGGGGCTTTTTCGGGCTTGTGGGCTATGGTCTTATGGTGAACAATGGCTGGTTGATTTAGTCTTTGTATTGCAAAATTCTTGAAGGTGCCATCACATAGAATAAAGCATGAGTGCTACCCTCCAAGCAGTGCAATGGGGAGGTATTGAGGGTAGAGTCTTGGGACTCTGGGGTTCTTGTGTCACCTGTGTGACAGACAGTGAGGTGGCTATTATTGCTTAAATCATGATTTCTTTACAGATCTTTCCTTTCAACTGCAGGGATTTCAAATACGGTAAATATAATTCTGAAGTGCTACCTTGAATTCAGCTAGACAAAGAGAGGAATGTCATGAGATTTTTGGAAAATGATTGAAAATTCTCCTTTCCCCTCAGTACTTCACTTTGGCTGACACAATGTTAGACTTTCCACAGTCATCGTTTAGTTTTTCATACATTTGTTACCCTATCAGAGATTCAGGTACTGCCTTAATAAGGAATGTAACCAGGCCAGATGCTAATTCAACTCAAAAGTCTCAAACCTGAGTTGCTCAAACCTCAGGGCTGATGCAGAAAAATACATTTAAATTGGAAGGAAGAATGTTAGGCAATCCCCCAGAGGTCACTTTTCTGCAAGTGAATCATTTGTATTTATTTAGTGATTTAATCCTGAATATCCACAGTTTTATAAATTCGAGATGAGTTTCTATCACTAGCAACAATAAAGTAGCACCTTAAAATAGCTCTACCTTCTGAAAGTAAACTCTGTTGTCCACTGTTTTAAAAACGAAACAACCAACAGAACAACAAATTGCTCCCTCACCTCTGGTTCCTCCGCAGCTAGTGTTCCACTTCTCTGTTCCTTTCCCAATAAAATATCTGAAATGAACTATTTTTTTTTGCTGCTTTTATTTGTCTCTCATTAACTCCTCAACCAATTTTAGTTCATCTGCATTCCCACCACCCACTGAAAATATCTTCTTAAATGCACTAGAAACTTCCTGCAGCAAAGCTAATGGTCACCTTTCCACAGTTGTCTTACTCAACCTCTTGGTAGACCAGTACCCCCTCACAGGCCCTTTTCTTGACTCTTCTGGCCTTTTGGCTTTCCCCTGCCTCCTTCTAGGCCCCTGTGCTGCTTTCTTTCTTCTCTGCTCACCTTCTTCTGGAGTGTCCAAGTCTGAGCCAAGCTCTCATCCCTTCACTATATTTTCTCCCTAGCAAAACTATCTTCCCATGCCCTTTGGCCTTAAATACCACCCACGTGTCAATGACAAGCTTTATTTCTATCCCTTTATTAGTCTCCAGACTAATTTATCTAACTTCTCTAGGACATCTTTACTTGGGTTTCTAATGGGCATCATAAACCCAGTATGGCTAAAACACAAATTTTGATTTCTCTTGGAAACTTTCCTATTCCAGGCTTTTCAAGAACTCGTATCAAGATGTACTCAGTTTCTTAGGCCATGTAGCAAGAAGTCATCTTGGTCTGGTCCTTTTCCTCTGCCCTACTCCTCATTTAATTCATGAGCAAATTCTGTTAATTTCACTGTCAATTATATCTTATATTTGAATGTTTTTTTCATATCCATTGTTCCATTCTAGTCTAAACACCATCACTTTTGCATGGATTACTTCAGCAATCTACTAAATGTTCTTGTTTTTTGTTTGTTTGTTTTCCTTTTTTTTTTTTTTTTTTCCTCCTCACCTCTCTCCTCATCTACTTTCCAAACTGGAGCCAAATAATGTTGTCTAAAAAAATAAATCAAAAGTAAATATCACTGGCTTATTTGTAATTCCCCAGTGGCTTCTCAGTATACCTGGTATAAATCCCAAATCCAAATTACCATGGTTTTTGTAAGGCCCCACAATACCTCTAGGAATCATTTTGTACTTGTCTCATTCACTGTGCTTTGGCTTCTCCCTTATTATTCCTCTTTCTGGAATACACTGACCCTTTCCACATTTTAAGGCTTTATATTTTCTTTCCCTGTGCCTAGAATGCTTTCTTTCTATATCTTAGCATAACCTGGTCTTTATTTTCCTTTGAGTTTCAGCCCAAATATCAGCTCAGAGTATTTTTTCCCTTGACCCCTTGATGCAAGAGTCCCCCACTCTCAGTCTATTATTTCAGCTTCTTTTATCTTCCTCTGAATATTTATAGTATCTGATTTACTTTGTTTATTTCTTCACTAGAATATTGATTCCATGTGAGTAGATTTTTTTCATTTATTTTGTTCACTGCTATACCCTCAGGACTTAGAACACACTTGGTAAATAGTAGGTGCTCAACAAATATAAGTGGAATAATTGAACTTATTTGTTTATTTCTGTATTTTTATGTCTCTGTGTACCATATATTGATATAGGCTTCATGATAAGAAGGACTTTGCTTGTTTTGTTCATTGGTGTGTACCCAGTGTCTTGAATAATGTCTGGCCCTTCAGGGTCCCACAATAAATATTTATTAAGTTAACAAATGAATAAAACAGCATGATTAATGTACCCAGCATCTCTGAGAAAATAGCACGTTCCCACTCCCATTTGGGAAAGATGGTTCAACATCACTTTTCTTGGCTTTTTAATGAAGAGAACTCTCCTTTAATGTTGAGGAAATATTTTATTCTTATCAATTTTTTATTGATGTGATAGATTCAGAAAAGCAAGCTGTGCCTGTCTATTGCCCTCGGTGATAGTCTCATCCAGGGCAAATATGGACATATATGAAGTGAACATAACTCGGGATGAACAGTAAGTAGTACCAGTTACAAATTCCTCTGCGGCAACCACAGTGTCTCAGGCATATTATACGCATGGAGCTTAGAAATGCTTTCTACCCAGTTACTCATATATATTTGCTAAATTGGAATTTTGGAATATCAGGGAGAAAATACAGAATCCTATACTTGTACAGAGAGAATAAAAAGGTCATAAAAGAATGATTCAAAATGGTACTACCCTTCTCAATAGCAATCCTGGATATTAGGAAGTTGGGGAATTATACCTTCAAAATACTCCACATTTTTTCTCAAAAAAAGAAAAAAAAAAAGAAAAAAAAGAAAGAAAAAAAGCCAATAAAAATACTTTGCTGCCCCAATACTGGAAATGTTGAGGGCATTTCAACTTTTAATTTTATATTCAGTGAAAATAGCAATCAAGCATGAATGTAGAATAAAGGTATTTTCAAACATGCAAAGACTGACTGAAAAAAAAATCTTATGTATGCTTTATTACAGAAGTTTTGGAGAACATGTTTTAGTAAAACAAAGACTAAACCAAGAAATAATGATGTTTGAGATTCAAGATGCAAGATAGCAAAAACTGTAAAAGGTCCTAGAATAACATTTGTGCACCAGGACTTAAGAACAATCAATTTGCACAAGCCAAAGGATAAATGTCCTGGAGCAGGGAATCTCTAGGGTAAAAAGGAAAAAAATGGATAATCACCTTGATGTGCTTGGGGGAAATGATTAACAAGATTTTAGAACTCTGCTATAGAACTCAGGAAAACAAAAACAAAAGTGAGGATATGGATATAGAATAAATGAAAAAAACGAGGCAATTATTAACTAAAAACAAATGGTACCAGAAAGGAAATGTAATCATAATACTCACTTTGGCTGGAGAGTGACAATATTTACATGGTCATAATCATATACGTCTGACTATTGATTTAATTCCATACTGTGATAGAACTATGTTCAGAAGGTGAGAGTGTGGTGTGTGACCGTAGAAAGAGTAAATAGATAAAGTCTAATATTGATAAATCAAGGGTAAACATATAATTTAGAACTTGCTAAAACAGCATTGGTTTGGAAACTGGGAACAGAGCATGGCATTGCTGTTTTGGGGGAGCCTGAGGGAACAGACATTTTTAACACTAATGACTTTTTAGATATGTGCAGATAGTTCTTGAACAACAACCACAAAAGAACCCTTTTGATTTTAAAAGAAAAAGACCTCGTTATAAGTTAATATGTGCAATTCATTTTGCTGACTAACAAGAACCAAGTGAACAGTAATACTTCTGTTTCAACATAAGAACTCCCACGGGGTGGGGAATAATAATGGAAGAAATCTTTGGTGAATGAAAAGTAGAGACCCAGTGATCGAGACCCACTGGGTTTGATATTTTGTTTCACGAATTGCTGGAAAGGCAAGTCTCTATGAGGGTCTCCAGGTGTGAGAATTAGAACTGCATTTTCTCCAAAGGAAGTCCCTGAGCTTTGCTAAAAGCATTCTTACCCATCTAACTCAACACTCAAACCAGATCCTAGTGCCATCCTCTACCGGGTTTTTTAAAGGCCCTCTCTGTTTTTCCTAATACAATTTTAAAAGGTTGATGACTGTTGGGCATTGTGAGGAAATAATTTGGAAACTAAAATTACTATTAGGTGCTTGTTGTTTATATCCCTTTTATTTATTTCTCCAAAGACGTAAGGTATTAACCCATCAGTGAGTACTAGCCAACTCATGGTACATCTAAACCAAATATTAGTGATAGTTACCACTTGTGTAATGCTAACTCTGTGCTGGGACTCTCTAAAGCATTTTGCATGTATTTATTAATTCATGTAATTCCCACATAGGAGTTAGGTACATGGTTTTCTCTTTTTTATAGTTTTTTTTAAAAAGTTTTCTCTTTTCTCTTTTTTATAGTTGAGGAAAAACCAAGGCACAGAGAAAGAGTAACTCGGCTAGGATCATCCAGATAGTTAAGTGGTAGAATCAGGGTTTTTGTACCTTGGCAATTTAGCTCCAGAGGCTGTATATGCTACTCCCAGTATAATAAGTCATGCGTTATTCTGGTTAAAGTACGTGGATATGTGGCTTTGTGGGTTAGGGATAGTCAAGAGGGGAAAAATATTACATTTTCACAACTTAAAATGACATCATCTGTCCAATGAGAGAGACAGGTAAGTTTAGAAACACGAGAATGAGGGGGAAATGGTGTCTTTGAGCTGCAGAGTTTGTGTACGGGCTCCAGATGACTGTGGAACACTGTGTCCCACAGCACAGAGGTAGGTGGCAGAGTCTCTGGGCTGGGAGGCTGTGATGTACAGAGAGCTGTGGAGTTCCTCTGTGTTTATCGTGGCCCTCACTCTTCCCTTCTTCTTCATCTCTAGGCTCAGTATAAACAAGGAGACAATGTGTCCTCCAGGATTCTGCTGCAACCAGTGTAAAGCGGTCATTCCTATGGAGTAACTGCAGGTGATCGTGACAGAGTCTCCTTCCTGGGCGGTCAGGTACTGGGGACTGTGCTCCACTCCAGGTTTGCCACTCACCCCTATTCTCAAAGACACCGTCAAGCACAGAATATCAGTATTATTACAACATTTCTACAAAATTCTTTCCTTTCTGCGTTTCCCAGAGGGTACTCCAGGTTAGCTACTTGGAGGTCCATACCTCCCCTCCTCAGAATTTGGAAAGATAGGGGTGCCTGGTGGCTCAGTCAGTTTAGTGTCTACCTTTGGCTCAGGTCATGATCCCAGAGGGCTGGGATAGAACCCTGCCTTGGGCTCCCTGCCCAGTGGGAAGTCTGCTTCTCCCTCTGCCCCTCTCCCTGCTTGTGCATGTGTGCTCTGTCGAAATAAATCCTTAAAAAAAAAAAAAAAGACTTTTGAAAAAATATCCACTTAGTCTTCCTGTTCCCATATTCCCCAAACCCCCCAACTTACAGCTTAACTGAAGCCACAGAGTAGACAAAAAAACTTGCTGGGTCTTCACCATTATTACTGCAGTTAAGTCTCACACGGTATCTCTCTTACAGGGTTTGGAATATATGTTAGTTGGTCAAAGGAGTGTTTTATTATTATATCTTCTGTACATTTACTTTAGAAATCAAATGGGATTCCCAGCCCATCAGAGACCGCACAAATGCACATTTGCTCTATTTATAGAGCTAGCTGCCCAATGTACATTTCCTGATCTTTTAAATAAAATGCCCACATTGCCACCTAGTGGCAAGATGCACAGCAATTTGTTAGGTAAGTCAAGCACCAGGGAAAAAACAAGACAAATCTAAGAACCAAGGTTAGCGTCACCCAACTAGGAGTCCCTGGGGTGGGGTTGGGGTGGGGGTAGGGGTGGAGGGTAGGGTGGGGATGAGATGTCTGATGATTCTTTGGCTTCAGCTGGCGGTTCCAGTCTGTCTATGTTCTAAAAACCCAAGGACAGTTCTGTTCTGTTTTTTAAAGGTATTTCTTATAAATACCTCAGGTTTCTTTGCATAACATCCCTGTTTCTCCATATCTTATGATTGCAGACTTCTTTTTTAGTCTTCTTGTTCTTTTTTGTCCACACCTATCCAAAGATGTTTCAGATGTTGTTGCCTTGAGGGAGTATTGCTTTATTCAACCGGGTTCCACTCATCTGTGAGGGTTCCCTATGACCATTTCAGTGGTTTTACCACCCTGCCAAATTATTTTGACTTTACAGTCATTTTCTAATTTGGGGCCTCATTTCCAGCCCCTCCATTGGAGGTGCCCCTTAAGGAACACATCTAGAGGTCATGTTTGTAACAAGTGCTTTCCTTTCCCTGGTTATAGCTTATTGGATCTGGGTATATACTGGGCTTATTAATTTGGACTAGGTATACAAACAGTTGTTAGATATCATTAGTCATTAGAGCTATAAAACCCTATGGGGTTTGAACCAGAGTCAACCCTTGGCAAAGCTGGTTATGTTCTAACTCGGGTTATTGTGGAGTAGAATTTAACAGGCTTACCATGGAATCTGGTCTCCTACAAGGAGAAGTGATTATATATTCAGAAAGAAGTGGTTCAGAAAGAATAGCCAATTGGCGGTGCTCTTCTTGGGAAGCTCAGGTGTGGTATTTTTCACAAATAGGTTTTATGAGACTCTTCTGTGTCCTTTCAGCAAATCTTATCCTTGAGCTAAGTTCTTGTGAGTTACATGCCCACATTATTTTCACAAAAAACACTGTAAACTCATAGTCCCTTGGAGGATCTATTGGAATTTATTTTTATAAAACTACATGCAGAAATATATAGTTATCCCCAATGAATTCCATTTTGGCTGTTTCAGTTCGTTTAATATGACCCGATATAGTAACTACCTACCTCAATATTGTACTATTTGCACATTTGATGGACATACCTTATGTGAATTCAGGTAAGATGAATACGAACAGGTCAAGATGAAAGATAAAATCATGTGATACAACAATAGAGATGGTTCTTTCCATTGAACATTTACCTCTAGGCCCTTCTTTCCGCCAAGGGCCATGGATAGTAGCGTTATGCAGAGGGGCAGTACGAAAGGTGAATAGGATTCGGAGAGTCAAATAGACCTCAGTTTGTCTCAGCCCCCACTTACTAGATACTGGGTCTTGAGAAGTTATCCCAATGCTCCAGTCTTCAGTTTTCTGTAAAATGGGGATACCAACACACAGGCTTGTGGTTTGTGGTGAGGGTCGCAGATGACCCTGGCAGTTAACAAAGTCCAGCAGTTAAGAGTGCAGGCTTTGGGCTGATCTCCCTGTATAGGTACAATAGCTCTCCTCTCACTAACTTCATGGGCGAGTTAGGTCATTTCTCTGCACCTCAGTTTCCTTGAGACTAATAACTGTACCTGCTTCACGGGGTTGTAGTGAAGATAAAATGAGTAAATGTATGTGATGCATTTAAAACAAAACTTCAGATCTATTAGGCACTTGATAAATGCTAGCTATTATTATTTTTAATAGGACAATAGGGTCTGTGATAAATACATCACTCAACAAGGGATATATGATAATACTTATTTTCCTAACGATATAATGAGAAGCAAACTAATCAAGTGACTTGCAAATATTTGAGACTATTTTAGTCTAAAGAAGTACCTTGGATTTAGCAAGCTTGTTTAAAAAATATCTCTAGTGAACTCATTCTAGCTCATACTGATTACTGCATTATTTTCTAAGAACACACACATTATCTGTTAATAATATGCTTGAAAGCATTGCTGGATATCAATGCATTTCTTCCACATTTATGCACTTGGGATTTCCTTCATTCCCCTTAAGCTTTCAAAGATATGGCCCAATATCTCTCAAATTGCGCCAGAAAATTCTTTTTGTGTTTTTGAAATTAATTTAAATGATCCAGGAGGCTTGATTATATTGAAAGCATCTATGTCTTAGTAGCTTTTCACTTATACTTTCTGATTTGTTCTTTCCAGTTCAAAAATTATTCTGCTTGATGGAATAATTTCCCTTCCCCCTCACCTCCTTTTTCAGTAAAAGAACCACTGTGCCTCTGGAATTAGAGGGAGTTGCAGCTGATTTTGCCTTTCTTTACCTTCTAACAATGTTCCAACAGGACTGTCTATGAGTGAGAGAACAAGGCTCCTCAGCTTGGGGTTCCCAGTCCAACTACCTCCCTCAGCCAGGCCTCTGAGGTTTTTGTACAGCTCCCCCTCCGTGCCCTTGTCACTGTGCGTATCTCTCAGAAGACAGTAGTACACGGCTGAGTCTGACATCTGGACTGTGGATTTCGTAATAGGGGAGTTTTTGTCTTTAATATTTCTGGCTCCAAAGTTCTTGCTGTTTTCCATTGTCTCTCTCTGAAGAAACTGGAGAGCTTGGTTGGGGTATTGGACATACCAGAAAAGAGTAGGGTACTGTGTGGATGTGTATACACAATTCATAGTCACAGATTCTCCTTCCAAGACAGTAATTTGGTCTGTCTGTTGGACTGAATTGCCACTGGTTCCTCCTGCAAGGAAAAGGGAAAAAAAAAAAAGCGTTTGTTTCATGAATTTGACCAGAGTTACATCTTTTCAAAAAAGTTTTCGCTATTTTGAAATAATAAAAAACATTTCAGTAAGATGTACTTACCAAACATTAAGATCAGAATCAGAGAGCCCAGAGAAGAGTTCATGTTCCTGTGTCTGGTCTATTGGAGGGAAGGATCATTATTGAAATGAAGAAACAAAGAGATCACAGCTCTGCTCAGAATTCACGCAGAAATGATGACTGTCTTAGCGAACAGCGCCCCCATGTGACAAGTCCGTGAACAGGTTATAAAATAATCTTTGATTCAAAAATCTGCTTTTTGTCCTCACTACTTTTTCTTTTTTTTTTAAGATTTTACTCATTTATTTAAGAGAGAGGGAGAGAGAACAAGCAGGGGGAGGGGCAGAGAGAGAGAGAGAGAGAGGCCGACTCACCGCTGAGAAGGGATCTGTACTGGGGCTGCCGAACCATCTGAGCCACCCAGGCACCCCACTGTCCTCATTCTTAATGAACCTGTTGGGTATAAATTGGTTCTTAGGTGCAAAGGGGAGTTACTGCATCCCTAATAAGTCTGTTGTTTCTAAGACACATATTCTATGGGATAATAACTTCCATTAGAACTTAGCCCAACTTCAGTATTTTAGATAAAGTGGTTTCCATCTTTCCCCCCAGTTTTAAATAAACAATGCTGTGATAAATATGTGCTTACATAAACTTCGTTCATCCGTCCTATTATTCCCTTAAGATATGGTGTAACTGGAAACACATTTTGACCAGATGCTCAAAGTCAATATTTGGCCAAAGCTAAAGGTGAACTTGAATATCAACAAAGTAGAATTAACTTCAGTAAAACAAGAATCAATGCAAAATTTTATTCAAAATTTAATTATTATTGTAATTATATTATTAAAAGTTTTGGCATTCACATTTTAAAAATTTAGTGCTACAGTACAGGAAGAATAACTTCTCAGGACTGTCTATTATTTGCCCCTGTTATCACTCTAATTCACATTTGCAAAACTTTGTATTGAAAATGTAGTAATGCAAGATATTTTTTGGCTCGCTCTTTTAAGAGAGGGTCATGCCAGTGGTACATTCATTCCCTTTGCACCTGGACTTTAAAATTGGTGCAAGTTCATTGAAGTTGTCTTTCCTGCAAAGTGGTTTTTACACTTAACATTGTTCTGTTTTTCTTGCTTGTTTTCTCCCTGTTTTTTCTTCCTCAGCCCTGGCATCATTTAATCTAGTTTCTTAGAACTAGAAAAATTGTTCTTTGTGTATACAATCCTGCACTGAGACTAGATGTAATTGGGCTTAAGAATTGAGTATTTGTCGTCTTTATCTCTGGTTATAGAGTCGGTAGCTCAACGCGAATGGTGCGTGTTTGAGGAGAGTTTGGGGAGGTTCTTGGAGTAACAAAGAAGGAATGGGAAGAAATTCCATGATTGTGTGTGTATGTTTGTGTGTAATCTTCACCATTTTGAAGGTGGAAAAATGGATCACCCTGTAATTATTTTGTTTCTTTGATGGCTGAAGAATTTGTATACGTTTTATAAATTGACTGGCCATTTGTACTTCTTTTTGTGAAGTACATTTCTACACCCCCAGGGATATTAATTGTTTTTTTTTAATGATTGAAATAGAGTTGACATACAATGTTATATTAGTTTCAGGTGTACAACGTAGTCATATCATCATAAAACATTATTACGATATTATTGATTATATTCCCTAAGCTGTAGTTTTCATCTTAATGTTTTATTATTGATTTATAAGGACATTTTAATTACAATGATATTATCGGAAAATCACATGGTGCATATTTTAAAATAACTGATGGCAAAGAAACTTCCTTCACTGTATTGTTAGGCTTATAGTTTTGATCAATGAACTAACATTAAACAAAGCTTTGCTTCCTGCCTGGTCTGGGCAGGATTTTGAGAATCTTTCCCTTCTCCATTCTCAAAAAGCAGTCTCACAATGGTTCTTACCCAGGATAGCCAAACATGAGATTTGTCCACCTTCCTGGAAATGCCCCCACACTACTGAGCTCTGTCCCAAGGGAAAAGGAAACTGCACACCCACGACTGTACACACCCAGCTCCCACTATACCCCCTTGGGATTTACTGTTGGCTGCTCCTTTGGTCCCCCTCAGTGTGTCTTTAGGAACACACAGTACAACAGTTTTGTCTGTTGCTTGGATGTAGGATTTCTGTAGCTAGAAAGTTTTGTGTCTAACCTGATGGACCTGAAAACCTTTGTGATCTTTCTCTACATTTTTCCTGATGCGTCAGAGAGGCACTCTAAAGTCTTTTGGGATACTGGACATGCCAAAAGAGGAATGGGGAACCACTGGTTTTGTATGCGTGTTTCAATGTCAGGTGTACCCCTTTAGAGAGGTCACATGGTCCCTTGTCTTGGTCATAGAGTCTCCAATGGTCTTTCCTGAAAGAACCAAGTTTTTGTTTTGTTTTGTTTGAGTAGAAACAGCACTGAATTCAATTAATAGAATAAGAGTAAGAGAAATGACAGAACCAACCAGAGTTTCGAACTGTCATTTTGCTCACCAGAGGGTAATAAGCTCTCAGGCATCCTGGCAGAAGCACAGATCTGGCTGCTGTAAGTGAGCCTGCAGTTTCTCCTTGGAAAAGGGATCATGGATTCCTTGGATCCCAAGACCTGCCTTGTCTTGGATGAGCCACACAGCACAGGTGAGGGTTTAGGCTGCTAACCTGTAGCAGGGATGCTGCACATCCTTCCTTTTGACCTTGGGGACTAGTTCTTTGAGCAGTGATTTCTCTTACATGTATCTAAGGACCAACTGTATCTCCTGGTCCTTAGAAGTATGAGTATAGAGGTACCTGTGAAACCAGGGAGGAATCTTCCTTATCTTAGACATGCCAAGGCATGCCAGTGTTTCTGCACTAAGGAAGAAACAAAGTAAAACAGAATGGCACCCTACCATACGTAGTAGGGAAGTGAACATTCCTCATAATTCTTACTGAATTAGTGACAAGAAGAGGGAAGTTCTGGTTTGTGAGACGCATGCTGCCCTCTCTGTGTCTAGTTAAATCAATAGAAATGAATAGTAATGACGATAGCTAGAGCTTCCTGAGACATACTAAGGGCTGAGCATTGAACCAGAAGCTTTAATCCATATGGCTACAAAAGTGGATGTTGGTACAGTTGTCATTCCCACTTTACAGATGAGAGAACTGATGATCAGAGAGGCTAAATAAATTGTCCAAGGTCACACACTACTCAACACTAGGTCTGCTTCTCCTAGGTCTGAGCCCATGGGCTTTGTGTATCTGCTCTTAGTTCATTCCATGGATAGTCATTAGACTGCAGACATTATACAAGACTGTCAAATAGAAGTTCAATATTGGTCAAATAAATGAATGATTCAATCAATGAGGAATGAATAAATATTTGCTCTTAGAGCCTGGCCGTTTAACTAGAATATATACCCTTTCTAAGGGTTACTTGTTTACATTTTTGCTCCTTGCCCTAGAAGAGAAGACAACCAAGGCTTTCAGTAAAAAGCTGCAGGTTGGCTATGTTAAATGCTTTTTAATGATGATGTAGTTTCTCCTGTTAGGGTAGAACTCTGAAATAATATCAGGAGGGACAAAGTGGGGGAGTCTGCTCTTGGTTCAAAAACTGGCCCCCATATGCAGACGGCAGGGAAAGATGGAAGAAAGAGGCAGACCACTCCAGGGTGGTGGGTGGCAGGTAATGAACCAGGGAATTTACAAATGAGGCTGGTCTTGGGTGGCCACAGGGTGACTTGTGATGCCATGTAGAAGCCTTCCTTATCTTAGACATCTCCATTCCTACCTGCCAAAATCTTAACATTTATAAAGGCCTTACTGAGGTCCAGTCAAGTATACCATCCAGATGGTCTCAACAGCCCATTGCTCTCTCAAGGCTGCGTCCTTGAAAATGGCTCCCACTGTGGGAACAATAGGCAGAACGCATATTCCAAAGACAGAGGAGGGGGTGAGGAGCCTCCAGTTGCCCAGGTCCACCAGTCATGTTCTCTCAATGACATTCTCCAACACCGGCCTAGACAGCACCTAGGAGTAAGGGCAGCGGATGCTTCTTACTTTGAAGTTGTAAAAAAGCTCATAGTAAAGCTAAGCCCCTTGTTTGTTTGGACTAATAATCCCTTTATTATACTATTTCCCTTTGCAGATGGATCTCTCCAACTACCTAGGTCTCTGTGTCTGTGTCTAGTTAAACAGATTGTATTCAGTCTTCAGATGCCAAGAGAACTGGGCGCCTCACCAGCTCAGAAGTTTCTGAAAGAGGCAGTGTGCCACGCAAAATGGCACAGTTAATTTGCCTTTGGTGTGCCTTCCATGAGACTTAACTTTTATTAAATTAATGCAAGGTCTTCCCCATGCTCCTGTCTGTATCATCCATTTCTGGACAATTTTTTTGGCTAATAGAAATTCAAACTAAAGCCCAGGACTGTCTTCCTGGGTGTGAAAAATGTGTATCCTCGTGAGACCCAGCGCTTGGCAGGCCCATGTTTACTTAGTCTAACATTTTGGTGCTGCCGTCTTGAAATTCTTCCTAAGTTTGAAAAGGGGTCCTGCATTTTCACTTGGCCCTGGGTCATACCAATTTCGCAGATAGTCCTGCTAGAGGCTTTCCTCTCCTGGGAGCTTGGGACTGAGCATTCTTCTCCACTGTGGGTCACTGGCCCCTGCTCAGAGTAACAAGACAGCAGAGACACTTACTCCCAGGCATTTTGACTCTCCCCCTGCTTCATAACACCTTCAGTTTCATATCACCCTCATCATCACAGGACAATTTTCTTTTCTTTTTTTTAAAAAAGATTTTATTTATTTATTTGATAGACAGAGATCACAAGTAGGCAGAGAGGCAGGCAGAGAGAGGAGGAAGCAGGATCCCTGCTGAACAGAGAGCCCAAGGCGGGGCTCGATCCCAGGATCCCGGGATCATGACCTGAGGCAGAGGCTTTAATCCAATGAGCAACCCAGGGGCCCTAGTACAATTTTCTAAGGTCCTTAAATGTGCCCGACTTTGAGGACGGGGTCTGACACAACAGAACAAGACTCAAATATGTGTCTTCAGGGAGATGTCTTGGCAACAAGCCTTCTGGTATCTGCAATCACATCTCCTTCTTATCCTTTTCTCCCAAGTGCAGAGTTGTTCACTGCCAAGGACTCCTAGTAAAGCTATCAAGTGCATCTCCACCTCTCCATCAGCAGGAGCAGAGACCACAGCTGCTCCTGAACCAGCTGTTCTTATTGAAGAAGCCTCTGAGAAGCCTCTGAGCTCAGGGGCGCAGCAGACACTACGGTTCTGATGTTTACGCAGCAAGCAATCCTCCCTGCTTTCATCTCACCTTGCTGTAGTCTGCTTTCCATGCAGCAGCCACTCTGAGACTGTTAAATGCAAGTCAGATCCTATTGTTCCTTTCTCAGAGCTCTCCTGTGGCTCCTCATTTTGCCCAGTCCTTGAACACATTGGACACTTCTGACTTAAAACTGGACTCTTTCCTCTGCCTGGAAAGCTTACCCAGATATCCTTCAGGCCCGGTACCTTATCTTCTCCACATTTTTGCTCAAATGGTATCCTCTCAGTGAGCCTACTCTGACCACCTTGCCTATAATTACAAAGGGAACGGTCCTCCTCAGCCCCCCTCCCTGCAATCCCTCTACCCTTCACCCTGCTTGATGCTTATCTTTACATACTTATCTTTTAATTCTTACTTTTTATGTTTAATGCATATTCAAATGAAATCTCCAGGAGTGCCTGGGTGGCTCAGTCGGCTAAGCATTGGACTTTCGATTTTGGCTCAGGTCATGATCTCTGGGTCCCAAGATTGAGCCCTGCCTCAGGCTCTGTGCTCAGTGAGGAGTCTGCTTGTCCCTCTGCTTCTGCTCATCCCCTCCTTGCACATTCTCTCTCTCCAACAAATAAATAAATCTTAAAAAAGAAAGAATGAAATCTCCATAAATTTGATATTGTTGAGCATTTCCTTAACAGGTATATCACAAGTGCCTAGAAGAAAGCTTGGTATAGAGTGGACATTTCATAAAGCGCTTGTGAACACGATATTTAACCTGAGAACAAACATACTTCCTATATTACAAGGGACTGGACACATGTCCCCGTGGTCACACACATTCTTTCTACATTTATACCAGCTCTGTGCCAGGCACTGTGCTTGTGGATTTTACAGACGGAGAGGTAAAGATAACTGATTCCCTACAGGCTGGTCTTCCAGAGGGAAAGTTGGCTTGAAGAGCTCCAGCCCCGTGCTTAAGTCAGTCAGTTTCGGAATAGTGTTGGGGTGATAGATCAGCACTGAAGGCCAGTTTCCATACTTTCTATTGCTGTAATTACAGAGTTTGGAGCCCAACCTTTATGCTGGGATAAGGTCTGGTGCTTCCCGATAAAGCAGCTTAAAATCTGCATGGCTCAAGACAGGGATCTTGTTCTTGGAGTCTGGCCCTGCTAGAGTGCCATGTGTTTCCCCAGGATGTGGGGGTATGTGCTGCCTCTGGGGAAACCAGACCTGCCCCTTCTTCTATCTTTGTGACTTTCCTTCAATAAACACTGTTCTAGGAGATCTGGTATTTGTACTGTTTACTTGACATATATTCCATCTCATTTTAAATGTCATAAAAACTTTGGCAAGTGGTTATTATTTTTCCACATATTTTGATGAGAAGAATGAGGCTTAGGTATATTATGTAACCTGCCTAAGGGCACTGAGCTCATAGTAAGTCTGAATATCAACAAATTCCTTCTGACATCAAATCTGGTGTTCATGCTATTATATTATTAGAGTTTCCAGTTCTATATGGAGTGGGATAAGAGTTTCAAATATCATCTGACATATTTTCCTTTTTTAAAATTCATTCCCCTCCCCCCGTAACCCTTTTGCCATAAATTCTGGGGATGAATTTTATTGATCCAGGAAAAGGAGATTGCAAAAGAATCCAATGAGACCAAAGATTCAAATTCTTGACCTTGGTTTTCAAAATAGACTTTAAAAGTCTTAAGAGGAGAAGACATCCTAAAAATGAAAGACTTTTTGAGTTGCAAGAGCTAGGCACCTGACCATTTTTTGTTTTGAAAATTTATATGTCAAGGGCAAAGCCTGATGTTTCAGGGCATTTTTTTTTTTTTTTAAGAGAGAGAGGGAGAGGAGGGGGTGGAGGGGTAGAGGGAGAGAGAATCTTTTTTTTTTTTTAATTTTTTATTTTTTATAAACACATATTTTTATCCCCAGGGGTACAGGTCTGTGAATCACCAGGTTTACACACTTCACAGCACTCACCAAAGCACATACCCTCCCCTATGTCCATAATCCCACCCCCTTCTCCCAAACCCCCTCCCCCCAGCAACCCTCAGTTTGTTTTGTGAGATTAAGAGTCACTTATGGGGGCGCCTGGGTGGCTCAGTGGGTTAAGCCGCTGCCTTCGGCTCAGGTCATGATCTCAGGGTCCTGGGATCGATCCCCGCATCGGGCTCTTTGCTCAGCGGGGAGCCTGCTTCCTCCTCTCTCTCTCTCTCTGCCTGCCTCTCTGCCTACTTGTGATCTCTGTCTGTCAAATAAATAAATAAAATCTTTAAAAAAAAAAAAAAAAGAGTCACTTATGGTTTGTCTCCCTCCCAATTCCATCTTGTTTCATTTATTCTTCTCCTACCCACTTAAGCCCCCATGTTGCATCACCACTTCCTCATATCAGGGAGATCATATGATAGTTGTCTCTTTCTGCTTGACTTATTTCACTAAGCATGATACGCTCTAGTTCCATCCATGTTGTCGCAAATGGCAAGATTTCATTTCTTTTGTTGGCTGCATAGTATTTCATTGTGTATATATACCACATCTTCTTGATCCATTCATCTGTTGATGGATATCTAGGTTCTTTCCATAGTTTGGCTATTGTGGACATTGCTGCTATAAACATTCGGGTGCATGTGCCCCTTTGGATCACTACGTTTGTATCTTTAGGGTAAATACCCAGTAGTGCAATTGCTGGGTCATAGGGCAGTTCTATTTTCAACATTTTGAGGAACTTCCATGCTGTTTTCCAGAGTGGCTGCACCAGCTTGCATTCCCACCAACAGTGTAGGAGGGTTCCCCTTTGGGAGAGAGAATCTTAAGCGGGCTCCCCACCTAGCTCCGAGCCCTATATGGGACTTGATCTCAACCCTGAGATTATGATCTGGGCTGAAATCAAGAGTGAGGTGCTTCAGCAAAGGAAACAGTTAATAAAATCAAAAGACAACTGACAGAATGGGAGAAGATATTTGCAAACGACATATCAGATAAAGGACTAGTGTCCAAAATCTATAAAGAACTTATCAAACTCAACACCCAAAGAACAAATAATCCAATCAAGAAATGGGCAAAGGACATGAACAGACATTTCTGCAAAGAAGACATCCAGATGGCCAACAGACACATGAAAAAGTGCTCCACATCACTCGGCATCAGGGAAATACAAATCAAAACCACAATGAGGTATCACCTCACACCAGTCAGAATGGCTAAAATCAACAAGTCAGGAAATGACAGATGCTGGCGAGGATGCGGAGAAAGGGAAACCCTCCTACACTGTTGGTGGGAATGCAAGCTGGTGCAGCCACTCTGGAAAACAGCATGGAGGTTCCTCAAAATGTTGAAAATAGAACTGCCCTATGACCCAGCAATTGCACTACTGGGTATTTACCCTAAAGATACAAATGTAGTGATCCGAAGGGGCACGTGCACCCAAATGTTTATAGCAGCAATGTCCACAATAGCCAAACTATGGAAAGAACCTAGATGTCCATCAACAGATGAATGGATCAAGAAGATGTGGTATACATTGTGGTATACACAATGGAATACTACGCAGCCAACAAAAGAAATGAAATCTTGCCATTTGCCACAACATGGATGGAACTAGAGCGTATCATGCTTAGCGAAATAAGTCAAGCGGAGAAAGACAACTATCATATGATCTCCCTGATATAAGGAAGTGGTGATACAACATGGGGGCTTAAGTGGGTAGAAGAAGAATCAATGAAACAAGATGGAATTGGGAGGGAGACAAACCATAAGTGACTCTTAATCTCATAAAACAAACAGGGTTGCTGGGGGGAGGGAGGTTGGGAGAAGGGGGTGGGATTATGGACATTGGGGAGGGTATGGGCTTTGGTGAGTGCTGTGAAGTGTGTAAACCTGGCGATTCACAGACCTGTACCCCTGGGGATAAAAATATATGTTTATAAAAAAAAAAAAAAAAAGAGTGAGGTGCTTAACTAATGGAGCACCCAGGTGCCCTGGGGGCAATTTTGATCATGAATTCTGAGTCTAAAACCCTGAGCTAGTAATGCTGGTGATGAAACAAACAAATAAACAAACCACACAGGACAGTGGCTATCCAATGCAAAGGGAACATTTTCTGCTTTCTGTCTGGAATTCTGAGGTGACCCAGCTCTGTAAAATGATGCACCCCAACATATTTCAGTCATATAAGAGTAGAAATCATACTATGGTCTATTTAAATACTGGTTTTCAAAAATATCTGAAAATATTTCACTTGCCTGAAGGAGTTCATGGAAGGTAGCTGGAAATTGAGAATTGCTGTGCTCATCCAAGGGAACCTAATTAAGGAAGGACATGGGTGAATCTTCAAGGATCAACAATTCCAATAAGAAAGCAGGTGGGAGTCAGGATGGCTGGGAGAGACCAAAGAGCTTGCACATGGAGTCTTAGAGAAATTCCTAGAAGCTACCATATGATACTTACACTTAAATTGACTAGAACTTTGTTTATGGTCATATCTAGCTTCAAGGAAGTCTGGGCAACACAGATTTTATTCTAAGGGAGAGTAAAGGAGGGAAAAAGAGCAGAATGGATATTGAGGGGAAGTAGCAGGCTGTATTTATGACACAGGATGAAGAAGAAATAGGTGATTTTCTGGACATTATGCTAAACAGAGAGACTTTATGGATATAAGTCATAAACCATATTCACCAAAAACACAGAAACTCAATAAATGAAACAAAAGCAATTTTCAAGAAGTTGATAAAATAAGTAGAAGATTTCAACAGCCCTCTTTAGGAATGTGACAGATGCAGTAGAAAACAAAACAAGGGCATAAAAGAATTTAATGATATAATCAAAAAAGTGGAGTATGTAGTTATCCATGCATATATAAATTCATATCTTTCAAATAAAATTAATTATGGTTATGTACTTGGCCTCAAAATAAACCTTAAATTTTTTTTGAAAAGTAGAGCTTTTATAGGCATATTCTCTGATCATAATCCAATTAACATAAAAAATATAAAAAGGTAGAAAATATTAACTCTTGAAATGAAGAAATGAATTCTGGATAAACCTTGGAGCAGATTCAAACTTAAAATTAACCTAGGATGCCAAAAACAAAGAAAAAGAATAGTTCACACCAAAACCTATGAGACAGAGTGGAAGAATATAAGGCATAAATAGCATAATTGAGAAAAATTTCTCATTTCCTAATCCTTAGAATGAGCAAAGTTGGTAACTGGTGCATCTGATCATGAAGCTCTGAGTATATATGGATCTTGTTAGTAAAAGCTCTAGTTGTTGGCAGCAACTGCTGGAAGGTGGGATCAACATCACCAGAAGCATTTATGGGAACCCCCACCCAGGGCGAATGTACTCAGTTTTACATGGTCTGGTGTGTTGGTGATGTCTTCAGCTCTGATAATATTTTCTTATTATACCATCATACCCTTAAAATCAACTGGTTCAGTTTTGACCACCTGGATCTGTATCTTTTAGGATAACATGTAATGATATATTTTTAGTAAAACTAGGTGATCTGAGGAAAAGAAAATAAAAATCTGTGTATTTATAAATTGTGAAGGGTCAGTAGGGGCGGTGAGAAGAACTTAGTGTTTTATTTATTTTTTTAAAGATTTTATTTATTTGACAGATAGAGATCACAAGTAGGCAGAGAGATGGGCAGAGAAAGAGAGAGAGAGAGAGAGAGAGGAGGAAGCAGGCTCCCTGCTGAGCAGAGAGTCCGATGTGGGACTCGATCCCAGAACCCTGAGATCATGACCTGAGCTGAAGGCAGAGGCATAACCAACTGAGCCACCCAGGCACCCCCTTAGTGTTTATGTTTTAAATGTCAAATTAATGGCTATCTTTAAAATGGCTGACTCATATTCATCTGTTTTGGGATTTGCTTATATTCTTTGCCCTAAAAAGATTCATAAGTTAATCTCAGAATCTGATTCCCCTATACTTAGGAGGAGATTTAGGGATTCAAGTTTACTGAAGGAACTCAAATAGATTAAGCAATAATTTTTTTTTTCTTTCTGTCACGAGTGGCTTCCTTGTGAAACTCTTGTCAACATCAAAATCAGCTTGTGGTGACGATGTTAATGTTACAGAAAGCTTATAGGAACTCTGAGAGAAAAACCATTGTCTGATTACATAATGATGCCAAGAGTGAGTTCATAAATGCTAAATCAAAGCTTCCCCACAAGAAGTCACCAATAAGGAAGCTCACTTTTGTAGCAGTTCAGGAAACTTGAAATTCAAGACACATTATGAATATTTATACACACAAGGTCAACATTCTTTCAGCCTAATTCGTAAGAGTGGAGCCTCTGCTTGACTCGGAAGATGGAACTAAGTTAGTTCTTCAAGTCAAATTTCATTTTGTTTAAATCTGGAAGTTGTTATAGTCAGTGCTATAGGTTCTGGGCAGTGTAAGGAGCTTTTGGTCTATACTCTGCTGGAGCTGACCTTTCTTATCCTGCCAGCCAGTTGCTGTGGATGCTGATTAGCTTGTGAAGATCCTGGGGCTATTTGGAGAAATAAGATTTTTCTTTTCTTTTCTTTTTTAAAATGTGCTGTCGCTTAAGAGATTCCAAATATTGAAATGTTAAGGTCAGGTTTTACATTGTACTGTTATTTCTGGAATATTTTCATCTAAAAGCCTGACCGAATCAAGATTATTATTTTTTAGGGGTTTTGGAGGAATATCTGAGGAAACCAGTATCTGAGGGTACTGATTAAGCCTTTTCCATCTCTGGGTAGATCAGGAAAACTTGTTCTCAATGATTTCTATACAAATCTATATAATTTTTTTTAAGGTTTAATTATTTTGGATAAAGAGAGAGAGAAAATCTGAGCTGACTACACAGTGAGTATGGAGTCTGATGTGGGCCTTGATTTCACAACCTTGAGACCATTACCTCAGCAGAAACCAAGGGTTGGAGGCTTAACCCGCTGAGCCATCAGGGCACCCCCAGAGCTCATTCTTATAGAATGATTTTCCTGACAGTGAAATTTATTCTCACCCAGAGAGAAAAGGGCAAAGTATAAGTAGATTTCACAATTTAACAAAATAAAAAACAAACAAAAATGGAAGGAGAAGGAAAGGGAACTGGCAGGTAATAAGAAAAAAGTAGGTTCTTTGGATTGGCAAGGATATACTTAGTCTCCAGGCAAATCCAGGTAAGATCCCCAAATTAGATTTTTCTGAGATTCTACCCTGCTACTTCTGTAGGAGGTGTTGTATGCACTGGGGAGCTTGGAACCATGGGGAAAGTGGGTCACAATTGCTCATGATTGAGTGGCAAGAAACAGCTACATTTAGATAGAATTTTAAAAAGTACAGTTTTGTTTGACTGATGACTTCAGGGAACATTTTATTTTTTCAAAATCACTCCCAGGACTGAGAAAGCTGCTCAATTATTGACCCCATCTTATAGATGTGGGAACAGTGGAGGACGGAAAACAATAAAGTCCCCGTTCAGAGACAGTCACTGCTGGTGTTTACAGAGAACTCTGTTGTCTTCCTTGACTTTGGTTGGTCTGAGGTGAAACACCATCATGCTCAGTGTTCTTATATTCCTTCTATTCTCCATCCCCTGTCACTTCCCCCATGAAAAAGGTGAAAAGTTATTAAAAATTCGATTTGCTTTAATAAGAAAGGCTTCATTATGGATGGCTCTCTTACTCAATCCCTTCTTTTAAAAAGTTACCAAAGTAGCTGGTAGGTTCTCTCCTGAATTTATTTCACAGAAGTCTATTTAAAATGCTTCTGGAATTCTTTTGGCAGATCATAACATTCTTTCTGTTTCCCACTGCATGTTCACTTTTGCTCCTAGAGTCACAGTGACGCATGCAGGATAAGTCATTTGTGCATCAATCTCTGACTTTATTCATTTTCTCACAGCCTCTATAAGATCTTTGAGCTGAATGGGACAGATCCCTGTATCTTTGCAACTCACAGCAGAATTGAAGCCACTGTGTCATTTCTGGGGTCTTCATATTTATGAATTTGGGATTATCAGGGAACTTTTTAGTCAAAAGTTCCTTCTCTTGTGTGGCATATTTTCTCTTATGTACCCAGTCAGTAAGCTGAGTCTCCTACTCAGAATTTACCAACAAGGTGGGGTCTCTCATTCACATAAAAAAAAAAAATCATGTTCTTTTGCTATAAAGCTCCAATGAGAAAACAGGAAAAAGAATAGAAAAAAGGACACATTGATGTCTTTGGACCAAGTAGTCCTGCTGTGTTGTCTTACAATTTTTATTCAAGGACTGAACTTCAAAGCCAATGTATGGTATAAATAAATCTGTATTTTATATGTGTGGCCGTACATTGCTCCTTATATATTCCTGAATGATGAAGAAAATGGATAACAGGTCACAGATACAAACTCTATTGCATCTACAATGACCAAGAAGTAACATCTCTGACCTTTTATGCCTGTGAGGATTTTACTGATGTTCACCTAAGTGTCATGGGATCTATCTTTCTACCTAGTGAAGGAATCTGATTTGAACTTGGGTTTTAGATAGTAACTAAACCAGCCCACTAACAAGCATTACTCAACAGAGAAGAGGGGACAGAACAAACCACCAGACTCAGGACATAGACTCTGCTGGCAGAGGAGGGAGCAGAGCTGGGTAACAGTGCCATCATTCCTGGGTGGTAAGAAAGGCAGGCATGGACATTTTGCAAAATACTTAGAGGGAATCAAAGCCTCAAAAACAATAAAGAATTGATATTATGACTTTGAGAAGGTGAGTAAGTAAACACTAGAAATATCCTGAAATTTCATAAGGGTGACCTCTCATTGCAAACTATTTTGGGACAAGAGTATTATAAGACAAGTAGAGGTACAACGGGACCTAGAGAAAGATAAACCTAGGTTCTATCAAAGTAGATACCACTAACTTCGCCAAAAAAGTAATTTGTTTTCAACAATCTCTTAGCAGGGAGATTAGAACTTAATGTGTAATTTCATGTCATTGTATTAAATTGTGCTCAGTTCACTTCACAAAAGCAACTTGTAGGGTGCCTACCAGTGGCAAAGTTTGAATTAGTTCTATTATTTGGTAAGAAAATCCCAGAACCATTGTATATTCACTGAGGCTAGCATCCCTTAGAAAAGGAAGTATTGATACTATGGAATCATTTTGGGTGGCCCTCTGAGAAAACTGGCATAGGTCACCTTGGAGAATCTCATTTGGGGGATAAATCACCCCTGAGTCACCGAAGGTACCCTTGGTTGGAGAGGGGCTGCAGAATCCTCAGGGGTTATTAAGAGTATCTTTCCTTAAGAGGGTCAGCGCCTAACCCTACAGTCATTCTAGATAAAGTGAGTGGAATCAGACGATAGGGGCAGAGACATGCAAAACAAAAGATACTTATCACTTAGCTATGGTTCTCCATGGAAGATGGAAGAGAGGATGTTTGAACCCATCATATGAATGCCAGGATTACTCTGAACCAAGCATTCTTTGGTTTTCCAGGATTTGGATGATGGTTGTGTGTCTATGAAGATGAGTGCAGGGCTCTGTAATCAAGGCATGAGGATTCTCTTGGCCAAGCTGACATTGAAGGAGTGGGGTCACTCTTCTTGCTGGGTGCAAGCAAGAAACAAAGCATGAGTCTATGAAGAGGGGGCTACTGCCTGGAGGTGGGAGTGGGACTAGTCCTTTCTTTCTTTCTATTTTTTTTTAAGATTTTATTTATTTATTTGACAGACAGCGATCATGAGTAGGCAGAGAGGCAGGCAGAGAGAGAAGAGGAAGCAGGCTCCCTGCTGAGCAGAGAGCCCAATGTGGGACTTGATCCTAGGACCCTGGGATGATGACCTAGCTGAAGGCAAACGCTTTAACCCACTGAGCCACCGAGTCGCCCCGGGACTAGTCCTTTCTGCACTGCCTAAGTCTCTCCATTCTGAGAGGTCAGGGACAGGTGTGGGGAAGGCCTCAAGAAGGAGATGACAAACTTGCTGCTTATTTGACAGGTTGTTGCTCTAATAATTAGCTGGGAAAATAAGAGACCTGAGGGTATTTGTACACTGGGTTTATAGGCCACATATATGCATAATGTTTCCATTAAATAGCATGAGGTCTGCTTTTTCCAATTAGCCTTTTTCTTTTCTTTAAGGTCCTCTAATAAGAATCTCTTCACACATTGGGCTAAATAAATATCTGAATCACATGGCTATTACCTGACGACTGTAGTCAGTACTTTGGGAGGAAAAACTAGGGAAGGACCTTCTTACAGAAGATTCTTTTATTTAAAAAAAAAAAAAAGAAGATTCTTTTATAAAGCATTTATTTATTTTCTCCATCTATTGGTAAATACTATATGTTAAGTTTATATCTAAAACAAATAATGGGTCCATGTTTCATAAGAATTATATGTGATAGTTGCATAATGTGAAATCATTCTGTGTGGAAGGCTGGCGCATTTTGACTATGAGGTGGTAAAGGATGAAATTTCATTTCTCAAAAAAGACAACTTTAGGATTTTTTCCTCCCCATTTTCTTTTAAGAAAATTTTCACAGTAAAGAAATAGAGAAAACCACCATTTCAGAATTCCCTTGCAGGAAGAGATAGAGAGACCATTATATAAACCTCATAACTGTGGTCCTTGCAGCAGGGGTGACCAGAACTGCAGCTCGGGTTTGGGTACAGACTGAAAACGTCAGGGACACCAAACATCCATGACACTGAAGTAGGTGGCAGAGAGGCCACTTGGGAGGCCAAGGCATGCAGGGTGCTGCCATGGGCTTTGCTATCAAGAGGAGATGGAAATCATCCTCCTGCTTCATTGATCTTTTTGATACCAATAAAAACACATTCCAGGCTCTTCTCCAGATCTTGTCTTCTCCAGATCTCCTGCAGTCTGTCTAAAGTAGTGCTCGAGTAACTGCACCCAAGTGGTACAGTCTTTTCCCTCCTGAATGTTCAGGGACAGAAGCTTTGCTTTGCTTTCATCTCTGCATTTAACCCTATCCAAAAGAACATTTCAGGAAGAGGAGTGTAATTATCCCTATGATCCAGTTCTTCCCCAAGCAAACCTTGGATGAGTCACACTGAACCTTGTCTCCATCCGTGAACGTTGTAAGACAATTCCATTAACCCCATGGTTCCCTCTCCAGTAAACCCTCAGTTCACAGTCTAGATGAAGCCAAAGAGTCACTACTAATAGCTTTTTTTTCTTCCTGTCCAGTTCACTGAACACTCAGATGTAAGTGCCTTGAAAGTTAGCTAGGGACCTCCACATATGGCAGTTTTTTCTTTCTCCATGGACGCACCATTTCAGCAGATGTTCCAACCACTTACAATCACCTCATGCAATTCATTCAGTTCTTCCTTTAAAAAAATACTCTGGGTATTGGGGAGGGCACGTACTGCATGGAGCTCTGGCTCCATGCATAAACAATGGATCTTGGAACACTGAAAAAAAAAATAAAATAAAATCAAGATGTTAAAAAATAAAAATTAAAAAATACTTTGGACAGAAGTTGATGAGTGTATGTGTGTCTGTGTGTGTGTGTTGATACGTGCGCACTTGCATATGGAACAGTGTCCTTTTCAGGATGCTAAGAGAAATTACCGAAAAATTAACCCACAGAATTATTGTATACACAAGTAGAATTCGCCTTTTGTAAGCCAGAAAGGTGTTTCTCAAAATTTCTTAGCAAATTAATCTTTAAAAATCTGGTTGATTTAGTCAAATGACAGAAATGTCACACCAGTAAGCTTAGGCTTGTGTAACCTTGGCATGTGCAGAGGTACATATGGGCTTCATGGGTCCAAGGTGTCAGGGAACTGAATCCTGCAAGGATTCCTCTTTCTTTCCACGGCTTTCTGTATTTTAGCTTTATTCACTAGGACCACACTGCAAACATTCTCTAGCTAGAGTTCATCTTCCAGCATAGCCACTAAGGAAGGACTGAGGATCCCACTTTCCCTTCCCAAATTAAAAAATTTTAGGGTGATGTTTTGCTTACAGTAGTTTGAGTCAGCTTTTCCTCCAGGGGTCAGTTTGTGACTGCAGCAGAGTGTATGGCGATGTGTTTGTTTCAGCTAGATCATGTGGCCACCTCTGGGTCATTAGGAGGGGGTGTCTCTGGTGGCTATAAGTAAGATGGCAGCCTCCATTCAAAACCACATGGTTAGAGTTTATCCTTTACTGGATATCCTTTACTGGGAGTTACTTTTTTTTTTTTCTTTGAGAGAATTGGACATTTTATTAAATATCACTTGAAGAAACATGAATGGGGGAAGCAGTGTTGTCAATAGCACAGCAATTTACCTCTCTGTTAGTCTGGGTCATCTGAGAAGCAGCCATTGGTGCAAGGTGAAATATGCGAGGATTGTATTAAATTCCTTTATGTAGGCTGGGGTCTCAGGAAGGGACATAGGGACATGTGCTTGCCTGACATCCTTCCTCCTTCGAGGTCATTTCTTATTTCTCCCCTATTTTCCATCCTCCAGGATTAGAATGGAGTTTGCTTTTCCCACTCTTCTTGATCATATCTTCTTTCTGAAATGTTAGTTATGGTGAACAGGGGACATTGTGCTATTGACCATCACAGGACTTCTCATAAATGAGTACTTTCAAGATCAGGAGATATAGCTGACTTTATCTCCTGTAATAATGTGAGATGGTAGAATGTCTGCCTGAAGAGATGAGGAAGTAAATTGGGAGTTACCATTCTAAATGAACAAAACAGTAGATGCCCACCACCACAGTGCTGTCTCAACTGTATGGATTATTGTGGGTGGGGGTGGAGATTGGGAAGGTGGGAAGGTTTCATTTCTTTAGGACTCCCCTAAATGTGATTGGCTACTTCTGATGAACTGGGATAGTTTCTGAATTATTTTGCCCTCCTAAGAGCAGTGTATATCTTTTGACTCACATTAACTTTTGGAGAACACCATCACAGCCTCTTCAAGTCCTCAAATACTTCTTACACAAGTTGTGGAAAAAAGACAACATATGATAATAATAATAATTAATATGTATCAAGCTGCACTATACTCCAAGCACTGTGGTAAATGAATGAACAATCTCACTTGCTCCTCAGAACATATATTTTACAGAGAAGGAAAGTGGGATTTAGAGGGGATAAGTGTTAATATTGAGATCATGCAGCTGGTGTGGTGATGGAGTGGGATTCCAACCCAATTGTCTAACTACTGAGCTAAGGCCTCATCTTGTGCTTTTCTGTGTAACAGGTTTCTGTTTAGGATTTGGGGGCAGTGATTTTTCATTCATTAACTTCATGGAAGTCATGAAGCCCCATGACAGCTTCATGCATATACTTCCTCTATCTTTAAAAATCCTAAACTCAATCCTCTACTGTCTCAGTCAAGCTCCCACTGAAATTCCCTCCCCTGCATGAACTCTCCATAACCGATAGAACCATTCAATCACATTATAGTCAAAGGTGTATACCAAGCAACCACCAAGGGTCAGGTAATGTGATAAATGATGGGATGTGAGTATTAGATAATTTCACAGGATCTAGTCTTGGTCTGAATAGAGTTGTAAATGAAGAAGATTAAAACAACATGCATAGAACAAAAGGTAAAAGTGAACGGGATGAATTTTTTGTGTGTGGGGGAGGTGAAGATGGGCGAATATAGGCTATATAAATTCAGAAAGAAGAGAAAGATTACAGAAGGCTGCAGGAACTTGGTGCAGTCATTTTGGAGGAGTTGAGAATTGAAGAATATATAATGTTTGACACAGAGAGAGAGGCATTGCAGGGAATGTAGGGAGGTAGGGTGAGGAGGATGAGTTTGTGAAAAAGTGACAAGAATGGTCTGACTAACATAGGAAACAGAGGCTGGAAAGTAGCCTCTGGGAATGAGGTTGGGTTGGTACAATGAGGAACGGATGATGGAGGCCACTGAAAGCTAGTCAAAGGAGTTTACGTTTGTGTGAAAAATAGGAATTATTATGAGATTTTTGAATAGTGAAGTGATATAAAAAGAAGTGTGTGGCAGTGGTATAGAGGGTGGTTGGGAGTTGGCAGGATGGGGCAAAGGACAAGGAAGACCAATAATGGGGAGCATTCCTTTCAGCTTGGCAGGAGGAATTATATGTGTAGCAATTGTGTGCTGAGTGTGTGGGGAATGTTGAAGAGACAGATTTCAGGATTTTTTTCCTAATGATTCAATGCAGACTCTGGAATTATAAAATAATATAAATTTTTATAAAGAAGTTCAAATGAAAAAGTTACATATTTCTAAAAATTATCCATTTCGTTGATATCTATTTACAGAAGGTACTGATAATTTTAAAAATTCCTTCTTGAGATGGTAGTGTATCATCTTTCTCATTCTAAATGTGTATTTGTGTTTTCTCTCTTTTTTCTTAACAGATTTTCTTGAATTTTTGGCTTAATAAATTATAATTTTTGTTTTGCTTTTCAATTACTTCCTACTTTTATTATTAGACTTTTCCCTTCTTCATATTGGTTTATTTTGCTTATTATCTTTTTAAAAATTTCTTGAATTGAAGACTTGGCTCCATTATTTGACTGTTTATTAATAAATGTATTCAAGGCTGCACATTTTCTTATGGGTTTAGCTTTGAACAAATCCACAGATTTTTATATGTAGTGTTATCATTAGTGTTAATTTTTAATGACCTGCAGCTTTAACTTTTAGTTCTTTGAACTGGAAATTATTTAGAATACCATAACTGGTTAATTCCCTTCCCAGTCATTTATTGACTATCTTTTAATTATTAATTTCTAGCTTTATTGCATTGTGTTCATAGGATGTAATTTTTATGAATCTTTCCTATTGCTTCTTTGAGTCATAATACATGCTCATGTTTTGGTAAATTTTATATATATATAAAACACAAGGTTATTTTTCATCTCCCTCTTTCTCTTTCTCTCTCTGAGAAATTTATATTAAAATATCCCATACTTAGCATATTGTCAAATTATTCTTATATTTCCAACAAATTTTGTTTTATTGTTTTCTGATGCAGGCTTGTTTTTGAATGAAAGTGGACTCATTCATGAGTTCATCCATCCATTTATGAACTCAACAAATCATTATTAAGAATCTTCTGGATCCCAAGTGGAGCTCTTAGGTTACGGTAATGAACAAGACAGACTCCATCCCTGATCAGTGGAATGTGCAGCCTCCTAGAGAAGGTGACATGACCAAACTGGGTGATTGCCCCTAAGCCTGGAGGATGTGTGACAGGAGAAGTACAGCGAGCTGCAGGAGGTTCAGTAGGTGATTATACCTGAATCAGGAGGCTAGGAAGGACCTCCTTGAAGAAGTAACATTTAAGTCAAAATAGGCATGTTTTAGGATCTGAAAGCAGAAGCATCAGTCAGGCCTCTAGCAGGAAACCCATATATGCAAAAATTGCAAAATGTAAGTAGAGTTTAATGAGGCACTAGTCATAAAAGTATAAGTAGGATATAGGAAACATTTAAGGGATAGTGCTGTAATCTGAGATGAGGATCAGTCAAGACCTTAAATGGAACCGAGAGAGTGATTCCTGGAATCTGAGCTAGAGCGGCTGTTTGGACAGATTGTCTTAAAGAGCTGATCTCATGATAGAGGGTCAATGCCAGCCCATGTCAATCTCACAGAGAAGATGCTGGGGGCCTAGATATCCTGACCTTATGCTCCCCTTCTCCCTTCTCTCAGCAGGTGCTCCCCTTGAGCCCAAACCAACTAAAGAGCCCATTGATGCAGTCCCTACAGGTCAGCCAGCTGGGAAGCAGAGCAGGGTGCAGAAGGATGGAGAGAGGACGTGGAAGCGTGAACAGGAGATATGAAACACACAATCCAGTGTGGGGGAAGCTGAGAGTGGGGAGAAGAGGCCAGAGAAGGAAGTCCAGAGCAAAGAAGATTTGTGAGCCTTGGTGATGATTTTAGATTTTGCCCTGCAGGAAATGGGCAGTTATTAGTTAATTTTTAGCAGGAGTGAAGTGATCACATTTGCATATTTACATGGCAACTGGCTATAGTGAAGAAAATTTGTTAGAGGGAGTGATGATTTTCTTTATTGTGATGGGGACTCTGGAGGATGACGACCTATCCTGGTGAGATCATGAGCTCAATTTTGGGCCTGTTGAAACTGAAGCATCTAGGTGGGTCTGTACTGAGAAGGGTCTTGGCTACAGCCACCAATTTGTCAGTATAGACCAGTCAACAGGTGATTGGGGTTTAGGAGTTGATGAGATGGCTTAGAATCTGTGTATAGTGTAGGACCTGAACATTCTCCCTTCTAGGTTCTTTGGCTGGTCTAACCATTAGACAGATTAACAGGAGAAAGGCAAATTTAATTCAGTGTGTATGGGAGCCTCAAAGACTGGAGACTCAAGGACAAGGTGAGAAGTTGAGGCTTACATACCATTCTCAGCTAAAGAGATAAGGGTACAGAACTTTAACAGGGAGAGGGGCAGGCATTCACAGGATGATACAAAAATCAGATATATGGAGATTGGGATGTTTGCCCTGCCAGAGAAACAGGTTCTTCAAATAAAAAGTTGTCTCTGGTAATTCCTCTCCTGTGCCAGGCCCCCATCTAAATTCTTTTAGGTAGTTTAAGGGAGAAGGTAAAAGTTTTTCTTAAGTCTGTTGCATCTTGATTGACTTCCACTCAAAATAATCCACATGCTAAAGTGGCACATTTTGAGGTGACATATTTTCTCCCTTTTAGAAGTGGGATTAAGAACCCCACAAGTCAAGTAGTTGCTAGAGACTGTAGAGCCTTCAAAGGAAGAAGAAAGTAGGGGTGGCTAGGAAGGTCAGAGAAAAACCTGGAGAATTTTGAGAAATCATACTTTGGAATTATTAAATGACCAATGTACTCCTAGCATGTCCTAGCTATCAGAGTGGGCTTTGTATTCAGGGTATCAAGATAACATTAGTGAAGTCATTTCAAGTATGAGAGGACTTCCTGCTGGCGTTTGATAGACTTTCTTCATCTCCAAGAGTAACTGTGGCCTAGAATTCTGAAACTTTTTGAGGAAGATATGAATTTGAGCTTTCTTCTCACAAAAGATCTCTATGTCTGCATTCTGCTTTTGTGAAGCTGGTGTTCAAAGCCAGAATGTGCCACATGGTTGTGGAGAAATGTATATGTAATATATGTACAGTCTATGGGATTTCACATTCTTACTATAAATGAATTATCTACTTTCGTTGAACTTCATTGCTAAATTCAGACTACTGAAAAATAATTAAGAATGTTTCAAGACACTTGGTCCATTAGATTCCCTCTGACAAAGAAATCTTTAAATGTCAGGATATCAAATTAAATCTAAAAAAGGCCAGCTACCTTCTCATCCAACCTAGATATATATGGAACCAAGACTTTATAGTTTAGGTATTAGGAAGTAATTATCTGATTCAGAACAAGAATGCCCTTAAATGTCCTAAAAAATAAAGAGTGAGCCTGTGTCTAAGTTTTATTAAAGTTTTTGGTGAAAGAACATTCATAATAAAAATAGCTGAATCCATGAGTGATTATAGGAGGAGAGAAAAAATGTACAGACAGCAAAATAAAGTATTGGTAGAGTTGATAGAACAATTTGAGGTTAATTTTTCTTCCAGGCTATGAACTCAAAAACCTCCTCTATTTCTGTGGGTTAACCTCCAATACACAGGAGTATAAACCATATGAGCCTTTCTCAGTTATGGATTGCTAGGTAAATACGCTGTGACAACAAAGTTCTGTTCCCTAGTAATATCAGGTGAGTTCTTACTGGAAAATCCTCTGCATGATAGAGAAAGAGAGCTCTAGCTATAATCATTTTTTCCATCCAAGAGGGAACAACTTCCTCTTCCACAATGTTATTAATGAATGACCATGGCATTTAAAACTGCTTTTCCCAGATAAAGATACATGTGTATTTTGTTTTGAGGAGACAAATTATGCTCAGAGACTGATTTGCCTTTGCCAGCAATGTATTTAATACAGATCTGCTGTGGAATTTCACAAGCCAATAGCAGGCAGGAAAATATTTCTTAATAAGCCAATAAATAAAATACTCCAAGCCAATGATGGATTAATCACACTATTATTCCAGACAAGGGGAGATGAAAGGAACAAACTCCCTCTTTAGTTAAATGTACCTTTATAGGAGTTGGTACTTGGGAGAGGTGGTCTTAGCCAGCCAAGAGCTGGTGCCCAGCTCCAAGATCCAAAGTAAAAGTCCCCCGTTGCTACAGCATGTTGCTAGGGAATGACGGAGTTGATGCTGAGGGTCAAGATGATCTTCTTCATGAATCCACTGTATGGCTCTCCTCACTGCTGGTGGAAGAGTCTTTATCTTGGCAGAAGCTAATTATCCGAAGCTTTTCAGAGACCTTTTTAGAACAGCAGAATCTCCTTGTCCAGACTGAAGACTCTCAGAGACTCCTCACAAGATCCTGGTAATTATATATATGTTTTTAAAGATTCTATTTGTCATTTATTAGAGAGAGAGAAAGAGAGAATGAGCAGGCAGAGGAAGAGGGAGAAGCAGACTCCCCACTGAGCAAGGAATCCAATGTGCAGCTGGATCCCAGGAACCTGAGATCACGACCAGTCATGACTGCATCATAAACATAAACATCACTTCACTTAAGTCATGAACAAATGGATTTGAAATCATATCAAACAGTGTCAGTGTACAGAATGACCTGTGTCATGCAAGAGCTCAGTCCCCGTTGTTTTCCGACTCATCAGTAGCTATTCTTCCAATGCACAAATGTCAAACAGATTTTAGGAAATTTATCAGGTTTATTGAAGTTGAGGACACTTTCCTTCAAATTTCCTGTGGATTTTCCTCAAACCTCATTACTGAAAGAAGTCTTACCAAGGATGAGTCAGTAATATTGAGAGCAGTCTAATGCAGTGATCTTCAAACTAAAGAACAGAGATGTATTTTGAGGGAATCAACTTCTAGATCCTCAACTTCTCTATGTGTCCTTTCCTAAAAACGATGTGCCTGAGAACTTGACTGTGACTCTTATTTCACAAGTGTGCTTCTCCAACTCTACACAAGAAGGAATCTTTCTTTGCAGTGTTATTGTTCAGTTTGAGACCTCAGGGTCATTAAGGAAGGAGCACTTCTTTTTGTGTGTAAAGGAAAACACCTGCAAATAATTACAGATCCCTGTCATTTTTTAAAATTTATTTATTTGTTTATTTATTTTTTAATTTTATTTTTTATAAACATATGTTTTTATCCCCAGGGGTACATGGATCCCTGTCATTTTTTAAAGAAATGCATTTCCAAAGAACCTTTGTCCTTTATCTTCAAAATCTTTTTAAAATTGTAGTATATCCAAATAGTTTTCATCAAATGTGCATTATTAACTGTTCTATTTACAATTCAACCCAGAAATAAAAGAACAATTAGAGAATTATGGCCTAATTCTATTGTCTATGCTTAGAGCATTAAATTAAAAAAATTCAATCTCAAACATGTTTTTGTTGCAGAAATTTTAAGTCAACAAAAGACTTTTAATAAAAAATATGTTATATTCAATCTGTAGAAGTTGAATGGAAATATGATTTTGAGGAAAGAAAGGAGCAAAATAAAATCTTCAATAGTTAACAAAGAGTTTGTTCATAAATTTTAATTGGATGTTTATGGGTAGCAAATCACCTCATATTAAGATTTCATTGCATATATTTAAAAGCTATTATATAATTTTATTTGAAAATGTCAATATTTATAATATATTTATAATATTTATAATACAGGGAAATTCATGACCTCCATGGCTATTTAAAGTAATGATAAGATACTTTAGAAGTCATCTTAAAAATGTGTGGTCACATAGTTTGGCTGCCATTAGTCAAATGTGCTGGTTGGCCTACAAACAAGAACATGCTTTGATGGCATGCAGAATTATTATCAATGGATATTGATGTAAGAAAGACATTATGAAGCCAATGGCCGAGAAAGAGTTCTTGAGACATCTTTGGTGCAAAAAGATGATTTTATTAAATCATAGGTCAGGACCTGTAGGCAGAAAGAGCTGCACCAGGGTCATGAGGAGTGGCCCATTATATACTTATAAGTTGCGAGGGGTAAGTCTCTAAGGAATTTGGAAGAAAGGTTTCTAAGACCTTGAGGGAGCCAGCTATTGTTAGGAAAAGGTGATTTATTACTGTCTAATAAAACCTTAGTCATGGGACCCTTCAGATATGTATCAGTGGGTCGTATGCTGGGGGCTGAGTGGTTATTGCCACTCAGGATCTTATAGGATCCTGGGGTAGGGGTTCAGGCTAGAAGAGTCTTTTGCCCTTAGCAAAGTGTTAACATCGAGGCAGTTGAGTCCCCAGAGGAATGTCACTCTGCCTATTTCAAGGACTTGTCAGTGGGCTATAGTTAGTAAGGAAATTTAATAATTTCTTTTCTGCCTTTACTTCCCACATCAGATATGTATGTGCAATCCATTAGCCATTCCTTAAATTTGTATCTTCTACAGACTGGTGGAAAATATAACGGAAATTCATGCAACTTCTTGAATGTTTCTCCTTAAATGTGAATCTGAACAAAATAAGACAGAACAAGGGACTTTTAGATCTGACAGCATTCATCCTTCTAAATTTGCAGACATTCTGTGCAAGAAATGATCAAGCTGTCATCCTGAGATACTGTCTCTGCAGTATCTAAGGTTGTCTGCCTCAGCCTCCCCATGAACAGAAAGTGTTTCCTCCTGCCAAGAGATTGAAACTTCTGCTTACAATGACTGATTCTTGGTGTTGTAGGAATAAAGTGGCCAAAGAGAGGTGTCGACCTAAGAACAAGAACCCAAGTGCAGGGGAGAGTGCATTAAAGCTCCATGTTGCTGGCTTTTGTTTACCACCAATGCAGGCATCAAGAGGAAGCAAGCACATTAGTAAGGAGCAAAATATCCATCAGGATTAACTACTGCAATCTCCACACCTAAAGGTTCTACTCTGGCCAAGTTCTTAAGCAAAGACTAAGATTAATATAGGCACCTATTATATTGTGACTTATAATAAGAAATACGTATTTGGTCTGTGTCCACATTTTTTTGGTACAGATCACTTAAAACTCTTGGAATTTCATTTGGTGAAAGGGATAGAGGTGACTTTGGTTATTTTAATGAGGTGACTTTGGGAAAGCACCTAAGGATGGGGGCTGGTGGCAGAGGAGCCAACCACAGGATGGACCTTTCAATTCAAATGCCTGGCAGAGTAAGGGGTCCCCACCAGGATTCTATTCTAACACTATGACCATCTCCTCCCAACCTGTGTCTATTCTGATATTCATATCAAATCCAAACAGGTTACTAGATGTTAGGCTAGACATTTTTAATATCATTCCTTGCCTGGAAGGAAACACTGATGTGGGAAATGAAGGCAGAAGAAAAATTATTAAATTTTCTTATTACTTACAGCCCACTGATAAGTCCTTGAAACAAGCAGAGTGACATTCCTCTAGGAACTCAGCTACCTCAATGTTAATACTTTGCTGAGGGCAAAAGGGAATCTTAGTTTAATATTATCTCAGCCCCCCAGGATCCTGCAAGTCTACTTTAACCTATAAAATTTCCTTTGGAAACTTCCTTTGCCTCTGCCCTCCGAAGATACATGTTGGCGTCATCCCCCAATCATATGGCCCACTGATACACATCTGAAGGGTCTCAATGACTGAGTTTTTGCTAAACAGTAATAACTTGCCTTTCTTAACAATAGCTAGCCTGCTCAGGATCCTGGGAACCTTGTTTCCAAAATTCCTGGGAGGCTTACACTATCCTTGTGAGTATATCATGGGCCACTCCTGATGACCCCAGTGCAGCTCTTTCTGCCCATGGTCCTGACCCGTGCTTTAATAAAACCACCTTTTTGCACCAAAGATGTCTCGAGAATTCTTTCTTGACCATTGGCTTGGAGCCCTAACATCTTTCCTACATCAAACACAATATATACAATATCATTCTAGAACAGAGAGTCTACTAGGTGAGAGAAAGCCGTGCAGGCTAATGAAGACACACAAAGAGAGGAATCTTAAGGTTTGAATTAAGGGTATCGAGTTGGGAGACTATCCTGGAATACCTCGGTGAGGCCAATGTACTCACAACGGTCTTTGTAAATGGAAACATCAAGACAGAAAAGGAGATGTGGTGGAAGCAGAGGTCAAAACGACATGACTGCTGGGTTTGAAGACAGAAAACAACCATGAGCCGGGAGTGTGGCAGCCTCTGGAGGTCAGAATAGGCTCAAGGTTTCACCTCACCTCCTACACCCCATCCCAAGACTCCAGAAGGAATGCAGCCTTACCAATACCTTGATTTTAGCTCAGTGTAACTTCTGACTTTCAGGAGGTAAGATAATACATTTCTATTGTTTAAGCCACTAAATGTGTGGTTATTTGTTTCAGCAACAACAGGAAATGAACAAGTTATGAGTCTGAGGCTGCTGGTGGTCGTTTCTGCCATCAGCTGGCCAGATTACTTCTGAATAAAGCCAAAATAAAGAAGAGCCTTGTGAGAGGCAAGTTCTGGGTAATATCATTTGAGTACTTGGATCCAGACTTCTTGAAGCCTGGATTTTTAAATTTTTTTAGTCAACAATTTTTTTGTTTTTTGCTTCCACTTCTTTGACTGGACTCTTTCTTACTTGTATACAGCTTTATGTACAAATATTTTTCTTTACTGTCTCAATTTTACGTAGAATAGTCCTGGTTTGGTAACAATATATGAATGTTCACTGATTGAGTAAACTAAAGTATATCCCAAAGATGTAAAATTTTATAGCCATGGGAAATTACTGATTGAGTAAACTAAAGTATATCCCAAAGATGTAAAATTTTATAGCCACGGGAACTTGTGCAATGGAAGAACTGTTTATTTATGTGGGAAAGTATTTAGAATATAATAGTTTTTCACTAGAGGAAAAAGTGTGGAACAGAACATTCATAGGAACACCCAACAGTTCAAAAAAGTTACAAAAAAGTTTTCCTATAATAATTTGGAAAGGTTAAAAAAGTTTTTTTAACGACATTCTTCACTGAATGACACAACATGGCACTTGGAACACTTATTAACACCTGTGCTAAAAACTGTGTTTTAAACTTAAAAAGCTATTGAAAAATACCTTGAAGTTTAAAATATTGAAAATTTCCAAGCAAAATAATTATAAACTAGTATTAAGGCACAAAGTCTGTATGTAGAAACACAATCATGATAATTATGATAATACTGTTAATTCTACTTTCAACTTCACTAACAAAGATAAATGAAATCAAGCAGTATTCAATTATAACCTGGAAAAAGTGAGAGCCAGTTTTAAGTGTATGCACATTATAGCACTGTTATTGTGCATTCTTTTTTTCTCATCATCTATCTATGTGTCTATCAAATTAGTAAGACTGAGAGGCTGTAGCATTTGCTATTCTCTGGGGAGGCAGAGGCTTCAGTGATTAATGAGCCATACATACAGTGTGTGTGATTCTAGGCAAGTTAGCCTCTTTGGAGTTTAATTTCTTCATACAAAATAGGGTTATCAGTATTACCTACAACATAGCTTTGTTGAAACTACTAAGTGAAACAATTCATATTCTGTACCTATGGGGTGCAGGCATGTGGGATAGGGCACATAGACATGTGCAGTAAATATCAGCTACTACTACTACTATTATTATTATTAATACAATATTGTCAACTACTATTCAATATTGATCGTAATATTACTATTACTAATAATAGTAATTATACCATAGTCTCTGTTTCCTCTGAGTTAGCCCAGAATCAACTTTTATTTTATCCTGTTTAATGAGGAAAATGCATCAATTAATTAACCTCATTTAAAAAAAGTAAAAAAAATCATATCTGTGAATTAAGTAATGTTGTAGGTACTGTTGCTATCGAAATGAATAAAACAGTCTCTGAAAACTAAAGCTTGCACTTCAGTGGGGGTACAGTAAAAAACACATGTAAGTCCCATAAAGTATTAGGTTTGCCCCTTTGGTGTGTATCCCTAGATGACAATTAATTAATTCAACCAAGAGGAGCTCTGTGAAGGCCCTAGCAGCAACGATGGAAAAAACTTTCAGCCACCTGAGTGGCTCAGTCAGTGAAGCACCTATCTTGGGCTCAGGTCATGATCCCAGGGTTCTGGGATCGAGCCCCATGTCAGGGTCCCTGCTCAGTGGAGAGTTTGCTTCTCCTTCGGCCCCTCATCCTGTTTGTGCTCTCTTTTTCTATCTCTGTCACTGTATGTCTCTCTTTCTCTCAAATAAATTAAAAAAAAAAAAAAAGAAGAAGCAAACTTTGATACGAAACTTAACAATTAGCCTGAATCTGTAAGTCTTGGTGACTACTTGGACCTAAGAGGGATATAGGAGAGGGTAACCTTGAACGGCCCAGTGTTATCTGACTTGTGTGAGACATAATTCTTTCACTGAGTTTCCAGGCGTGTGAGCCGGGGCTGGGTTGTGGTGTTCTGGGAGCTGAGGCTGGAAGGAATGTGATTACAGTGAGTGATCAGAGGGGATGGAATTTGGGGAGCATGGGAGACGTGTCTTGCCCTCAGGCTCCAGCATGTGAAACTAAAGGGGGGTGTTCCAGACAACTCCAAGTTGTTCGATGGGACTATGAGTGGGGCCCTGAGCTATGGGGTCTTGGCCTAAAGCAGCCAGTAGAGAAGATCTCAAAGAAGACTGTGAAGAAGGCACAAGGAATCCCAAAGCTCCTCTGCATGTCACCAGCACTGGCTCTGGTTTCAGTCTCGGCACTGAGTTCTGCATGCTAGTACTGATAACTCACGGGTGACAAGGTATTCTTGTGAATACTTGCTGTTAGTTGTTATTTAGCAATCTGGCTTTGGTTCCCCTTGGCATCTCCTAGCTCTAGTAACTTCCACCACTCCTTCTAAACACTCCTCCATCCTTAGCTCCAGACCCACTCAGCAGACTAAGTGTTTCAGCCACAGAATATCTTATCCAAGTCTCTCCCACTCACTCAAGGTGGGCAGATGGAATTAAATACTCTGCAAGGGTCTTAACAATAAACACTATGTACTAAGGGAATTATGGACTTAAAAAGAAATGCTGGAATTACTTTTTCTATCTGACTGTTTTTTTTTTTCTTTTCTTTCTTTCTTTCTTTTTTTTTTTTTTTTAAAGATTTTATTTATTCATTTGACAGAGAAAGAGAGATCGCAAGTAGGCAGAAAGGCAGGCAGAGAGGGGGGAAGCAGGCTCCCTGCTGAGCACAGAGCACAAGGCAGGGCTCCATCCCAAGACCCTGAGACCATGGCCTGAGCTGAAGGCAGAGGCCTAATCCACGGAGCTACACAGGTGCCCTGATTTTTGTTTTTGTTTTTGTTTTTTTTTTTCTTTTGCATAAGCAAGATGGACTTCTCTCAAGGTCCAGACACACCCCACATCTCAGGGCATTCGGGGTGGTGATTCTGGTGATTTGGGATTTGGTTCTTCTAAATGGTCCACTTCCTCCCAAGTTGCCTCATTAGAAGAAGAGATAGCATTACTAGAATTTTGCCTTTTTCCCCCCTTTTTTAAGCATTTGCTGATGAGTGTTAACAGCATGTGAAATTCTATTTGACAATTGTTTGTTTTCCTCATTTTCTTAGGTTGGACCAGTGGTGCATTAAAGATGTTTAAGAAATACAGGGTAAAATTAGACTCAAGTCAGGGAGAATGGCTGATAGAGCAGTTGGGAAACAATGAGATAGACATGATGGTTTTTGTTTTTTTTTTTTTTTTCAGTTTTGTAATTAGAAAGGAATAATGTGTTACACATCAAAAAAATCAGATATCCTAGGATAGGAGGTGGAGGGTGGAGAAATTCTCCAGACTCAGTGGCGGCAGGTTTTTATTGTGTGCCTGAATCCTGAGAGAGGCAGAGGAGGAAAAATAATGGAAAAAAAAAGATTCGTGGGGAAATTTAATTTTGGATATGCTGCCTTTGGTATGATCAGATGTTCAGATGAATAGCAAAATGAGTAACATACACTGTGAAAAGGTTAAGGCACGATTCTAGAATGTAGCTTTGGTTCTAGCTATGAGAATCACTGAATTGAATGTCTGACCTGGTCTGTATAACACATGGGGCCATCAGGGTTAAATGAAACAAATGCACGTGAGGGTACTCTGCGAACATGTAACACATTGTGTACATTCATTATTTCCATTACTATTTTGAGAACTAGGACTTACAGACATCCTTTCTGTGTTTCCTTCAGTCCTATAGAACAGTATTTTTTTCTCCAGAGAAGTCAATGATTTCCTCTCTGTGATCCTGGTACCCCACACACTCCCCCTATCCCCTGCCCCACCCCCACCTCCACACCTATGCTGAGGTCTGAGGTTTCTGTAAACCTCTTCCAACTGCTCATGTCACTGTGCCCCTAGTGATAGCACAGAAATACACTGCAGCATCCTCCAGCCGGGAGTCTGAGATCCTGAGACCAAAGGATTTTTTTGCTTTCTGGAAGTTCACAGAGAAGCGATCCTCTGTTGCATTCTCTTGATTATAAGATTCTTGGCGAATAATGAAACTCATCTCCCCACTGGGAGGCTGTTTGTACCAGAACAAATAATAATTAGTGTCACTAGTGTCATACGTGCAGTGCAGGGTCACAGTCTCTGTCTCCCGCACAGACGTGTCTGGTTGAGTCTGAGTGACCGTCTGGGCTGTGCTGGATCCTGTGGGAAAGAGGAGAGGGTATCTCACACCAGGCAGATAAGGCAGGCAGATGCACAGGCAGATTCCATCCCCCAGCCTTTTCTTGATCAAACTTCAGGCAATATCCATCAGCTTCTTTGCCCCCAATAGCCAGAATCAACGAGAGGTAAAATGCCTGTGTTTGTAATCTTTCTCCCTAATTCTCAGTCATGTTGTGTAATAGTAAAAGCAAAAGGCTGTGTCTTCCTTACCAAGATAGGTGAAAATCACGAGTGCCCACAGCAAACCAGGGCAAGCCATGTCAGCAGCTCTCTCCTGCAGGGTGAAAAAGGCTCCTGTTCTGATCTGAATCTTGAGTATCAGCTGTGCTCGGTGACCTCACTGTTCCATGACAGGAAGCAGTATGTCAGGTGGGTAGTTGGTTATGCCTTGCTCAAAGTTTGTCAAGGCTTTTTGTCTTTGGCTTCAGAGAATAAAAGTTTGGTTATAGTGCCACATGAAAAGAGAGGACAGAACTGTAACTTATTCTGAGATAAAAATCAAGAAGAGAAGAAGCTGCAAAACTTTTTTTGCCATGACCTAATCTAAGAGAGGTGGATGGGGTGGGTGGGGAAAAGACAGGCAAAGCTAATGGAATGACTTTGGCTTTCTCGGTCAGCTTGCTTTTTCTCTCTCTTTTCTTTTTTAAAGTCCTGAAGCCAATATCATAATGGTTTCTGGGATGCCATAACTCAGGTCTTGATTCCTCCAAACTTCCAAACAGTAATAAAGACAACAGCAATGCTCAGATGGTCTAGAGAAAACTGGAACCAGGATTTTGATAACTAACTGTTATTTGCTTGAAGACTTCTCCTCCTCTTCCTCTTTCTCTTCCTCCTTTTCTTCCTCCTCCTCCTCCTCCTCCTCCTCCTTCTTCTTTAAGAATACCTGGCTTAGGGGGCCACTCAGGGGCTCAGTCGGTTGAGCAGCTAACTCTTGGCTTCAGGTCATTATCTCAGAGTCCTGGGATGGAGCCCCACGTTGGGCCCCATGCTTAGTGGGAATCTGCTTGGGATTCTCGTTCTCCCTCTGCCCCTCCCAGCTGCATTCTTGTACATACTCTCTCTCTCCGTGAAATAAATAAATTCTTTAAAAAAAAAAAAAAAAGAATACCTCACTTAGGGAGTGTCAAGGAGCTCCACAACTCTCCAGTACTGGAGGCAAATGTTCCTGTAAGGATTTTTGTGTACATAGCTTGTGTGAGCGAAGAATTAGTACAGTTGATATACAACTTATTTGGGAGCACTCCATGTTGCACACCGGACAGTGTTTCACTGCCATGTCATTTTTCCTCATGCATGCATTCTCCTATGAGGAGGAAGTTGAACAAAAATGAAAACTCACGATGCAAGGAGCCCTTCATTTGCATTAATTTTCACTTCCTACTGAGTTTCTGTCATCCAATCTTAGAAAAGGCCATCTCTGTGGTCCAACTTTATGCAAACCTTTCCTCAGCATTAAAGAAGGGAGAAAAAAAGAGAAGGCAAAAGCTGTCCTGCTGTCTAGGGAATGGTAGCCTCAATTCCCCCAACCTGTTTATTATAATTTCCACTTGGGAAATGTGGTAAACAGAAGGCATTTGACCACAGACACCACTCTTGACCTCAGAAAATTTTTTTTAAAGGTTTTATTTATTTATTTGAGAGAGAGAGAGAACATGGGTGGGGAGTGGGCAGAGGAAGAATGAGCAGACTCCCCACTGAGTGGGCAGCCTGATGCAGGGATGGATCCTAGGCCCCTGGAATCATGACCCAAGCTGAAGGCAGACATGTAACAGACTGAGCCACCCAGGTGCCCCCAGAAAACTTCTTACAGTACAGCCTGGTAAATTGCTGTAGATGGCCCCTTTCTTCTTCCTATTTGTTTAGCGATTAAATTTCTGCCATGCCTACCATTTTCTGGTCAGAGTCCCACAACATTGGTAAAATGTGATATATTTTACAATTTCTCCCTTCTTCTCTTCAGCCTTTTTAGAAAACTCTAGATGATGGACTGTCTTTTTTCTCCATGTCAGTCCCCTTGAAGCTATGAACTCACAAATGAGGATCTCAGGAGGGAATGTTTTTACCTCTTACCCCCATTATTGTGCACATAATGATGTTTGGGGATCCCAAACCAGAGGGCCTCTCTTGCTGTATTTTAGATCTTTTTCTGCTTCTCTGAGCCCCACAATAAGAATTTTAGTATTTTCTATCCTTATCCAGTCAGTCCCTAGCTGCCACAGCTGATCTGACTGTTGAACTCTGAGGATTGAACAAGATAATGCATAAGCAAAAGCTTTCAAGTGGGCAAATATGGGGCTGGGGAGAAAGCTGCCTTTTCCTTTCTCCTCCTTCTCCTTTTTTTTTTTTTTTTAATAGGTATTATGTCCAGATGATCCTTGTTTTTATTTTGGGGGTTTTTGTTTGTTTGAAATAAGAACAATGATTTGGTAGAGTCATTCAGGAAATCCATAGAAAATGGTGAGCAAAGAGGAGTATAGAATATTAAACAGAAAGGAAGGGCAAAAAGAATAGGAGAAGAGGTTAAAAAACAAAAAGGAGTGCCCCACCTGGGCAGTCTGAGAAGGTCTACTGTGCTCCCTTGGGATATCAACAGGATCTGGCAACTGCTGTCATTTCTCCCAAGAGTTAGCTAGTGAGACTATATGAGAGTCAGCTAGTTAGACTCTAAAGAGTAAGAACTAGAAGAAAATATGTGGACATCACATGACTACTCCCATGTTGTCACGGGGTAACTTACAGAGGCAGAAACTAAGGCACATAAACAATTAATGGCCCAAGTGGGAGAAGCTGCTCTAGACGTCAAGATATTCCCTCTTGCTTGGGTGGATCTTGACTGAAGAACAATGAGGGTCTCAGCCCCAATCACCTTCAACATCTCGTGTTTAGTGTTCTCATGATCTCATTTACTTATTTAAAAATACAGTGAACAAAAAGCTTGTAAAAAAATTTTTTTATACGTTGATGTGTATCAATTATATTCATTTACAATTTTCTTTTGTCAGAGATGGTGATGGGGACTGTTTACTAGCTCCCAAGTGGTGGCCCCAGTGCAGGGATAAGGCCCAGGGCACTTGAGTGTTCTCTGAGGACCATGGGCTTCCTTCAGCACAAAGATGGCTGAGTCTCTCGAGTGGGCAGTCTGGATATGCAGGGAGTGGTGGAGCTGGGGCTAATATGGGAGGAGGCTGCTAATCATCCCTTGCGCCCCAAAGCCTTGTTTAACCAGAACAAAAACCAAGGTACCAGATTTATTATAGATGCTCTCCATACTATACCCCTGGATTTAAAATACTATGCAAGTAATTATAGTAAAGATTAAAATTCTTTCCTTCTTGAATGGTCCATTTTAGGAAGGACTTTTTTTTTTTTTTTTCATTTGACGGTCAATTTTCTTAAAAAGGAAATGTTGAAGAGTGGATTGCAAAAATTCATTTGTTCCTTGAGTCCCTTCTATGAAAGACAGAGGCTAGTTCTTGAAAACTTCTGGGTCCTCTGGCTTCCTGATGACATAAGTTCTCCCAGCACACATCCCATCTGAAGCCACTAGATCATAAATATTGCTTCTAGAAGTTCATTTATGTTTTGGCCTTCGTAAGCCCATAGAGGATTTGATTCCAGAATGTGGACATCTGACTTAGATTCTTCAGATAAAGATGTGTTTGTTCCAGTTTTTTGGTATGTATGAGGAACTTAGATGCTGGAACATGAGACAGGTTTTTGTAAAAAACTGTTATCAACGAATGCATGCAGTGCCCTCTTTAGGCCAAAGTAGTAATAATTGACACAATTAGTATAATTTATTTCTCTACACAGAAAAGAACTTGGTTTGTTTAGTCAAGAAATTTGTTCTTTATATAAATTTCAGAATTCTGTTTATACTCAACAAAGAGAACTTGAAAAGAAATTCAAAAAATGCAAGAAATTCAAGAGCGTAAAGTGTTTATGGATCAGTAAGGAGGCTAGATGGACTGGAATAGAGTGATGTTTGGGGATGAAGTAAGAATGAGGTTTAACTAGTAGAGGGTGAACAGACACAGGGAAAGGGATAATGACAGGAGAGTGTAGATTTGGTACGTAAAGTTTTCCTGCACTGAAAAGACATGATCACACATCTGCAGAGACTGGAGTTTCATGAATGTGATCTGCTTCACCATCTTTTGAAAAAATAAGGTGACATCTTCTATGTTTCTAATTAATTGCTCAAGTACCCACCTGCTGTTATTAGCAATCAGCCCAGGAAAATTTGCTTTGAACTCTCTTCTGTTCTTTCTCTATTAAATTTTCAAAGAATATGTTAATTTTGTCTTCCCCAAAACAGAGCCTGAAGCAAGGACTTGGGTGACGGTAGTTTGTTTAGGAAGAGATCTGAGGAAGCAGGAGTGAGAAAATTGATAGCATGAGATTGGGGGCTTGATTCTGCCAGGTTCTCCCGGCAAGCACATAGGATGCCTCTCAGAGACTGTCTGCTGGAGGGCAGGAAGCTAGGGCATGCAGGTCCTCTCTCCCCACTGGTTGAGCCTTGCCAGCACAAGTGGTAATTCTCCTCTACTTCTGGGCTATGTTTCCCTGTGGCCCGAGTGAACTCCTGAGAAGTCAGAAGAGGCTCTGGGGTAGGAAATTTAAAAAGTACATAGTGCAGGTGTCATGTTGGGTGTTATTAACCAGAGAAGGAGCCCGAGTGTCCATAGAATGATCTACATACCTACTGATAAAATCAGAGCTGGGCATTTGCATGTGAGCACAAAACACATGACATCTTTGTTACAATATTCTCTTTGCTCTACTCATGTGGGGGCCTGCCCTGTATTATTTTCACTGTGTCACTGAGTCTTCAAGGTCATGGCTGGCTGAAATTCATCTAAAACACTCAATAGAGGGGGGTTGCACCACAGGACGTCCAGGCCCCACTTCTTTAACTGGTACCAAGGTTATCTTCCTTGATGGTCTCTTCCCTCCACCACCACATTCTCTAGATATCCTGCCATTGGATAGCACTTTAGTGGACCTAGATTGCTGGCCTGACAGGGTAACCCATAAAGTGTACCTAGATTGCTGGTTGGATAGGGTGACCCAAACCTTCATTGCAGAGGTGTCTCAGTTCTTCATCACTTTGTCCTTTTCAGGCCACAACTGCCACCTGCTGTTTTTATTGAGCATGAAGTACCCACAGTGAAACTCTTAGAGTCCCTCCTTGCCCTCACTGTATAGTAACAACCTGATGTTTCATGATAATAAGAGTCAACTACCCCTCCTTTCTTTGCCTTCTGGACCATTGGCATGAGGAGTTCAAAGTGGCCTTGGTAGCAGCCACAGCTGCACGTTCAGTGGAACCCTCACTGAAGCTTCTGGGAGAAGCCTTCTTCCCCTGGGTCCTGGGAACCTTAATCCAGCAGAGCCTAGGGCTGTGGGAAAGCAAAACACAAATTCTGGAAATGAGTACAGGCTGTGATAGTAGAAGAGTCTGGTATATTTCCATTCCTTCATTTCTAAGTTTTTGTATTTTAACCAAGGTGCCAGTCACCTTATCAGTCACCAGTTTAATGAATATTATTGCTTCTGGGACTATAGCATTCCAACCACTAAGGATGATGCCGTTGAGCTGGCTTCTTAACTGAGCCTTTAACAGGCCATTCTATCATCCTCTAAGTTGTCTGACCTGGGTACCATGGGTCTAGGTCTTCTTTTAGGTTCATGATAGGACCAGTGGACCCCTTCCCTGGTTATGCTTTCAACTGTTACACTCTTTGTGTTCTTTTTTTTTTCTTTTTTATTTATTTACTTGAAACAGAGAAAGTGAGCACAAGCAGAATACAGGGCAGAGGGCAGACTCCATGCTGAGCAGGGAACTGGATGCAGGGCTCGATCCCAGCACTCCAGGATCATGACTGGAGCCAAAGGCAGATGCTTAACTGACTGAGCCACCCAGGCACCCCTACCCTTCATGTTCTAGAATAGGTATCTTGTTCAGAGAGATTCAGTTTTGGACATAAATGGCAATTAAAAAAAAAACACCAACTAGCAAAATGGAAAAACTTAAGAATTTTGGAGGTACGAGCTCCCAGACAAATAACAAAGATTTGCTGGACAGAAAACATGCTTAGGAAGTCTGATCTGTTACATATACCATACAAAGTGATGAGGGTTACATGTGACGGAATGTATGACGATAACTGGAAAGCAGTACCCATATTGTTATTTCTACCGTTGTTTTAAGGATCATAGTTTGCAGACATCCATCTCTTTGTGTTTCTTCTATTCAGAAAGAAAGAGGTTTTATTTCAAAAGGAGTCAATGATTTTCTATGTTCCTAGTACCCTAGCCACCACCCACCACTCCCCCAACCTCCACACCTCCACTGAGGTCTGAGGTTTCTGTAAGCCTCTCCCCGTGGCTCATGTCACTGTGCTACCAGTGAAAGCACAGAAATACGTCGCAGCATCCTGCAGCCGGGAGTCTGAGATCCTGAGACCAAAGGATTTTTGTGCTTTCTGGAAGTTCACAGAGAAGCGATCCTCTGTTGCATTCTTTTGATTATAAGATTCTTGGCGAATAATGAAACTCATCTCCCCACTGGGAGGCTGTTTGTACCAGAACAAATAATAATTAGTGTCACTAGTGTCAAACGTGCAGTGCAGGGTCACAGTCTCTGTCTCCCGCACAGACGTGTCTGGTTGAGTCTGAGTGACCGTCTGGGCTGTGCTGGATCCTGTGGGAAAGAGGAGAGGGTATCTCACACCAGGCAGATAAGGCAGGCAGACTCACAAGCTAGTCTCATCCCCCAGCCGCCTTTGATCCAAACCCCAGGCAGAACATATCTGCTTTCTGCTTCTCCATGGCTGGGCTCTGAGATGATGCAGTTCCAGCGCTAGGACTCTCTCCTTCCCAGTCCCATTAGGTAACACTACACAAAAGATCTACACCTTCCTTACCAAGCCAGGTGGACACCACGGCTGCCCACAGCAGGCTGACAAGCGGCATGCTGACAGCGCTCCCCTGGAGGGTGAAGAGGGGTCTCATGCTCTGATCTGGGCCCTCCTCTGCACTGGGTGGCACTTCTGCTTCAGAGCCGGAAATGATCTGACAGGTGGGTGCCTGATTTTATCTTACTGAGGAAAGTTTGCTTTTTTTTTTTTTTTTTTTAAAGTTTTACTTTTTTGGTCTCCCTTTCAGAAAATAGGCTTTTGGTTATATGATTTCAAGTGAAAATGTAAAATGTTTCCTGAGTTCTTCTATTCTGGGATGAAATAAAGGAGAATGGAGCCAGCAAATTTATTTCTGATATGCCCCATTCTTGGGGAGGAGAGTCAGACCTGGGGTGATGGGCAGAAGTGGCAGGGTTTCCTTGACAACGATAGCAAACTCTGTAATTTTTCTTTCTTTTCTTCAAAAACAAAAATGACCGAGGGGCGCCTGGGTGGCTCAGTGGGTTGAGCCTCTGCCTTCAGTTCATGATCTCAGGGTCCTGATCTCAAAGGACCATGATCTCAGAGAGTCCTGCATCGGGCTCTCTGCTCGGCAGGGAGCCTACTTCCTCCTCTCTCTCTCTCTGCCTACTTGTGATCTCTCTCTGTCAAATAAATAAATAAAAATCTTTAAAAAAAACCAAAAATGACAGAACAAGTATGATAAATATGTACAATTAGTTATGAGTGGTGATTATACCTTTATTATACGAATGTATTCATTTTTTATATTTCTACAATTTATTCACAGAGAGAATGAGAAAAAGATCAATGTCTATAACTGGAAAAGAGCACTGACTAGACTCAGAAGCAGGACATGTCCTGTCTGAGTGTGCTCCTATTTTCCATGGATTCTTAAAAAAATAAGCCCTTGTTTGTGCTGCACCAGGAAACTCCACAAACACCATTGTAGGAGTTCTCGCAGCACTGAGTTGGCTTTCACAACTCATATAAAGAGTTGTCCTCCTCACTCTCATTCCATCTTGAGGAAATGTAGTGAAACAAAACAAAACAAAACAAAACAAAACATTTAAAACACTGAACTATGATCCCTTAGAATTTTGCTTTTTCAAAGGGAGTGACAGAGTTATTCATGTAGTTCCAGAGTTGGAGTGCCCAAGCCGGAGTATAAATGGGGTCCTGTGACAGAGGGGGCAGTGTATGAGGAGCACAGGTTCTCTGTGACACAGAAGTTAGTGGTCAAGTCTCTCCGCTCAGAGAGATGTGCAGGGAGTCAAGACATTGGGACCAGCCCTGAATGAGGCTGTGAAAATCTCTAGAGCCCTCAAACCTATTTTTTCTAGATCATCTCTATCCTTGCCCCTGATTTGAATTCCTGTACTTTGGTTTTGGATCCCTGAAAGGCAGGTCCAATACAAGGATTTGTGTATAAGCAGTTTATTTGCAGGTCATTCCAGGAAACATTGGTAGGAAGTGAATCAGGGAAGGAAAGAAGCCAGTACAGGGAGTTGTCAGTAAGACAATTATTACTATTGCCAGTTGGAGCTTAATCTAGCCGGTAACTCTGGAAGACAGCATAGCACACTCTTTGGAGTTATTCCAAGGGATCCATGAAGGACCTGGAGAATTAATCCGTATACTCGTTGTCCATCATTGAGTGAGGGCTGCTGCGGGGGCATTAACTCTCCAGCCCACCTGGCTAGCCTTGCACACACTGGCCACATCTGTTCCCATGACCAGAAAACAGTTCTCAGAGCTCCTGGGTTTCTCAGTATGTAGAGGTGATTGTCAAGAGGGATGTGAGGAGAACACCAATAGTATCTGTATACCCCATCCCTTGCACTGCTGAGATCCACTTAGGCTCTATGTTAAATCCACTCAGATCACCAGTTCTTTAAAAAAAAAAAAAAGATTAACAGGAGGATTAATGAGACAAATTATAATTGCAATAGTTGATTTCATGGCTGTAATTCATATTTAGTATCTCTCTCCATCTATCTTCTACGCCACTCATTCTTGATCCTCCCAAACTTTCGCTAATACATCTCTTGGTCTAAATTTCTTTCTTTCCTTTTTTAAAAATATTTATTTATTTATTTATTTGACAGAGTGAGAGATCATAAGTAGGCAGAGAGGCAGGCAGAGAGAGAGGGGGAAGCAGGTTCCCTGCTAAGCAGAGAGTCCGATGCAGGGCTTGATCTCAAAACCCTGGGATCATGACCTGAGCTGAAGGCAGAGGCTTAACCCACTGAGCCACCCAGGCGCCCCTTGGTCTAAATTTCTATCTCAGTGACATAACCAAAATCTTTATCCCTGAAGGGTCTAAGCCCCTCATTATTCTTCCTTTGTTAGGTCATAGTTGCTACAATCGCCTACTTATAGTAATCACTGCCACGAAAGCACTAAAAGTCATCCCAGTGAATCCCTTGAGATTTAGCCATATTTTCCCAGCTCCCATTAGGTAGCAACTACCCTGTATCCTCATGATGATCAAAACTGATTGCCGCTGCCAGAGTAGTAACTCCTTTCTTGGCCTTATGGTCTTCTGGCATGAAGACCTCCAAATGACCAAGTGGTATATAAAACTTTAGATGAGGTGAAAACTTCTCTGTGTTTCTCTGGTGGCAGTATCCTCCTTTCCTTTCCCTTCAAAGGGAAATAGGTCCTCTAGTCCAGAACGATGTGGGAACAGGAAGCATCAACATCCAAGTGTGTCACTGAAGGTGAGAGCTAGTGGGAGATAGTCCTACTTCTACCCCCTTGGCTCCCAGACCCATGTATTTGATCTAATAGGAACATAGCATCATAAAGAATAGCTCTCTAAGCTCTCAGAGCAATGTCCCTAACTGGGGATTTCCCTGACCTTTAAGTGATCATTCCAGTGTGGTTTGTGGATAATACTGTAGGACCATCAGTATCCCACATGTCCATTGTCACACCTCCCTGCTGTTAAGTAGATTTGTTGATGCAAAGGGATTTGAAATCCTATAATCATCATGATAATCAAGTAGCCCCCCTGAGCCCTCAGTTCATGCTGCTATGTGTGGCAGTGTGGCAGGAAAGCAAATCATGCCCAGGGTATGTATTAACCCTGGTAAGAAGAGAATTCTGCTACCTCCAGAGTGGAAGTGGTCCAGTGTAATCAATTTGGCAACCAGTGGCTGGCTCCCCGAGAGGCTATTATGTATTGAAAACTAAGTGTTGTGTCTGCTGTTGACAGGTTGGATATTTGGCAGCAAAAGAGCTAAAGCTGATGTAGTGAGAGAAAACCCATGCTTCTGGGCTCATAGTGAACTACTGTCACCTTGGTTAATCTGTTCACAAACCTGCTTAAGCATTGAAATAGACGAGAGACAGGCTGGTGACATTCTCTGGATGGATCCTCTTGTCCACGTGATTATTGGACACTTCCTTGTGGTGGATGCTTTGTGGTGGGTATTGATGTGAGACCTAGTGATCCAAACACTGTGCTCCTCAGTTCATGGTCACCCCAAGTGGAACTCGCCCTCCTCCCGTTCACCTGCTCAGGGTTCTGACCCTAGAGAAGAACAGATGCTGGGCACGTTCCAAAGACCTCTGGCTTATAACTTCTGGTTATACCCCCTTAGACTCTTCCCTAGCCAGCCAGTTGGACTTTTATCCTCTTTTCAGGAGGAACCAGATTTTCAATCACACTGTGCTATCTTTACACTCTGCCCTTTATAAACTTTATACCATTTTCCCTCAGCTTTTGGTACTTGATCTTCTAAGGCAATCTTTTCATAATGTCAAAATCTATTTTCTTTCACTACTGAATTTGATGGTCATGGCTTTTAAGATTTTGTATTTTCGGTATATTTGTAAAAGTCTACAAAAGAGCTCAAGGGCAAAAATTTTATTCTGTTCTCTCTTTGTTCTTTAGTTCTCTCTCCTTTCTGATATTGAGCCTCAGGATTTTGGACTAGTTTTAACAGAGGAAAGACTCACACTGAGAAACAAAATACATTAGATGGTATTTGAAAACAACACCTCTTTGCCCATGATCTTCAAATGAAATATTTGACATCAGGTTATTTAAAAGCCCCTCGTGTTTCCCTTTGCTCAAAGTTAGAGTCAGTGCCCTGGAGCCCTTGTGGAAGGGCGTGCAGGTCTGAGCAGGGTTTGCGTGCAGGACACAGGTGTCTGAACAGCACTGTGCTACTCGCTGCGCACAGGAACGTGGTTGAGTCTTGGAGGTGAGAATCGTTTACGTGCAAGGAAAAGTACTGATCCTCTCTGTTAAGACTGGCTCTGAATCTTCCACTGATCTTCTCCTTCTCATTTGATCGCATGTCTATCAGAATGTGGAGACTTTCCCCAGGATCCTGCCTCAACCATTGGAAAAAACCCAAAGTGTTTTCTCTGTAACTGCAGTTCACTGTGAAGCTCTTGCCTTCCTGAATTTTCAGGGCAGGAGGGCTCTGTTCCATTGGTGGTTGTCCATTTGACCCTGTTCAGAAGGAGTGAGAAGATTTTCATACATGAGAAACTGTTATTTTTATTTTTATTTTTAAGGGAATTCCCTTTATCTATTTTACATTCCTTAGAATAAACCCCAGAGGGATCCCTGGGGTGCCCGTAGATTTCATTCCCAGAGCTGCACCATATCCCGCCCTTGGCCCTTCCTCTCCCCCTCACTCACAGGTTAGCTGGACACACAGGAAGGTCAGTGACGCTCTCAGGGGCATCTCCATTCCTGCTTCTTCCTGGACTCTCTGAGGATTCAGTTTGGAGACCTGGAGCTGACCATGTTCCGTGGGACTGGTTCGCTGTTGTAGATTCTTCTGCTTCTTTTGGCTTGGAAGCTTGGCTGATCTTCATTCTGTTTTCACAACCAATCAAAATCTGACCTGTCATGTCAAACTCACTGTTGAATATCCTCCTTCCTGCTTCTCCCATCACACAGTTCTAATTCCCAGCCAGTCCCTTCTGCCCATGGAAGCACTGCCCCCATGTGGTCTCAACTTTTTTTTATTAAACTGTTTTCCAGTTTTTCCACAATACGATGTAACTCGTTCTGGTAGATCAAAGGAAGATAGACCATATGGAGAGGGAAAAAGCAAACAAAAAAGGAAGACAACAAAACATAGTGCCGAAATGCTCTTCAGGGGTGACTGTCGGAATATTCTTCGTGCCTGGGACTCTCTTCCTCTCACTTCCCACCTTTAATGGAAATCTATGAAGTTCTTTGCCTGGATGACGCCTGACTATATTCTGAGGGGCATAAATCAAAAGTTGAGAAAAGTTCTGATCCTTTCCCTTAGTTGGTTAGTGTCTGCCATGGCTTTGTTATGTCTTTCAATCTGAACAGGTTTTAATTAGCTGAAAAAGTTAGACCATTTCCAAATTCCCTCTGAAAATATAAAGAAAAGAAATATAATATCTTTTCTTGTAATATGTTCTCAGATGTGAGAAAGCAGTCTGGTATCTGGCTCATGCTGAAAATGCTCCTGTGTGTCCAGCTAACCTGAGTGAGGCGGAGGGGAACAGCCAAGCGAGGGGTATGATGTAGCTCTGGAAATGAAATCTACAGGGAAGCCAGGTGTCCCTCTGGGGTTTATTCCAAGGAACGTAAAATAATTAAGGAAAATTATTTTCATTTTTAAAGATTTTATTCATTCGTTTCAGGAAGAGAGATAGCATGAACAGGGGGAGGGGTGGAGGTAGAGGGAGAAGCAGACTCCCCACTGAGCAGGGAACCTGACTTGGGGCTTGGTCCTAGGACCCTGAGATCATGACCTGAATCAAAGGCAGACATTTAACTGACTGAGCCACCCAGGTGCTTAATAAGGAAAATTCTTTTTAAAAACGTGCTTTTTAAAAAAAATGTGCTTTTGCAAAAATCTGCGTATTTCTTGTATTTTGATGGACATCTGTGCAAATTCCAGTAATTTCTCCTATTAGTTTTTACATATTAGTTATCTGAAACCCTGTTTTCTGGTTTCCTATATTTACAGAAAGGATTAGGAACTGAAGAAAGAGATTAAGGAAGAAAGTTCTCTTCTTTTCTTTGCATCCAGTCCTCACTCTGACGATTCTGTGCATCTACCACTTAACCAGATTTCCTCGGCTTTATTCCTTGGACAAAGCATTGGCCTGGGCACACCTACCCTCATCCTTCTCTCCTTCACTTCTTGCTGTGGGCCTGAGATAAGTGGCTGAGAGTTGGTGATGAGTAAAGAGCTGTGATCTTCTCTGATGTTAATTGTGGATATTGGTCTTCCATTCTTCATGTATGAAATTATGTACAATTGAGAGACTGCTTCTTTCAATATTTTTCCTGAAGAGCAGTGCAGTTGTAACTCAGATTGGAGTTAGCTCCCTCTCAGAGAGGCAGAGTCAAAAATTAACTGTGCTCTACCTTCCCCTGTCTTCCGATTTCTGGAACCAACTCTGGAAACACAGTAATGCTAGCCAAACTTCTGGGTGTATTTCTTGAAATTTTCTCTCTACTGATAAGGACACTTACCAGGGATGTTATCAAAGGTAGGAATTTAGTCTGGGAAGAATAGAAGGAATTGTTTCAGTTATTTGGAAGAAGTAACAATTATATGAGAGTTTCCCTTGGAATTTTTTTCTAGACACAAGAATGTGTCTAGTTCAAGGGGACTGACAATTTTCTAGAGAAATGATAGACAGGGGTTGTAGTAGGTCAGCTGTTGAGTGCCTGCTACCAGATGTCCATTCAACTTAACCCTGGAAGTATGTTTAATTAAATATTACAAAATAAAATATTCAAATTATACTGTTGGGGAGACTGGAAAAACACATAGAAAGTTCACTAACTCTAGGGGGCAGTGTGTGATAGCATCAGCACTTAATATAAGCAAAGTGCAAGAGGTAAGTATTAATAATAACTGGCATAAGAGCTAGGTAGCTTAATAACTGACATAAGAGCTTAACAACTGGCATAAGAGCTAGGAAAAAAAATCATATGAACATCTCCAATCTGCAGAAAAACTGTGTGACAAAGTACAACACATATTCATGTTAAAAACACTAACAAAATTATTAATGAATTCCTTAACATTAAAAAAAAAATGCACATGCCCAAACCAGCATCTACTTATCGGGAAATGCTAGGAACTTCCCTATGAGATTTAAGAGAAAGACAAAATCCGCTATCTTTATCACTATCTAACTTTGTGTTGGAGCTACTAAATAATGTGTTTTGCTCAGAGAAAAAGAATTAGAAACATAAGAATTGGAAAGAAAGAAGTAAAATATCACCTGCACACTTGCAGGTGAAATGATTATATACCAGAGTACCTAAAAGAGAAGAAAAAAACCACTATCAAAAGACAGGCTATAACATAAACAAAAACTTAAATACAGCATTTATACACAAAACCAAGAAACAGTTAAAAGAACATGTGGAAGAAAAGAGCATATCTTCTATTGCATAAAAGTAAAAAGAAAGAGAAAGGAAGGAAAATTCTTAAGTGCATAGTAAGAGGAGGCAGATAGGTCAACTAAATGGAATGGCAGGTCAATAAAGAGGCCCAACTGTATTTGAATATTTAGTACATGATGGACAGCATCTCAAATCAGTGTGTGTGTAGTGGTGGAAAGGATGACTTCTCTGTATGTTGTAAGAACTTGTATCTCTTCTAGATACTTCTACTAGGTTGTGATAGTGTCCCATTTTAGAGAAGTAGTCTTCAAACTGGGGTTCATGTACTCTCAGAGTTGTACAAAGACTTCCCATGGGTTATGTAGGCATAGATAATATCTAAAGGAATCTAGCTGTGTATATGATTTTCTTCAAACTGCTCTGCCCTAGAACATGTTTGAGATCCCAATGTCGTACTGCAGCTTTCCCATTTCCCTTTCCACTCGACCCTTCTCTTAAAAAAAAAAAAAAAAAAGTATACGTTTCAACCATGCCAAATCTTATTACTATGGTATATTACTCCAGAGTGCCAAAATCTCCAAAGTACCACACAAGTAGATAATTCGTTGTTTCTTCGGAGGGAGAATTCTTTAACAGGTAGGCAAGAACTATAATAAGACAGGGATATAGTTCAATTAGGCAACAACCTCAAGACAAGATTCATTGCATCTATCTCTCTATCTATATCTATCTATCTATCTATCTATCTATCTATCTATCAACTTAGAATTAGCATTTAGAAACTAATTGGTTTTTGCAGGGAAAAGAGAAACTTTTCCCTTTCTTCCTTTTTAGGTTTTTTGGTTGGTGTAATAATTACACTGACATAAGACAGATTAACAGAAGGAAAACATTTATTTGTACACAGAGGAGCTCAAAGATATATGAGTCTCAAAGAAGTGAACAAAGCCAGTTTTTCCATCTTTTATCCATAGAAATAATACATTTATCAAGAATTGACGAGACAAAGGGGTTTAGGTTTGAAGTAGTAAATTAGTAAAGAAGTAATAAGTTTTGTTTAGGCAGCCTTCTCAGCCTTAAATTCCCTATCTCCAGCAATAAGAATAGCTTTTACCCTCCAGGTTCAGGAAGTGTACCCCTTCACATGGGGAACTTATTTCCTGCTTTCAGGGGGAGAGAGGAGCTTCAGACTGTCCTTCTTGCACTGGCTGCTTCTTAAGTGACTTTAATTCAAAGTAATCAATATGCCATAATGCCATAATGACATAATTTGGGGTGGCCTGCCCCGACCCCCATTATTTTCACTGAAACCCAGCAGGTAGCATTATTATTTGAATTGAAAAATGAAATCAGACTTTTTTTTTCTGACAGGAAATAATTTTTGTGTGGCTGATTTGTTTGACAGCGTGGGGTATGAAGAAAAGAGAAAAGTTAAGGAAGACTCCAGGGTGTTTAGCTCTAATCACTAGGTACATTATACTGCTTTCTTTTTTCTTGTTTTGTGATGGGGAAGAGCAAGGGAAGGGCCTTTGGGAGGGAATCAGGCATTATGCTTTGGATATGTTAAATATTGGATGCCAATTAGACATCAGTATAGATGCTATACCGATAACAGTAGGTATGAGCCTGGCTTTTGACAGAAAGGGCTGGGTTGAAGACATAAATTTGTGAGTCATCAGTGGATAAGTCAGTGGTAGTTAAAGCCATATTTCTAGGTGAGATCATAGGGCAGGTAGAGCCATACTGTCACCCTCATAGGGTCTCCAGCTGGGCCTGAAAATTAGGTTAAAATAAACAGGTTAACAGAGGAAAAAGCATGTGGATTTTATTTAATAATGTGCACATGTACATGGAAGATTTTTGTGGGAAAAAGGGGACCAAGGAGCAGCCAGGCCTGAGCTCTTATATGCTGGATTGAACAAAGAGTAGCAACTACAGACAAAGAACTAGAACATATGGGTAGATAAGAGGGGAAGATAAGAATGATTTGACAAGGTCTGTCTGCACAGTTTCCAGCTCTGGTGTTGGGAGTGCTTCTTTTCTGGGATAGGGAGGGTGTCTTTCATAGAGGAGTCTCACCCCATGCTATTAGGAAGAAAAAGAAGTGTGTGTGGTGGGGGAGGGGCTTGTCAGAAAGCTCTTCTTGCTCCTGCTGTTTTCTAAGTGCCTTCAGCTCAAAATACCAATATGTCAAAGTGGCATATTTTTGGGTGGCATGTCTTGAGCCCCTTCAAGATTATTTAAAAAGAGGATGAATGTTGGGGTGCCTGGTCTGCTCAGGTGATTAGTCATCTGCCTTCGGCTCAGGTCATGATCTCAGGGTCTTGGGATCAAGCCCCCTGTTCAGCAGAAGTCTGCTTCTCTTCCGCCTCTATCCCTCACCCCACTCACGTTCTTGATCACTCTCTCAGATAAACAAACAAACAAACAAATAAACAAAATCTTGGGGAAAAAAAGACGATGAATATGGATAGGGAGTATATTTTAGAATTGAACGCTGAGACAATGCAATGTGTAGAGGTCAGCAAGAAGTGGGGAGGGCTGGAGAAGGAGACTGGGCAGCAGTGGTTTGTGAAGTGGAAGGCTAACTAGGAGAGCACAGAGTCCCAGAATTCGTGCAAAGATGGAGTTCAGGGAGAGTGTAACCCCAATGTCACGTTTTTCTGAGATTCAGTAAAATAGGGAATTGTAATGGATCATGGATTTGTTAATCAGAAACCCATTTGGGACCTTAGCAAGAGTAATTTCAGAGAAATGGGAGGAATGAAATCTGACAGGAGTGGGTTCAGTATACAGGGGGTAGAGTGTAGAGATAATAAATTTAGAAAACGTTTTAAGGGAGTTTTGTTATTAGAAAGGCAGGGAACAAAAAGGGTGTTAACTGTTTTTACCCATTGAACACCTAAGTCAGGTTCTAGGATGCTGTCCTAATGAAAAGATGAAAAGTTTAAATTAAAATTTAGATTTAGGGGGGACCCAGCTGGCTTAGTCCATGGAGCATGCAACTCTTGATCTCAGGGTTGTGAGTTTGATCCCCACATTGGGTGGAGAGATTGCTTATGAATGAATGAATGAATGAATGAATGAATGAATGAATGAATAAAATTTAGATTTAAGATGGTTACCATAATGCTATTTTAAGTGATTTAAAATTAGAAATAAAGAACCAAAATATCCCCAAACAAGAAAATTATAAAGTTAAGTGTGGCATGCCTATGGTGTAGAGTAGTAGATCATCAATCAGCTTAAACTATGAATGCAAGGTATTAAAGGACAAAAATGAGGCTGCTAATAAAAGAACATAAAATTGTTCCTACCATATGATGTAATAATGCGCAAAAAAGTGAAAGAGAAACAAGTAAAAATGAGCGCTTATTTCTGTGGCAGAGCTATGAATGTTTTCAGTATTCTTCCAAATTTTTCCAGCCAGAAATTTGTAAACATACTTAGGATTAACATGACTCATATTCAGTATAATGAAGATAAGTGGATGATTATCTGCCTTTATATAATTCTAATTATTTTGGCTAGAAAATGCTTACATGCACCATGATTTCAGCTCATAAAATAGTGCAGAAGTTTCTCCCCCACTTTGGCTGTAATACTTATGGATCTTTTGGTTATAAATGACAGGATCTTGACTCATCTGGGTCATTCCCCAAAGACAGTATTTTGACTTTTACAGCTTCAGGTAGAACTGAATCTACAGACTCAGATGTTGCTCTCAGAAAACTGTCTTTCTTCATATCTCAGCATTGTCTTTCTCTGCCTCTTAGACTAAGATATGAATGATGCTCCCACATGTACAGTTAATAACTTACACAACTCACAAAAATATTGGGGGGGGGAATACGAAAGACACCGTAGTCCACTTAAAGAAATCTGTCTGCAAAACAGTTATACTAACTTATTTCTTGCATCTTTGTGTGTACCCTCTTTTCCACACTGGTTTCTAGTTTTGAGATGCTGTAAGCTTATTCTAATAACAAATCTTGAGTGTGACCTTTTGGACACATCTTCTCTGTGCATGGCCTGTGGCTCTTTCTCCTCTCTTTCCTCTGAATTGTCTTTGTTCTCTTCCACCATTCAAGATCCAAAATGAGTCTAGTCTAGCATCACCCAGCATTCTGCACCGAGAAAAATCTTCCCTTGACAGGAACAGAGGTTCCGGAGTGAGTGGGATTTTTCTAACTCTACTGCTTGCTTTTCCAGGGTAGATTGTAGATATTCATAAAAATAAATGGTGCAAACTTTGACGGAAAGCTTCTTTCATCCATCACTGAATATTATTATGGAAAGCCTGCCATTTGATAACATAGATTTCTTTTTCTCACTGTTGTCAGTTTCTAATTTTAAAGAATGCATTTCTCTCCTGAATGATGTGGAAATAAGATAGAATCACCAAAAAAACAGAACCACCATATCAGTTTTAGTGTAATGTTAATGTCTACTTTTAAAAGTGTTTACTTGATTCTCAAAAGCTGCACCAATTAGTAGAAAAACAGAGCTACAAGATCCCTAAAAACTTAGCATATTGCTGCTTAAAGAACCATTCTGTTTTATGTATACCAAACCATATTTTTCTAAGATTAAACCAAATTAGACACCAAACATGTTCATGTTCATAAAAGAAAGACACAGGGGGGCAAATTAGAATTTAACCCTAACATCTAAGGACTTCCTGCCTGTTTTATCCTTATGGCAATTTAATCCCCTGAACAGCAAGAAAGTAGATGGGAACATAGCTGAACCACATCAGTACAGGTTCAAAGGAGGGTAAAATCTCATGTGAATTCAGGAGTTATTTTCAATGAAAATCATGCAAGGGCTTTTGCAGCCAGACAAGGAAGAGAACAAAGTATAAAGTGAAGCAGAATGTAGCTATGTTTTATTTTTTTGGTCTGTATATCTGATTTAAAAGTTTGTTCTTTATGAGGTCAATGAATGGGGAGAGGTGGTTAATCTCCCCTTCCCACGAATGAAACTCAGGCTGGAAAGTGATCATAAAATGGAAACACATTTGGGAAAGTGTTTAGATTTTTTGTTTTCTCCAATATGGACTATTAGTTGCTGATTGAATTGCTCAGGGAAAAGAAAATTTATCTGTTCTTTGAATGGATTGTTATGGAAATCTAATATTTCCATACATTTAGAAATGTGCTTATAAATTAAATCTTTAATGTTACCTAACAGTTTAAGTGTAGATGAGCAGATCATTCTGAAAAACAATTTTAAGTTATTCCTTAATTTTGTTTGTGGTAAAGACAGATAATCTGATTTCTTTGTCTGAAAGGAAACCCGGTTCTGTGTAGTCTCTTGGACTAATAGTTGCCTCAAGCTAGCATTTCATATTATCTCACAGTACTACCCAATAAAAATTATCCTTTTTAGTAATATTAAAATCTTTTAATTTCCTAAACTTTTCTTGCTTATTATTTCTTGATTTTTCCATTAATAGGTTTACCCTACCTAGAATGCCCCTCATTTAAATTACTACATATGCTTCGAATACAAACTCCACTTCCAGTTTCCATGAATCTGGAAGTAATTTTTTTTATTGGTGGTGAATTTTACAAGTATTTTAGTTGTTTGGTTCTTTTATGGCATTTTCCCATTCAAAACTTAAAATTCTTAATTTTGCAAAAATCACATCATATGTAATTCTTTCTATAACATCACTGGAAAGTGGATATTCCACTTTTCTTTGAATATTTTCTGTAGTGAGACATATTTTATACTTCATAGTTTTCAACTTTGTTTTGAAAAAACTCTAGCTGAAATTTGTTTCCATATAAATTCTAACCATTGGCTATAAATATGCCTCTCCACACATGGGTCACCGTTTCATTCAGCTCTCATTAGGTGAATGCTTATTGGTAAGAAAAAAATTGCTGCTTATATCAAGTAAGATATTCTCATGTCTATTAGATAGTAAGCTGTGTATAGGCCTTATGCCTAAAATATTTTCTATTACCTAACAAAGTGCATAGAGAGAAGGAAACAGAAAAGCCTCAGCTATAAACATGAAAAACATTTTGTGCTGATTAGTAGCAGAAGTCAGTGGCCTTCTTGTGGGGTCACTGAAGGTGCCAGGGTCCTTGTGATCGTAGGGCAGAACTTGGTACCTGTGTCTATGTCCCACAGAGAGCCATGTTTCTCTTACTGTTTGGGGCTCTCACTCTTGCTTTCTGCTTGAGCTCCGGCATAAGGAAAGCTCAAAGAACAAGGTCTTTCCCAGCATTGTGTCTGGAAGATAAAAACCAATAGTCTTGTGTCACTGCCATTAAAAATAGGATCATCTCCCTCCTAGGTCCTTGTGGGCTGGGAATGCTGCTCCAGTTTCTGTTGGCTGTCTGCCCTGCTCAGAGAGAGAAGCAAACACAGAAGATGAGATATTTGCTCTTCACTTAATCATGATTCATTTCATTTCCTCAACTTTTCTGGAAACAAATGAGCAAAATTTACTTTTGAAGGGCTAAAATAAGACCTAAATAAATTAACTGACAGATTACATTTCTATATAGGAAAACACAATGTCCTAAAATGTCAAATGTCCCCATGTTCTGATTCCAATCAGAATTCCATTGTTTGAACCAGACAAAATGAATAAGATAGAACAAATATCCTGGAATTGTGAACTACATTTGAAAAAGATTAAAATGGGAATTTTCTTTTCTTTCTTTCTTTTTTTAAAGATTTTTTTATTTAGTTATTTTTAAAGATTTTATTTATTTATTTGACAGACAGAGATCACAAGTAGCAGAGAGGCAGGCAGAGAGAGAGGAGGAAGCAGGCTCCCTGCTGAGCAGAGAGCCCAATGCGGGGTTCGATTCCAGGACCCTGGGATCATGACCTGAGCTGAAGGCAGAGGCTTAACCCACTGAGCCACCCAGGCGCCCCAGGAATTTTCTTATTTATTACATAAAAACTTACTCCAAACAAAGCAACATGATCTAGGCACAGGATTAAACCAGTAAGCAGAACATGATAAAGTCCAAAAAAGATACTGGTTTGATGCAAGTATTTCAAGTCATGGCATAAAAACAGGAATCGGTTTTAATTTCTCCCTATATTTGCTAATGGTTTGCTTTATCAATCTTCTCTTTTCCACTAGGAAACTGGTTATCCTTCCTTCTCTCACTTATAACACCAGGTTGTATTTTTTTTTTTTTTTAAATTCTTCCTGCCATGGGCAGCCTGAATGTACAGAAATACTTCCCGAGTCTCCTTACCTCACAGTCGAGATGATGAGAATGATGGTCCTGGCTGCTTTCTGCCGTCTCTCAGGAAACTGTCCATTCCTGGAGGAGTCTGAACTTCTTTGGAAAAAATCATTTGAAGCATCTCCCCCCCGGGGTGGCACCCAAACCATGAAAGAACTTAAGTGGGATTACTTGTAAAGTATTTGCAGTTCAGAGCCACAAACTCCTCTTGTAAATATATCGGGTTGAGACTGAGTGATTCTCTGGGTGCTACTGCGTTCTGCAGAGGACATGACAATGAGCAAGTACAGGGCAGGTTGGATCTGTGAGTCACAGTTAGACGATCCTGAAAGACCATTTAGAACAACCCCATCTGAAGAAGATGGGCAGGACATCAGGAGAGCACCCAGCCTGGCTTCTGTTACTCCTTCTCCTTGGCCCCAAAGCATCTGGCACATGTTCCCTGAGGTCCATCTCCCCACCTTCAGCCCCGATGGTGGCTCAGTCTCTGCTGAAGAGGGAGCCACAAGTGCCCATGGCAGGCTGGGAGGCACAGGTGGGCAGGTCTGCCCCTGGCCATGAGCTCAGGGATGAATGCCTCAGGGTCCTTTTGTCCTTTTACCCTTGCATTTGCTGAACATGCTCTTCAATGCATATCACGGTGACTAGTGATGGCATGGGTCCTGGATGTGTGCTTTTAGGGTTATTATTGTTATTATTATTATTTTACCAGTGTGGTGTAAAAGAGATCCTCAGATATTGATAGAAAGGTCTTTGAGGCCAAAGTTAGTTATTGAGAGAGAGCAAAAAGGTATCTACTATTTCTTGAGCACACAGGACATGCCAGGCGCTTAACCCATGTGTTGAAGCTGTGTCTTATAACAGCTTATAAAATAATTATCTCTGATTTCAGGAAATAGAAATTCCAAAGGCTCAAGCTATTTGCCTACAATTAAATAGCTATTATATTGTTAGAACAGACCTTTCCAGGTCCAGTATCTCCTAATTACCACCTTAGAAAAAGCATAGGTGTGCCTGGCTGTGCCCTGACCTCCCCTCTCCTGTGCACTGGTGTTCTTGTACGTGACATTTTCCTTGTGCATCTCTCTCAGAGCACAGTGATACAGGTCAGTGTCCGCAGGCACCAGATTTCTGATGTACAAATGTGTTGCCCTTACTGCATGCTTTGAATAAAACCTTCCTATGGCAAAACTGGCCATCTCCTTTTCCAGAGCATCCCCACCCTCTGTAGTGATTATATCCCAGTGCCTGGCCTAGCTACTGTTGAAACCAGTAGAGATCAACAAGGTGTGGAGAAGAAGCACCATATTTACAAAAGAGGTCCATAGTCTTCTCCTCTGTTCCAATAACTTCTGACCCTTGGGGTCTGATCCAGCCTGCTGTCCCAGGCCCTGCAACATAAAACACCCATCAGCCAAGCGCCATTCAAGCTGGCTTATCCAGGAGGGCAGCTCAGGGTGCAGGATGGGGCTCAGTTACCTGGGGGTGGGGGGTGGTGAGGGCAGTGCTAGCAATGATGTGAAAGTGAACTTGATATCCATTGTTTCTCCTGGATGGCTCATTAGTGAATGTACATTATCCAGGGGATATTTCAAACTGATAGTGTCTCATCATCAACTCAGTGGGAAAGGGATTTCTGGAGGGTTTTTACTAGGACCCACAGGTCAGAAATGGGAGGAGCTCAACTTAACTATATAGAGACAGAAAGATTTCCTTGCAGTGACTTTGAGAAACACCTGTTCTTTGAAATAATGTGAATTCCCCACCTCTCTCTAGATCTATTTTGTTGTTGTTGTTGTTGTTGTTGTTTGTTTTCATGTCCTTGAACACAGTGAAATGCAAAGTATTGCTAAGCAATTAACAGTGGTAATTTCTGTAGGTTGAAGTTATAAATGTTCCCTCAATTTGTTGTTTTTCTTTTGCAACAAATGTATTTTAGTCTTGCAATTAGAGTGTTACTTTGGTAAGAGTTTACTCTTTTGAGATGTAAATTCTGTTTGGTTCTTGTTACAGCAGGGAACAATTAAGAGTGAAAAAGAAGCTGTCCTCCCTCCCGCTACATAGACCCCCTCCAGGACAGCTAAGCCTCTGGTGTCTGACTTGTAAATTCTCCATACGCCTGAGCCTGGTTGGACCTACCACAGGAGGACTAACGCTTTCTCTGTATCTTTCAGGTCTTCTTGTAAAACCAGACAAACAAACAAGCAAACAAAAAAAGTCTACCACCAGTGTTTTCTTTTTTTAAAGTATAACTAAACCCATCAAAGTGGGAAAAGAAAAAAGTAGAGGAGGTCATAGTTTGGAATAGTTGAGTCCAAAGGGAGAGTCGGACATTTTTGGTCTGACTGGCTTTAAGTGGGGAGATCTGTTGCTTGTGGAGTTTTAAGTGACCTCAATGCTTGGAATAGCATTTGTGGGAAGAGCCCATTAGGTACAATGTAGCTACTGTAATAAAACAAAGTAATACTAAACACACTCAGTGAACACCTACTATGTACAGGATGGCTGGGAATAGGTCTCAGGAGCCTTTCCTTTCAGTGTCATCACTTGCGAGTCTTGTCCCCGACTCCCTTCTGGCATCTCAGGAATTGGATCCTCTTCTGCCTGAATTAGGAGGATTTGGTTTTGTAAGTGTCCTCCTTGTGCAGCTCTGAACCAGTGCAGGGAAAAGTGTTCACATCCTCCAAAAGAGGTTTTGGTCATGAAGTTTGCCGTTCCATCAAGGTGAGGTGTTTTTTTTGGTTTGTTTGTTTTGTTTGTTTGTTTGTTTTGCTCTTTGTTTTGTTTTATTTTTTTATTTTTTAAATTTTTAAAAAAATTTTTTATTTTTTATTTTTTATAAACATATAATATATTTTTATCCCCAGGGGTACAGGTCTGTGAATCGCCAGGTTTACACACTTCACAGCACTCACCAAAGCACATACCCTCCCCAATGTCCATAACCTCACCCCCCTTCTACCAAACCCCCTCCCCCCAGCAACCCTCAGTTTGTTTTGTGAGATTAAGAGTCACTTATGGTTTGTCTCCCTCCCAATCCCATCTTGTTTCATTTATTCTTCTCCTACCCACTTAAGCCTCCATGTTGCATCACCACTTCCTCATATCAGAGAGATCATATGATAGTTGTCTTTCTCTGCTTGACTTATTTCGCTAAGCATGATACGCTCTAGTTCCATCCATGTCGTCGCAAATGGCAAGATTTCATTTCTTTTGATGGCTGCATAGTATTCCATTATGTATATATACAACATCTTCTTCATCCATTCATCTGTTGATGGACATCTAGGTTCTTTCCATAGTTTGGCTATTGTGGACATTGCTGCTATAAACATTTGGGTGCATGTGCCCCTTCGGATCACTACATTTGTATCTTTAGGGTAAATACCCAATAGTGCAATTGCTGGGTCATAGGGTAGTTCTATTTTCAACATTTTGAGGAACCTACACACTGTTTTCCAGAGTGGCTGCACCAGCTTGCATTCCCACCAACAGTGTAGGAGGGTTCCCCTTTTTCCGCATCCTTGCCAGCATCTGTCATTTCCTGACTTGTTAATTTTAGCCATTCTGAGTGGTGTGAGGTGATATCTCATTGTGGTTTTGATTTGTATTTCCCTGATGCCGAGTGATATGGAGCACTTTTTCATGTGTCTGTTGGCCATCTGGATGTCTTCTCTGCAGAAAGGTCTGTTCATGTCCTCTGCCCTTTTCTTGATTGGATTATTTGTTCTTTGGGTGTTGAGTTTGCTAAGTTCTTTATAGATTTTGGACACTAGTCCTTTATCTGATATGTCGTTTGCAAATATCTTCTCCCATTCTGTCAGTTGTCTTTTGGTTTTGTTAACTGTTTCCTTTGCTGTGCAAAAGCTTTTGATCTTGATGAAATCCCAATAGTTGATTTTGCCCTTGCTTCCCTTGTCTTTGGCGATGTTCCTAGGAAGATGTTGCTGCAGCTGAGGTCAAAGAGGTTGATGCCTGTGTTCTCCTCAAGGATTTTGATGGATTCCTTTCTCACATTGAGGTCCTTCATCCATTTTGAGTCTATTTTTGTGTGTGGTGTAAGGAAATGGTCCAATTTCATTTTTCTGCATGTGGCTGTCCAATTTTGCCAACACCATTTATTGAAGAGGCTGTCTTTTTTCCATTGGACATTCTTTCCTGCTTTGTTGAAGATTAGTTGACCATAGAGTTGAGGGTCTATTTCTGGGATTTCTATTCTGTTCCATTAATCTATGTGTCTGTTTTTGTGCCAGTACCATGCTGTCTTGATGATGACAGCTTTGTAATAGAGCTTGAAGTCTGGAATTGTGATGCCACCAACTGTGGCTTTCTTTTTCAATATCCCTTCAGCTATTCGAGGTCTTTTCTGGTTCCATATAAATTTTAGGATTATTTGTTCCATTTTTTTGAAAAAGATGGATGTTACTTTGATAGGAATTGCATTAAATGTGTAGATTGCTTTAAGTAGCATAGACATTTTCACAATATTTATTCTTCCAATCCAGGAGCATGGAACATTTTTCCGTTTCTTTGTGTCTTCCTCAATTTCATTCATGAGTACTTTATAGTTTTCTGAGTATAGATTCTTAGCCTCTTTGGTTAGGTTTATTCCTAGGTATCTTATGGTTTTGGGTGCAATTGTAAATGGGATTGACTCCTTAATTTCTCTTTCTTCTGTCTTGTTGTTGGTGTAGAGAAATGCAACTGATTTTTGTGCATTGATTTTATATTCTGACACTTTACTGAATTCCTGTATAAGTTCTAGCAGTTTTCGAGTGGAGTCTTTTGGGTTTTCCACATATAGTATCATATCATCTGCAAAGAGTGATAGTTTGATTTATTCTTTGCCGATTTGGATGCCTTTAATTTCCTTTTGTTGTCTGATTGCTGAGGCTAGGACTTCTATACTATGTTGAATAGCAGTGGTGATAATGGACATCCCTGCCGTGTTCCTGACCTTAGCGGAAAAGCTTTCAGTTTTTCTCCATTGAGAATGATATTTGCAGTGGGTTTTTCATAAATGGCTTTGATAATATTGAGGTATGTGCCCTCTATCCCTACACTTTGAAGAGTTTTGATCAGGAAGGGATGCTGTACTTTGTCAAATGCTTTTTCAGCATCTATTGAGAGTATCATATGGTTCTTGTTCTTTCTTTTATTGATGTGTTGTATCACATTGACTGATTTGCAGATGTTGAACCAACCTTGCAGCCCTGGAATAAATCCCACTTGGTCGTGGTGAATAATCCTTTTAATGTACTGTTGAATCCTATTGGCTAGTATTTTGTTGAGTATTTTCACATCTGTGTTCATCAAGGATATTGGTCTATAGCTCTCTTTTTTGATGGGATCCTTGTCTGGTTTTGGGATCAAGGTGATGCTGGCCTCATAAAATGAGTTTGGAAGTTTTCCTTCCATTTCTATTTTTTGGAACAGTCTCAGGAGAATAGGAATTAGTTCTTCTTTAAATGTTTGGTAGAATTCCCCTGGGAAGCCGTCTGGCCCTGGGCTTTTGTTTGTTTGGAGATTTTTAATGACTGTTTCAATCTCCTTAGTGGTTATGGGTCTGTTCAGGCTTTCTATTTCTTCCTGGTTCAGTTGTGGTAGTTTATATGTTTCTAGGAATGCATCCATTTCTTCCCGATTGTCAAATTTGTTGGCGTATAGCTGCTCATAGTATGTTCTTATAATAGTTTGTATTTCTTTGGTGTTAGTTGTGATCTCTCCTCTTTCATTCATGATTTTATTTATTTGGGTCCTTTCTCTTCTTTTTAATAAGTCTGGCCAGGGGTTTATCAATTTTATTAATTCTTTCAAAGAACCAGCTCCTAGTTTTATTGATTTGTTCTATTGTTTTTTGGGTTTCTATTTCATTGATTTCTGCTCTGATCTTTATGATTTCTCTTCTCCTGCTTGGCTTAGGGTTTCTTTCTTGTTCTTTCTCCAGCTCCTTTAGGTGTAGGGTTAGGTTGTGTACCTGAGACCTTTCCTGTTTCTTGAGAAAGGCTTGTACCACTATATATTTTCCTCTCAGGACTGCCTTTGTTGTGTCCCACAGGTTTTGAACCGTTGTGTTTTCATTATCATTTGTTTCCATGATTTTTTTCAATTCTTCTTTAATTTCCCGGTTGACCCATTCATTCTTTAGAAGGATGCTGTTTAGTCTCCATGTATTTGGGTTCTTTCCAAACTTCCTTTTGTGGTTGAGTTCTAGCTTTAGAGCATTGTGGTCTGAAAATATGCAGGGAATGATCCCAATCTTTTGATACCGGTTGAGTCCTGATTTAGGACCGAGGATGTGATCTATTCTGGAGAATGTTCCATGTGCACTAGAGAAGAATGTGTATTCTGTTGCTTTGGGATGAAATGTTCTGAATATATCTGTGATGTCCATTTGGTCCAGTGCGTCATTTAAGGCCTTCATTTCCTTGTTGATCTTTGCTTGGATGATCTGTCCATTTCAGTGAGGGGAGTGTTAAAGTCCCCTACTATTATTGTATTATTGTTGATGTGTTTCTATGATTTTGTTATTAATTGGTTTATATAGTTGGCTGCTCCCATGTTGGGGGCATAGACATTTAAAATTGTTAGATCTTCTTGTTGGACAGATCCTTTGAGTATGATATAGTGTCCTTCCTCATCTCTTATTATAGTCTTTGGCTTAAAATCTAATTGATCTGATATAAGGATTGCCACTCCTGCTTTCTTCTGATGTCCATTAGCATGGTAAATTCTTTTCCACCCCCTCACTTTAAATCTGGAGGTGTCTTCGGGCTTAAAATGAGTTTCTTGGAGGCAACATATAGATGGGTTTTGTTTTTTTATCCATTCTGATACCCTGTGTCTTTTGACAGGGGCATTTAGCCCATTAACATTCAGGGTAACTATTGAGAGATATGAATTTAGTGCCATTGTATTGCCTGTAAGGTGACTGTTACTGTATATGGTCTCTGTGCCTTTCTGATCTACCACTTGTAGGCTCTTTCTTTGCTTAGAGGACCCCTTTCAATATTTCCTGTAGAGCTGGTTTGTTGTTTGCAAATTCTTTCAGTTTTTGTTTGTCCTGGAAGCTTTTAATCTCTCCTTCTATTTTCAATGATAGCCTAGCTGGATATAGTATTCTTGGCTGCATGTTTTTCTCGTTTAGTGCTCTAAATATATCATGCCAGCTCTTTCTGGCCTGCCAGGTCTCTGTGGATAAGTCTGCTGCCAATCTAATATTTTTACCATTGTATGTTACAGACTTCTTTTCCCGGGCTGCTTTCAGGATTTTTTCTTTGTCACTAAGACTTGTAAATTTTACTATTAGGTGATGGGGTGTGGGCCTATTTTGATTGATTTTGAGGGGCATTCTCTGCACCTCCTGAATTTTGATTCTTGTTCCCTTTGCCATATTGGGGAAATTCTCCCCAATAATTCTCTCCAGTATACCTTCTGCTCCCCTCTCTCTTTCTTCTTCTTCTGGAATCCCAATTATTCTAATGTTGTTTCGTCTTATAGTGTCACTTATCTCTCAAATTCTCCCCTCATGGTCCAGTAGCTGTTTGTCCCTCTTTTGCTCAGCTTCTTTATTCTCTGTCATTTGGTCTTCTATATCACTAATTCTTTCTTCTACCTCATTTATCCTAGCAGTGAGAGCCTCCATTTTTAATTGCACCTCATTAATAGCTTTTTTGATTTCAACTTGGTTAGATTTTAGTTCTTTTATTTCTCCAGAAAGGGCTTTTATATCTCCCGAGAGGGTTTCTCCAATATCTTCCATGCCTTTTTCAAGCCCGGCTAGATCCTTGAGAATCGTCATTCTGAACTCTAGATCTGACATATTACCAATCCTGTATTGATTAGGTTCCTAACCTTCGGTACTGCCTCTTGTTCTTTTTTGTGTGGTGAATTTTTCCGCCTTGTCATTTTGTCCAGATAAGAGTATATGAAGATGTGCTTTGGTGAGTGCTGTGAAGTGTGTAAACCTGGTGATTCACAGACCTGTACCCCTGGGGATAAAAATATATGTTTATAAAAAATTAAAAATTAAAAAAAAAAAAAAAAGAAAAGAAACCTAACACAGTTCAATGAATGTTCACAGGTTTGTCCATGTATTTATTATATCACTCATTTGTGAAATGTTAAGATAACAGTGGAAACATTATCACAGATGATCTTCATTTAAATACTAATACATTTTGGGGGCGCCTGGGTGGCTCAGTGGGTTAAGCCGCTGCCTTCGGCTCAGGTCATGATCTCAGGGTCCTGGGATCGAGTCCCGCATCGGGCTCTCTGCTTGGCAGGGAGCCTGCTTCCCTCTCTCTCTCTCTGCCTGCCTCTCCATCTACTTGTGATTTCTCTCTGTCAAATAAATAAATAAAATCTTAAAAAAAATACTAATACATTTTTTTTGTGATTAAAAATCAGTTCTGTTAAAATATGGGTATAGTTTTCAGGAGTAAAGCAATTGTTAAATGTAAAAAAAAAAAAAGAGTATATGAAGGAGCAAGTAAAATACTAAAAGGGTGGCAACAACCCCAGGAAAATATGCTTTAACCAATTCAGAAGAGATCCCAAATCATGAGTGGGGAGAAAGGGGATAAAAAGAGGTTCATAAAGAAAGAAAAAAAAAAAGACAGAAAGAAAGGAAAGAATTAAAAAAAGAAACGAATAAAAAAAAGTATAAATATATATATATATTAGATAAACTAGTTAAAAAATGTTGAAAAAGAAATGGGTAAAAGTTAAAAAAATTTTAGCAGAAGAAGAGAAAAAAAATGAAAAAGAAAAAAAATTAAATTAACTGCAAGACTAAAGAATCATAGGGAGAAAGCCATGAGTTCCGTGCTTTACTTTCTCCTCCTCTGGAATTCTGCTGCTCTCCTTGGTATTGAAACCGCACTCCTTGGTAGGTGAACTTGGTCTTGGCTGGATTTCTTGTGGTTCTTCTGGGGGTGGGGCCTGTTGTAGTGATTCTCAAGTGTCTTTGCCCCAGGCGAAATTGCACTGCCCTTACCAGGGGCCGGGCTGAGTAATCTGCTCGGGTTTGCTTTCAGGAGCTTTTGTTCCTGAGCGCTTTCCGGAGGACGGGTATACAAATGGCGGCCTCCTGGTCTCCGTCCCGGAGGAGCCGAGAGCCCGGGGCCCCACTCCTCAGTGCGCCCTCAGAGAACAGCGCCCAGTTACTCCCATCTGCCTGACCTCCGGCCGCGCTCCGAGCTTACCGAGCCTGCGAGTGGTTAATTTTTTTTTTTTTTTTTTTTTTTTTTTGAGAGAGAGAGAGAAAAAGAGAGAGGGCATGAGCATGGGCGGAGTGGCAGAGGGAGAAGCAGGGTGCCCCTGAGCAGAGAGCCCAATGTAGGGCTTGATTCTAGGACCCTGGGATCATGACAAGAGCTGAAGGCAGACGCTTAACTGACTGAGCCACCCAGGCACCCCCAGACACATGAGGTATAAGCTCAAGGCCTTGGAAGCCTATAAAAATATGCACTTTTATTTATTTTTTGAGTATATCTCCTGAGGACTTTCTGGTGATTTGTGAAGAGATATGGGCTCTTCTGGATCCAGGTGTGTTAGGTGAGGACAAAAAGAGGAAGGTGGTGAGGAGAGCCTTAAAAACCCTGTTGCATAAGAAACGTATAATTATTGAGACAGACACTTAGAGAAACAAATGGATTTAGTGGGCACAACACTGATAATGCTTGGGGAATGGGGTGACAGAATTGTCTGTTTCTTTAACTTAGTATTACCTTATAAGCACTTCCTATTTCACTTCATAATCTTTATATTTTAGAGGTTTTCTTATCTTGAAACATACTCTAACAAACTGATGGCTCAATCTTATGGCTGACTATTTACTTTGTTGTAAAATTTGGGAGACAACATCTCAAATTTCTTGTTTTTTGTTGTTGTGGTGGTGGTTCTCTCTTTTTTTTTTAAGATTTTATTCATTTATTTGACAGACAGAGATCACAAGTAGGTAGAGAGGCAGGCAGAGAGAGAGAGGGGAGGAGGAAGCAGGCTCCCTGCGGAGCAGAGAGCCCGATATAGGGCTCGATCCCAGGACCCTGGGATCACGACCAGAGCTGAAAGCAGAGGCTTTAACCCACTGAGCCACCCGGGCGCCCCTGGTGGTAGTTCTCTTAACAGATTTCCTCCTTAGGAAAAATGGGGTGGGATTCATGGGTCAAAACTCCCAGCCATTTACACAGCCATCTGCTAAGGGAGAAAAGGGCCCACTTTTACCCTTGTGAGTTGTAGCCAAAGATGATAGTGAGCTTGACTGGGTCAAAGCCCACATCCCAGTGCATTCAGCCATATGTGGGAAATCTCTTAAGATCCCTCTCTACCATGTACGAAACCAATATCTAACATTATGAAATATTTTAAGCAGATTGAAAATTGGATAAAATAATTTAATAGACTTCGTTTACATGCTATATGAATCTAATATATGTTAAAATTCGGTCATAATTTTTAACATGCTGTTAAGGAAATCTTTATATCTATCTTAAATACACTGGAACTGAATCTCTTAGCAGCTACTGTGTATGGGAGAGCTTGAGGGCGTGCACACTATTAACTGCTAAGGGTAAGATGATTTTTGCAGTGAATAATTAGGGTTGATATTGTGATTTTTTAATTTTTCAATTCTGGCCCTGTACAAATCTTGAGGATGAAGGAGGGAGTGATAAGATAATAAATCCAGTATATACACAACTTTCGAGGAACATACCTAGTGTATTAAGGATGGACACCTGTAGAGTGATTAGTTATTTGGTCTTCTAAATCTTTACTTCCTAGGTCTTCAAATGAAGAAATAAGTAACAAATACATTCTTCTTCTGTTGTGTTCACTTTACAATATTTGCCTTAGAAATGCTGGGGATGGGGCACCTGGGTGGCTCAGTTGTGAAGCGTCTGCCTTCAGCTCAGGTCATGATCTTAGAGTCCTGGGATCAAGCCCCGCATCAGGCTCCCTGGTCCATGGGTAGTCTGCTTCTCACTCTCCCTCTCCTGCTACTTGTGTTCCTGCTCTTACTGTCTCTCTCTGTGTCAAATAAATAAAATAAAATCTTAAAAAAAATGCTGGGGAGACTTACACAGGATTTCCCACTTCTGTCTTGTAATCTTACCTAAAGAAAAGCTGGAGTCTCCTGTCATCTCCACTTCCTGGTTTCTGGTTCTTGGAGTAGACAGAAAAGGAGAGAAGGAAAGAAAACGGGCAGAGGCATGTGAAAGTTGAAAACTGGCAGGTACATTGTAGGAATTTGCATCAGATTTCTTCTCTTCTCCTTGAAAAACTACCTGCCCCTTCCCTGCACTATCTCCTCATTTCCTTGACGGTGAATTGTAAACTAGTTTCAACTGCAACACACTTCCTAACAAACTCACGAGCCCCAGCTTCCTTTGCTGTCTTCCCTTGCCTACAGTGATGGGGCATTAAGCACACCACGTATGGGAATAATCATTAAAATCGGTTATCAGAAGTAGGTCTTTTTGTGATTTTTGCACCTTCCCAACTTAAGGAAACATTAGTCCACAGTGATTTGAAGGGCTAGCAATCAAAAAATCTTGTTTTAATGCTGTGTCACTTGGTCATGTATAGTGAATCATTGTACTCCAGCTAAATGTGAGTGTCAGATAATAACCACAAAATGCAGTTTCACCTGGTTTGGATTTTGGTATTTTAAAACAGAGTGTATTCCTATGAGAAACAGTATTGAGGTTCCTCACATAGTTAAAAATAGAACTACCCTATGACCCAGCAATTGCACTACTAGGTAATTATCCAAAGGATGCAAAACTATAGATTTGAAGGGGCACATGCACCCTGATGTTTATAGCAGCTTTATCAACAATAGCCAAACAATAGAAAGAGCCTGGTTATCCATTGACTGATGAATTGATAAAGAAGATGTGAGATATAGTGTGTGTGTGTGTGTGTGTGTGTGTGTGTGTGTGTGTGTGGTTAGAGTATATTATGCTAAGCGAAATACAACAGAGAAAGACAAATACCATGTAATTTCATTCATATGTGGAATTTAAGCAATAAAATAGATGAACATAGGGGAAGGGGAAAAAAAAAGAGAGACAGAAAACAAACCATAACAGACTCTTAACAATAGAGAACAAGCTGAGGGTTGATGGAGGGAGGTGGGTGGGGATGGGCTAGATGGGTGATGGGTATTAAGGCGGGCACCTGTTGCAATGAGCTCGGGGTGTTGTATGTAAGTGTTGAATTACTAAATTCCACTCCTGAAACCTATAGTACACTCTATGTTAACTAATTATAATTCAAATAAAAATTTGAAAAAGAAAAAGAAAAGATTATTTAAGGGCAAAATAAAATAGAAAATTATAAATTAATTTATTTAACAAATACAGCATTGATCGAAAATCTGGAAACCTCCAACAAAAAAAAAAATAAAGAAAATCAGTGAACAATCTTACTAAAATAATGTAAAACATTTACCAAAATAGGAACAAAAATAATTATAAGGAAATATTGAGAAATAACATCATAATCACTTGAATTTTATTCCAGGAATTCAAGAGAGTTAAATTTTAGAAATCATAATATATTACATAATAGTAATTGAGCTAAGAAGAAAAATATATGTTAATTTACATAAATGCAGAAAAGACAGTTAAAAGCTGTTTAGATTTGATATTTTACTTCATACTTCAAAGCCTTTGTTTTTATTCTTATTTATTAATCCCATCCTGCTTAATTTTGATTTGTTGTATTTTTCTTTCACTAGCATTTATAGTCATTTGATAATTATACATATATGTATTTTTTAAAGTTTTTTGTTTTTTTTGTTTTTTTGAGAGAGAGAGAGAGGGAGAGAGAGAGAAAGAAAGATCTTGAGTCAGAGGAGGAGAAGAGGGAGAGGGACAATCAGACTCCATACTGAGCATGGAGCCGGACTGACATGTGGGGCTCTATCCCAGGACCCAGCGATCATGACTTGAGCAGAAACCAAGGGCTGGAGGCTTAACTGACAGAGCCACACAGGCATCCTGATAATTATATTGATATAAATGTCTTACGCTACAAATATTCCTCTGCTACATGATTTTTCTGAATTACTTAGCATGTCCCTTATTACTTTTATGTTAACGTTGTTTAAGAAATTTTAAAATTTTATCTACTTTTTCTTTGAAGCAATGTTTGTTTTTTATTGTTTGTTTTCGAATTTTTTGCACAAAGTGGATTTTTGGTTAATTCCTCCTTCTATTTCCTTTTAATCTCCAGATTTTTAAGGTATTATGGAAAAACAAAAATTATACAGGGGCAACCTGGGTGGCTCAGTCAGTTAAAGCATCCTACTCTTACTTGGTTTCAGCTCAAGTCATGATCTCGGGGCCATGAGACTGAGCCCTAAGCCAGGCTCTACACTGAGCATGGAGCCTGCTTGAGATTCTGTCTCTCTCTCCCTCTCTGGTCCTTCCCCTGCTCATGCTTTCTCTTTCTCTCTTTCTCTAAAAAAACAAAACCAAACCCCAAAGTGGATGTATTTACTGTGTATAAAAAATTAAATAAATAAAATAAAATAAAGCATATTGTATTTTTTCTGTTTGTGAAATAATGCTTAGTATTGAGCTCCTGTTAGTTTGAAAAATAAAGAATATTATAAAGCAGAAAGTAAAAAGTGTTAAGCCCAGTACTCAAAAAACACTAATTCTGTTGCAAACATTTTGGTGTCATTGTGAACATGTTAATTTATTCACATGACAAACACATCTTATTCCAGTGTTTAATGTACTGTTTTGGTATGTAACTGTGGTCATACCATGGGTATTTTTTTCCTCCTGTGATATTTAACGTGGGGCATGTAATAGAGAAAGTGTAGCCTTTGGAGTCCAATAGACTTGGTTTCAAATTCTATCCGTTATTTTTCAGAAGGGAGGAGGCAACTCTGATCTTTCTGCATTTGCATTTCCTAATCCATTAACTGAGAATAAGAACAATGATCCACTAGAGTTGTTTTGAAAATTTAATGAGGTAATATTTGTAAAGTACTAGGCCCATAGTATTTACTCTAAAAAACCAGTAGTTTCCCATTGCAAACTCTGTAAATATAATATATATGAGGACATAATATTTCACAGAAAAAATATACTGTAACAGAACTAGGCTCAGTTTATGTTCGCTTTGCATAACCTAGTTTAGCTAGGTCCTTTTGTTTGGAAGACGGCTGAAAGTACTAACTGATCACATTAACGTGTTACATCTTGGGAAAGCCGACCACCGCTTTCATGAAGCACTTGGCATCAGCAACCCAAAGATGAAACGAGTAACAATACTGCAAGTGACAAAAAAAAGCTTTTCTTTGAGTCAAGTAATGAGCTTTCTGGTTTCCACCGTGTGTTCTTTGCTAATAGGTCCTGCAAAGAAAGTCTCAAGCAGATCTTTACCTATAAACATGTCTGTTCTAGTGGGAAGATCCGACCAAAAATAAACTGGACTTTCCATCCATCATGCTGTCAGGGAGAGTCCATGTTGGGGGGTGCACATACCAGTTGGTGCAATCCTGGTAAAAAGGCTTCTTTCTCTCACAGGCTGTAATGGGGTGGTCATGGAGCTGGTATCATCTGAGTGTTCCTCTAAAAGTATTAACTGTGCCGACTCCCGTAGAAAAGCACAGAGAAGGTGGGGAATGTGATGACATGACTCCATAAACCACACCAGTAATCTTGATTAATTAAGATTGAGGATCTTGATTAATAGTTGCTTTTCCTTTCCTTACGGCTTCTTTTTGATTTAGCAAGTTCCCCATCTAACAGGTGTAGGAGCCTCAGCTGGAGCATTTGGGTACAGGGAACAGCTGACAAGACAACACTGTGCCTCCACTGCACACAAGTACGTAGCTGAGTCTCCGGGCTCGGTGGCTGTGATGTGCAGGGTGCTGAGAAGTTCCTTTTTATCTAATGTGCCTTTTAACCGTCCTGACTTCTCAGTCCCACTTGAAATTAGTCTAAGCAGAAAGGTAGGGGTTTTCTCTTCTTGCTTAAACCAAAACAGGCTCTGAAAGCTGGTCACTTCGTAGCTGCAGCTGAAATTTGCACTGTCTCCCTCATGGACAACCAGAGATGGGGGGTTCTGGATCACCTTGTCTTCACTGCTCACCCCTGTTCCAAAAAAAAGTAACAAATAAATCACTCAGAGAAAGAGTGATGTCAGATCAAGTCTTCTCAGAGATCATAATTATTCTCCATTGGAACCACAGATGCTCTCTGATAAGTCAGAATGCATTCTACTCCCTGTGCCTTTGTTTCCTGAGGATCAGTCTTCAGGTTTTCCTGGCCGTCCCCAACCGCTTGTAATAATGCTACTCACAGCTCAGTTGAAACCAAAAGATGGCTAGTGAAGCTCGTAGCCACTTCTCCATCCTTCAGCTCTTGGGTTTGTTTTCCTGGGCAAAATGTGATTCACTGCCCTGAGTGTTTCTTTTTCTTCTCCTCCAGGACAGACATGCGTGTGCGTGCACACACACACACACACACACACACACACACACCCTGAAGGGGAAATAACAATTTGACTCTTCGGGAACCAGAACAATGAGCATTGGCCCTAATTCAAGTTCAAATCCTTCCTACTCAGGCACTCAGGGCAGTCATTGGAACAGAACACTGCCATCTTGTGAGCTGGTGTGGAATAGCTGAAAACTTCTATCCAAGTATTTTATCCAAATTAATAGAATCTTCCAAAATTGCCTCTTGGGGGAAGGACTGGCTACCCAAAGTGACCCACAGCTCTGATAGTCTGGGGTTCTATGGCTCAGGGAAGGCAGAGAGGAGCAGTACACTGGGAAATAGGAAAATGCTGAACCAACACTCAAGAAGGAATCTACCCTGTGAGGCTAAGGACAGCAACACTCTGGGGAGTTGGAGGAAAAGGCAGGAAAAGAGGCAACGGTCCTTCCAAAAGCTCTTTGAAGGTTCACTATTGATCTCACTATCCTGGAACACATACTTAGAAAGTAGTATTCCTGAAAAACACCGGGGTCATGGATAATCACCCAAAGGTATATTTGGGTGAAATGCAGATGTCAAAGTATTCTTTCCTGTTTCATCATAATTTGATCAAAACAAATATCAAAGCATCACCCTGATAACCTCATTTCTAAATCCACTGAGACCCTTCCCTCATACAAATATTGCTTTCCTCCCAGAAATCCATTGTTTATTCCATTCATCCATTCTATAGACTTCTATTTTCTTTGAAGTCCTGTGTTAAATACATTTTCTTTCCAGATGGTGACAACGCAATGGTGGGAACACATTTTGTACTGTGTATGACTAAGGTGTATCTGTCCATGTATTTTTGGGTACGTATTCCTACACAAAATTGTGATATGAGTCTCTCTTCCTTTTTTTTTTTTTTTCTTGAGAGGGGGAGAGGCAGAGAGAGGGAGATAATCTTAAACAGGCTCCATACCCAGAGAGGACTCGATCTCACAACCCTGAGATCATGACCCGAAATCAAGAGTCAGACTCTTGGTTGAACCTACCCAGGTGCCACTATCTCCTCTTTTTAAGCTAAAAAAAAAAAAAAAAATAGATTTCTATTTATTCGTTGCAAATACATTTTTTTGATTATTAAAGAAATATATGGACATTGCAGAACATTTGGAAACTATAGGGAAACACAAAGAAGAAAATATAAATCCCCTGCAATTCTAACCTCTACCTTCAACATAGCTCCATCCAGAACTTTTTTCTTTTTCATCAACAAAATACATCATAGATTTGCTCAAAATAAGGTTGCTTTCTTTTCTCATTTTTCTAAAATTTTCTGAAGCACTGTAGACTTTAAGCAGAGCTGAAAAGGATAGATAGAATGTTTGTTCAACATTTGGAAACATAGTGGCTCCTCCCCTAACTGTCCCAGCTCATATAATCTAATCTAAGGTACTCAACTCTGGTGTCCACCTTGCCTTCCCACTCAAGTGCATGGTTGCTGGAGAATCTCCTAACCATCCTGCTAAGTGTCCAAGACAACATTTGGCCTTGAGTTGTTTATAGACACTGCAAGGTGGTGCTTTCAAGTTTGACTGAGGGCTCAAGAGGGTTCTTGCTGCAGAGAGAAAGAAGTGGTCACTTGTGTGAAGTGTGGAAATTCACCTGGAACAGGCTCTATGGGCCACCAAACTTCTGGAGATTCGCCTGGAATAAGAGCTAGTGGGTCGTGAAGGGCATGGACTAGCATGGCTCTTGGGCACTTAAACTGTGTCCTTAGCAGCTGTGTCTTGCCTCTTGCCCCATTCTTAAGTCCTTTCTGGCATCAAGGACTTGACATTGCATGTCCCCATCTTCCTGACTCTCCAGCCTCCCCTGACTTCCCTTAAAATCCTCGTTTCTCCTGGAAGAATCTCTGTGCTTGTTCAAGCAGAACTTCATGCTTTACGAACAGGAAATATGGAGTCTATTTTCTTTAGTTCTAGGGAAGATGAGGTATTTACAATCCCTACCAGACAAGGTGACTTCTCACGACCCAACCCATAATGGGCTGAATGAGAGCAAAAGAAGATAAAATGGCTAGATTTTCAGATCAAGGGAACATGAATTGTAAAGAAAATAAAATTTTATTTTATATTATTCTGTAACTTATTTGTTTTTCACCTGAACAGTCTACCTTAAATGTATTTCCACATCATTACATGGAGGTGTACTTTTTTTTTTTTTTCTTTAATGATTGGATGGTATTCTGTAGTATAGATATATAATTATTTCGTCATTTACTGAGTGCTGAACACATAACTCCTAGTTTCTCTACCATCATGTATATTGTGAAGTTTTAGTTAGTAATAGATTTAGGACTCTTCTAATTTCCTTCTTTCTTTTAGTAATGAATTTCTATTGTAAGGGATTCTTAGCACAACATTACCATTTAGTTTGGGATTCTTTTAGTTCTTGCATCTCTCTGGATACGTAGCTAGATGGGCTGCATGACTAATTTCCATTCTTCAGCCAGCCACATCTACAAATTCTTAAATTTCAATCTTCATTACAAAAAAATCCCCAACCAATTCTAACATAACATGGCAGAGTAAGTTCATAACAGTGCCTAAAACACTCTCATTTATATTCTAGCAAATTGCATTGGGATGTCTACCAAGAGTATCTTTGCAATCAACACTAGTTTAGATGTCATGAAAAAGAGAGAAGGAATGAACTGTATTCATCTGTTCTTAATCTTTTATTTCCAAATGGATGACTATACAGGTTATGTGTATAAATCACCAAGTTTTAGAAATACTGCCAAGGAAAGGTTTTGAAAGCAGTAAGAAAATAAAAGAGGTTATTGACAAAGGAAGGGCAGTAACACTGAAAGCAGACCTCTTAAAATCAACAGTGGAAGCGTGATACACTGGAAAATACCTTCAAAATGCTGACAGAAGATGGCTACTAAACTAGAATTTTAAGTAAACGATCTTGCAAGGATGATGCTGAAACGAAGGCTACAGAAGTTTATTCCCAACAGACTTTCAATTCTAAAGGATGTATCTGAGGAAGGAGCAAAATGATCTGAGGGAAGGTCTGAGAAGCAAGAAGAGATAGTGAGCAAAGGAATTGGCAATACAGGGGTAATCTAAATAAATCTTGGCAATAAAAGTCCAATAACAGTGAAAGTTTTAATAATGTCTTTTCTTTTTAAGTCAGTTTCTAAAACATTGGCTGATGATAGCATGTAAGCCAGTACAGTTTTATCTAAGTTGTAGTATTTTACAGTTTTTAAATTTTTTAAAAACATGGTTAAGCCATAGATTAACTTCAGATTTTAAGTATGCAAGGTAAAACTTCAAAGATAAATACTAAAGAATTATTTTTTTATATTTTATTTCATTCTATTTTTTAAATTTTTTTTTTTTAAAGATTTCATTTATTTATTTGACAGAGAGAAATCACAAGTAGGCAGAGAGGCAGGCAGAGAGAGAGGAAGGGAAGCAGGCCCCCTGCTGAGCAGAGAGCCTGATGTGGGACTCGATCCCAGGACCCTGGAATCATGACCTGAGCCGAAGGCAGCGGCTTAACCCACTGAGCCACCCAGGTGTCCCTTAATTTTTTATTTTTTATAAACATATATTTTTATCCCCAGGGGTACAGGTCTGTGAATCGCCAGGTTTACACACTTCACAGCACTCACCAAAGCACATATCCTCCCCAATGTCCACCACCCCACCCCCCTTCTCCCAACCCCATTTTTAAAAGGAGCATGTAATTTCTAAACCAATAGAGGGAGATATGGAATAAGAAAAAAGCAAAACAAAACAAAACAACAAGAAAGACACAAATTGAATCACCCTTCACCACATACAAAATGGGGAAAAAAGGAGAAAACAAATAAAAAGTACACATTTAGATGATGGAATCAAGTCCTAATCCTGAAAAATTATAACATGTAATTGGAACTCACTGATTAAAAAGCAGAGATTGTAGGATTGATACAAGGCCAGAATCTGATCACAGGTTTTTTTGAAGAAAACAGCTTAAACATGGGAGTCAAGCAAGTTTGGGAAAGTAAAGGATGGAAAAATGTATTCAGGAAAATCCTAAACAAAAACCCCTTATAAATCTATGTTAATAACTGGAAAAAAAAAAGAGAGACTTTAAGGCAAGAAGCATTTTTAGGGATAAGGAAGGGTTTTAAACTGTAATAAAAGTTTTAATTAATTCCAATATGTTATAATGATTCTGAACTTTCATGCATTCAATATTAAATGCATAAAGCAAGAATTGATAGAATGATAGAAATTGAAAAGTTCACTCTTATAGTGATATTTCATCTCTATCAATTATTATTTAACATATAGAATATCCAAACAAAGTTGATTTAATTGACATATATAGAACTCTGCACAAAAAAAATGAGAGAATATTTCTTCTGAAGCACAAGTAGATAATAAAGAATTAACCAAATATTGGAGCATCTTGGTGGCTTAGTTGGTTAAAGCATCTGCCTTTGGTTCAGGTCATGATCTGGGGGTCCTGGGGTGGAGCCCCAGGTTGGGTTGCCTGCTCTACAGGGAGTTTGCTTCTCCCTCTCCCTCTGCCCCCTCCCTCTTCCCACCCCCTGCATGTGTTCTCTCTCTCTCTCTCTCCCTCTTTCTTTCTCTCTCAAATAAACAAAATCCTCTTTAAAAAGTTAACCAAATATTAGACCTAAAGCATATTTGCACAAATCTCAAGGAATCAGTATGATCAAGGTCTTATTCTTTGACAAACAAATAATACTGCTACATATTCTAGCTGTGATCATGTACTTCTGGTTATGCTAAAAATACATCTATCCCAGAGATGAATTTTGAATTATTTATGGATAGGATGACTAATGTTTAGAATTTGCTTTAAGAGAGAGAGATGAGGAATATGGATGAAAAAACATTGGTCATGGAGTGATAATTTATCATTGTTGAATTCAGATGATGAGTACATATTTATAATATTCTTCTTTCTTCTTTTGTGAACCCTTGAAAATGTCCATAACAAAACATTAATTTAAAAATATTATCTACTGAGATGCCCTTGTCATTTTCACCTTTAATCTGCTAATGTTGGAATTACATGAATAGATGTTTCTAATGTTAAGCCTTCTACACCTTTCTAAGATAAATTCTAATTACTCGTATTATATTATGTCACATATTCATTGCTAGTTTATATTTGTTGATATTTTTAATTTTTATTTTTTCAGTTATTTTCATAAATGAAATTTCTCTTTAATTTCCCTTTCTTAACTGTGTTAACCAATTTATTTATTATTTATTTTATTTTATGTTTTTTTCATTTTAATTCCAATATAGTTAACATACAATGTGATATTAGTTTTAGGTATACAATATAGTCATTCAATAATTTTATATATTACTCAGTTCTCATCATGATAATTGTACTCTTAATCTTCTTCATGTATTTCATCCCATCCCCCCTCTACCTCCCTTTTGGTAACTATCAGTTTGTTCTCTATAGTTAAGAGTCTGTTTTTTGAGTTTATTTTTGTGTATGGTCTAAGAGAATGGTCCAGTTTCATTCTTCTGCATGTGGCTGTCCAATTTTCCCAGCATCATTTATTGAAGATACTGTCTTTTTTCCATTGAATATTCTTTCCTGCCTTGTTGAAGATTAGCTGACCATAGAGTTGAGGGTCCATTTCTGAAGTCTCTAATCTGTTCTGTTGATCTATGTGTCTGTTCTTGTGCCAGTACCACACTGTCTTGATGATCACAGTTTTATAATATAGCTTGAAATCGGGTGGTGTGATGCCCCCAGACTTGGTTTTCTTTTTCAACAATCCCCTGGTGATTCAGGGTCTTTTCCAGTTCCATACATCAAAGTCCTAGAGGAGAACATAGGCAGTAACCTCTTTGACATTGGCCATAGTTACTTTTTTCAAGACATGTCTCTAAAGGCAAGGGAAACACAAGCAAAAATGAACTTTTAGGAATTTATCAAGATAAAAAGCTTTTGCACAACAAAGGAAACAGTCAACAAAACCAAAAGAAAATATTTGCAAATGACATTTCAGACAAAGGGCTGGTATCCAGTATCTATATAGAACTTCTCAAACTCAACACCCAAAAAACAAATAATCCAGTCAATAAATGGACAGAAGACATGAACAGACACTTCTCCAAAAGAGACATACAATTGGCCAACAGACACATGAAAAAATATTCATCATCACTAGTCATTAGGGAAATTCAAATCAAAACCACAGTGAGAGGGGGTTGGGGGAGGGGGGTGGGGTTATGGACATTGGGGAGGGTATGTGCTATGGTGAGGCTGTGAAGTGTGTAAACCTGGTGATTCACAGACCTGTACTCCTGAGGATAAAAATACATTATATGTTTATTTTAAAAATTTAATTAAAAAATTAAAAAAAAAACCCACAGTGAGATACCACCTTACACCAGTAAGAATGGCAAAAATTAAACAAGACGGGAAACAACAAGTGTTGGCGAGGATGTGGAGAAAGGGAAACCCTCTTGCAGTTTTGGTAGGAATGCAAATGAGTACAGCCACTCTGGTAAACAGTGTGGAGGTTCCTCAATATGTTAAAAAGAGAGCTACACTATTACCCTGCAATACCTAACTACTAAGTATTTACCCCAAAGATACAGACATAGTGAAAAGAAGGGGCACATGCACCCCAATATTCATAGCAGCAATGTCCACAATAGCCAAACTGTAGAAGGAGCTGAGATGCTCTTCAACAGATGAATGGATAAAGATGTGGTTCATATATACAATGGAATATTACTCAGCCATCAGAAAGGATGAATACCCACGATTTCCACTGACATCGATGAAACTTGAGGGGATTATGCTAAATGAATTAAGTCAAGCAGAGAAAGAAAATTATCATATGATTTCACTCATATATGGAACACAAGGAATAGCACAGAGAACCACAGGGGAAGGGAGGAATACTGATTGGGAAGAAATCAGAGAGGGAGACAAACCATGAGAGACTCTGGACTCTGGGAACCAAACTGAGGGTTACAGAAAGGAGGGGGGGTGTGGGAGGATGGGGTAACCAAGTGATGGATATTGAGGACACGTGTGGTGATGAACACTGGGGGTTATATGCAACTAATGAATTGCTGAACACTACATTAAAAACTAATGATGTACTTTATATTGGCTAATTGAATATAATTTAAAAAAGAACTAAAAAAAAGAATCTGTTTTTGGTTTGCTCTTCTTTTCTTTTTTTTTGTTTTGTTTCTTGAATTCCACATATAAATGAAATTATAGGTTATTTGTTTTTCCCTGACTGACTTATTTCACTTAGTATTACACCCTTTAGATCCATGGTGTTGCAAATGGCAATATTTCATTCTTTTTTTAAATGACTGAGTAATAGTCCATTATTTGCAATCCACTGCTCATATTTAAATTGATATTTGCCTTCTTATTATTGAGTTGTAAGTATATATATATATATATATATATATATATATATATATATATATATATGATTTGCAAACAGACTTCCATTCTGTGGGTTGTATTTTCACTTTCATTTGTGGAAAACTTTGTGGTCTTTGAAAAAGTTCTTGGCATTGATAAAGGCCAATTTATTTATTTTTTTGGTTGCTGTGTATCATATCTAAGAAACAGTTTCATAGTCCAAGATCACTGAAATTTTGCCTGTATTTTCTTCTAAGAGTATATAGTTTTAACTCTTACATTTAGGTCTTTGATCCATTTGAGTTAATATCTGAATATGTGTATATTCTCTTGCATGAGGCTATCCAGTGGTCCTAGCACTATGTTCCCACTGAATAGTCTTACCACCCTTGTTGAAAATCAATTGCCCTTGGATGTCCGGGTTTAGTCCCAAACTCTCAATTCTATTTCATTAATATCCACCCATTTTTAAAGAGAGCTGTATTAAATCTACTGTGATTTATATACTGATCATTTCTCCTTATATACTGACAAAGTAAGTAAAATATATATATGTACATATACATATACATATATATACATATGTGTGTGTGTGTGTGTATATATATATATATACGTATATATATATATACGTATATATATATATATATATGGGTTTGTGTTCATTAAGCAAAGAGCACAATCTTTGGAAGATAAAGCCTTGGATGCGTGAGAATTTGCAGTAATGGAAGAGCAGGGTACATAGTGGAACGATCTTATTTCACGCCAAGAGGAGCAGCTGCTGGAGGCAACATAGTGACTGGGGTTCCAGCTGCCAGTTTGAGTGCAGGCTGCAGGTGCTCAGGGGGCACTGTGCTGCCCACTGCAGAAGTAGGTGCCTGAATGTTTCATCTCGGAGGCTGAAATGGTCAAGAAGCTGTCCATTCTTGTTCCGCTGAGCTGAGCAGTCAGTTTTCCATTTCTGATTGATTCACCAGCCTTATATAAGGCTATCAAGAGAACAAGGCCTTTCCTGGGATCCTGCTTGAACCATAGAAAGGTATTGAACATGCTCGAAGAATTGCAGTTCATGGAGACATCCTCTCCTTCCTGAATGAACACAGACTGAGGATTCTGATTCAACTGCTGGCCACTCGCCCCTGTGTAGGAAGACAAATGAAGGTATTCAAAATCATTTTTAGATCACCTTTGTCGGAGCCATGATGGACTCTTTCCTAACTCCAACTCCCAGCCATACAGCTGTGCTTTTTCCTTTCCTCCCTCCCTTTCTAAAGCTTTTCTCCTGTGTCTCTCTTTTCATGGACCTGAATTAAACCTCACCTCCTGCCTTCGGAGAATTTCCACCCCTTTGAAATTCTCTCTGTGAGACTCAGAAACCCCCAAGACTCACATGCCAGTTGCATCCACAGGAATATTAATAAATCTACAAGGGGCATGGTCATCACACGTCCTTGAGAGAATTATTTCCTTAAAGGATTTTTGCTTCAAGAAACTCCTCTGAGCTTAGGGTAACACTATAAATACCTCTGTGGTGTGAAAATATCCATTCTGTTTATCAGCCAATCTGATTTTTAACTGGAGGCTTCTCTGAGTTTTGAGCCAATCTTGAAGGTGAACTATGAATGGAGACACTGCCACCTTATGATTAGTCAGTAGATTGCTGTTCCTTCATGCCCCTCTTGGAGAATTGTAAAAAATAATCCTATTTCCCCCATTCAGTTGATGAAGCCTTATTGAGTACCACTATCTGCTAGGACATAGAAAGACATGAATAAGACAGATTTAGGATTAAGACAGATTTAGGATTAAGCATGGTGACTTAAAGACATTTTTTTTTTCTCTGTGCCTTTCTCATAACCCACTGAAATAAGAGTAAATATATTTTTTTTAAAGTTATGAACCCCAAAGGACATAAAGAACAGACAAAGGATGACATCCATCAGCTGTTTTGGGACCTGAGAGTGAATGGACAAGTGGTAACTGGTTTGGTCAACTGAAGAAAGTTGAATCCTATGGGCCCACAGAGAGGAATGCTAAAAAAAAAATCCAGGTGCTCAGAGAGTCTCAAGAATTTGGGCTCTTGATACCTCAGAAGATCAGAATGAGGAATGTGGAGTAAGAGGACTTTAAACAGAATGTATCAGGTCTAAAGTAAAATAGTATTAAGTACTGTTATACTCTCAGATCTCCCATCCTGACCTGAAAAAGTCAGGTGTCCGCTCCTTCCCACCTGCTTTCGTGCTTTCTGAAGATATTGAATAAGGAGGCATATAGGAGCCTGGGATAAGCTCAGTTGAGAGTGAAGAGAGGCAAACATTTAAAAACAGAGGAACCAGAGCTGTCCTCCCTTTGATCAAATCCCAGATTTATATCCCACTAAGTATAAATGAGCATCTGGGATCACTAGGCATTTGAAAAGATTGCCTTAACATGAAAGGTAGAGACAAAAACAAAAAGAGAAAAGGACCCTGACAGAGACAATGCAGGAAGAAGGTTACTGTTGCTTATTAACATAGTCCTGTGAAATTCTAACTCCTTTTTTTAAAGAGACAAAACTCTGAATAATAGCAAAACATCATTATTATGGAATGGAATTTTAGAGGGAAGTTTCATCTTTAAGAAAAAAAAAATTGAAATGGCAACTTAGAGTTTCAAATACCTAGGATCTGGGGGGAGTACCTGAGGAATGCCTTGAAGCTTCTGTCCTAATTTACATAAATGAGCTTCTACCAGGTCCTGACCGCCATGTTCTATCCCACTGGGCTTCTCAGACTTGGAAGAATAGGAAAATGGCTTTCTGTTTTCTTGAGTCTCCTTTTCTCCTTCTAGGGTCAATGCTAATTTAGGTCTAGGTTTGCCAGTGAGTAAACTCTGTGTATATATTTATCTTGTTTCTTCTGTGTTCCTACCAAATGAGTATATTTCCTAAAGCAAAAATACTGATAACCTGACATCATTCTTTTCCTTCCTTCCTTCCTTCCTTCCTCCTTCCTTCCAAGCAAGCTGTATACCCAACATGGAGCTTAAACTCACAACCCTGGGATCAGGAGTTAACATGCTCTAACAACTGAGCCAACCAGGAGGCCCTTCTTTCTTTTTTAATGACTCTGCAACATTTTATTGAAGTAATGCATTAAAAAAAAAAAAAAGCAAACAGAATAAACAAAAAACCAAGACATTTCCTTTTAGAAAAAAACAAATTTGCATTGGGTTATGGACATTGGGGAGGGTATGTGCTATGGTGAATGCTGTGAAATGTATAATCCTGAGGATTCACAGACCTGAACTGCTGGCGCTAATAATACATTATATGTCAATAAAAAAATTTTAAAAAGAGAGAAAAAAATAAATCCAATAAGAACACACACACAATACACGAACAAATTTGCATTACTCTGATACTCTATGGCACGTGGGAGGCAAAGAGGTAATAGGTCAAGTTTACCACTAGATCTACTGTCCCCTTGTGATCATCATGGTTGCTGCTACAGTCTCCCTGATGCTGAGCAGCAGCTGTTCCACTCTCCATGAAGACCTACTGTCTCAGTCCTGAGAGTGTCCCCATTTTCTTGAGAATTCTGGTAGTCCATCTTTGTTCTCTAACAGAGCAATAGGCCAGGTAGTAGCCTAAGTAGGATGACAGTTGGCATTGAGATAAACATGGCATACATTTCTGGATCATGAATTTAAAGCCTTTTTTTTTTTTTTTTGCATATTGAAACAAATGAGAGCATATTACAGAACACAACATGTGAATTTTAGGTAGAACATGAGATTTCAAAGAAATATCATATATATAGACCACATCTCCCAGGCCTACACGAATATAGCCTTACTCTCCTGGGTGTTAGGAGGAGGTTGTAAGGAAGTTTTTAAAAACACTGAGCTTAATCAGAAGATTCATACAGGTCTTAAGACTCCTCTGTGTCTCTACAGCAACCTAAGAAATATGGTTGCTATGTATTCTAACTTAATTGTCCAGATGATTTTCTAATTATAATTAGTATGCCGGAAAATCGAGGTTAACAAGTGGCTATAGTGAGCTTGTGCAGAAAGAAAACTCTGCCATAAAAGGATGGATTATTACTATATAAAGTTGGAGAAGGAAGACGCCAATCAGGGACCCCAACAGAACAAAAGGAAGTAAATACAAATGGCCACTTTTAAGTACAGGAAACTGGCACAGCTCTAGGGCGGCATTTATTGTCCCAGGGGAGACATTTGAGACACAACAAAGGTCTAGCTCAGTTCTCTGGTAGGGCCAGGAGCAGAGTGACCTGATTCCATCATTTTCTGAAAGGCATTTTACAGAAGTGAGTACAAAGCATGGCTTGCCTCCTGGCTTCAGTGGGCAGTGACCACGAGAAAATGTGTTCAGTGGCACGACTGAAAGGAAGCAGGCAAGGTGAGGATGCGCCACGTTATAGGCGAGTGGGAGGCTAGTGGCTTCTGTGTCTCTGGAGTGTCTGTGGCCTCCAATCTGCTTCCTCAGGATTCAACTTCTCAAAAAGAACTCCTTGATGGAAATTTCTTCTCACTCTCAGTTTTCTTATAAGTAAAATGCAGATAATTATATACGCCGTTCTGTGCCTTTTATGGTATTAACTCTAAGTGGGTATGGTGGTTTCAGTGTGGAGTATCACATATCCCATCACAACAACTGTATGGAGATGGAGTCTATCTTAGATAACCCATGCTGCAAATTATTATGTGTAGTGTCAAGCATTAGAATCTCTGTCCTTGTTCTTTGCTGGATCATATTATCCTTTTTTTTTTTTTTAAGATTTAATTTATTTATTTGATAAAGATCACAAGTAGGGAGAGAGGCAGGCAGAGAGAGAAAGGGGGACGTAGGCTCCCTACTGAACAGAGAGCCCGATCCGGGGTTCGATCCCAGGATCCTGAGATCATTACCTGAGCCGAAGGCAGAGGCTTTAACCCACTGAGCCACCCAGGTGCCCCTCGTATTATACTTCTAAACAGATTTGAGTAATAATGTATTTTTTAACCAATGCTTGCAGTGTGGTGTCTGCACCTCTTGCCCACGAGAACTGCCCTGCATACAGGCAGGTGGCCTACATGATGGTTTAGCGGCATGGGAAATAGCAAAATGCTATGAAACATCCTTCCTCTCCAACTGTCACCATAAGTGAAAGTGCACCAGCTGAGGTGACTTCCTCTGAGTCTCCTCCAACATTCCCCTTTCAAATACAAGCAATCCAGGGAGAGCTAATCTGGAATGTTGTATCGAGATATGAGTTAGGTTACAAACCACTCCATTTTGGAGAGTGAGCTGGGAAATGGATATGGAATCAATAAAGTGGGAGAAGATTTTGGAAAGCAATTCGATGACTAGAAAACATTAGGGTTTGGGTGGGCAAAAGGGTATTGAAGGTCACAGAGTACCATTAGGAGTGAGGGAGGGAGCAGGAGCAGCCTCAGGAAGGAGGCAAATAAAGGTGCTGGCATGTGGAAGAAATAAGGACAAAATCTTTGCATGCTCCATCTGGCTCTAAGTGCACATCTTTTTATCAAGGATAGTGGGCAAGACAAGTGAAAACAAAATCTGCAAGATGAGCTCTGCCACAAGGACTGAATGTAATCTGTTTCTTTTTGAAGCTACATCAGAGGTGAGGGGCAAACTGGGTGTGGCTGAGGCGGTGGGCAGTGTGAACAGGTGAGGCCATGTTGTTGAAGTGAGGGGCGGTCTGAGACTGGATTAGAACCCTCTTTATTATCTACATATGCATCCATTTGTGTATCTCTATGCTTACAATATAAACTTGGGAAAAACCACTGCCCCTGACTCCTCCCAGTGTGACAGTATTGCTCACAGTATAGTCCTAAAATGCCACAAGGAATCTAAATGACTCAGATTTTTTTCTATTAACAAGCTAAATGAGTAGAAGAAGGGAGAAAGTTTCCTTGGGGCAATAAAGTCACCAGATCTGTGCATAGTGATTGCAAAAATCACTGAACTTCATGCCATCCTTATCCCAAGCTGAGGTTTCTACCTACTAGAAAGCAATAATTACCAAGACAAAAAGTCAAATTGAACTTGGAAATAAAGGTAGAACTTCTCCTACTCTCACTCCAGAACCTTTCGTTTTTGGGGGGTTTTTTGTTTTTTGTTTTTTGGTGTTTTTTTTTTTGCGATGAGACTACTGCCTCTTTTTCAAGCTTCTCATCTTGGCAAATGTCCCAGCACTGCTCAGGAGCCCTGTGTTGGCAGAGCACCTGCGGCCTGGCGGCAGGTTTGGGGACACCCTGCAGAGGCCTGGAGATCACAGTGCATCTGCTGCACACAGGTAGGTGCCTGAGTGGCTGGGTTGGGCTGCTCTGATATGCAGAGAACTCTGCTGTTTTTTATCATCCAATGTGGCAGTGGTTTCTTCATGATTCTTCTCTTCCCCATTTTCCCACAATATCATCAAGGAGATTAGACCTTTGCTCTTCTTTTGTCTGTACCAGTGTAGGGCATACACAGGCTTTGATGAGCTGCAGTTTATGGTGAAATCTTCTCCCTCTTGGACGATCAGAGACTGTGGACTCTGCTCTAGTCCTTGACTACTGACCCCTGTTCAAAAAGACAGTGTAAAGAAAATGTAGGTGGCCACATCAGATCTTCATGCTCATAGAAGGGATGGGTTTTCTCTGCCCACCCCCACCCTTCAGTTCTTCTGGGGCAGCAACACTATCACAACATAGAATATTGTCTATCTTTTCACCATGTATCTGGATCTCAGATGGGCAGGGCAGAAGATGACTCAGTCCTTGACCCCAGGGACTGTCAGCAACCCCTAACTCTCCTAGACTAACCCCATACTTACAGGCAGCCTGCAACTCTAATATCCCTATGAGTACTTGCAGGAGAGTCTCCATCCTCTGGTTCCTCAGGAGACAGCCCAGTTGGGTGTTCTTGAATGAGCTTCCCTAGCACAGGTTACTTGAGCTCAGTGGGGTCTCACTGGTGTAGAACGCTGCACCAATCAGAAAGACCAGACCTGCTTTCCAGTTCTCCAGCACTGCAAACCTGAACTCAAATTTTTTTTTAACACTGCCACCTTTTGGCCAGATTGAGAAATACTGAATAATGGATGACCTCTAGAATTAATTTATACAGATAGATGAGGTACATTTATTTATTGCAATGAGTATGGTATTTATTATTGGATATCGAAAATACCTTGCTACTTTTGCATGTTTGAAACAGTTTCCTCTTTATAATGAAAAGAAAGTGAAAGATTCTGCTCTCTAGAACTAATTATTTTTCAACATTTAGTTCTGCCTACTTTTGATTTTAGTTTTATAAAAAACTGCTTTATTGAGGCATACCCAGTATGACATATAATAAGCTGCATAGATTTAAAATGTACAATTTGGGGACATCTGGGTGGCTTAGTCAGTTAAGCATCTGTCTTTGGTTCAGGTCATGATCCCAGGGTCCTTGCTCAGCAGGGAGCTTGCTTTTCTTTCTGCCTGTCACTCCTCCTCTTGTGGTTGCTTGCTCTCTGATAAATAAATAAAATCTTTAAAAAAAGAAAATGTACAATTTGATCATTTTTGACATGGAAATACAAATGTGAAACCATAATCACCATCTAGGTAGTGAGCATATGCACTACCTCCCTAGACCCCCTTGTGACCCTATTCATTGTGGTCCTTTTGAACCCCTCTTCTATAATTTCCCGGCACATCCCTCCACCCACCATTCAGCCCAGGCAATCACTGGTCTGCCTTCTTTTACTATAGATGAGTTTGCATTTTCTAGAGTTTTATGTAAATAGACTCATCGTAGTATATACTCTCTCTTGTCTGCTTTCTTTTGGCATATTTATTTTGAGATTCATCTACATTGTCACATTTATCAGTAATTCATTCCTTTAATTGTTGACTAGTATTCCATTGTTTATCTGTACCACAATTTATTTATCCATTCACCTGCTAAGGGAATTCTGGGTTATTTCCAATTACTGTTTTCGAAGCTATTATGAAGACACTTATAACCGTCTGTATAGACATAAACTTTTATTTCTTTTGGGTTAGTATCCAGGAGTGTAATTGGTAGGCTATATGGTAGGTTCATGTTTAACATGTTTCACCTTTTAGTAAAAGGTGAAGCTGTCTTCTGAGTGATTGTACCATTTGCATTTCCAACAGCAGTATGTGAGAGTTCCAGTTGCTCCCAAACTTCACCAATACTTGGTGTCATCAGTCACTTACATTTTAGCCATTCTAGCAAGTATGTAGTGGAATCTTATCATTTTAATTTGCATTTTCCTTAAGAATATTGATGCTGAGCATTCTTTCATGCTTATTTACAATACATAGGGATTTGTTGTTTTTGTTGTTCAGATCTCCGGCCTATTAAAAAAATTGAGTGTCTACTAAGTTATAAGAGTTTTAAAAATATATATTCTAGATACAGGTCTTTTTTTTAGATAAACATTTTGTAAAGATTTTCTCCTGGTCTCTGGCTTTAGTTTTCTATTTTCTTAATAGTTTCTTTTAAAGAGCAAATATTTTTAATATTGTGAAGTCCTGAGTACTGATTTTTTAAAAATCCACTTTATTGAGGTATGACTGGCATACAAAATGATGTATATATTTAATGTGTACAACTAGATGAGTTTGGAGACAAGACTATATTTATGAAACTATCATTACAATTAATATCGTGGTTTTCTCCAAAAGTTTCTTCCTACACTCTATTTTTAAATTTAATTTTTTTTTGTGATAGGAACCCTTAACATAGGATTTAAAAAATTTCTTAGCAAATTTTATTTTAAAAATTTTATTTATTTTAAGTAATCTCTATACCCAATGTGGGACTCAAACCTACAACCCCAAGATCTAGAGTTGCATGCTTTGCTGAACTGAGCCAGCCAGTCCCTGGAAAATTTCCAGCCCCTGGAAATTTTAAAGTATACAATATAATATTGTTAGCTATAGGCACTGTGCTGTATAGATCTCTAGCATATATTCATGTTGCATAATTGAAACACCTCTGCATTTCTTCTCCCACCAACCCCTACTAACCACCATTCTATCCTTTGCCACTATGAATTTGACCATTTTAGATTTATCATATAAGGGGTCAGGTAGTATTTTTTTCTTCTGTGTTTGGCTTACTTCATTTAACATCATGTTTTCCAGGTTCATCCATGTTGTTACAAATGACAGGGTTTTCTTCCTTTTTTTAAAGCTGAATCATATTCTACTGTATATAAACACTACATTTTCCTTATCCATTCATTTGTTAATGAACATTGGCTTGTTTCTGTGCCTTGGCTCTTGTGAATAATGCTGCAATGAATATGGGAATACAGATATCTTTGAGATCCTGATTTCAGTTCCTTTGTATATATACCCAGAAATGGAGTTGCTAGATCATATGGTAGTTCTATTTTTAATTTGTGTAGATTTTTGAAATCTTACGTCATGTATCCTTTGTGTCATAATTAATCTTTGCCAAACCCGTGGTATCTAAGATTTTCCCCAATGTTTTATTCTAGAAGCTCATAGTTTTAGCCCTCTCATTTAGATCTATGGTCTATTTGGAGTCAAATTCTTATATAGTGAGAGCTGAGGGTTAGAGTTTATATTTTTGAATATGGCTATCAACTGTTCAAGCATGATTTATTAAAAATTTTTTCCTCATTGAATTGTTATGGTACTTTTATTGAAAATCAACTGATTTTATATGTGTGAGTCTATTTATGGACTTTTTATTCTGTTCCAACATTGTATTTATCTATCTTTACATCAATCCTATAATTTCTCAATTATATCTTCATAAAAACAATTTAGTATCAGTAGTGTTATTTCTTCATATTTGTTATTCCCTTCAAAATATTTTTACTAACATAGTCCTTTTTAATTTTCATGTGTATCTGAGAATCCTTTTGACAATTTCTACAGAACTTCCTACTGGGATTTTTATTGATATTACATTGAATCTATAAATCAATTTGGAAGGAATTAACATTTTTTTTAGGATTGAGGGAGAGAGAGAGAATGAGAAGGAGGGGCAGAGGGAGAGGAAGAGAGAAATCTTGAGTAGACTCCATGCTGAGCTCAGAGCTGGAGCTTGATCTTATGACCCAGAGATCATGACCAGAGCTGAAATCAAGAGTTGGATGCCCAACTGACTACAGGACCCAGGTCTCTTGAGAATTAATGTTTTAATATGAGTCTTTTAATCCATGATCACAAATTTTGTCTTTTGTAAGGATAGAAGTCATGTTGGGTTGGGGCCCACCATAATGATCTGATTTTAACTGATTATCTCTGTAAAGACCCTATTTCCAAATAAGGTCATATTCTGAAGTTCTGGAGGTTGGGACCGCAATATATGTATGTGGGGGGGGGGCACAATTCAACCTCTAATAAACAGTAAGTAGTTTTTTTTTTTAATCAGTAAGTCTGTTACTCTTTAATTTTTAAAATTCACCTTGTACATTGTCCCTTCTACAGTGAAGTGCAGAATTGTGGAGTCTGTCATTTTGACTGAGACTCCTGTCTCCCTTTGTCAAATATCTAAACCTAGCAGAGCGCCCAATCTCTCTTTCTCCCAATCACTCTCAGGCTGATTAAAAGAATGTCCTTGATTAGGAGACATTGTAAGAATTTTGATTTATCAACTTGGAATAGGTAAAGTCTTCTTAGGCTTGGATTTGGCAATATAAAAATAAAAATATCCCTGATAATCACTGAATAAACAAACATAAAATAAACAGTATATTTGGAGTAAGTGTGTATAATACATGTAACAGGCAAAGTAATGTTTATTGTATTAAAATAATTTTTACAAAAAAACAAGAAAAAGACAACCTATAAAAGTGCAAATGTACAGAGTAAGTTGTTCAACTGCCCTCGTAATCAGGAAAATGCAAATGAAACCAACAAAATACTTTCAAGTTGTCTAAAATCTAAAAAAGACTGATAATGGTGTTAACCAAGATGCAGGGAAATAGGTTTCCCATATGTTGTGTTTTGCAGTGTTCGAGCCATTTTGGAAGGCAACTTTTCAATACTTGTAAAAATATAACATTAGGCTTATCCTTTGACCCAGCAATTTTACCTCTAAGAATTCATCCATATAAAAATATCTGTATATAAATCATATGTATATATATGTATATTTGTTGATTTGTGATTCTGATTATGAGACCTAAGAGAAGTAAAAAATTGAAATATTATTAGGATGTGTGCAAGTTAATTGAAGTTTTATACACAGGATAAAGTCCATATGTATGTATATGAACACACCTCAAAAATACATTTTTAGAGATGCCAGTTTGGCTCAGTCGTTTGAGCATCAGACTTTTGATTTCAGCTCAGGTCCTGATCTCTGGGTCATGAGACTGAGGTCCATGTCAGGCTCCAGCATCAGCAGGGAGCCTGCCTGAGATTTTCTTTCTCCCTCTCCCTCTGCCCCTCTGCCGGCTTGCATGTTCTCTCTCTCTTTCTAGATAAATAAAATCTTTAAAATGAAATCACAGGTGGAGACAAACCATGATAGACTATGGACTCTGAGAAACAATCTGAGGGTTTCAGAAGGGAGGGGGGTGGGGGGATGGGGTAGCCTGGTGATGGGTATTAAGGAGGGCACATGTTGTAATGAACACTGGGTGTTATAAGCAAGTAATGAATCATGGGACATTGCACTAAAAACTAATGATGTATTGCATGGTGACTAACATAATAAAAAAATTAAAAATTTAAAAAGTTAAAAATACATTTTTAAATAAAAAAATACAAACAAACTGCAGAAAAATACACCTGATATGATCCAATTTGTGTGAGAAAATTGGGTATTTACATGAGCATCCTGATAAATGAAAAAGAATGTGATTGTTAAGACATACTCCAAACTGTCAAAATAGGTTATTGTAGGAATTGAAAAAGGGAATGGAGAGGAAGTGGGGAGACTCAGACTGGGCTTTTAGGCTTTACTCTACATCCTTATGTAATAACTTGAGTCTTTTACAATGAGAAAATATTTGTGTGATTTTTTGTGTGTAATAATAATATTTCAGCATAAATTCTAGAAATGAAATTAATATCCACATATGTGTCTCTTATTTATCTCTTCCACCAAATTGTCTTTATTGCTGGAGGCCCCAGCAACAGCACAACACCCGCTAGTACAATGATGTGTGTGCTACAGATAAGCAAATATTTTTCAAGGGCAAATGAATCAGTTTCTGAAATTCATTCCCATTTTTGAGGAGTTGGAAGGACTGATATGATGCGATATCCAGAGCTTGGGCACCTCCTTGGGTCTGAATGAAGAAAGTCTTTGGGACAACCCCGTGGTTGCTCTCACCTATTTTAGGGAGACCTATTTAGAAAGCAACATTTGATTAAGACTAAGAGCTATGGCAAATTCTCATTTCCTTTTCCCTTTATTGCAGGTTTCCAATTGTGTCTCTTAGTTTTCTTGTGAGCTTTTTAGTCCCTCCCTTTAATAACGTAAACTCTTCTTCCTCATCCCCTTTGTTCCTTCTATTCTTTCCTCTTTGATTCCCTCACTATCTTCATTTCTTTACTCCTTTCTGTGTTACTTCTCTCTCCTATCGGGCTCCCACTCATTCTTGCGCGGTGGCCTTTGGAGAAGGCGACTGCTCCTTCCCCTCCCCCACCAGGCAGATCTTGTATGGGGGCAGCCCCATCTATCTTAGTGTGCCTCTCTCAGGAGGCAGTAATACACAGCAGCATCTCCCAGGGTAACCCGGGGCAGAATCAAAGTACTGGACTTCCTAGATCTTGTGATGATCAGAGTGGCTATTCCTTCAGTCACATTGTCTTTTAGACCACGAATCATGTACTCCGGACCCTGGTTAGAAATCTGCCGATACCAATATATGTACTCATTTCCGCTGATTGTGGAGTGGTTACAGGGCAGGTGGACAGGCTCTCCTTCAGTACCCTCCATTGCATTTGGCTGTGTGATGTCAGCATCGCTCATAATACCTGAGGGGTTCAGAAACAATAGATGAGCTCTGGTTTGTCAAATGTGGGTACCCCTAAGGTCAGCTTCACAAGCACTCCCAGAACTCTCCTATCTGGCTTTAGACCAAAACTTAAGCATTTTTGCATCACAGGACAAGAGAAATATTACTGGTATTCATTATTGAGCCATCTAGAGCCACAAGGCCAAAGATAAGTTTCGGCGTTCCATGACCATTGGGCTCAATGAACCTAAACCTCCTTACAAGCCTGAGAGCTGTGAGACTCAGGAGACCTTCTGTGAAGAGTGGATATGATCAGCCCTCACAATGATACTCAGACTCTATAGAGAATCATATAGACACACAGAAAAGTATAGATGCATTTTTTCCCCAACAGTGTAGTAAAGACAGTGAAAGAAGGAGAAGTAGCAGATACAATGTCATCCTTATTAGACCCAGATCACTTACCTAAAGTTAGGAGAATAGTGATTTTTGTTAGTGATCTCATAGTTCCAGTGCAAACCAGGGTCCCAGGTCTCTGAGCTCGGGTTTGCATCTTAACCTAGTTTGGGGGAGGGCCCAGGAACAGCACAGCACCCACTAGCACAGCTCTATATCAGGCAGCTTTCAATCTGGGTGTTCCCCTGCCTTGCATTGGTTAAGGATGGAACAGTCTCTTGGTTGGGTCTACTCCCACCCTTAGGATTAAAAAAATTTTTGAAAAGAGAGATAAGAATATTTTCCCAGTGTCTAACCTTAATTCAGAGGGTTTACACTGAGATCCTCTTCAAGGTTCAAACTCAAACAGGTCTGAGTGAACCTGAATGAGGAAAATCATTCCCAAAGAGATTGTCCATCTCTCATTTGTGATACGCGGCAAAACCCATCACTAATCGGTGGCTTGATGTTCCATGGAGTTGGTATGAAATGTCCTTTAATCTAAGAAAACTATGTTGAGCCCTGGACTGCAAAGGGAAGAAGAGAATTCCTATCCATATTCCTAGCCAGAGCAAGTACATCTCAAGAGCAGTAATAGACAATTTAACTTCAAAAGTTAGAGATTTCTTCCTGGTAAAAAAAAAAAAAAAAAAAAAAAAAAGATCATAAATGAGTTAAACATCCAATAAGAAGAAAATATTTGCAACTCTGTGACAAAAATAACTTCATAGCTTTATGATCGTACTATACTCAGTCTAGCAGGAAAAAGTAAAATTGGAATCCAGTCTAAGAGCCAAGGTGCCTGGTATGCAGGTCTCCCACGTTGGCTTCGAGAATGATGTTTTAAGTATCTTCCAGACAGGCATTGTTGGAGGTTTCTTGTCTTGATACAGGAACGAATGACTTGAGCGGTACTTATTCCTTTCCCACCAGAGCTCCTCTTTAACACATATTTTCTCATCTCCATGCCCATGCCTGGTTGTGGAATGCATTGAGGCCACAAAAAGAAAGAAGGAATGAGAAGAGATGATTTGATATGAAGTCATTTCCCAAGATAAGGGGAAATAAACATTAAAGAGTTTCCCTGTTTATTCTAAAAAACAGTTGTTGTTAAAGAAATGGAATGAATAAAATTAAAATTACGCATCCTTCTCTGCTATAATAACTAAGCTTATCACTCTACTATAGGAACCAATGTTTGGCCATTAAAAATTAAACTTAGTCACCTCTCTCTTTTCTTCCTAGGAGTGGTCGGTTCTTTGTATTGGGGAAGAGGTTTGCCTGCATCCTTGAAGCTGTGCACACACTCCATGTGAGATTATGAAGTACAAGGTGACAAAAATGAGGAAAATTAAATTTTTGCACAACTCTGTGGTAATCTTCCTCTCACTCTCGAAGGAGCATTTGTTTGCAGGTGTAACAGCTCCCTCTTGTGACTGCATGTACAAACTCCTTTATTAGAACTAGGAACCAAGTCCTTCCACAGCCTGTCTCCTCTCCTCTCCTCTCCTCCCCCCTCCCTCCCCTCCCCTTCCCTTCCCTTCCTTTCCCTTCTTTCTCTTCTCTTCTTCTGTCTTCTTTCTCTCTTTCCCTCCCTCCCCTTCCCTTCCTTCTTTTCCTTCCTTCCTTCTCTCTCTCTCCCTCTCTCTCTCTGTTTCTCCCCCTTCCTTCCTTTTCTTTTCTTTTCTTTTCTTTTCTTTCTCTCTCTCTCTTTCTTTCTTTCTTTCTTTTCCTTCCTTCCTTCCTTCCTCTCCTTCTCTTTCTCTGTTCCTCTCTTTCTTTTCAAGATTTGTATTTTAGGTCTACAGATAAATACCTTGTATATGCTACCTCCCTCTAGTGACAAGGCTCAGTGAAGAGCTTTCTACCACAATACTGAGAGATTATAAAACTGAATTATTTTCAGTCATTGGGGATTTTAGAACTATTTCTATGATATTTTTTCTCCTAGAAGTAGTTCTAAAAATCCTTCTCAACCAAATTCCTTTTACTTTCCTTAGGGCTTTGTTCTTCCTGTGTTTGAAGGCAGTTGCCAAAGTCCACATTGTTAATTGTTTGGCATGGGATTTGGTAGAAAGGGAGCAGGAAAAAGAAATTATTAGCAAAGAATGCATCGTTTTAGGCAAGGTTACCTTCCTAAGAGGAAGAGAGAGGACTCTCTCCCACAGGTTATCTCACTAGTGCTGACCAGGTAATTCCATGTTGACAGGTCAATGGTCACATTCCTGGGAGGTTGGAACTATAGTTAGGTTAGGAATTAAGTCTTGGTTTACTGATATGGGTGTTAGCACAAATGAGTCCATTTTGAGCTTCCTCTTTCTTTCTTTTTTTATTTTTAAACAAATCTAACTGTTAAGGGATCATTTGAAAAACCACTTTGTGGTTTATTTTCACCCAAGATATAAACCTAATACCTGGAAATCTCAGGAAACAGTGCTATTTTATACACTGAGCTTAATTATGAGAACATTTTTTTTTTATAGAAGGGAAGTTTATTTTAGGGGGGCTCAACTGGGCTACCACACTCCTGCCTTCTTCCTGTCAGTGGCTCACGGGTTTTCCCTAAGCCCCAGGGCAGGTGTCTGCCTTTATGGAGCTAAGGTTTTTGTTCATCTTCTACTATTATTTTTATTACTGTGGGGCTACCCAAAGCACAGAAGTACATGGCGGAGTCTGTCAGTTTTAAGGGAGAGATGGTGAGACTGATGAATTTTATTGCCTTTTGAAAGTCCAGAGATAAACGACCCTGCTGTGCATTTGGCTTGCTTTCATCCTGGTAAATGAGGAAAATCATCTCTCCACTGGGAAGCTGTTTGTACCAATACAAAGTATAATAATTACTCCAACTGGTTTCATACTTGCAGTAAAAGGTGGCCGACTCTCCTTCCTGCATTGTTAATGTACGCTGAGTCTGGATGACTCTCTCAGCAGTGCTGGATCCTATGGAGAAAGAAGGCAAGGTTGGTTCTCTGAAATGTCTCAGATGGGTCATGAGGACTAGATTAATTTATGACACAAGGACAAAGAATCACACAACATTTCACTTCCCCATCTCTCTTCCCTCTTAATACCCCAGTCAGTTACAACTTGTGTAGTCCCATTCTTGAACTCCAAGAGAAAGCTGAGCCCCATGTTTTGGGCCACACTTACTGAAGCCAAAGAAGGCTACAAATGCCCACAGCAGGCCAGGGCAGAGCATGATAGAAATTCTTCTTCTCATTGAAATTTCTCTTGTTCTCACTCCAGTCCAGAGACTGGCCCTTATCTGAATGCCCGAGACTAGAGTTCCTGGGGGTATAAGATGTTTCTGCCCCAACACAGGAAGTGAAGTTTGCAAATAGGGTGTTACACTGTTCTATTCAGAGACTGAAAATCTATCCCACTGCAAAGCTCTGTTTTGCCTGGATGTTCTTCTGTAGCAATACATTTGAAGAATGGCTTTTATATCCAGCAAGGTACAAATAGGAAGTTTAATTATCCTTTTGTTATTGAATTCTCACTTGATGTCATTGTGATCAGAAACTATATTCTGAATGATTTAAATCCTTTGCCGTTAAGTCTTGCTTTAAGATCCAGAAATAGTCAACTTTGATAAATAGTCTGTGTACATTTAAAAAGAATATATATTCTATTTTGGGGGTTAAAGCATTCTATACATGCAAATTAGGTAAAGAATATTAATTGTCTTGGTCACATTTTCTCTCCATTTCTATTAAGAGATGTGTGTTAATGCCTGGCACTGCAGTTGTATATTTGTTTATTGATTTTTTAAATAAATGAATTCTATTAGTTTAATTCTACTGATTTATGTTTGATATATTTTGAAGCCATGCTATTAGGTGTGTATAAAAATAGAATTGTTTTATCTTCCTGGTAGATTGTGCATTTAATCATTTTGAAGTGTTGCTCTGTATCTCTAGTAATAATTCCTGGTTTAATGTCTACTTCATCTGATATCAGTATAGCTACATAGGATTCTTTCGGTTAGGGACTCCAACTGCCTTGTTATCCATATGCAGCAGAATGAAATTGTATCTCTACCTCCCACCGTATTAAAAAATTAACTTGAAATGGATCCATGACCTCAACATGCAAACCCAAACTCTAAAAGTCTTAGAAGAAAACGTTGATGTGAATCTTTGTGACCTTGAATCAGGCAATGGTTTTAAAACATGACATCAAAGCACAAGACAATAAAGAAAAAAAATAGATAAATTAGACTTCATCAAAACTAAAAGCTCTTCTGCTTTGAAAGATTCTCTTAAGAAAGTGCGAAAGACAACCCCTCAAATGGAAGAAACTGTTTGTAAACTGTATACCTGTTAAGGGTTGAGTCCAAAATATATAAAGAACTTGTATAACTTAAGGATTATAAGAACCAAATAACCCAAGGAAAATTTTAATTTTTTTAAAAAAGATTTTATTTATTCATTTGACAGAGATCACAAGTAGGCAGAGAGGCAGGCAGAGAGAAAGGAGGAAGCAGGCTCCCTGTTGAGCAGAGAGCCCGATGTGGGGCTCCATCCCAGGACCCTGGGATCATGACCTGAGCTGAAGGCAGAGCCACCTAGGCACCCTGAAAATTTTAATTTTAACAGTGGTTTTCCTAGGCTGCTGGGGATAGTGGGGATAAAGGTGACAGGTATACTATATTTCCTTTTTTAAAAAATTTTATTTAAAGATTTTTATTTATTTGAGAGAAAGAGAGTGAACATGAGTCGGGAGAAGGACAGAGGTAGAGGGAAAGAGAGAATCCCAAGCAGACTCCCTGCTGAGCACAGAGCCAGCATGGGGCTTCATCCCATGACTGAACTGAATTCATAAGCTAGACACTTAACTGGTTGAGCCATCCAGGCACCCCTCATTATATTTCTTTTATATAATTTTTATTTTCTACTTTGTGTTTTTATTATCTATTCCAAAACCCAAGGATAATTTGTATTACAATTATTTTCACTGCTCTTAATTTTCCTTTATAAATATTAATTACTATTTTGGCTGTATAAAGGAGTTGGTTAAATTTGTTCCTCTCTCATTTGAATCATTTATGTACAATAGCTATTTTCTTCCTTTCAAGAAAGAACGCCGGGAAAAACTTAAGGATTTCATACTGTTGCTGATGTATATACAGACCTATGAGCTATGGAGGGAATCTCAGTACTCTTGAGTAGTATCAGTTGAACCCTGGGTGTACACTTTGGTCAAAAATTTTCTCAGTGATTTCTGTTGAACAAACATTCATCAGAGGAGAGATGCAAAAGAGAGTTAAATGTTGTTATCCCATTCTGTTCATCCTGCTCAATCTTTAGCACCAAAACCTGTGTCAGACAGATAGAGACAGTAAATTTTTGTTGAATACGGAATAGTCGCAGTGTGAAAAACTTTGCAGGAATTCCTCTGATTGTTATTTGAATTGTATCTTTTAGAACCAAGCATCCACAACTTTGAAGATGAATTGTACAGAGGCAAAGGGATATAGATGTTACATGAGAAATATATTTTAGGGGAGCTTGTGTGCCTCATTTGTTAAAGTGTCTACCTTCGGCTCAGGTCATGATCTTCAGGTCCTGGGATCAAGCGCTGTGTGGAGCCCCATGTCAGGCTCCCTGCTCCACTGGGAGTCTGCTTCTTTCTCTCCCTCTGTTCCCTCCACCCTCCTTGTTCTCTCTCTCTCAAATAAATAAAATAATAACAACTTTTAAAAGAAAAGTATATTTTATATGTTAAGTTGATATGAAGACACATGCAGGACACCTAGAGTAAAAATATTTGTGGCAAATGATCATCGCTAGACAGGAGAATTTTAAATGACTTTAATTTTTCTATTACATTTTCTATACTCTCAAAAGTGTCCATGATGAATATGTGTTGATTTTACAATAATTTTTTAAGACAACATAGATATTTTTTTCTGAAAGCCACCCACGTTGTCTCCTGGAAGACTTTTAGATCTCTTTGGCACATTATGAAACATGAAGGATTTCAATCAGAGAACCTTAAATATCCCAATGAGGTTAGCCTTACAATTTACATATCTACTTAACACACTATCATTTCTCCTCTAGAATATATTGGAATTAATACAAATTGTAGTAGCTCATCTTGAGTCATTGGAAACTGAGTTTTTTATATTCACAATAATTAGAGCTCTGCATTCATTTCAAGTTGGAAACAAACACATTATGGCAAGTCTTTCAACCTCAAACCAATTCAAGGACAAAGAATGTGACTGGGTCCCTCACTGCAGGTTGCAGGTGCCTGGAAAGTTCTGTGTGTGATGACTGCACAGAAATCCAAGGCTGAGTCTCCTGGCTGGGTGAAGGCACATTTAACTTTTGTATTCAACAGCACTGTGAATCTCCTGTCCTGTTTTCTATCCACATTCGGGTGAATCTCTGTTAGAGGAGTAGGGATTTTTCTCAGTTTCTTTCCTTTACCAAGAAAAAACCTCAAAGTCTTCTCAGTGTGATTGTAGTTGATAAAAGCCATTTTTCTCTCCCAGACATTCAGGATTGAAGGACTCTGTACCACATCCTTTTTTTGGTCACTTGTCCCTGTTGAGACAATGAAGATGGGTTACTGGACAATTTTTGAATTTACGTTTTATTTCTAGAGTCTATAGGAAACTTGAGAACCAGAATGACCCTTTTCTTTCCCAGACTTGTGATGGCTCTTTCCAGAAACCCCTGCACTTAGAGTGTCAACGTCTATGACAAATCTTGGACAGATGAAAATATTAACAAGAAACATCCTTTTCTTTTTTTAAAAAAACCTGCTCCTTCAGAATGATACCTAGTGAATAAAAGTGTATGAATTAACATCTCTGACAGGAGTGTCCAGTCATGTCATCTCTAGGAACAGAAAGCAGAAGCCCTGAAAATATAGAGTTCTACATTAAAACTACCCTGACTTAAGGATCTAAGTTTTCCTGAAACAATCTTACTGCTTCAGGAGCCAGTGAAACTCTAGCTTCTCAAATTATTGTTAATATATATAAATTTAATAACTCTATTGCAGTTATGTTAAAGAGGAATCTCCTTCTTTTGGAGTACTCCACTTTAAACTTTTAGCTCCATCCCCACCTTGAAGCTGTCCCCGAATTTCCATGGCAATGAGATCTCTCTACGTGCCCTTTCTCCTTCCCCAGCATCAGACACAGACGGCTGTTTGTCGTTCAGAGCTTGCTAGGCTTACTGTTTGGGCAGGTAGACCCTGTTGTCTTGATCCACTGTCAATTTAGATGGGTCCGTGTACCTGGATCTTGGATGTAAGGTTTTCTCAGCATTTGTGTTCTCTTCTGTGTGGAGGCTAAACATTGCCATGTTTCTCTGTGCCTCTTGTGCAAGATTTTCTGCCTCTTCCACATTGTGTAAGCGGAAAGAGGGATCCTCAGAAAAAGAGAGATGAGGCACAGCTTTCAGGACACGAGAGAAATTATTTCAGGCCCTCATCTATTTTTATGAGTTATGCCCAGTGGGACTGCCTGCGTAAGCACATCACTGGCAGAGCTTCCTAAGAGGTGTTAGAATTACAAAAGAATGCAAAAACCCTCCACAGTTAAGGACTTTAAAGAAACAAAGGGAATGCAAAAACTAGCAGTCTCTACTAAGCCCGGAGAGAGCCTAACATACAGAGATGCTAAGTCAGTGGTAAAAGTCCCCATGCTTTTTCCAAAGTAAGGATTGACCTAACACACATTCTTGAGTTGTTTCTGCAGGATTTAAACCCCTTTGAGCCTCAAACACCAGACTGCAGCAGGGAATTGAAGATACTGACCCTTGCTGGCCTTCATGACTTCAGTCAACCGGGACCTGGACTCCGTCAGCTTGAGGATGGCTTCTGCCACAATTCTACACTGAACTCTCCTTTGCCAAGCCCTTCCTGAATACACATGCACCCGAGGCTTAAAACTTCCCAATTTTGTTGTTTGGGGCGTCATGGCTTTGGAAATTATTCCCCATGATCTCCCTGTTTACTGCAAATAAAGATTATGTTGTGTGACAACTCCCTGCTCTGTGTAGTCTCCATCTGTAACTCCAAGGGAGGGAACTCATGCTAGTTAAGTTACAAATAGCAGAATGATTAATGGTGCTGTTACAGGGTTTTCAGCTCAGAATGTTTTCCTGCCCTTCTACCTTAACCAAAGGTAATGGACTTTTTCCTTGACTATTCACTCTGTTGCAGTGGATCTTATCTGTGCCCTAGGAGTGTGTGTGTGTGTGTGTGTGTATGTTTGCCCGTGCACATGGGCACACGCATACGAAGAATTTGCTCTTTATCTTCATGCCCAACAGCCTCACACTTTTCCTTCATGTGAAAGACTGATCTAGGCAAGGTCCCTAGGCTCGTGCCTCCTGTAGTCACAGCCAATCACATTATGCAGACCAACATCTCTGATGGGGCTCCCATTGTCACCCTCCCTGCTCCCAGTCATTTTTGTAAACATATAGCAGAAGTCTGTGAAAATGGTCCCACCAGTGAATGCACACTCCTCTTAAGTCTGTGACTCCCTACAGTTCTACATTGTCATGAGACCCCTCACTCAGTCTTAGTCTTTTGGCTGATTTCCTCTTGCTTGTATGACAGTCAGCACCTGTTTTACCTATGCTCTGCTAATGTGGTGTCAGTCCATATGCCTAACTATTCTTTGAGAAGCCTCTTCCTCATTGGAGTCCAGCTTACTTGGTTTTCCTGTGACTTCAGGTCTCTGAGTAAAAGCAATGATTTTATGATTTTGCTGTTTATCTGGTTTTATAAGATAGGGTGAAAGTGGCCCTCTTTCATGCTTTGTATATCCTATGCAAAATTGGAACTCTGTCCATCTTCCAGTGTACCTAAAATTGAAATATTGGTATAAGGGATGCAGCACTGCAACACATATTACATTGTAAATCACAGTTCATAATTGAAATACCTCCTGCCTATTCAATCAGAAAAAGATGGCACTGTTTTACCTTCTGCTGGTTGTATTTTGAGCCTATTTATACTTTATTTTTTTATTTATACTTTATTTTTAATAATCTCATTGAAATGAGAATCTTTATTGGAGCTTTGCTGAGGGAGGAATAGGCAAGTTCTAGAATGCATTGTTGCTGATTCTGTGGCTTCAGCTAGGTTGGGAATCAGGGAAGTAAATCAGGACCCAACAAGAATAAATCCCAGCTGCAAGGCTGAGGAATCAGGTAATGGTAGTTTATTCTGGCCCAGATGGTTCTTTCTGGAATCTTTAAAAATAGGTCTTAAAGATGAGCTTATGGATAGTTTAGATATCCAAAGAACATCCTCTCTTATTCATCTTGGTCTTGATCCAAAGATCATAAGGAGGAACATTTTGTAATATACACAAGGGAACTCGGACATAGACATTTCCTTTAAAGCAATTAGAAGCAACTGAAAGATTTTACATGTGACCTGAATGAACAAGTGACTGACTAAACCAATGGGAGTAAGTATTTAACAAGCATAGCAATCTTACTTTAAGTATATACACAGATACAGTTTCAGGGGAGGAATGTCCAAACTGTCCAGCAATGGGGAACAACCACAAAAGATTTGATACTTTATGTATTTCATTTTTGGTTCTGATAAGCTGTCAAAGCCTTGGTTCAGGGCATAAGATTAAGAAGAAAGGAAGTTAAGGATTTGGCACTGTGTCAGACCTGCAGACATGTGAGATAGGGGCCATTCATTATCTTTAGCAGGGAAGTCCTAAGAGGGATTTTAGGGAATTCCTAAGGCAAGGAAAATGACTCATCAGAACTGAAAAACTCGTCCTGGGGACTTGATAGAAACAGTTGGGAAATAGGCATCTGAATTAAAAACAAACGAACAAACAAACAAAACAAAACAAAACAAAAAAATACCTGGTTTAGAAACCATGGTCTGGTTTCTTGTTTCCTATGAACAAGTCAGGTGACTATGGGATCAACTTCAGACTCCGGTGTCTGTAGTAGTGTCTCACCACATTCATCCTTTCTCTGTCATGATTAATTAAACTTGAGACAGGTATGTGACTTGAGGGGGACTCCAATCAAGAAACCCAGCTATATGGAGCATGAGAATCAAAGGGCATGGTAAGCCAAATTGGAGTTGGCAAGAATTAGAAGGAAATGTGGCCAAGGTGATAGGAAAAAGTGGTCCAGAACGTGTTACTCTACTACATGGTGTGATATACTTCTGTCTATAATCTCAGCAGAAGTTCCATTTCTCTGGTCAGTCTTTAGGCATCCCAGCAAATAAATCTCTGTTTTGTGTGCTTACTTTCCCCCAGTGTCTTTCATGATTTTTAATAGAAATATGTATTTGGTCTTTAAGCCCATTTGTGGCACAGAGCTCCTAAAATCCTTGGAGTTTCTGGGATAAGTGCAAAGAAGTTGTCTTTTATGTAATGATGTGACTTTTGGAAAACCCTTAGGCAACCTAAGGATGGGCTGTTGCTGGGGAAACAACCATGTGATTCTTTTGGAATTTTCAGTACCCACCCCCACCCTCCAGGGAGAGGAGAAGGGCTGGAGGTTGAATCAATTGCCAATGGCCAGTGATTTAAACAATCATGGCTAAGTAATGAAGCCCCCATAAAAACCCAAAAGGACAGGGTTCAAAGATCTTCTGGGTTGGTGACCACAGGAAGGTGCTGGGAAAGTGGTGTTCTCAGAGAGCATGGAAGCTCCACACCCTTTCCCTATACTTTGCTCAATGCAACTCTTCCATCTGGCTGTTCCTGAATTCCTTACATCCTTTTATAATAAACAGTAATCTCATAAGTAAAACATCTCTTTGAGTACTGTGAATAATTCTGGCAAATTAATTGGTCCTGAGGATGGGGTCATGGGAACTTCTGATATATAGCCAGCCTGTCAAAAGTACAGATAGCAACCTGGATTTGCACCTGGAACCAGAAATCTAAGGAAGGTTTTGTTGGAGTCTTTTACCTATATCAAGTTGGTCAGAAGTACAGGTAATAACCTGGTCTTGTGATTGGCCTGCTGAGTTGAAGGGGCTCATTGGAACCTCCAGTATGTAACCAGTGTGTCAGAAGTACAAGTAAAACTTGGGTTTTCAACTGGCATCTGAAGTTGTGGGGGAACAGTCTTGTGGGACTGAGTCCTCAACCAGTGAGTTCTATCTCCAGATAAGTGTCAGAACTGAGTTGAATTGTAGGACACCCAGCTAGTGTCTGGAGAATTGCTTGGTGTTATGGGAATCCTCTCTCTCTCTCATGTTGGAATTGGGTCCAGGAACCCAAAAAGAACTATTTGCCCCAAAAGATTGAGTTGCGCAGGTATAAAATCAGCAACAATCAAGTATAATTTTAAAATACTGTCTTTCATATGCTGATTTTTTAAAAAATTATATACTCCATGGGAAGAAGTAAGAAATATGATGGTATCTGAAGAGTATGACTTTTGCAAATGCTTCTGAGTGGTCCCTGTGCCAGCTGTGAAGGAGTGTTTCCTGGAATGAATTCAACAGCTTTCTTTCTAGATCTTATCTTACACACCTTAACCACCTGCTACTAACAAAAGTCTGGGTAAGGTTTGAGACTTTCTGAGAATATGGGAACAGGCAATTGTCTCAGGTTGAGTTCAGGACTTTTTGTAAGGCCCTCTCTGAGACCAGAGAAATATATTGTAGTCTTCCAAATGTGACAGTTTTATGATGAGCCTGATCATTTTAGTTGTTTTCTGGAAATTCACAAAATATTGACCCTGTGTTGCATTGGTTTCTGTATCTGTGTGCTGGGAAATGAGGAAAATCATCTCCCCACTGGGAGGCCTTCTGTACCAATACAACACATAATATATACCCCTGGCACCATATAAAGAGTCCAGTTTCACTGCTTTGATGTTATTGGTTGAGATTGAATGATGTCCAATCATTCCATCTTTGATGATTATTGGTTGTTATTGCTTTGATGTTATTGATTGATGTTATTGGTTTGATGTTATTGGTTGAGATTGCTTTGATCTTATTGGTTGATGTTATTGGTTGTGATTGAATGACCTTTTTAAACATACTAGACAGAAGAAATAACAAGACTGATGGGCTGAACTGATCTGTAAGGGAGTTGGTTACTAAGGCACGAGTAAAAGCCTCAGTCAAAGCAAAAGGAATAAAAAATCTTGTTCCTTTCTCTTTCTCCTTTTTTCTCCCAAGAGTGTCTATCATAATTAGCCATTGTTTATCCCCCTGCCCCCTTCCCACAATCTCCCCTCAATTCTAGACTGTCCTCAGCTTCACTATCAGCAACTGTTCCCACCAGGGAAGACAGAGGCTCTCAGTTTCTATAACATGCTGAGAAGAATCATGTTGGCATCTCTGTCTCTAGGAAAATAATCTCTTGCTCTGAGCCTGGAATTCAGTCTTACTCTGTTTGCCATTGTTTCAAAGCATGTGGTAAAGAAATGCTGTCAGACCATATCCTGCTCATACTTGCATAGACAAAGTTGAGCCATTAGTCGTATTTAGGATAGCCACTTTCCTCCTGAAAAAGTTGTTCTCCAGAAATTTGGGGACCGTGTAAATTTATTCTCAGATTTAGTATGACATTAAAAAAATACAATACCAGTGTTTTCTTTCCCAAATAAAGAAAAGATACTTTAAACTGAAATGCAGTTAAGGCTCTATATCCTTGTATGAGGATAGATAAGATACTTTTCCACAAAGAATTTCATGGATTACTGGTGGCCATGCATTCTTTTCTGTTTCCTTTCCCTCTTGGTTCATGTTTTCAAACACTTTGCTTTGAAGTCCACTCCCTTTTCTGAATGTCTTGGACTTCTGGTTGTGATCTAAGTAATTACATTTCATTAGGCAAAAGAAAATTTCCATTTCATTCTATGTTATTTGTGCTGGGCTCAGCTATAACAGAAGATCACTTCTATGATGAAATGTTATTACCATGATTCCAGGTCGCTAGCCAATCTGTGAGATTAGGCAAGAATTACCTTTTTTTTTCCCTCTATCCTCAACTCCAGCCCCTCACACTGACAACTAAAATCAAGAAATCTTGGACCCACCATACCATATTGATCATCTCCCACAATTTCATTTGAACAAGCTAGACCGACTTGAAATGATCACGTTTGATTAATAATAAAAACAGTTGGTAGAATTTACTGAACACTTAGCATGTTCTAGGAACTTCATGCCCATAATCCTACTTTATCCTCGCCTTCTGGGAGAGGTGAACTTTGTGAGAGGTTGTTATTTCCCCCATCCCTCCTATTTTATAGAGGGGAGACAGACCTAGACATTTGCTCAAGACCACAGAGCTAGTAAATGGTGGACTTGGGACCTAAAAAATTTTTAAGAGCCTGAACTTTAATTATTACATGCTACTTCTTGTTAGATTCCTTCACCTTCTGCTTCTCTTTCTTTCATGTTTTCTTCTAAATTGAAACAGAAAAATTACTTAACTGTTGAGTTGAAAGAACTGTTGCTGATGTTGAGAGATCTAGTACCTAAACAGCTTTTATCCACCTTATTTTTTTAACTTCCTTTTGTTGGATATAAATTACATGAAGTAATATGTCACATCTCAAGTGTAACACTTCGGGTGTTTCAACAAACGTATACTCCCGCATAACCACGACCCCAGTTAATACATGGATTATTTTTATCACCCTACCAGTTTCCTTCTGACCCACTGTGGTCAGTGCCTTCCTTCCATCCCCAGCCCCTGACGACTGACATGATTTCTGTCACCACAGATTAGGAGTGCCTTTTTCTGGAACTTCATATACATGAAATAATGGATGAGATACTCTTTTGTGTTTAGTTTCTTTTTTTCAGGATAATGAAACTTTCCTCCACCTGAATGAATGAATCAGCCATTTATTTTTGTTACTGAGTTGTATTCAATTTTGTGAATTTATTAGTTTCTTTATTCACGTATGTGTTCTCTCTTTTGCCACGCCCAATCTGCTGTTGAGCCATCCCATGAATTTTTTAGTTGATACAGTCCTAAATTCTAAGATTTCCTTTTGTTTCCTTTTTTGTGGTTTTACGTTTCTCCGTTGAGATTTTCTTTCTGTTCACTTATTAAGAACTCGATTTTTGGAATACATATTCTTTTAGTTCTTTGTACATATTTATTTAGCACTTTATATTTGTCTGCTAAATTCAGTAACTTGCGCCAACTCAAAGCGACTTCCTGTTTGCTTTTTTCATATGTGTGGCTGGGCTGGGAGGCCATGATGTACAGGGAGTATTGCTGCTTTTTCCCATTCAATGTGGCACCTATTCTATTATGACTTTTTGTCACCACCTTTCAGCAACATCATCAAGAAGATGGGAGCTTCACCATGCTTCTGCCCATATGGGTAAGGAATATAAAGTCTTTGAGGAATTGCAAATCTTTGAGTCTTGCACCTCTTGGATGATCGAGGATTGAGGACTCTGCTCCACTTCTTGGCTTCTCATACCTGATCAGAACCTAGAAAACCTTCATGATATCTCAATCTCATAAAAGGAAGGGTGATTTCCTCCCCTCCTTCCTTACTCCAAATAAACATAATCACAGATTACAGAATGTGGCCCACACTTCCTCTTGTGTCTGCTTCTCAAAAAGATCCTTCCCAGGACAGAAAAATGACTCAGTTCCTGCCCTCGGAGTACTGTCACAGTTATAAGCCTCTCCCAGACCGAACCAGGTACTGATAGGCCAACTGACACAACAGCGTGCTCAAAAGCCCTTTCAGGAGAGTGGGCTAGGTCAGCTTCTGATGGGCTTCCTAAGCAGCAGTTAACCTTGGAGCTCAGAGTGAGGCCCGTTGCAACTGTTTCCAGAACGCTGCAGCTTTGGAGGACAGCCAATCAGAGAGACATCACAACACTTTCACTCTTCCCCTGGAATTACATACATCTACATAGAATCCTTTTAAAGTAAGTTTACATCCAAGATATGTCCTTTTCTTGCTATGAGGAAGAGCCTCTCAATGTACTGTGTTAGAGAGAGAATTACTCCAGCATTAAGAGGAAAAAGAAAAATTAAGGGAAAATATATATACTATTATGTGTAAACATATATCTGCATATATGAAAACAAAATAATATTTTAAATAGTATAACATTTCATTGCACTTTTGCTTGTTCAGATCCCTTTTAGTGCTCATTAATGCCTTCAGGATAATGTACAGGCATCTTATAATGGCTTATAATTATTTTCACAAAGTGATTTCTGCCTATTGCTTTCGTTTTATATTTACTGTTGCCCATTCGGAGTTGTATGCTCCAGCCATTCTGAATTACTTTAATGTAATTCTCCTAAACTCATTTTTTCTTTATACTTTTGGATATTCTATTTCTTTTTCTGTAATACTCTTTTCCTGACTCCCTCTTTGATAAATGTTTCCTAAGTAAGACAACACCTGTCCCAGGTAGCTTTCCATTCATTACACTCTGTTTCCAATTTAGATGCCTGTTAGGTGGTTTTTATTTCACTTGCCTCTTATGGTAGCTTTGATCACACTATTTTGTAATACACTCCACAATATTACATGTTTCCTGAAGGCAGACACAATGCCGATTTCTTTTTGATTGAATCTCCTGTATTCAAGCCTAAGGTACGTATCAGGTGTCCAATACATGAACTATTAGAAGAATCTCAAGTAAAGAGAGAAGACATTTGGCAACTTCACAAAGAATATGATTACTCATTTGTAAAATTGAGAATATGGTTACTTTGCATTGTTAGTATGAAAAATATAAATAGATAAATATATAATTTTATTCATGACATAACCTTGGCTTTCTGTTCTAAAGTTCACTATGATCTTTACTGTCTGGTTTGTGGGGAGGTGGGGCTGAGAGCAGAGGGAGAGGGACAGACAGACTCTGTACTGGGTGGGAAGCCCACAGGACTTGATCCCAGGACTCCAGAACCCTGGGATTGATCATGCCCTGAGCCAAAGGCAGACACTTATCTGATTGAGCCACCTGGGTACCCCTGTGCTGTTCCTATTTTTAAGATCACTTTCCCCACCTTTACTGTTCTTCAACTTGATTAACTTCTACTAAACTCCAGGCCTCAGCTTAGGCATCACATCACAGACTCTACACTGTTTTTGACTCACTACTAAGGCTGAGTGGGGGTGGAATCTATATGCCTTCAGATCAGCCTTTGTTGTCTTAAGCTTAGTTCTTGACTCATTTTAGAGTACAAATTCAGTGAGAGAAGATAGTATTTATTTTCTCATAGCTCCTTTTTTCCCAGCATGTAACACATATGTAGAATTTAGCAGGTACTCAATGATTAACTGTTGGTTGATTGAATGAATAAAGTCCGAGAGCCACATTAGCTGGTAATTATTAACCTCGCACTACACATGAAGTCCAGATATGAGATGCTAAGAAGTTGATCATTTGTTCAAGATGACCTGGCATGCTCATGGCTAGGTTAATGGTAGAAAGCAACTCTTTATCAATGTCACTTCTCAAGTGTATCAAATAAGGAAAGCATATAGATTAATGAGCGTGGGACTAAATAAATGTGAACACTGTAGAAATAGAGCTTGACCAAAAATAATATGGATGAGATTGTATATAGCATTCCTTTTTTAGTATGGTGTTTTCCGTACTCTTAGGAATGTAGAAAAGGTATCAATCTAACCCGCGTTATAGCCTCCCTCATACATAGACATGGACTAGGGTAAATATAAATGACAAGCAGAGTGAAAAATGTCCATTGTAATGGGACTTATAACTAAGTTTGAATAATTTATAAATCATGTTAAATCTAACTGAAGATGAGAAAAGGTATTTGACTCATTGGCTTAGGATGTTAGAAATAGTTTTGTTAAGAACAGGAATGTGCAATAACTAGACTGATAATCCATATCTCCATATTGTTTGAAGTTTAAATGAACTGCACAGAATCACTTGTATGTGAAATCTTTTTTAAAAAGTTGAACTTACAGAAAGGAGTGGCAAAGTGGTTGTGAGGAGCTGAGCAGTAAAAGAAATAGGGAGAGGTTGGGGAAAAAATAAAAAATAAATGATAAAAAATTGAATCCATAATAATAGACAGCATATAATAAATATTAAAATATATATAGATAAATATTATGTGCTATATAAAATAGTATATAATATTCTATTATGTTATATATATATATATATATATATTTTCCCAGCCAGCTCTTGCTGTTGTGGACTATACATATGAGAAATATATATATATATAAACATTATATATGTACAATATATAGTGATATAGTGTGGTAGGAATCTGAGACTTGCTTTGGCCAATTTGGTATTGCAAGTAGTGATGGAAGTAAAGGTTTAAAAGATGTTTTCATGTTTCAAGTCTTGCTCCCCCACGATTGCCATGGAAATATGCCTGACCTAGGCTGCTGGAGGATAAGGCAGGTGGAGAAGAGTTGAATAGTCTTAGTTATCCTAGACAAGGCGATTCCAGACCATCCAACTGCCTATCGATCTTCAGATATAACAGTGAGCTCGGCCAAGCCCGGAAGTGTTCATCTGTGCCCAGTCTAAATTGTCAATTCACAAATTTATGAGTGAAAGGATTTGCTGTTTTAAGCATCTCAGTTTTAGAGTTATGCACCATTATTATTAAAGATAAACATATGTTGTATTGCAGGAGAATAGGTAGGCTCTCTAGTGAGCTCTGTATTGACTCCACGATTAGATGTCTCATGGTTCCAGAGCTCTGGAATCTCTGAACCCATCCAAAATGGAATGACTGTTGAAATTGTCTCCTGTGTAATATAGCTTCCTGACCCAGGGACCACTTTCAATGGCCACATGGTTTTATTCTTAAAAAGATATTTCAGGAGGGAGACAAAAAATTAAGAGGCTCTTAATCTCACAAAACAAACTGAGGGTTCCTGGGAGTTGGGGGGTAGGGATAGGGTGGCTGGGTTATGGACATTGGAGAGGGTATGTGCTATGGTGAGTGCTGTGAAATGTGTCAGCCTGATGATTCATATACCTGTACCCCTGGGGCAAATAATACATTATATGTTAATTAAAAAAAATAAAATAAAACAAGCAAGATAAGGTGGAAGAAAAGAAAAATATTTCAGGAATGCTTTTAGCTTTTTTTGAAGAATCAGGAGAAAGTTCCTTTGCAAATATTAAACACACACACACACACATGTACACAAACTACACTACACATACATGATGTACACAAGTAGTCTCTTGTTTTCTCAAGAGAGTTATGGGTGTTTCATCCTATTTCTCTTTTTCTTTCTAATAGTTGGCAACTTTTTTCTCTTTTCAGCTTGAAATTCTACATTTAAGGACTGAGAATCCAAGACATGAAGAAAAAATTTTTTTCATAGAAATTTAGGTTGACTAATTTCCTTCTATTCATCACATAAGTGAAAAACAAAAAAACCGTGGTCAGTAAACATTTGAGTGGAATCATGTACTCTCAGTGGACTGCAGTATCAACTTGTTCTAGCCTGTATTTCACAGAAATCTTAGTGACTAATAAAATTGCTAAAGTCATAAAAATTGACAGTGGGGAAGTTAGAATATAAAACACCAGGATATTTTTTATTAGCTATGACACTCATTTCATTACCACTCATTTGTTGGAAAGGGGACTCCCAGGTAAGTAACTTGGGCCAGTCAGATCACTTAAGTCTGAAGCTGCAAACTGCTTATGTTTTTGATTAACTGAAAAGCTACTGGAGACTCCTGATTAATACACATTTGGGATATTTGGGGCATTTCTTACATCTTCTAAGTCTTAGAATGATCTCGGCCTGGTTCTTCACACTTTGAACTGCATCCTACATACTCAAATGCGATGTAACCATCTCATCTGGGAATCAGGATGGCTACTCTAAACAAGATCCTTGCAGCTGACCGTCTTCATGGCTGCTTTTATTTATTATCATGATCTGCAGGGCAGCACCTTACTGATGAACAGTGTGTCAAATAGTTCAATGTCTTCCTCAGGAAAAGAAAACACAGTAAGTGATTTACTGAAGCAATGCTTGGAAGTATCTTGTGAGTGATGAAACAAATGAATGATTGTGACTTATAACATGTACATCCTCAAACGCATGTAATGTAAAGGTACAATTATCCAAAAGCAATGACTAGAGATTATTTTGTTCATTTGACACAACAATGAAGCACATAATTGCTAGTACTTAAAGATACACAAACATTCACTGGGAGAACTTGCAGTAGGACTCTGGTTTCCCCATCTCGACGGAATCTTTTCCCCTGAACTACAGGGGAAACTATATCTTCATTCCAGGGTCTGGTGGGATCAAAACATCAGCAGAGATGGGTGCTTTAGCTAAATAGTAGCCTCTCTCTAAAAGTGAGACTGATTAGACTTTTGACACCCTAAAACCCAAGTAATATTCTTAACTCATTTGTAGGACTTGCTATGAATCTAGTCTTCTTTAAAGTTCATCCGACTCACCTACTTTAAAGCACAGCCTCTCTCACTGCTGTGCGTAAATGGAAGCAAGTAGGTGCCTCCCGATAGAGACCCCAAAGAGGCAAGGACCCAGCTGCAAGTTAGGGTATAGGCTGCAGGTGCCTGGAGAACATTGTGCACTTGCTGCACAGAGGTACAAGGCTGAGTCTTCAGGCTGGGAGCCTGCAATGTGCAGGGACAGGTGTTTGGCACTTTTGTTGAGGAAGACTGTGAATCTTCCATCTTCATTTTTATCCATAACTGAGCGTATTGATATCAGGAAATTGGGACCTTTAGCAGGATATTTTTTGTACCATAAGAAGTAATCAAATAAATCATTATTGTGGTCACAGGTCAGAATAGAAATCTCTCCTTCTTGCACACTTAAGGATGGAGTTTGCTTGACCTGCTGCTGGTCACCCTTCTGTTGACTAGTCACCCCTGTTCAGAAAGAGAATAAGAGATTTTAAATTATACTTTTAAAGTCCCCACAGAAAATCATCATAAGCCAGAATACAAAACAAAATAAAACACAACTTCCCAATTATGCCATCTCCCAGCCTTGTGTTGCCTCATGGAGGTTTTCTGCCAGATTCAGACCTCCCGCCCAGAACTCACAGTCTGGTTGAAGCCACAGAATCAAGAGTGATGCTCCCAGGAGCTTGTCCATTTCTCCTGTGGACTCAGGTTGCCTTCTCTTCTGCCCAAGCAACCATAAATCTGACTTAAACTTCCTGCACTTTGTTCATTTTCTTCCCCAGAGCCTCCTATTTCCGCATATGAACAACCTTGTTTTTAGCTGTTTATCTTTATGAAAGAGAGCACTGCCCCCTTTAGTCCTCATGTAGAAAAATCTGAAAATGCATTTCTCTGTTCCTAAAAATCAGTTTGCAATCCCTGTCCCGTAAAAACCTTAAAATAAGAGAGTGGTGGTGTTTTGGGAGAACATGGGGTATGATGTCTTTATCATGGTTACAGATTTAGAACACAGGGAGTTTTGATAGCTTAGCCTTTAATGTAATCGCATTGTAACATGATCTTTAAAGCTGTCTATACTTGCCCTGAATAAATAAATGCCACAAGGCAATTAATGTTCATATAAATTCTGGACACTTCTCTTAAAAACACAAATCAACACAACTGAATCTATCCTCTGTATTAAATCATCCTCTGCATTGGATTGTCTCTCTTAGAACTGAGATGTGATCATTTCGTGTATTCTTTATTGTCAAGTGAGAAAACATTACATGATCCTGTAAAGTTTATGAACAGCATGAAGCCATAATCTTGAAAGGCACCAGAAGTTGCCAAAGGGCAGCATGTTTGTTTATATTCACTCTTGGTCTATATAATAGCTTATGTCTCCTCATTTGAATCCAATGGACTAGGCAAGAAGAATTTATTGTGTTTTCAATGCTTAATCAGTAGGGCAACTAATGATTTCAGCTAATGATAAATCTCAAAATAATTTTTTAGAATTGATTTGAGCAAAGACACAGAACACAAGATAAATAATTTTCAATGTGTATTTTATAGGGGAAGAAACATTTTAGGGGCTCCTGGGTGGCTCAGTGGGTTAAGCCTCTGCCTTTGGCTCTGGTCATGGTCTCAGAGAGCCTGCTTTCCCTCTCTCCCTGCCTGCCTCTCTGCCTATTTGTGATCTCTCTCTGTCAAATAAATAAATAAAATCTTTTTTTTTAAAGAAACATTTAAAATTTTTATTTGAATAATAATGAAATTAACATTCCAGGTCACACTAACCAACCAATTCAGGACAATCTGATAAGTTGTCTGTGTTTCATATTATATAGTTTAAACCCTCATAATTCAAACTTTCTAGTGAAGGAATGTTCTCTGATTCATTCATGTATTTAAATATTTTATCAACATTTATTTCATTTCTATGAGGTACCTGGCACTATGTTTGGTTTAAGGTTCCAGACATAGTTATGGAACAATCTTCAATCTTAAATACCTGTTGGTCTAAATTGGATGACTACTGTGAAGGTACATCCTTACAACACGGCATGATAGTAAGAGTTCTTACTGAGGAAAACACAATGGTTATTTTGCTATGGTGGCTCTAGCAAGCACATATATTAGGTTTCTATTACTTCTTCCAATCCGTATCTGGACACACATTTCTTGAAAATGAAAAAGATTCACATTTTATACACTTATATTCTTGCCTAGGATATCAATTAGGGTACAGTCAGCGAAGAAGAGTTACCATAAGTGCTGTGGGATAAAGGTAAGTTACAGGAAATCCATCTTACACGATTGTGACATGAGCCAGGGTAGTGAAGGTCTAAGGGCAGCTAGATGGTCAAAGAAGGAATCCCTAACCAGTCAATCTAAGAACCAAGCACATCTAGCTGTGGAAGTATGACTTGAGGGGAAGTTTATGGAGGGATCTAGGGAAGCTACTGCCCCATCTGGTTATCATCCCCATGAGTTCATTGCCAGATAGATGGTAGTGGTTGGTCACCAGAGTCAGCAACAGGAGACAGTGCTGGACAATGCACTCATATTTATTTTAGAAATCTTTGTGTGTGAACTCCAAATGTGAATCAGTTTGGGTCTGCATCTATTCATTATGTAACCCTTGTTCTTGCTTCATAACATTTTTGATATTTTTTATTGTTGTGCTACATAATGTGGGTAATAATTGCAGAAACCCTGGATTATTTTGTCTCCCTCTAAAAAATATTAACTTTGTTAAATTACTATCAGATCACTTAGATTCTGTTGAGGCTGACTTTAACCTCTGCTACAGCAGAGATATTTTTCTATTCAATTTTCTTTTTGTTTTAGTCACAGCCCTTCTCTTAGTGTTCAGTCCTTATTCTGGTAACTCAATTGAAAGTCTAAGGTGCTGAGCAAGACCTCTTTGCTCTGGAAAGGCCAGAGCTTCAGTGTTTTCTCAGCATAGTGCAACCTCTGAAATCTCCTTGGAGCTTTTAGACCCTCAGATGCTGTTTTCTGCCAGGCTTTCCAATGTTTTCCTCTGTGCATGCACAGTTTATGTGTAGGCTCAGAAAAACCCCTGTACCGATGTCACAGTCCTATTATATGAGGCTCATTTCTCTCCAATACCAGTTTCCCGCTGATCCTAGTTATATTAACAACCCTGATTATCATCTCTTGTTTTGCCATTCAGCAAGCCTCCTGCTCTCTGCTGGGCTCCAAGTCCCTGTGCTAAGGTGCAGAAAACAGTCTCAGGAGAGATAACGCTGAGTGCGCAGGGGAGTCCCTTTGCAGGCTTGCTTTCTCCCAAGGATTGCAAGCATTCACGGTCTGCACTCCTTGAAAACACTTCTTCCTTTTGTTTTCCAATTTTATAGTAGTTTACGGCTAGAAGATAATTCCACTATCAGCTATACTGCAAGAACAGAAAATCTTTTTCTCTTAAGATAATACTCTCACATATTTCCTCTCTTTAAAGGCAATTGTCCATTTTATTCGATAGTCATAATGTATCATGTTTATGTATCATATTTATCATATCTGTGCAGCTTATTTAGAAATGCCTTCACATTTAAAAAGGAATCAGGGTCTCTAGAAAAGCAAGGTTTCTTATCATTAATTAGTTTCACAATTCTTCTTATTAGTCCTCAATGCAGTTATCCTTGTCCATGCTCTGTAAGTATGTAGGCATGCTGAGTGCTCCCAATACCCTTCACCTTACTGTCTTATAATATATAGACGACTTATTTCAAGGATCTGGTTTAAGTCTCTCATAACATGAGAGTCACCCATACATGGTCCTATCATTCGCAAATTATATTTTAGGATTTAAATTTGCTATGATCTACTTTGCTTCACACACACATACACACACACACACACTCACTCCACCCACAGTTTTCCTTGACCTGAAGCACGTTTCCCCACCCTCTTCCATCCTTCAGTCTGATGAACTTCTATTAAACTATTAGGTTTCAGGCTGGGGCGTCACATACTCCAGAAAGCTATCACTGACAGACAGCTATTGGTTTTCATAATATCCTTTTCTCTCCTAATTCAGTTCTTCTCTTAGTTTGCAGGAACATTATGGTAGCAAAAATGTATTCTTTACTAAACTGTTTGTTCAATGAAAGGAACTCTTCATTTAGTCAAAGTGCTTATCCAGGATCTCACAGGTATTCAATAAATATTTGCTGAATAATTGAATGTATGGAAGTATGAGTAATGGCAGCAGAAAACACTGTCCTCACCTAAATGAGGAAATGCTGAGGTACAAAAAGTGTGACTTATTCGCCCCAGATGATATAGCATACTTGCTATTGAAAATTAGCTTTTTTCCAATGGATTTCCAAATAACAACAGAGAGGGAAATGATATAAATAGGTAGTATTAAATATAAACAGAATGAAGAATTAAATGCACTGTAAAAAGCTGGAACAAAAAACAAGAGAAGGATTACAAAGCATAGCATTGCTCTTTCTTTGATACTTCCTTATGTCGTAGGTTTGACTCTTCTATGATTTCCCTTCATACATGAGCTTGTGCTATATTATAGGGAAGAAAACAGCTTTCAGGGTGAAAATACCCATTGAAAATACCCATTTAACATAAGCCTTATAATTGGGTTTCAGGGATCTTCTAAGTGGATTTGCTAATTCACTGGTTCCCTGATTTAGGGATTAGGATGTTAGGCATGGTTTAATCTAGGACAGAGATGCTCACTACATTGAATATTCATCAGTATTTCCAAGTGTCTTGAAAGTGGAATCACTTTGATCAAATGTGCAGCTCTCCACATCATGGTAGAAGCGAGTGAAAGCATGCAAACATCTCTCCTGTGTTGCTGGTTTCAGGGACTATAGTCACACTCCTGGGTTCAGGCTTCAGGTGGGAAGCTCTGTGTGTCCACTGCATGGAAGCAGGTGGCTAAATCTCTGGTCTGGGATGTGGAAAGCTCTGCCCATCCTTCATACTAATAGTGGCCCTTTGTTTTTTCTCTTCTTATTATTCCCCATTTAAATATATTAGAAAAAGGATCATGGAGCTTTTTCCAGATTGTAAGCTAGAAAGATGTAAGCTAGAAAGATGCAGAAGAGATAAAGGTGAGATCAGTGTTTTCTTGCTCATAGAGATGAAGTGGGAGGCTCTGTCCACATTGAAGTTGACTGCTCCTTCCTGTCCAGAAAGAGAATCAGGTATGAGAGAGTGGATCAATCTGTAGTATTTACTTAGTACCACGATTGCCACAGGGACCTCAGGACAAACCGTGCACATGCTTGCACTGTAGTGCCAAGTTGTGGTTCATTTAGAATTGCTTTCTGCATAAATCAGGAGATGCAAGACAATGGACATGCAATTCAAATCATACTGAGCCCTTGCTCCCACTCTGTGGGTTGGGTAGGTCTTCAGCTCTGGCTTCATGTACAGGCTGCAGGTTTCTGGAGAACACTGTGCCCCCACAGCACAGAAATAAGTGACTGAGTCCCCAGGCTGGGAGTCTGTGATATATAGGTGGCTGTTATGTTCCTTGATATTGACTGTGAATTTTAGTCTTCCTTTTTGCTGTGTTCCAGAAGCAATGTACGACGAGAACGTGAGGTGTCCTTCAGGGCTTTGTTGGAACCACTGCATACTGGTCATGGAGATAGAATAATTGCACATCATAGAGGCATTTCTGCCCTCTTGGAGGATCAGGACCCTAGGACTCTGCTCCACCTTCATCTGTACTCTTACCCCTGTTGAGAAAGAGAAAAATAAGCATGGGTGAGGGTAACTGCAAAATGACTTGCTGTTCCCAAGTGTAGGATATTTTCCCCTAGCCTCCATCCTCATGGTAAAGGACACAGCCCAAGAGACTGGTGTTTCCTCTTTTCCTCCACTTCTCCTTTCCTCTTTTGCTTCTTTCCAAGGTCAGTTGTGAAATTTCTTCAAGTTCCCTCTGGGATGTTTCTTAACTCACAGCAAGTTTGTATCCACAGGAGGCCCAGCAGGACTCCCATTTGTGTCTGCATGGTTCTTGACTCTTCTGTTGTATGGATATTCCTTGCGTCAAGTCCCTTTAAATAATGGTATACATCGTACCTGGAATTTGAAGCTAACTTGGTTCTGGAACCTGTCAGTCTCATTACATAGATTTGGCAGCAGCCACTCCAAAGCACTGTCACTCAGCTTTGTAAAGGGAAGCTCCGCCTACTTGTGGCTTAGGGCACCTTCCCACACTGTAAGGGTGTGTGTGTGTGTGTGTGTGTGTGTGTGTGTGTGTGTTGAGGATAATGGAGGATTTGTCTTTCCAGCATTTAAGTGGGTTAAGCCGCTGCCTTCGGCTCAGGTCATGATCTCAGGGTCCTGGGATGGAGGCCCGCATCGGGCTCTCTGCTCAGCAGGGAGCCTGCTTCCCTTCCTCTCTCTCTGCCTGCCTCTCTGCCTACTTGTAATCTCTGTCTGTCAAATAAAATAAATAAAATCTTTAAATTAAAAAAAAGGATATTTTTTTCTTTAAACTCTGAGTTTATGTAGCATAATTTGTGTTAAAAAATGGGAAAAATGTTAGCTCAGTGGGAGAATAGAGAAACAGTTTATATATTATGAGGAAGAGATACTGACAGAATAGAAACCTGAGACATGATCAGACTGAGAAAATTTTCTCAGTTGTGAATGACTTATTTTATATACATGTATATATGCATGCACATATACATGTGCATATATACATATGAATTATATATATACATGATATATAGGTACACATAAATATTACAAATATATATAACCAATTGACCTTTTTTACATTCCATGTATCTTATTTGTTGAACTTATGAAAGTCAAATGATAGAATAAGAGGTCAGGACATTTGAACACTATAGAAATAAGAAATTCATCAAAATAGTAGAAAGAAAAATACTTACTTCCTCAGTCCTTTTCATATATATGTATGTATACACACACACACACTTCATATATATTTTACATATATGTGAAAAGGATCGAGGAAGTAAATGTTAAATAGTCTATAAGTTAACTGATAGAGCAAATACTTTTAGGAGATATATATGTGTGTGTGTGTGTGTGTGTGTGTATACACAATACCTGAAATATCTATCATCTCTATCATCTATCTATTTCCTGAAAATTTCCACTTTATCAATTTAACATAGAGAGAATTAGTTTTTAATCAGGACTATTGCTCTCCAGGGGATATCTGGCAATGCCTGGAGACATTTCTGATTGTCACAACTGGGGAGGGGAGGGGGTTGCTGTTACATCCAAGTTTTTGTGTCTGAGAGACCACCAAGGAGCCAACACCGATATAATCACACGAGGGTTTATTAGACAAGCTTAAGCTTGGGCCCAAGTATACCCAACACAGCGGAGTAGGGACTTGGACCCCGAGATGACGTGCTTAAGCTTGGGCCCAGGTACACCTGATGCAGCAGAGTAGGGACTTGGACCCCGAGGTGACATGCTTAAGTTTGGGCCCAAGTATGCCCAACGCAGCGGAGTAGGGACTTGGACTCTGAGGCTGGTTAAGGCAGGGGTTTTTATGGGTCATTACAAGAGGTTTGCGGGGGGAGGAGGAGAAGTTTCAGACTTTTCTGCAGTAAGCTGATTAGTTGTTGTCGGGGTGTTGCAGGGTGGGGTACTTTCTTAGAACTAAAGCAGGGTGGAGGTCCCTGGAACTAAAGGAAAGTTCAGCCCTTGGGCCTGAGATGGCTGCTGAAGGTAAGATGGCTGTACTTATGCTAAGGCTAAACCTGAGGTGGGATGGCCTTAATTTTTCTCGGCCTCCACAGTTGCCACGGGCATCTACTAAGTAGAAGCCAAGGATGCTATTAAATATTTAAGATGCATAGGACAGCCACTCGCCCTAAATCCCTTGGCCCTAAGTGTTTCTGATGCTCTGCTGAGAGATTCATGTAGACAATGGTCTTCAGTTCAAACAACCCTCAGCCATTTTCTTTTACCTTTTGTTTTTCCACCTGCTTCTGCCTTTAGGTACTTTACCTCTTCTTTCTTGGCCTCTTTCTTTGTTTTTATTTTTCTGATCCTTCCATTTCTGATCTTACATGAGGTATAGGCAAGGCTTAGAGAAGAACAACAATTTCTACACGAATAAATGAAAGCTCATAGTGGTCCCTGATGTTAAAAAATATGGATTCATGAATCCCAGAAGTTACAGAAGAACGAAACAAATTGTCTTGTTTTAATCTCCAGCTTCATTCTGACTTTTGGAGGTAAAAAGAAAAGGGGTGATGAGAAAGCAGGATCGTGTATGTTTTTAACAGTTCTCTGGCCCACCTATTTCTTTCTCCTCCTCTGCTGCCCTGGCTTAAATTAGTAGCTGTCTTTCTGTTTGAGGGATTTGCATTCTTCATTCAGCAATGGATCCTGAAAGCTGAAATGTACTTTTCTCAGGGTCAAGTGTTCCTTCGTGGACTAACCTCGTGCTGACACCATGTACCAGGAGCAATGCAGTCCTGACCCAGGATTTCTGAGTGTGGCCTTTGGCATCAACAGCTTGTTTCATAAGTCAATCAGAGAAAGACAATTTTCTTATGATCTCTCTGATATAAGGAATTTGAGAGTCAGGGCTGGGGTCTGTGGGGGGATGGGAGGGAAAAATGAAACAAGATGGGATCGGGAGGGAGACAAACCCTAAGAGACTCTTAATCTCAGGAAACAAACTGAGGTTTGTTGGAGGGGGAGGAGGTTGGAGGGCTGGGGCGGCTGGGTGAGGGACACTGGGGAGGATATGTACTATGGTGAGTGCTGTGATCTGTGTAAGACTGATGATTCACAGACCTGTACCCCTGAGGCAAATAATACATTATATGTTAATAAAAAATAAAAAATAAATAAAATTTATGAAGTTTAAAAAAATGAACAAAGTCCTTTTCAATTCTAAAAAACAAAACAAAACAAAACAGCATGTTTCAGAATGCTCCCAGAGCATGATGAGTGGCCCAGGTGCTCTTCGAAATAATTGCTCTGAATAGCGGTGGTAGGGCAGAGGATTCTTCAGCTTCTAGGTCTCGCAAGCATGATGGCTGTGGCCAACGCCCCTCTGTCCCCAAGACAGGGGGTTCCTCTGTCCCAAGACAGGAACAGCCCTTTCTTTATTCCCTGATATACACAGAACATATCCCAGGACACAGTGAAGTTCCAAGCTGTGGTTCCTACCCCAGTTTTTTCATTTTTAATCCATTGTGCTAGGCAAGTCACAAAACACTGTTAATCCTCATGATGACACTGTAGGTACTGTGCTTACTTCCAAGGTACTTGGGAGAAAATCATTCCTCTCTAAAATGCCCAAAGTTACACAGCCACTAAGGAGAAGAGCCATGAGAAGCTTTGTACTTTTCCCAGTGTTTGGTCACTTTTCAGGGAGACAGCCAGTGAAAAACAGTGATTATGGAAAGGCACGGGAGCCATCTTCTGGGGCAATAAAAACAAAATCTCCTGCTAGTCCAAAACACCTCTCCCCAAAGGAAGAGAGAGAAGAAAACAGATTTATTATTGAAGAATCATTAAGCCAGAGGTGACAGGCACCAGGGGCAATCCATTAAAGAGATTGCGAACAAACAGCAAGAAATTTTACCCCTTTATATCGCCCCACAGAAACAACCCATTATAAGCATTTTCTCAAAATAAACAATAACTAGTCCTCAGGTAAAAGGACTTGACAGGGCCATTTGTCACAGTTCCTCCTTAATTTACCTGGTAATTGGGATAGCACCTGTGTTGGCTAATTGCCTTTATCTGAAAGAAGAATTTCTCATATCCTTATGACAGAAGGCAAGTTTGCAACTTAGAGCTAGGTGCCTGTGGAGCTCAGTCTCCTATCCTCCCACAGAAACTGAGAGAGAGAGGAGTGCCGTCATTCTTGATGATTCCATTTCAAAGAGATGGCTTCCAGGTGCTTGAGAAAAATATTCTTGGATTATAAAACTGGCAAGAGATCTATTCAGCTTTTTAAAAGATTTATACATCTCAAAGGGACAGAGAAATTCATAACTACAAGTTTTCTAAAGTAAATACTTTAAGAAAAAGGAGAGGGGGAGTGTTTTCCCTTTTTATACTGGGAGAATTAGAACTTATATTTTAGCTTTAATTTATAATTGCCCTTACAATCTTCAAGATGAAGGAGTTCCATATGATAAAACTTTCAGGGAGTTCTTTAGAATAGGTTCCTGGAGTAATACAGAATTTAAAACAACAACAAAAAAGAACCTTTGGAATCTAAAAGGGGCAAAAATATAAGACTACAGTTATTAATTATTTACATGGAAGCTGATATCATCTATGGTTAAAAGACCAGATGAGAAACTGAATTTCATAGTCTCCCATGAGTGTAGGAAATTGATGGAAATTTTTAAATGAGGCCGCTTACTGTGGAAGATGAAGGTTTTTTTCTTAATAAAAAAATTATAAGAACATTAATACTTCAAGAAGTACATATAATCAATATAAATGCAGGTTCCTTCTTTGTGTAAACACAGCACTTTGTTCACATCTTTTTTTCTGCATTTATACATGAACCCCGAAAATCACAAACCCATTTTTTGTCAATCCCGCTACAGTTTAGCTGTGAGTAACAGAAAATTCAACCAAATAATGGTTTATTAAACATTTTCAATTTTCATACACAAATAAATGTGGGGGAGGTATTTGACTTGACATGTAAAGGACACATGTGGGATTGGGGAGGAGACAGATGCTTTTTTGATAAAGTTATCACTTCTGTGTTGCAGGAAGAAAATAGTTAGGAAGGGGGACAGGAAAATGTAGTTCTGTACCAGGACAGCAAAACCATTACAGGAAACTCCTAGCAGGTTTCTGATTATATCTCATTGGTCAGAACTGTGTTATGTGCAACCCTTAGTTGTAAGAAAGGATGTGAGACATAGAGCGGGTGTGTTTATTTGTTTTTAAAGATTTATATGTTTATTTGAGATAGAGAGAGACAGAGACAAAGAGACAGAGACAGAAAGCACGAAAGTGTGGGGAGGAGCAGAGGAAGAAGGGAGAGAAGCATACCCTTGCTAAGTGTGGGGCCTGATGTGGGGCGAGCCCATGAACCTGAGATCATGAACTGAGCTAAAACCAAGTGTCCCATGCTTAACAGACTGGGAAACCCAGGTGCCACTCCCCCTTTTTTTCTTGAGGTGAGGAGATAGTTGGGAGATAGTCCAAATCGACACTGATGGTTTGTTAATAAGGAGGCAGAAGACAATGGTGATTAGGTTGGCAACTTGCAGTGTCTGCCTTCTTGACCACTAAGGTGGGGGTTCAGAATATTGGGCAGAGATGAAGTGTTTCCTCCTTGAGAAGTCAGTAAAAATTTCACAGTAGTGATCACATTTCCTTAGAGGCAGTGATAATCATATTTATAGGTCATTTGTTGAGTATATATGTTGCACCTTCATATAATTTTACACATTTTATCTCATTTAAGTCACAGAAGTTCAACAAGATGGGTAGTTCATGTATTAGTAGGAAGCTTGGATGAAGATGAATACTTGCCTAAGGAGACAGAGCTAGAAAATTGCACATGGGAATTGAACCTGGCTTTGATAACTCTAAAACCCATGTGTTTTGCATTATATCATCTTGCTTTAGAGACAAATAGGAGTTCTTCAAGTATAAAACTGGGCCAGTGGGAGGCTTGCCAGGTGGAGGGAACCATCAGCTTCCAACTTCTTAAGAACAAACTGGTGGCTTCCAGAAGGGAGGGGATAAGGGGTAAACAACAAGCGGGAAGGTGAGTGAGAGGCACAGGCACGGCACCAGAATAAAAGACATAACAGAGAATGTGGCCAATGATATTTTAATAGCATTGTATGGTGACAGGTAGTAGTTATCTTTATGGTGATCACAGCAAGATGTATAAACTTGTAGAACCACCATGTTCTACACCTGAAAGTAATGTGACATTGTGTGTCAGCTACACTCAAATAGAGGATTTTTTTTAAAAACCAAAAATATCCTATCTTCTTCAGCCTTGAGAAGTTGAAGTTATTGATATCTGCCTTTCAAAGTCTAATAATCGCCAAGCAAATCCTGTGTAAATACAGGCAATTGTAGTTAATGTTGAAACAGTTCAGAGCCACCAAATGGGGATATTACTTTGAAATCACAGTTGGATGTTACTGGACTATATGTTAGACATTTTTCCTGCCCAAAACAGTACCAACTTTCTTCTACTTACTTTTTACTATCCTTTTATTTTAGTTTAATAGACTGGGAGGTAGCAATTTTATCAGCTCTACTAGAATAAAGCTGCAGAATCATTCACTTCTGTCTCCTTGTTACAAACCATCCCTGCCTTGGTCTTTAGGAAGATGGAATGACTCCTTGGAATTAGGATGTGCTGTGGCTGAGATCTCCCATTTGTCCCTCTGTACCAACTCCTTTCCTTCCTCCTTCACTGCCCTCCCAGGGAGCTGTAGACCCATATTTTTACTGGTACAATTAGTGAGCTGCATTTCTAGAAGTTCATCTTATAACAGAGGAATCGTCTTCTCCAGTGCATGTGGGAAATATCTGGAAAGAAAGCGGAGATGATTCCACAAGAGGCTGAGATTGTTACCACTGTTCACGTCAAGAGATGTGGGAGGAGGAACCAGGGAACACAGTGTGACAGAGCCTGCAGCAGGGTTCAGGTGCAGGTGGCAGGTGCCCTGAGAGCACTGTGCGCCTGCACAGATGTAGATGGCGGCATCCACAGGCTGGGCTGCAGTGATGAGCAGGGAGCTGTCTTTTCTCATCTCACCAAACCGAGCTGTTAGTCTCTTGTGCTTCTTCATCTCTCCTCCCTTAGATAATGTCATCAAGTGGACTGGACCTTCCCCAAGCTTCTGTCTGTACCACTGAAAGCTGGGGAAAGTGCTCGTGGAGTTGCAGTAGGCAGTAAAATTTTCTCCCTCCTGGATGCTTAGAAAGCGAGGACTCTGTTCCAGTTGCTCGGTGCTCTCCCCTGTTTAAAACCAAAGCAGTGGGCGCTGGGGAAGGGCCCTGGGGCCTCTTTCCCAGCCTGAGAAGATTTTTTCTTGCTCCTATCCCCCTTCTCCTTCCCTCACTCTCTCCCTTTCTTCCTTTAATTTTCCCTTGGATTTTCAGTTAATATAACCGGGAATTTGTCAAACTCACATGCCAATTGAATCCAAAGGACCAACACTGAGCATTTCAGGAGCATCTCTTCTTCCTGTCACAGGATGGCCTTGGCCACGGACTTTAGATCCCCTCCTGAAGGAGGCTTTTTTGAGCTGGGTTAACTCTTGCCAGCCACGTTGCTTTGGATAAAAAGGCAGAGGTCTCTGTGTGGCAGCCAATCGAATCACTCCCCGCCAGCCTCCCCTTCCTCCACCTTCACACTCTGCTTTGACTCTGGGAAGGATTTTGCCTTTTGAAATAGTACCCTCCTGTGGAGAGATGGGAAAGTGATTTACTTTCAATAATGTTTCTCTTTCTCTCAATTTCATTGGGTATGCACAAAAATCAAGATTTAAGTAGAGTCTAATGACCTTTTTCAGAAACGGAAAACACATTCTTCAAAAAATCATTTTCAGACAGAATAACAGCGATAAAGGAAATATCATCTTACCATTTCTGGTATCCTTAACAAGCATGTGAGCAGTACTGTGTCCGCAAACTGTATTTCTAGGTGTGTGTGTGTGTGTGTGTGTGTGTTGTATTGTGCTTGAAACTACAGTATATTTTTTAGGTCAATATGGCATAGGTAAGCACCCGGTCATAAACCCATTTTTGCCAAATTAAAGATGAATAACCCTGTTATATATTACTTTTTTTTTTTTTTTTTAAGATTTTACTTATTTACTAGAGAGAAAAAGACAGAGATAGAGAGAGAGAGAGAGGTCAGTAACAGGGAGGAGAGGAAGAAGGAGACTCCCTACTGAGCAAGGAGCCTGTTGGGGAACTTGATCCCAGGACCCTGAGATCACAACCTGAGCCGAAGGCAGACACTTAACTGACTGAGCCACCCAGGTGCCCCAACCTTGTTGTATATTACTTAATTAAGAATACGTTTCTGATATCCTATTGCATTACTCTTCCATTAGGTCCCTGACTTATGATCAGCAAAGTCTTCAACACATAGTATTGTGATTGCATTGGTTGGATTCCCCTATAAGTTCCTCGACAAAAAGATCGTACCATTTTCACTTTTGTGGCCTTAGCAATTGCTAGGCAGAAAAATGTCGATACATAGTTAACAAACTATTGAATGAATGCGTGAGAGAGTGTGTGTAGATTAATCTAGTGATTCAAGTATGTGTATATTGTGATGTGAATGTAGTATGTATTCAGATCTCATAATATCTTGGGTAAATAGCATCATGGTTGTTTTAGCTACTGCTCACACCCATTGGTAAAGATCACTGGTGTTGGCCATGTGACTAGTTGTATCCAAGTATAATGAGATTTTGTTTGGTATGAAGGGTGTCCAGGTGAATGCTTTTCCTCCTTCTCTGCCATCTTATGCTCCATCTAGTACTACTGTTTTAAGTACTACATTATCCTTTTGTCATAAGTTATATTAGTCATAATTTGACAGAACTAAGCCACACTATTTAACTACTCATATATTTTTTTTTTTTTGCCTCAAAAAGTGACATTTATTCAAAGAAAAAGAAAAGGAAAAAATGACAAGATGTCCATCCCTTGGATCCCTTCCCTCCCCCCTCCTGCTCCTCTTCAGGCCCCCAGACTGTACCCTGGGTGGGGCTAAGTAGCAGGACAGCCCCTCTGATGAGGTCAGCAACATTGAGGGGCATCTCCTCAATGGAGGTGTTGTAGAAGGCCTCGATGTCTTGAAGAGTCCTCTCGTCTTCTTCTGTCACCATGTTAATAGCCACATCCTTAGGGCCAAATCATCCACCAGGACGTATTCTGTGGTTATAGTTTTCCCTGTTGGTGGGAAGGTCATAGTTGATGACTAAAGAAATCTGCTGCACATCAATGCCTCTGGTCCACGTCAGGAGAGAGGACACATCAGCATGAGCTTGAGGAGGGGACGCAATCGAGCCGGAAGGGACTGGAGTGAGTGTACACAGCCAAAGGAAGACAAGGGAAACAGAAATGCTCTCTCCACCAGCAACCGCAAGCATGCCAGATTTTCTTCCAGGTTGTAACTTTCCTGAAGAGGGACACGAGCAGGCCCCCTGGAGAGGGAATCAGCTTGCATAACTACTCATATTCTGAAGTAAAATGGAATCACTATCAACCTCAGTCAGTCATTGAAGAAATGTTTCTTTTGATGCCCATTATAAATGGATCTGTTTGTAATCATACATTAAAACGAAAATAAAAACTAGTCATGCTCAAACAACACGATGATCTGTCTCACGTATAATTGTTACTGATCTTCAAGTTCAGCTGCCCATTGCTCAAAAGTCCAGTACTCGAGAGATGAGTTTTGACTGAAAAGGAATATGAACTTTATTCAGGAGGCTAGCCACCTGGGGAGAAGGCAGACTTTTGTCCAAGAGATTTTATTAAAGGTCTAAAGAGGTAGCCCAACAAAGATTTGTTTGGGGGGAGCTTGCCCACTTGTTTTTACACACAGAGAGTTAAGTGAGAAGCATGAGAACTAGAATAGTGCTCTGAAGCTAGAGAGGAAAGGGCTGAGGTCAACTGTTGACCCCGGGGCGTTCCCCCCATTTCTCAGAACTTAAAAAGAACCACTGAGTCCCTCAAAGGCATGCAGCCATGACAGCCTTTTGGCCCATATGGATGGTTCTCTCCTGGGTCCGCCCTGCAGAAGAAGTGTGGTAGAAGGAAACAGAGTTCATGGTGACAGTTCTGTATTCTTTTCGGTGCCACAAAGTTTCTCAAGGGAGCTTAGAACTCATTAAAAAGATAGCATGTTGAATATTAAAAACAAATTATACAAAATCTTTTGGTGGTAGAGGAATACATTCTGACTAAATGTTTGATGTCAGAATCAGACATATTTAGATTGATACTGCACCACTGCCATTTACCAGTAAGGTGACATCGGTTTACTTCACCCACTCATCTAATAGCTTCCTATGCAGTAGAATGGGGCTTACATTACTTATTCCATGTGTATGTCTTGAGGATACACTGGGATTATGTACATAAATCAGACTGTGTTTCAATCAACCTATTTAGAGGATTCCCTATAGCACATCTCTACTCCTCATATTCCTCTGCAATAGGTCTTAGCAAAAGGTCCAGCTGGGTCCTTATTCAGAAAAATCCAAGAGCATGTCACAATCATCCTAACTGAAAACACCCAGACTGTGTGAACATCCTGCCCTCTGACAAGGGTCATGTGAAGAGGTAGGATAAGCACACAAGATCCAATTAGTCACCTTTCCCTTTTTAATCAGTTGGTATACAAAATATCCAGGTAGATCAAAAGACGTATTTTTGATTTGGTAAACTTAATAAACTATGCATACAACTAGCAGTGCTATCAACCCCTCTAAAAACTTTATATAAATCAACTCCTTTAATCCCACTGACAACACTAGGAAGTAGCTAATATTAATCTCATTTTTACTGAGTAGCAAATTAAGGTAGAGAGAGGATAAGAAGCTCCCCAAGATCATAAAGCAGTCAGGCTTCAAATCTAGGCAGATTTGAATCTATGTTTAAAAATGCATAAACTTGACCATCTTAGATTACTGTCTCTCAGGTTGTGTAAATTTGGCCACGAGGGCGTCAGCAGACCAAGAGCATCACCTGGGAACTTGTTAGAAATGCAGATCTACAGGCCCTACTGAATCATAGTCTGTAGTTTAATAAGATCCCCACATGATCAAAGTTTGAAGAACTCTGATAAGGAAGTGGTAGAGTGACCACTCCAGATCATTGTGTTCTTTGTAGAAAATAAATACGCATCCAAGGATCATGGTGGATTCAAGAAAAATAATATACACTTAGCTATTAAAACTACCTTGAATTTATGAATATTCTAATATATATTTCCTCTTAAAGCAGCTGTAGATATTCATCTCCTTGACTTGCTTTCACAACTCAACCACTGAGATATTTTTATTCCCTTAACTTAAGTCTGTAATGTGGATGCTGGAGATATCTTGTGTTTTTATCTCCTAAATCTCGGCCTAGGGAAATCTTTTCTATCCAAGGCTGAGATTACATCTTTTCTTTCCAAGAAAAACATCTCATATCTTGCTCAATTTATTCAAGTCAACTTGTAACTTTACACAGTTCTGAAGGTGCTTTCTGTGCAGAGCTAGCGCTTCATTTTGGGGTCTAGGATTTAGTGCCTTTGGGTATTCACAGGTGCTATTAATTAATTAACTGGCCTGTGTTTCTAGCTGACTCATCAACACCACTGTCTCTAACTCTGTTTTATATGAATAACTGTACATTGACCAGATTGCAATTTTTTATCCAATCCATTTCAGAAATAGTGTACATTTTATACTACCCACACAATGAGACTCATCCCATCATTTTTATAATTCTTTATGAGTTTCTTATTAGTTGATCAATGGACATCTTAATTTTATTAATTTTTTATTTTTTATAAACATATAATGTATTTTTATCCCCAGGGGTACAGATCTGTGAATCGCCAGGTTTACACATTTCACAGCACTCACCATAGCACATACCTTCCCCAAAGACATCTTAATTTTAGAATACATTTTAGACCTTTCAGAGTAGAGGAGGAAGCCTGTCTATGATTGCAGATTAGGGATGAATAGACAAGAGTCAAAAGTCAGTTTCCTCTTGCATCTTCGTTTTAGGTACCACAGAAAAGCAGAAAAAGGGAATGGTGAGATGGGACAGAGAAAGAAATGTCCATGTAGGTATGGAAGAAACGAGAGCAAAAGTAAAATGCTCACGTGGCACCTTGGGTGGTACACACAGTTAAGTGGCTGACTCTTGTTTCTGCTCAGGTCATGATCTCAAGGATATGAGATATAGCCCTGTGTTGGGCTCAGCAGAGTCTCCTTCAGATGCTCCCTCCCTCAGCCCCTCCCGCTCATGTTCTCTCTCTCTCTAAGATAAATAAATACATCTTAAAAAAAAGTAAAATATTCACATTGCAAGTCCCATTCATGCAAGGGTGGGAAATAAGTTGATATAACCAACATTTAGGAGATGGGAAATTATGAAAAACCATTGCTGTAACTCAGTGTGTAGGCCTGATTGATCTAAAGCATCACATTATGTAATGTCAAAAAATGAGAGGATAAACTGAGTTACCGACATGGCTGATGCAGAAGAAGAGAAGTTGACAAATTAAGGCATAGGTAGCTACATTATCAAATATATATATTTACATTCTGAGATAATTTTTTTCAGACTCAAAAATATTTGACTCACTGGGGTTGCTTTTTCAAAACACCTGTTGAAGACAAGTTTGCTGCCTCAACACCAGATCACAACCCCAGCAGCAGGATGGGAAACAGGCTGCAGGTTTCTAAAGGACACAGAACACAGAGCCTGGGAGGCAGAAGTGTGCGGGGAGCTCTGAGTCTCCTTCTTAGCAAGGGTAGCTCTTAGTTTCTCCCTTCTTTTCCAACCCAAATTAAATTTATTACAAATAGGATATTGGCCATCCTTCCTGGGATTCTGCTTATACCTGGGAAATATACAAAGAAACAGGAATAGCACCTTCAACCTCTCTCCTGCTTTGACATGCAGAGTTCAAGAACCCAGTTCCCTGTTGATTGGCAAGGCAGCATAAGACATCTAAGTTTAATCTTACTATAGAATTTAGACCGTTTTTGTACCCTTCTTGCAGGAAACCATGAATAATCCCAAATGAGCATGACTATGTTACTTCCCTTAGCCTGTTGGGAAAGTCTTTGACAGCTTCGGTGCCCACATCCAAGGCGAAGCCTCAAGATCCAAGCTGCAGACGCCAGGGTCTTTTCCATTGGTTCTGGCTGAGTAACCAAACCTAAGATGCTTTAAGTTCAAGATCTTAAACTTCAAGAAATAGAATGATGTGTGTTGTTATGAACATAATCAGAGATAAGCTCCACTCTTTGCCAATCATCATTCACACAAACTGTAAATGGTGTCACTTGGATCTATGAGTGGAAGCACAAACATGACCCTCTTGGAGAGGATTCATAAATGTTAAAAATATTATCCAATATGCAGTAAATTGTTTCTTTTAAGTGGGGTATTCCAAGTAGAAGACTTCTGCCTTCAGGCTTATGGAGACCCAAGAATCTCTTGCAAGGCTGAGAATTCTTCCTAAAGTCACCAAATAAACTTCTCTCTCTGGGTCTTACTAAATCTAAAAGAATTGTCCAGAAACAATGATCTGCCCCTCCCATTCCCCCTCACCCCTCCCCACTCTCCCCTGCTCTGGGACCTGGAGACCCCGCTCTCCTCTCCTGGCCACTTTCTCTTTCCTATTTCCTACCACAAACCCTCTGTTCAACCTCTACCGCTTCCATAAACTGTATACATTCCTGAATAAATTTACGTTTTTCAAAACAAGCCAGAAGAAATACAGCTTTCTTGCCAGACATCATCATTTACATGTTGAGGCAGAGACACACCACTTGCTCAAACACAAGTGAGAGGGAAGGAGAAACGCACAAGGAGAAATAAAATATAAACAAACACAGCAAAATAATGGCAAACTATATTTATGTGTACAAATAAATATATATACACAAAACCCCATCCACATAGGTGTGTGCGTATATACTTTCCCATCACATCAAGGTATTTATGCTTATTAACTCCCCAATGTTCAACAGGCATCAGAGTATATCTATCTGGTGATTGGACAGCTGAACAGTCATATGTGCTGAGTTGTTTCAAAGTATTTCTCCCAGTTTTCTCTATTTCCCCCTGCCCTTCCTCCACCCTGCCCGTCCTTGACATGGGTATACAGGAGAATATTCCCATAACACCATAAATTTAAATTATTTGGCTTAAATTTACAACCAGGAATAGTCATAACTTACTCTCCATAATGTACTAGATGTGTGATTATAGAAAAAGTTAGTTATGTTTTCTGGGCCTTCTGACAGTTAAATGAGATGTGAGCACGTTGTTCTATTGTTATATTGGGATGCAGTCCATGAAAAGTAAAGGGAAAGTGGATACGTTACTATAGAAAAGGGTCATATACTCTCCCATCCACTCCATTCTGAATGTATGTGCTCCTGGTATGCTGGTTCTGCTAATCCATGGCTGCTCTGAGTCATGGTTTACTGTTCAGCCTTATCATTTGTTCCTAGGCTTGACCTTCTACGTGACTTGATTTTTGTGTTTGATCTTCAGAGGCTAAGGGAAAGCACAGTGGCACAGTTCCCTTAATAATTAGTGTTGTTCCACCTTGTGTGAAAACATGTTACGTGTTTACCAGTTACCTCAGAATATCCTAGTGCAGTTCAACATGTGTATACAGTGTTCATTTTGTGGCAGGTCATCATAACTGGTAATTTTTAAAAAATGATTTTGTTTTAATTTTAGTTGAGAGAGAGCATGGGAGCCAGACGTGGGACTCTGTCCCAGGACTCTGGGACCATGACCTGAGCCAAAGGCAGACAGTTAACCGACTGAACCACCCAGGTGCCCTTGTAACTGGTAATTTTTTAAGAGATAAAAGAATAAAGTTGTTTTTTCTAAGCAATGCTTTACTTGTTTTCTGTTGTTTAGCAGCGTGTTCTATAAATAGCTATCAGTAAGATCAAATCTGTAGATAGTATTGTGCAAGTCTACTACATTCCTTCTGATTTCTGACTATGTATTGAGCATAAAGGGTGAAGGTCTGCAAGTGTAATTATGGATTTGTCTATTTTTCCTTTCAGTTCTAACAGTTTTGGCTTCCAGTGTTCTGAAGCTCTATTGTTAGGAGCATACACATTAACATTGTTATGTCTTCTTAAGTACATAATATCCCTCTTCATTTCTGAAATATTTCTTTTTCTGAAGTCCAATTTGTCTGACATTAATAGTCTTCCCAAATTAGTGTTTGCTTGGATGTCCTCTTCCATACTCTATTTTTAAGCTTTCTATATCATTATATTTAACATGGGTTTCATGGAAATAGAACTGAAGTGGGTTAAAAAAAAAACTCATACTGGCAATCTTTGTCTTTAAACTTCTTTAAGTTTGTGTATTTAGACTATTTGTGCTTAATGTAATTATTGATGTGGTTAGATTTAGATCTATTATTTCATTGTTCACTTTCTGTTTGCGTTCTCTGTTTTTGTTCCTTGGCATCCTGTTATCTCTTTGTGATTCGACTTTTTCTTTTTGTAGTTTTGTATTTTTAGTGGCTTCCTAAGGATGTTTTAAACCTAAGTTTTAAAGAATCACATTGGCTGCTTGTTATGGACTAATATGTCCCCCCACCCTAATTCATTTATTGAAACCCACCCCCTAATATGATGTTAACCAGAGGAAGCTGTTAAAGTGGTAGTTGGGTCTTTAAAGATTTTAAAGATTAGGATCTATTTACATGTCCTCAAGGCAATGGATCAAACTTCTGATGAGACAGAAAACATTGGAATATGTACCAAAGGTAGAAGGATCAAGTTTTGATAAGAGGGGAAATAGTTATTTTCAGTTTTATTGGAAAGAAGGAGGACAGGATCTGTTTAGATTGTAACAATTTTTTTAAAGTATGACGGCAGAAAGTTGAAATGTTTATTAATTTCTAATGGAATCTTATTTGTTCTTATAAACAGAAATTAAGTGTCTCCCAAGAAAGCAAATGGAGGAAGTTCTGGATTAGGAAGTCTGGAGAGTGTGAGAATTTTTGAAATAGTTACAGGAAATGACAGCGGGAGATGATTACAGAGAATACTTCTGAGGCAACACTGGGGGCCTGGTTAGTGTCAAAGATGACAGCATGTCTTAATGGCACCAGTCTGCACACTTGTGAGATTATGCAGATACCGATCCATAATTAGGAATTAATAAAGCCACTGACAGGACACAGAACTGGGGAGAGAAAAAATTGGGTAATGACTAAAAGTTGATTGAAGTAGGGCCATGGAATTCAGATGGTGTAGATAAGCAAATGAAAAATAGGGGGCTTCTGGGTGGCTCAGTCAGTTAAGTGCCTGATGCTTGATTTCTGCTCAGGTCATGATCTCAGGGTCATGAAATTGTGCCCTCTGTGGGGCTCTGCTCTGTGTGCGGAGCCTGCTTGGGATTCAGTCTCTCCCTTTCCTCTCCCACCCTCACTCACCCCTCTTGCTCTCTCTTTCTCTAAATTAAAAAAAAAATACTTCTGAGAAATAATATGACATTAAAGAGATCCAGGAATCAAATGGTCGTATATAGCCAAAGAATAAGCCAGTGGATATGGCTGAAAGTAAGCATGTGAGGTTTTAGACCTGATGTAAGATTTCATTGGTGGAACAATATCTAACCAGAGAATTATCATGGGATATTTCTAGAGTGTGGGCACAGGAATTAATGGCTAAAGGGGATTCTAATTAACAGTCTTTACAATTGATTAATTCAGGCTTTCTCTGAATGGCCCTTGTGGACACTTAAGTCATGTGGTATTTTAGATTACACTGGGCTCCTAACTGTGTTATAGCCTTCAATATATAAGGAAAAGTATCTGGTGTTTATAAAGATACAAAAAGAAGTGGGGAATGTAGGGGTGAGAGGTATAGAGACGATGGTCTGGGTTTTGTGGGTGGTGGTGAAGAGAATGCTGTTCTCTCTAAATCTGAGGTGTTTTAGGTGAGGGAGAATAAGGAGCAACCACAAGAGAAAGAGTCACGCTTGGTTAAGGCGTGGAAGCACGTTCCACAGGGGCTACTGGATGTCTGTTTGCAACAGATTGGGAATTTAGAGGACACAGCAGAAACTTTTCATTGGAGGGTAAGAGACAGTTATGTCAGCTTAAAAAATTAAGATCCCTTGGGGCCTCATTCCTCTCTGGAAAGAGTCGATCACAGGAAGGACTGGACGTGCTTGCAAGGGGTCTTAGTACAGAGAATCACAGCCACAGTAAGATTAGCTGGTGCTCAAGTCTCTCAGCAGGTGTCAAGAATCAGCAAAATCTGGCTATCTAGCTGAATCAGCTCTCATAAACTGCATTGCATCCCACTCCAAAATCTGCATCTGCTTCTAATTATAGATAGAAGCCTTTGAGGAAAGCATGTCTACCTCCTATTCAAAACGCATGTGGCAGAGGACACACCTGGAGCACAGTCCCTGAAGTCCCACTATCACTGCCCTCATTGCTTGTACATAATTGCCTGGATCTCAGCAACAGAAGCTGTAATGTGCAAGGAGAGTCTGGGATGTCTATTCTGGATGACTGTGAATCTTCTTTCTTTCCCATCTATTTCTGTTGGTGTTAAGGACCTGACTCTCCTACTTTGTTTCTGAACATCATTCCTCTCTTACATTCTTTTACTTCCTATTTAACATGAAGCCCAAAGGCAACAATTCCAAAGCTCTTTTATAGACGCCATCGAGCAACACATTCCTCTCTCTTCCATTTCAACATCCTGCCAAATACAAAGACTGGCTGAACTCCCTCATACACCATCATAACAAACTGGAACCACACACTAGATTCTAGGGTACTGTTAATTTGGGAAAGGTGTTGGCTAACAAATCGCATTGACCACATAATCTACCATGATGCCATGAGAGTCTTTTCAGGTTATGGATGGTTTTGCTTGTCCCCTACAAATAGTGAATTTACTTCTTCATCCTTCTAAACAAAACCTGGATGTTCTTTTAGTTATCAATATTCCTAGATAAAAATACATACTTTTGCCAGACCTTTACTGAGTATTATACATAAGCAATGAATCTTGCAACACTGCATCAAAAACTAATGATATATTTTACAGTGCCTAACATAACACAATAAAAAATTTTTTGCCTTACGCTTTTTCTAAGAGTTTTACAATTTAACATTTTACATTTGTCTGTGATACACTTTAGGTTGATTTTATTAACTTAGTTTTTATGACGTGTGAAGCTTAAATCAAGTTTCATTTTTCTTGCCGACAGAGGTCCACTTGCTCCAACACCATAGATAGAAAAGATTATCTTTCCTCCATTTAGTTTCTTTGGCACTTTTGTAAAAGAAAAAAAAAATTCAGTCTTGTATATTTGTGTAGATCTATTTATGGGTTCTCTAGTTTTTACATTGATCTATATCTCTATCTCTGCACCAATAACACATCATTTTGATTACTGTAGCTGTGGCTTGAAGCCACATAGACTGATCGCTCCCACTTTATTCTTCTTTTCTCAAGATTCTTCTAGGTATTCTAGTATTCTGCCTTTTCATATAAATTTTAGAATAATCTTGCATATATGTATAAAAAACCCTGCATGGATTTCAACAGGAACTATGTAAAATTTATTTATCATTTTGAGGAGAATTGACATATCTATCATTTTGAGCCTTTTAATTTACAAACACAGGAGGTGTCTTCATTTGTCTTCTTTGATTTCCTTCATCAACATTTTGGAGTTTAAAGCACAAAATTTTGATAAATGTTTTATTAGATTTACACCTACGAGTTTGGGATCCTTTTGAAGCATTGTAAATTGCATTATATTTTTAATTTATGTGTTTACATGTTCACTGCTAACATATAGAAATGCATTTGACTTTTGTATGTTTATCTTGTATCCCATGACCTTGTTGAACCCACTGAATAGTTTTAGGATATTTTTTGTATATACACCTGAATTTTCTACATTAGACAATAATGTTATCTACAAGGAGTGGAAGTTTTACTTCTTTTCTGATCTATATGATTGCCTTTACTTGTACTTACTTTACTGCACTGGCTCGAGCATCTAGCATTATGTTGAATTAAACTGACAAGTGTGAATAACCTTATCTTTTTCCTGATCTTTGTGCAAAAGTGTATAGTATTTTACTGGTGAGCATACCATTAGCTATTGAGGAAGTCCCCCACTACTCTTATGTTACTCAAAGTTTTTTACCATGAATGAACATTGAATTATGGCAAAAAAAAAAAATTTCTGCATAGATTAACATGATTATGTGATTTTTCTTTTTTAGTCTGTTAATGTGGTGGATTCCATCAATTAATTTCCAAGCATTGAGGCAGACTTGAGTCTCTGAAAAAAAAAATCCATTTGCATTTGGTATTATTCTTTTCATAAATTGATGAATTCTACTTGCTAATATTTTGTGAAGAAATTTTGTGCCTATATTCACAAGGGAAATTTCTCTGCAGTTTTCTTTTCTGTATGGTCTTCGCCTGATTTTGGTATCGGGGAAATACCAGCTTCTTAAAACGAGTTAGGAATTACTTTCTTTCTATTTTCTGGAAGAAACTGTAAAATTTATGCTAACTCTTCAAATTTTTAATAGAATTCTCCAATTAAGCTATTTGAGTCTAGAGATTTATTATTATTATTATTTAACATTTAGTTTTTCACATTTTGACTTTAACGTTTTAAAAAAGATTTTATTTATTCATTTGAGAGGGAGAGACAACAAACGAGAGCAGAACAGGAGGGAGGGCAGAGAGAGAAGCAGGATCCCCATGAAACAGGGAGCCAGATGTGGGGCTCCATTCCAGGACCCTGGGATCATGACCTGAGTTGAAGGCAGACACCACATGACTTCAGCTTTCTATGACTTCTTCCTAAGGACAGATAAAAGGGGTGGTTCCTGGATCTCTACATCAAGGTTTGGGGACCAGTTGCAGGTGCTCTGAGAGCACTGTGTCCCTGCGCAGAAATAGGTTCCTGCATCTGCAGTCTGGGAGGCCTCCATGTGCAGAGAACTGTCCTTTCTAGACTCTCCAAACTGAGCTATCAGTCTTTTCTGCTTTACTTCTCCACCCTTAAGTAACGAGATCAGGAGAACAGGACCACCCCCAGGCCTCTGTTTGTACCACTGGAAGCTGGTTAAAATGCTTGAGGAATTGCAGGAAATGGTGAAGTCCTTTCCTTCTTGTAGAAGCAAAAATTGAGGATTTTGCTTTATCTCTTGTCCATTTATTTCTGTTAAAAAAAAAGGGGGGGCGACATCAGAGAAAATCGCATTGGATCCCCGTTCTCTGAGCTACAATGGCCTCTCACTCTTGTCTAATATTCTCCTTCTTTCCATGTCTCCCTCCCCAAGTCCCTCTTTCTCTTTTTTTTTAGTTTCCCCCTTCCTTTGTTTTGCTCTCAATCAGAAAACCTCATTCCTGCAGGTGCCTGCTGATAATAATCCACTGTATTGGATTCTCGGGAAACAATGAGGGAAATCTCAAACTCACGTGATATTCGCATCCATAAGATCAGCACTGGTACTGTAAGTAACATCTCTCTCCTCCCTCTTCAGAAAGAGTGGCCTAATCTTGTGCTCCTAAATGTGTTTCCCCTACACAAGCGTCTTCCAGACCCAAAGAAACGTAGTCTACCGCTACCTTTTGGAGAGTAGGGGAAAGAAGTGACTGTAATTTTAAGACAGCCAATCGGACCGTTTTCCTCAGCCACTTTTGGAGGAGGGTCTATGCTTACAGATGCTGCCTCCCTGTGGCCGGACTCGAGAATTGCTGATTTTATAGCTGATTTCTTACACACTGTTTCTCATTCCAATGGTATATATATTTGTCAAGACTTGGGGAAACAAGAGTTTAATGATATTAATATTGTTTAGGGAGGAATACTTTGTCTTTTAAAAAAAATGGATTCTGTGATTTACAACTGGGGTGTGAAAAGGAAAAAAAAATTCCATTTGTCATTTCCAGTTTCATCCAGAATTATGTAGCATGGGTCTATGCGTGTATTAACGGAACATACGAGGCCACAAATATTTTAATAAATGGGGAAAAGACTCACTTTTTTTTGTTAGGTCACTCATGATCTCTAAGGAGAAGATAAAAAGTACCGAATTCTCTGTCGTCATACAGATTACCCTGGTTGTTAATTACCCAATTTAGAAGTCATCTCTACTGCCCCACTATGTTACCTTCCCACATATTAGGGATTTTTAAAAAATCAATATAATTTGGAAAAAAAAGGTCTGAAATAGCAGACATGAATTTCTCTATGAAGGCTTCCATAAAACACAACACTTGGGTAGAATAACTCCGTATGTTTCCATAGATTTTCACTCTCACTTACCATAGCACTTAACTGTCCTGTCTTATAATGATCTGTTCATTATCTGAGCTGCCTCGTATATCTTGAGGGTATGTACTGTATCATCCTCAACAACTGTGCTGTCCTATGTGGTAGCTACTAGTCACACGAGACTACTTAGAGTAACTAAAATTAAATAAAATTTAAAATGTAGTTTCTCAGCTGTATGAGCCACATTTCAAATGCTCAGTAGCCACATAGGGCTAGTGGCTAGTGTGTAGTGGACAGCACAGGTATAGAACATTTCCACCATGTCGGGAAGTTCTGTTGGACCATGCTACTCCAGAACGTGGGGTCTATGAATACAAGGAATTTTGTCTGTTTGGTTCACTGATGGGTCACGAGTAAAGTCCCTGACATGTGATAGTCACTCAGTCAATATTTGTCTTTATTCATCTCAATGTTCGCAGAAACTGTTCTAACACCTGGCAAAGAGTAGATACTGAAATATTTGTTAAATGATAAATTAATGTGTTGCTTTCATATACAATATGTGAAAGTTTGAACTCAATATTTTCCAAAGACCAATCTAAATGTATCCTTCTATGAAGGTAAACAATCAAGGGTTGGTTGTAGCTATTTAGAAATGTTAGTTTGGAGGAGTGCCTGATTGGCTCAGTCAGTTAAGCATCTGGATTCAGCTCAGGTTGTGATCCTGGGGTCCTGGGACAGAGGCCCAGGTAGGGCTTCCTGCTCAGTGGGGAGTCTGTTTTTTCCTCTGCACCTCACTTCCTCATGTTCTAAGAAATGTTACTTTGGGGGAGAAACTATTCTTTTCCTAGGTCTACCATAACAAACTACCACAAATGTGGTGGCTCAAAAGAACAAAATCTTATTTACTAGCAGTGCTGGATGCCAGAAGCATGAAATCAAGACGTTAGCAGGGCAGTACTCCCTCTGAATGCATTAGGGGAGAATCCTTCCCTGCCTCCTCCAGCTTCTGGTGTCCCCGGCACTCCTTGGCTTGGGGCTTCATCACTCCAAACTCTTACCTCCAGCAAGAATGCATCACAAGGCCTTCTCATCTGTGTGTCTCTTAAAAGGACACTTGCCATTTATGATTTATGACCACAGGGATAATCCAGGAGGATCTTATATTGCTATTCTTAACCTAATTACATTTGCAAGGCTCTTTGTCAGATCAGGTTATATTCACAGTGTCCATGGATTACGATGTGGGCTTATCTTTTGGGGGCCCAGCGGTTAGCCCACTATAGGAGTTTTCATGTCTTTGAAGTATTGCCATGTAAATGTTTTAATAGTAGAAATCTCAACACTTCATTTAGAATCAAAGGTGGATCTGAATTTGAATCGACGCGTAATACAGAAACAGAACAAGAGGCAGTCTCTGGATGTGCCAGAAAGTGAAAATCCTATGGGTTAAGATAAACCTTTGGACATGCATGCTATGGAATACTTTTTCTTCCCATGTTGGACATGGGTCCCAAAATGAAGACAAAGCTATCAGTGCTGTGGTGGTAGACTCCTTTCCGTCCCCAAGAGCAGAGAGTGGGGAAGGGGCACCTGCGAGTGTATTCATCGTTCTGTCACAGAATGTTAAAGAAGTGTAACCTGGCACAGGGAATTCTGGCGTTCTTCCCTAACACAAACTGTAGTCTCTGGTGTAACCTCTCTCTGGGTTCATCAGCCTGACGTAGAAATTTGCTAAGTGAGGAGAAGAGGACCTGACCATGCATTGGCAGAAGGAGTAGAAGGAATCTCTACACCCCTGGTAGGAAATGCTTGCACTGAATATAAATATAAGATAGCTCAAAGTAACAAATATTCTTGTTAAAGCTATCAGAAGGGAGGATAGATTCAAGAATATTTATTTTTACTAAAATGTTATGTGTTATCTTATGAAAAGATATCCTTCAGATAAGAAATCAATAATGCCAGGGATGCATTGGTGGCTCAGTCTTTAAGGGTCTGCCTTTGGGTTTAGGTCAAGGTCCTGGGATCTAATCCCACATCATTCTCCCTGCTCGGTGGGAAGCCTGCTTCTCCCTCTTTCACCTCCCCTGCTTGTGTTCCCTCTCTCACTGTCTTTCTGTCAAATAAATAAATAAAATCTTTTTTAAAAAGTAAAAAAATAAAAGAAAGAAATCAAGAATGCTGTCTGAACTGGGACACATTGGATGCATAGATTTGTGTGCATTTGACAATAGGGAAGGTATAATCTGGGCAAAAGGGGCAACAAATGCAAAGGCACAGATTTAAGAAAGAGTTCAGTGTGTGTGTAAATGGTTAGACTTTTTAAATAGTTAATATACATCTGGAGTACGTAGTGAGAGAGCGTGGAAGGTGAAATTAGAAAATAACTAGAGGGAATCTCTGGGTGGCTCAGTCAGTGAAGTGACTGCTTTCGGCTAAGGTCATGATCCCAGAGTCCTGGGATCGAGCAAATCTTCCTCCCCTCTGTTTGTGCTCTCTCTCACTCTCTCCCTTTATCACTCTTTCCCTTTCTCACTCTCCCAAATAAGTAAAAAAAAATTTTTTTAATAAGTTAAAAAAAGGAAGATAATGGGAAAACAATAAATGGCTTCATATATTTTAATATAAGATTGATCTTTACAACTTCTAATGGTTCTTCATTACCCAAAGATTAACAAGAAGTGATCTGATCAAATATATATATTTTTAATAATTCTAGAGGCTGTGTGGTGAGATTCAAAGAGTTGAGACTAGAGGCAGCACATGATTAAGAGGCCATAGCAATCATCCAAGTGAGAGATGCTGAATGCCTGAATTAGGACAGTAGCAGGAGCATAAAGATAAGGAAATGGCTATGAGTGCTGCTTGAGAGGTCAAACTGACATGACCTTGAAAATTATTGGATATGTGTTGTGCTTCATTAGCACTCTGGTGCCTATCTGTCATAAGGAATGTGTTTATTCCTTTAGCTTTTTGGCAAGATGCCCCCAATGTCCGTGCTTCCTGAATTCCATGTTCCCCCTCCACAGTGAATCTGGGCAAGCTTTGTGATTCACTTTAATTGAGTCACAGCTGAGCCCGGCCTTCCGGACATTCTCTAAGGCTCCAGATATGTCAGTGAGCAATTTGGGGGTGTTTCAGTCCAGTCAATCCTCAGATGTCACATGGAGCAGAAGTATTATGAGATAGTAATATGGTAGCTGTTTAAAACCATTGAGTTTTGGGGGCGGTTTGTTATGCCGCAAACTACGGGTGGCACTGAAGTCCTTTGCAGATTCTTGTTGAGGACTTGGGGGAAATTGGCAAGAATTAAAATGTTTTTCCACTATCTGATTCCTGATGGTCTCTAATAGCTCAACGTGGAACAGCTGCCTATTTCACCAAACTTCTTTTCGAATATGGTCCTTGGGCTCCTGCTCTGGCATAGAAGACAATGGTGACAATGTTCGGGTGTAATGTGAGCTCTGGGTCTCCACAGCCCAGGAACAGGTGGCAAATTGTTCAAGTTGGGGCCCTAAAAAAACAGGGAGATGGAAGGTTTTCTTGTTCAATGTCATTTTTATACTTCACTTGTTCTTCTCATTCCATTTACTAAACTCTAAAAAACAAACAAACAAACCCCCCAAAACTGTGGGGACTATTTACAAGAACGTGCCTGTATTTCTGTGAATAATCGAAGTTTAACAGATTTATTTTCAATTTCAGATCAACTTTAGAACAGAGACTGAGAATTTTTATTCATATTTCCTTGGTTACACACGACTTTTGTAAAGACATGGATTTTTTTGGTAAGGACTCTGCATTCCAGATTTTACATTTCCCCTCATACTTTTAACAGTAGATTTTCCAAATTATGTGCCACTGTATTCAGGAATTGATCACATGTGTGTAGAGAGCTTTCTTGCCTCACATCCAAAGATAAGCAAGGGGCCCAGGTAAGTTGGAGTCATGGACCAGTTCCAAGTGGCATTCTATTTGGAAGCACTGTGTGAACATAATCTACTTCTCTATGGTCTATTACATAGAAAAGCCTGTGAAGTCTTGTATTGCAACAATGCACAAATGAACCAAACTCTGTCCTTGACGACTTCCTTTGTCTTTTGTTTCTACCAATTCAGTTAGCTAAAGCCACAGGATCATTACTAAAAATATTCTAAATTCCTACCATTGATCTTTATGCCAATAATGATGGAGATCTTATTTGGGAAGCTGACCCACAGCTGAACAGTGACTGGTCTTCTTCTGTGTTGTTTTATTCCACCAACACTAGTGTGCAGTGGACTGTAGGTTCTCCTCACTCAGTGTTGTATTGCACATTTCCTATTCTACACACATGCCAATGACATAACAGATTCAACCATTCCTAGTCAGATGGTCAAATAAATTTATTACTACTCTGTGAATGATTTTTGGAAAAACAATCTTTCCATATGTATGTCTCCAGATACTCCATTCACCTCCTATGCCTGGAAATTACAAATGAAGAAACTTAGATCATCACAGCATTCAGGTACTTACCACAATCACAGTATAAGCTGGAGGACAGACCAAGTGTCCTAGTAAATGTCCCTTATCAGTTCTCCTTTCAGATTTCACAAGTGATTTTTAAAAAAATACAAATGGCCAGGGATGACTGGGTGGCTCAGTTGGCCAACTCTTGATCTCAGCTCAGGTCTTGATCTCAGGGTCCTGAGTTCAAGCCCCCATGTTGGGCTACACATGGACCATGGAGGCTACGATAAATAAATAAATAAATAAATAAATGCAAATGGCCGAAAATGCAACTAGCCACATATAAGAAGGAATGAAATCCAGATATTCATGTAGGGGAACATCATGTAGGGGAAAGGTTGAACTGAACCAAAACTGAAACCCTCAGTGAGTTAACAGAGACAGTATTGCCTGTTCTGGTATGAAACATTCAGATCTCCATGCCAGCAGTGAGAAGAGTGCATATTACATGCTCCATTCACACATGTGAAGAGATATGACAGAATGAGGAGCAACAATGAGGAGTAAATATTACCCTAGTTTAACCAGATTATTTTAGATAGGGCGGAGTAACCATCTAGTTCATTTGGAATTGGTTGTGCCAAGAGGAGGCAAGGGATCTAACTCAGTGATGTGGCTGATATACTGCTGGGTGTTGAGGTTCGTCGTGCTCAGTAACAGTCCAGTTAGTTGAGGGAGCTACAATGACTAGAAGACTTGTTTATCTATGTCTGCACTCTCCCCTATTATTGAAAACACTATAATTCAATGAATTTGCCTTTTCTACCCACACACGGCTCTTCTTTTTAAGACTTATTTTTTATTTAAGAGAGAGGAAGAGCATGAGTGGGAGGAGCAGAGGGAGAGGGAGAGAAAATCTCTAGCAGACTCCTCTCTGAGCACCAGGGACCTGGGGCTGGATCTCATAACCATGAGATCAGGACCTGAGCTGAAACCAAGAGTCAAAGCTTCACCAGCTGTACCACTCAGGTGCCCCACACATGGCCCTTGTCAATGCTGGTGCCAGAGCAGCATCAGCTGCAGGTTTTGGTATGGGCTGCAGCTGTCTGAAGAGCACTGTGTCATGGCACAGAAGTACGTGGCTGCATCTTCAGGCTGGCATCCTCTGATGTAAAAGGAACTATAACCCTCCTGTGTATTAAGAGTGGTTCTTACTCGTCCTGTCCTCTTTTCATCCCCATTTAAAGTAACTGAAATTAGGAACATGGAGGTTTTTGCAGGTTCCCATCTGTACCAGTGTAAAGAGTAGAAATTGCTGGAAGGAAAACGGCAGGTGAAATTGGTGTTCTCTCCTTCCTGAACATGAAGCCATGGAGGATTCTGCTCTACATTCGATACGCTGCCCACTCCTGTTGAGAAAGACAGAGTCAGACATAGAAATTGGTCTCTCTACAGTTTCCATTTTCTTCACACTTTCCCAAGTAAAACCTAGGGGTGCCTGACTGCATCTCTCCCCCACACCCCGCCCTTCTCTGTCATCATCCACGTTCAAAAGGTCTTCCAAATTCCAAGGACTTACCGCCAATGTGAAGCCACAGGATTAGCAGTGAGGCTGCCAAAGGACTCTTCTCCATTTCTCCCACGCAAGGATCTCAGCAGAGGAAACGGCCTGCAGCCCAGGTCTGTGGAATATTCTGCTTCAGAAAACAGAATTTTGCATCTGGTTGCCCAGCCAATCAGAGACAAGTTCATATAAATGTCCTGGAAACACACCAACCAACTCCGCCCTAGATTCAGTTTCCTGGGGTTTAAACTGTTGTCTTGAGTCCAGCTAGCTTCAAAAGTGTTGAAGAAATACCCATGGGTTCGTAACAAAAAGAGAGTTGACAGCCCTTCAGAAGTCGGCGTTTCATCTGTTTCATCACAGACTGCCATTACTCAGCTGCAGAGAGAGTGGCAGGTGCATAGCAATCTAGGGGTTAGGAGAAGCATTTTGGTTAGAAATCTTTCTATGAATTAAAAAAAAAAATTAGAACTTGCAAATCACCCCAAATTGTGAATGTTTATCCATACTAGGTGCTAAACTAATACAAAAGTCACACAAGAGTATTATTATTCCCAGTGTACAAACAAGGAAACTAAAGTTCAAAGAGTTTAACTAATTAACTCAAGGTCAAACATCTGGTAAGTGGCATAATAAGAATGAGAACATAAATCTATCTCTCTCTGGAGTCTAATTTTGGAATCTGTCGTGCCACCTACATTTTTGATGCCCTATAAATGTTTTAAATGTTAGAGAATATATGTTCTAAGAATAACAGGCATCTATATTGCGATTATTTTTCCTTGTAGCCAAAAATGAGGGAAAACCCCAATATCCATCAGCTGGAAAATGGATAAATGAAATGTGGCATATTCATCAACAGAATACTATTCAACAATAAAAAGGAGTTGAATACTACTATATGCTTCAACATAGATGAATCTAAAAAATATGTTAAGGGAAAGAAGCCAGATACAAGAGTGAACCTAGTCAATCCTTCCATTTATATTAACTATTCAGAAGAGGAACCTAGAGAGAGATAAAGTAGATTCAGTGGTTGACTAGGGATGGAAACAAGGATTTAATGTAATTGGAATGAAGGATCTTTTGAGGGTGATAAAATGTTTAAAAAGGAATGATTGTAACGGTTTTATAAGTCAGTTAGTTTACTAAAAGCCATTGAACTATAAATTCAAAATGGATGAGTTTTATGAAACATAAGCTGTTCTTCAATAAAGCTGTTTTAAAAAGTAAATAGTAATTATGGTCTGTCTTGCCTGTGTCATAGTCCAGGTATAATTTTAGTTTAACAGACACATATTTGCTTGAACAGTGATTTTTGTGTCTAGAATTTCCCTCCAAGCTCTGAAAATTACAAAAGCAACATTCTCTGCTGTCTGTGAAAATGTGTTGGAGAAACAAATATGTCCAGGAAAAATTTAATAGTGTAAGATAGCATTAATTAAGATTATTCAGAATATACACCTACCTCTGGGAAATTAGTGCTATAAGTTGACTTCAAACCTTTTCTATGAACAACTAAAATAAGCAAAGGAAACAGTATTTTATTAGTGGCTAATACTAGAAGAGAGTGCCTTCCACATACTCAAACCGTATTCTGAAAAATGGAATAGGCTGGAAAGGCATCTCGATGGTTAACTTAGAGTTTTCCTCTCTAAGAAAAGAGAATCCTGGAAATGTCTCCTGATTCAGAAGTGTAAGGGCTAGAGCTAGGGGTGGGCTGTGCGATAAACAAAGGCCATTCCAAGTCAAGCTCCTTTTTTCTTTGGATCCTGGCATTCAGATGCCTCAGTTAGAGGGAGCACCAGGCCTCACTACTCAGAAAGACAACTTGCTGTGAAGTTTGTATCTGATGAAAATACTGGTCCACTGCTAAGTTCACTCACACGTTGGAGGGACAACATCCTTAACAAGAAAGGGGTACCTGGAAGAGGGGGAGTATTCCCATACCCAGTAAGGCCAAATCTGCAAGCTATCACTGCCTATTTTGCCTGAAGTAGAAGCCACGCCAACTGACCACTAGATACCTTGCATAGATTAAATCGTGTCTTAAACGACTTGCAGGGTAGAAATCTTGACAATTCTAGATAAAAAACACGGAGAATTAGTCCAGCTTGATCCTTTACATTAGTACTGGAATCACAAGGACTCTAGACATGAAGTGGACCCTTGAACAACACAGGTTCGAACTGTGCAGGACCACACAGAGGTTTATTTTCAATAAATATATTAGAAAATTGTGGGGGATTTACAATAATTTGGAAAACTTGCAGATGAACTGGATAGACTAGAAATATGGGAAAAATTAAGAAAAAGTTAGATATGTCAATGTACAAAATATATGAAGATACTAGTCTATTTTACCATTTACTACTATAAAATATACACCAATGTATTATAAAAGTCAAAACTGATCAAAACTTTCACACACAAAATACTTACTGTACATGGAACCATTCACAGCGTATCCTTATAGAGGCATAGGTAAGTGAGAGTTCATATAAAATTAGTAAATCACTAGTTTTCTTACCGTTTTATCACTTTGCTTTCAAAGAATTGCATTACTGTAAAGTATTACTCTCTCTCTCTTTATTGGAAAAACTGTGGATTAGGTAAATGGTTTTTAAAAAATGTAACCATGTTTCCAATACCATATTATAAATATGACTGTGGTCCCGTGAGCCATAAAAATTTTATAATGATTCATTCATCAGTGTAGAGGCGAGGCTATACCCTAGTGATGATGAGTCATAATCATTACACTCTGGCTATACGCAAAGGCTACACACTATGATTGGGAAACAGTCATACCAATTACACTAGATTTCCATAAAGCAATCATATTGCTGCTTCTTCATTATCAATGCATGAGCTGTTATACCGGTAAATAAATATGAATTTCTTTTTCACATTATCATTTCACTTTTGACGTCTAATGTCAGTAATATGTATCGCATCTATGGTGTTTTGTATCCTATAAGACAATATCGATGTAGATACCGACAGACAACTTATCTTGTAAACGGACAATGTAAACTTACAGTGTCAATAAATACAGTAAATGTATTTTTTCATCCTTATGATTTTCTTGATAACATTTTCTTTTGTCTAGCTTAGTTTTGTAATAATACGTTATATAATGTATATAGCAAGCAAAATATATGTTAATTGACTGTTATCAGTAAGGCTTCTGGTCAACAGCAGGCTCTCAGCAGTTTTTTGGTGAGTCAAAATTTAAAAACACGGATTTTCAATAGTGCGGGGCTCCGTGTCCCCAGTGTTCAACTTGTTCAAGGGTCATCTGTAATTTCATGTTTTGCATAATCATTCAACAAATATGTATTGATTGTACCTCCTCTGGCCTAGACATCATTCAGGCAGGGAAGAAGCGGTGGTGAAGAGGACAGAAAAGGCCCAAGGTACAGTGGGAAAAGAAAAAAAATTAAACAAGCAGGTTGAAAAATAATGTAATTTTAAATAGTGATGAGCACTGTAAAGAATATATAATACTATACTGAAATAGAAAATTACTTTTGGGGTGAGGAAAAGTTATCTGCTCTACATAGGATATGGAGGGAAGCCTCCACTCTGTCACTTACATGGCAAGGTATTTAACTTCTCTTATATTCAAGTTTCTTTTCTGTAAGTAGCCAGTGTCTTTCTATTGGGCACTGGGCTGAGGTTTAGCATGCATCATCTCATTTACTTCCCACCAGTACCCATGCTGTAGGGATGAGGAAACTGAAGCATAAAAATTATTAAGTAATTTGCCCAAGATCTTAACTAATGAATGGAAGATTTAGAAATCCAACCCAGGTTTACGGTCTCAAGCACATAGCTACACTGCCTCCTGAAAGGATGATGCAGCCAACCTTGACCTGTTCCAATAAGAATTAAATGAGAACACACATGCAAATCACCTAGTATAATAACCTCCCTACCTTAGGCACTCAACCAGATGCATGTAATGTATAAAATATTGAAGAGTTGGGAGACACAATCTAAAATTGCAGTGGAGTTTATTGACAAGATAAAGCTCAGTATTTTCTGAGATGTGTTTTGTAATTTCCATAGCCTATTTCAGGTATTACTGTAAGTATCCCTGGTCCATCATGTTTCTTAACGTTAATGGGATGTCAGGGCATTATGATGTCGTATTGGGAGTTTGGGTGGCATGTTATAACATGAACAGAGTAAATCAAGCATGATTCTCTACAATGCAATTATTATTTTTTTCCATCACTGACTCTTGCCCCTGCTTCTCAGGATATTTCCATACTACAATAAAGGACAGAGCAGTAAACACAATTTCATTTAACAAAGAAAAAGCTCCCAACCTCTGCAACAATGCCAAGCTTTATTTCCATGATAGCCTATTACTCTCCATCCCAAATCATCCCACATATTGTATTTATCATTTAAAGTCAATCACTTTTACAACTGGCGAGGCAAAAGATTAAAAATCAGCCAGCCCTCCTCTTCTTCTCTTGCATGATTACTGCAATGGGAAGTTTACTGACTTTGATTCAGCCATTGTGGCTCCCAGTGGGACTAGTCTTCACCACTATTTAACTTGTCTGTCATCCCTGGAGGGCAGAGCTGGTCAGTGTCACAGAGTATTTTAGCGAACACCAGGTGGCAGGGTTTCAGCAAAGACCTGCTTTTGTTCTTGCTACTGGAGGTATACTAGAACCTGGTTCTCCGGGTAGAAAAATGGAGAGATAAAAGATTCACAAAGTGGTGACATCTGAATAAGGATGTCAAGGAAGTTCAGAGATACTCCATGCAGATATCTGGAGGGGAGAGTATTACAGGCAGAGAGGGCAAAGGCAAGCAGCGCATAACTTTATATGGAAACATGTTTTGAGTGTTTAAGGAACAATATCTCTTCTTTTCCTGTAGCCCTGTATTATCCCCAGAACACTGTTGTATGAGAGATTTGCTAAAGCGTTCAGCGCTGTTAACTGGTTAGTGGATGATTTCATCTATTGATCATAGGGCAATTTGTAGCTGGTTTCGTTATCTTCTTTTCCAGCTCCTTTTGAGTTCCAGTTGAAACCAGTAATGTCACCATTGCTGGGAAACGCAGCTACCCTTTTCTGGGGCCAGTTTCTTCTCCATATTCCCAACTTTACTCTGTAGGAGCCCTGTAAGATGCTACACCCTGGCTGACAATAAAAGTTAGAGAAGCTCTTAAAGTTAGGAAAGCTATGTCTATTTCCTAAATATAAAAAATGGGAACACGTATGTCCACTATCCTTAAAATTTTTTTAAAACAAAAATTAAAAACTGGGAACAATATAACCTATCTCAAAGGGTTTGCAATGTGAAAATTAGATAGTGAATCTAAATGCATACTGCAGGGGTGCCTGGGTAGCCCAGTCAGTTTAGAGTCTGCCTTTAGGTCGGGTCATGATCCTGGCCTTCTGGGATGGAGCTCTTCATCTGGGCTCCCTGCTTAGCAGAGAGTTCGCTTCTTCTTCTCTCTCTCTGCCTCCCTCCCCTGCTTGTGCTCTCTCTCTTAAGTAAATAAATAAGTAAATACATAAAATCTTTTTTAAAATGCATACTGCAGTGCCTAACATATAAAAAGTTTAATAAATACCAATTTTCTTTTTTCCTAGTAAAGGCTGCCTTTAATTCAATGTCCAGGTCTGTGACCTGTTACTGCTTTTTCTTCTCTTTACATGGGTTCAGTGACAGAAGCTTCTAGGAAATTCACTCACTTGCCTGTTTCCTGAGAGGTAGTCATTTTTTTCCTGCTATTCTATTCGGGTTATTTCCACCTAGCTACATTCATATACTCAGGGCAAATGAAATACTCAGGTGGTTTTTTTTTTTTTTTTCATTTTCCTAGCAAGTAATACTATTAAGAGGTTTTTTTGTAGGTTTGTTAGCTATTGGATATCATATTTCTGAAGTGACTTTTCACGTTTTTGTCATTTTTATTGGTTGTGTATTCTTATTGAATCATATGAGATTTTTATACATTTTATACATTTCTTTTCCAGAAATATACATTGCAAATATAATTTACCAATGTGCATTGACTTTTCACCTTCTTAGAAGTGATTTTTAACAAAGACAATCTAAGCAAAGAGGATTAAGAGGTACAAACTTCCAATTATAAAATAAACAGGTCATAGAGATAGAAAGTACAGCATAGGGAATATAGTCAATAATATTATAATAACTTCATATGATGAAAGATGGTGACTACATTCATCATCGGGTTTAATAATGTATGTAATTGTCAAATTACCATGTTGTACACCTGAAATTAATATAATATTATATGACAACTATACTTCAATTTAAAAGTAAAGAAACATCAAAATATACTTTCATATTCATAGGAAGCCAGTTTAAAAGTTTTGTTTTCTTTAAGGACTTTAAAAATGTTTTCTCTTGATATCTTCTATTGGTTCTGATGATAAGTCAGGTATCATTCTTAAGGATGTTTTCTAGAACACAATGTACCAAGTTTCTCAGGGTATCACAAGATTTTTTTCCCCCCACTTAATAGATACTCTGAATATGGATTTGCCTTCAGTGACTGCAATGCTTCTGCCAAAGCCACAGTGGTGGACTTGCTGATTTTTTTTTTTTAAAGTAAGCTCCATGCCCAGCATGGAGCCCAATGCAGGGCTTGAATTCATAACCCTGAGATCAAGAGTCAAATGCTTAACTGACTGAGTCACCAAGGCACTCCTACTTACAGAATTTTTTATGCAACTTTGTGGAATTCTACATAACGTTGCTGCTGAATAAGGAACTTGTATTATAGAAAGCTAAGTATAACAGTGAGTGGAAGTGCTTGCTATACACAAAAAGGTTATGGAACGGGTGATGGAAAAGGTGGTCATGAATACCAACTACGATCAAATGACCATTTACAGAAACAAACAGCAGCACCTACGAGAATTTTTTTCCCTTTTATATGCATATATTTATATATTAACCTTTTTTTACTCCTCTTTTTCCCATTTGCCTATACACATAGTAGCATAAGATATGGTAACATAAATTAATCTTATATCTCATTTTATCTCAGTAGTTAAGCTACAGGATATGACTAGCAGAGTGTGACTCAAATGGAAGAGGAAAAGAACACCGCCCAAAAATCAATAAATAAACTTTGTATCTTCAGTGTGGGAGAAGGCTATCTTGTTGGATGAAGAATAGTTGCATCATAATAGCAGAAGGCGTGATGTTGCTATTGTCTTCACTGAAAGTTAAGCATTGTTAGAAGAGGTACATATGGATGCCAAGTCCACAAGAAGGGTACTGTGGTAGCTTTGTACTGTCTCATCTTAACAAGCGGGAGGTATGTCTCCCAGAGTTTGCTTCCTTGTACTGTTCTGGGTTAGCCACAAAAGACATTTGTGCAAGATCAGAAGGTAGCTGTGACGCAGCAGCCATATTTTTCACATTCTGCAGGTTGCTGTAGGGCTCCAGGCACTGTGGCAACTCCCACATGCTGCTGCCAATTCACTGGCTCTTCTTACTGTTGGCTCTAACCTCCTTCACTGCCCACCACAGCTCCAAGTTCAGCTTCTCTTTGTCTTGGGCCAATTATGCAGGTAGCATACCCACCCCTCCTGAAGGTCAGCCACCACCATTGAAGGAGGTAGGAGATAGGCAAGTTTTAGTTTGTCTTTGTGGGTTACAGTTGTCTTCACAAGTTCTAGTATGTTCTTACAAGTCTTAGTTTGTCCATGACTTTGCTTACATCCACATTTCCTTCACAAATGTTACTCTAACTGACATCCAGTAAATTCAGGCTCAATACTAGGTGCATAGACAACAGCTTTGCATATGCATTTCGGCATAGACTTCCCCACCAGCTATCACAATTGCATGAGGTCACCTCCTTATAACTGATCTCTGATTCTACACTACTCATTGTGGTTGGTGGTTCTGCATCTCTGATTATACCCTAACTGACATAAAGCCTAAAAGGAAAAGTCTAAGGAGATGGTTTTCATGATGATTCCAGATAAGTGGACCCAGATTTGTGATGTAAACATCTTTAAGTGATACTGCCACTTTAAATCATTATGGGGCAAATTTATTGAACTTCAGGCAACTTTGCACATTTTTTGTATGATTGACTTTAAGTCAAAAATTCAAGACTGAGAATGTATTAGAAGAAAGTTACTCTAGACACGAGCTTCTAAATTAGATAGAAAAAGGTTTAACTTAGAACTAAATCTGATTCAGACCACAGACTAAGCTACCACACTCACTAACATTTCTTTTCTGGGATCTTCAGGTATGCATTTCGGCTTGGCTCCTGTAGCAGGGGTTCTCTCTCTCATTGAGCTCTGGGGTTTTTGTTCGGCTTTGTTATCACTTCAAACACTCTGTTCCTGGAGAGCACAGAAATGCTTTGCTGAGTCTTCCAGCTGTAAGGTTGAAATGGTGAAGCTGATGGATTTAGCTGCTGTCCGGAAGTTTATAGAATAGCAACCATTCTCTGCGTTCTGGTCAAAAGAATTCTGATGAACAAGGAAAGTGATCTCTCCACAGGGAAATGCGTGTCCCCAAAAGTACAGTATGTGCTCTGTTTTGTTTCACACAGACACTTCAGGGTACTGGATGGCTGCCCCCTCACATGGATGGGGCTGGCTGGACTTGAGTCACTTTCTGGACCATACAGGATCCTGAAGGGAAAATCAGACAACAGAGCTGATGTAGTAAATAAAATATGGTTAAGAATTAGATGAATTTGAGGGCCGCTGGTGGCTCAGTGAGTTAAGCCTCGGCCTTTGGCCTAGGTCATGATCTCAGGGTCTTGGGATCGAGCCCTGCATCAGGCTCTCTGCTCAGCAGGGAGCCTGCTTCTCTCTCTCTCTCTCTCTCTCTCTCTCTCTCTCCCTGCCTCTCTGCCTACTTGTGATCTCTCTGTCAAATAAAATCTTAAAAAAAAAAAAAGAATTAGACAAATTTGGGGTGCCTGTGTGGCTCCTTCTGTTAAGCCTCTGACTCTTGATTTCAGCTTAGGTCATGATCTCAGGATCAAGAAATAGAGCCCTGTGTCAGGCTCCATGCTGAGTGTGGAGCCTACTTGGGATACTCTCTTTCCCTCTACCCCGATCCATACCCCTCTCTCTAGAAGATAAAGAGAGAGAGAGAGAGAGAGAGGGATAGAGAATTAGACTAATTTAGGACCCAAAGACAAACCAAACTGAAATAATAATATGTAATGTTTCTTTTTCTCCAGTCTTCCTTCCTTCCTCAAAGGCACTTGAAGTACCATACACCAGCATGCAGTTCTTTCATTCTTAACATGTTTACTCTTGTCTGGAGACATCCATGCCAGAGTGGATGGAGGCCACGAATACCCTTGGCAGGCTGGGGAGCAGCTTGTGGGCTGTGTTCCCTGGTACAGATGTGTTTAGCTTTGCTCAGGCTGAGAGGTATGTCTCTGAGTTCCTGGCAGCACATACACAGAGTTCCCGAGTTCTGATGCTATTCCCCCAAACAGGAAAGAGGGTTTCTTATATTCATCAACCACATGGTCCATGCACAGATAAGAGTCTGGCTCACTCCAAACCCTTACTTTGTCTACTGGTCTTTCCCTGATAGTTAAATTAGACAGTACCTGAAAAGGGACATGGAAAAAGCAACTAGCATTGAAGTTTTGAGCTGAGGGGAAATGAAGATTGAACCAGTTGATGTAACATTGATAATCTGCAGAGGAATAATTTTAGGGGCCCATTGGAAATAGAATTTATTGTGGCTTGTGGACTTTCCTTGTAAATCTACTTACTGGTTGTTAATTTAATTGATCCGTACTTTTGTCTACCCAGAACCTAATGATTTAAAAAAAAAAAAACACCAATGGGGCACCTGGGTGGATCAGTGGGTTGAAGCCTCTGCCTTCGGCTCAGGCCATGATCTCAAAGTCCTTGGATTGAGCCCCACATCAGACTCTCTGCTTGGCGGGGAGCCTTCTTCCTCCTCTCTCTCTCTGCCTGCCTCTCTGCCTACTTGTGATCTCTGTCTGTCAAATAAATAAATAAAATCTTTAGGAAAAAAAAAAAACCAACAAAAATCAAAAAACACCAACACTCACAGATCTTTGGTTTCTCAGTGAAAGAGTGAAAGGCAATCCTATCCAAAGAAACGAGTGCATCTCTTTTTCTTCTTCCTTATTGACTCCTAAGGCTATACTTAACTTTAAGAGTAAATAAAGCTACTTCAAAATCAAATGACAAAAATAATCAGCCCTCTGACTTTCCGGATCCATTCAGTTTATTTTTATGAAATTGAAACAAATAAAATATTATTCATTTGAAATCTGACATTGAATTTCACTTATTAGACTCAGAAAAGAATCAGTATATTCAAACTTATTGCCTCCATGAGTAGAATTGTACTTACTAGATTATGTGTCCGAGAATTTCCCTGATGTCCCATTTTCTCTCATTGGTCCAGAGTGTTTGGTCTCACCTACTAAATTCTGTGGCTTTTTTTTTTTCTTTAAAATAAAGTCAAGATAAGTATGTTAGATCTCTCGGTGATTCAATGCTCCTACAGATGCGACATCTATAGGTTGTACACACTTAGGACATGTCAACACCAGACAGTGGCTGAAGTTTTATATCCTGTTACTGACCATATGGAATGTAGCCATCATTCTTCTATTTGGTTTCATTGTTTAAATGAATGAATTAATCAAAAAGTACCAAAGGGGAATAACTATATATGAAAGTACAGACAAGGTCTTTAAAACAATGGCAGTTCTTTGATTCTAAGGTCCAAGTAACTTATATGAGTGCTGCAGGGAAGAGAGTTTATACTCAGTTGATACATCCACCCTTCTGTCCCATCGCACAGACTCTGAGTGCTTACAGGTAACTGATGCCTTGGTGGACAATTATTTGTAACCTAGCAAAGGAGACCATGTGCTGTGGGCATGGCAGTCTGGGGAACAGCATGATGGCAAGATTTCCCTCTTGTTGAAATGGCCCTGCTGTATTTCTGATAGTAGAGGCAGAGGTCCCTTAGTGGCATATAGCAGTGGCCTCTGAAATGTGATTTCTGGCTGGATCAAGTTTGAGTGTGCTATGACATCCACTCGGTCTGTCCCAAATGTTGTTGCGTCTTTCCTCATGATTTAACAATAAATGATTATATCTGGTAAAGAACAAGCCTCAAGCTTAATACCTAAGGAATAATGAGAAGGATATTTATTACTTAAAATTTCCAAGTTTAGTAAATTAATCTGTGATAAGATCTGACAGGCTTACCTGAAACAAATTTACTTCAAATCATGGCTCTGATTGCAAATACTTACTCATCTTTTGATTCTTCTCTTGCCTCCAAACTGATTCTAAGGTGAAATGGGCTCACTGGAACTTTGGCTTCCCTCCATGAGAAAAATGAGAAATCATGACTTCCTTTCCTTCCTGCTTACCACCAAACCATGAGAACTGGTAACTTCACAACAGCAAACATTGCTCAGACAAATGATATCAAAATATGCTTCTGACTTCTGTAACCTCTCCAGATGTGTACTGGAATACCAAATGTAACAGCAGTAAAATCATATTCATTTGTGATGTAACTCTATGCTTAATTATTAGAAGTTATAGGAAGAAAAAAAAAAGAAACAAAACAAAAAGCATAGGAAGGGAGAATCTATGAGTCCTCTAAATTCAAATAAATTTGGCCACATTGTTGCCGGGAGTGCACAGGTAATGTTTGGTGCAATTCTACCATACTTATTATAGTTATTGTGAAAACAAAACCTCTCCCAAAATGCTGTTTTATCAGTGAGAACCTCCCAAGTTATTAATAATATAAATATTTTTCAAAGTGAAAGTATTTCCCCTCTCTAGACATTGACGGACTAAAGGTTGTTTTCCATCTTATCCTATTGTGAAGGGATTTATGTCAAATTATCAAATTCCCCCAATTTTATTTTTGTTTGGCCACCTAATAAAGAAACCCAAATGAGAATAATTGAATTTTTTTTTATGATAAAGTGTCCTCAGACTCTCCTTGGTTTTGTTACAGAGATCCCCAAACTCACATATCATATGGTGCCACAGAATCACTACTGAGGGTCCCACATCTTCCCTGTTCTCCCTCCTTCTTATATCCTTGATAATGGCTATCCTCTGATCTGCACATGCATTCTAATATGGGCATTATTTTCTTTTAATCTCATCTCTTTCAGTCCAATGAAAGCTACTCTAGTCATACATATATACTCTTCCATATTTCTTATCCAACTTTCAGACTGCTAGAAAAAGAAGCCAAACAAACTTTGAGAACTAGGGGAGTTCATATACTATATATAGTATATTTATTTTATAATTTTTACTGCACTATGCAGTATATTACATCCCAAAGGTTTGTATATCTTATATCTGGAAGTTTATATCTTTTGACCACCTTCACCCATTTTGCCCACCAACCCAATCTCTGTCTCTTGGCAACCTGTCCTCGGTATCTACGAGTTTGTTGTTATTGTTGCCCTTATTGTTTGGATTCCACAAATAAGTGAAATCATACACTATTTGTCTTATCTCTGAGTTTTTTCACTTAGAATAATGCTCTCAAGCTCCATCCATTCTTTGAAAATGGCAGGATTTCCTTCCTTTTTGTGGATGAATGGTATTCCATTGTACATACATATATACCAAGTTCTTTTTATTCATTCATCTTTTGATGGACATTTTGATTGTTGACTTTGCTTTGGGTGTCAAATCCAAAAAGTCACTACTAAGTCTGATGTCAAGAAGCTTATCCTCTACGTTTTCTTCAGGAGTTCTATAGTTTCAGGTCTTACATTCATGTCCTTAATCCACTTTAAGTAGGATTTTGTGTATGGTGTAATAAATGGATGGGTCCAGTGTCATTCTTTTGCATGTAATTGTCCACTTTTCCTAGTATCATTTAATGAGGAGACTATCCTTCCTCGTTGTATATTCTTGGTTCCTCTATAACAAATAAATTGATCAAATATGTATGGATTTATCCCTGTTTTATTCCATTTATATTTCTATCTGTTTTATGCCAATCCCATACTGTTTTGATTGCTACAACTTCGTAATATAGTTTGGTATTAGGATGTGTGATGCCTCCAGCTTTGTTCTTCTTTCCAAAGATTGCTTTGGCTATTTAGGGTTTTCTGTGGTTCCATACAAATTTAGGTTTATTCTGTTTCTGTGAAAAATGCCATTGGAATTTTTCTAGAGGTTGTATTGATTCCGAAGATTACTTTGGATAGTATGACTGTATTAACAATGTCAATTTTTCCAATCCATGAATATAAAATATATTTTCACTTATTTGTGTCTTCTTCAATTTTTTTCATCAGTGTCTTATAGTTTTCATTATACAGGTCTTTCACCTCTTTGGTTAAATTTATTCCTAGACATTTTATTCTTTTTGATGCAGTTGTAAATGGGATTGTTTTCTTAATTTCTTTTTGTGATAGTTTGTTATTAGCATATAAAACACAACTTGTTTCTGTATATTGATTTTGTACCCCACAACTTCATTGAAATCATATATTATTTCTAACATATACTGACATCTTGTGGCATATCTCTCATTGCTGAGCCAATTGATTTTTCCCCCCACTTTCCCTTTTTATGTATTGAAAACATGCACAGTGTGAACTGGGGAAGGAAGTCTCCGTGTTGTTTATTTCAGGTTGAATACCTTTTAACTCCCAAGCCAATTGAAAGATTTTTCTACTGAAATTTTTATTGGCATTTATTTAGCCTATTGGGAACACATCTGGTAAGGTTGTAAGGTAATAAGCATTGCATTCTCCATTCTATGAACTGGTAGAGCTAGAAAAAAATTAATAAATAATTTTCACATGGAAAAGTATAAAAATTGTCTAGCAGACATCTTTGCCCTGGCAATGAGAACAAACAAATATTTAATTTTGTTATGTTTTCTACAGATCTCTCTCTCTCTCTCAAACATTACAAACAGAACTAAAAGAGTGACCCCTGTTCCTTCTCCTGTTTCTAAAGTAGTTATCACTATTAGGAATATTCCATGCATGTCTTTTAAAATTTTAGCCTTACAGATACATATCATTAAACAATATATCACACTCTGGATTTTGACATTTCTCATAAATAAGTGTGATGCAGTACATATCATGGTACTTTTTACACTCCGCCCCTTTTAAATTTTTATTTATTTATTTATTTATTTTTAAAGATTTAATTTATTTATTTGTCAGAGAGAGAGCAAGCACATGCAGACAGGGTAGCAGGAAGAGATAGAGAGAGAAGCAGGCTCCCTGCTGAGCAAGGAGTGTGATGTGGGACTCGATCCCAGGACAGTGGGATCATGACCTGAGCTGAAGGCAGCTGCTTAACCAACTGAGCCACCCAGGCATCCCATTCTGCCCCCTTTTTAAAGACACATTTAAGAAAATCTGCATAGAACTGCTTATTTGCTTGTAATAGCTATGTTATACTTCCATTGTGTGAATACTCCACTATTTATCGATTATGGCCATTACTGATTATTCTTATGTTAAAACAGCGCTGTCTTGAGTACCCTGTAGATGACTCCTTGTTCAAATGTTTGAATTTCTTTAGTGTAGATATCAGGAATTGGAACTGCTGGATTTTTTAGATATGTATATCTTCTTTATTATGTTAGGCAAACTGTTCTCCTAAGTGTTTGAATAAATTGTTCTCTGTGTGGTTTTCTCCAATTGGAAAGGGATAAGAGTCCTCATCTCCCTGTATTCTTGTCAACATACTTTTATCAAACTTTTAATTCTTTGTTGACCTGATAGAAATGAAATAGTAATTTCTTTCAATTTAATTTAATTTCCCCTGATTACTATAGAAGTTGATGTTTTATATATTCACTCCATTCATATGTCTAGTTCCTCTTCTTAGGGTATTTTTATATTCTTACCTATTTTATATTGGATGTTTGCCTTATTTATTTGTAGGAGTTCCCTATGTAACCATAATTTCTAGTATTTTCTTGGTTATATGGTTACAAATACATCCTTCATCTCATTTTTAATTTTGTAGTGAAGTTCACATGCAGGCTAAAATTCCCCTTCTATTACTAATGTTTTTTTGATAATATGTATTTTTCGATAATATATTTTGTCTAGTAAGCTGTTCCTTTTTCTCATAGTTATTAAAAACTTACTGGCTCAGCATAATTTTTCTTAATAAAATTTTAATTTCTACTGTCTTTAGATAAGTTTCTAGAGACATTTGTTTGCAATTGATTTTCTCAATCAGTTTCACTTTGGTCAGAGAATAAATTCTATAAAAATTTCAGTCCTTTTAAATGGATCGAAAATTTTTTTGTGACCAAACAATTTGTGTGTGTGTGTGTGTGTGTGGGTGTGTGTGTGTTTCCTCTACACAGTAGGGTTTGGTTGGAGCCTCAGCTTCAGGTTTGGTGCCAGGCTGCAGGTGCCTGGGGAGCACTGTGCTTTTGCTGCACAGAAGTAGGTGGCTGAGTCTTTAGGCTGGGGAGCCGTGATGTGCAATGAGAACTGTTTGGCACTTACATTGAGGGAAATTTTGAATCTTCCATCTTCCTTTGTACTCCCACCCAACAGCATGGTTAGCAATAATTCAGGACCTTTACCAGGGTATTGTCGGTACCATAGGAAGTAGTCAAATGCTGTGTTCTCAAAAGTACAGTTGAGAGTAGAAATCTCTTCTTCCTGGACTGTCAGAGATTGAGGAACCTGTTTCACTTGCTGCTGGCCACTCTTATTCTTCTGCTGGCCACTCACCCCTGCTTAAAAAGATAACAAAAAGTCATTAGGTCCTCAAATTTATATTTCCCTACCTGCATGAGGTTGTCTGTATACCAAAGTCCTCATCTCCCCCCTGGCCCCCAGATTAATGACATATCCTGGAGTTACTCCTCCACAACTCACAGCCTAGTTGAAGCCATAGAATTAAAATGGGTGTTCTCAGGATCCTGGCCATTCCTCTTGATACCAAAGCTCAGTGACAACTCAGCTGGTCTTCTGGTCTTCCTAGCCTGCTAGGACTCTAACCTAAAGTTCACATCCGCTTTTAATTCCATCAACAGTCCCCGCCCCTTCACAAGTGAGTTCACTTGAAACTATTTCTGTCAAAGAAAGCACTTCCTCATTTTTGTCTTAACTTAGAATGGTGGAAAATACTTTCATTGGGAATCAGAGATTTCCTCTTTACACACAGATCAGGATGCATTTAGAATATCTTTCCTTCAAAATCCCCCTTTCTTTTCCTCATACCTCCTAAAATGTTAAAAATCATAAACCAAGCCATATATATATGACTTATAATATGTCAATAAAGATTACATTTATGGTGGGGAAGAGAGGGACTCCTATGAAGCCACAAGATCAGCTTGTATGGGGACATTTCTTTTTTTATTACAAGTGCTAATTAAAGCCTATTAAAGACACACAAAATGTACAATATCCCCTTACCAGCTAGGGTAATGGAGCAGAGCATAAAGAATATATGGTCCCTTTTCCCTTAGGGAACTTTAATTTTATTACAATTTTCCAGATATGTCCATATTTTATATGAGCCGAAGAAATGATAGAAAGTAATTAAATCAATTTCAACTTCTTTATATTTCTTCTAAAATAGAAATTAGGTAAATTAAATGTCTTTAAGAATATGCCTGGTGGAAAGAAGTTAGGAAGTACTAGAATTATCTGTCCTTCAGGAGCTTTGATCTCCAAATGGGTACAGAGAATGGAAAGATTCTGAAGATTTCAAAAGATCTGGGGCCTTGACCATCCAGTGGTGTAGCATTTTTGGTAGTGCTGAACCTGACTTTGAACACACATGAAACTTCACACTTTGTCTTTATGGGTAAAATATGAAAATACAAAGAACCAATTTGGCTTTAGATGTTAACACAGCAGGACACAGAGACAGAAATTGAGGATAAACTCCAAAACAGTCCTAAAAATGGGGGTGATCTGCATTATAAATAATAGAAATTAGAAGAACTAAGAAGCACATATTCCTTTCCTGAAGCACAGAGAAAATTTTGTTAAATCTGTATTTGATATCATCTCAAATCTAATAAAAAAATAAGTATATCACAGTTCAACAGGAGTCAATGTTAAGAGTCCCCCTTCCTCATTCTACAATCTAATCTCATTCCAGTCCAGTACCGTGAAGAGATTTTTTTTTTATTTTTTGCTGAATTTGTGATGTGATTTTTTCTTTTTCATTTATTCATTCATTAATGCATATTTCCAAAATATATAACAGAGTGCCTGTTGAGTGCCTGCTAATTGCCTACTAAGTTGGCAACACTTGGGTCTCATTCATGAAAGAGACACAGTCCTGATCTTTAGTCAACCTAGCAGTACTCCAGTCTAGCCAAATAAAGCCTTACAAAAGAGAACGGTGTATCTATACAATGTGACAAAGAAAAGAATAATGAATTCTGTCTCTGGGCCCAGAAAGAGGAGAGTTCCAATGGAGGAGACACTTGAACTGGGACTTAATTCATTGTAGGTTTCCCAGTAAAAATAATGGGATAAAAGAATGCTAGGCACACATTAACTCAGTGATTGGAGGTTGGTTGTGTATGGTGAAAACAACAAAAATTCATATTAAAGGAGTTAATATGGTCCTGACCTTGAAGGACAAGGTATATTATTTTAAAAAGTGTTGCTTTTCAAAGTAATATTTTTCAAACTATTAGACTAGAATAAGCACAGATATTGTTTAGGTAGATGGATGGATAGGTAGGCAGATAGTTACCTAGATACATAGATAGAAGACTGATAGATACAAATTGAAGCAAAGCAGAAGACATATATTAAATTTTTAAAAGATTAAAAATTCTGAAGAGTTGATCCTGTGTGAGACCAAGGTTAATTTTCTCTGAAGTACCACTGCCTCTTGGTGGCCATATAGAAAATTACACTGAACAATTTTCCGCAGCTGCTTAAAGGTTTGTGTTCAGAAATCCCTGGATTAGTCAGAGCACTGAAGTAAGTGGCTGACTCTTCTTGAGCCAGTGATTTCTTCAGATGGGTTCCCCTATGAAACGCTTGCTTTTATTTACTGAGGTTTATCTCAGATGGATCTGGGGGTCTTGGTTGTGAGGCTGGACCTACCAAGAGGCAAGAGGGATCCTGTCAATCTCACCTGTCCTAGGGTCCTTTCAGGTGCAGAAATTGGCCCTCGACTGGGTCACTGCGTGGGCTCTCCTTCCTCCTATAGTACCAAATCAGATCAAGGAGAGCCCTTTATATGGAAGAGAATATGTCCTTAAATAAATTCTAATGTAGATAACTGTCCTACATCTCTGCCAAAATGTGATATAGTCAGCTATTTTTTTTTTTCAGCTAACATAATGGTTGTATAGTGATCTTGTGGTATTACTTTGCATTTCTCTGATGACTAATGATGTAGAAAGTTTGGTAAACTTTTTCCATAAAGAGCCAAATGGTAAATATTTCAGGCTTTGCAGGCCATTCAGTCTCTGCCACAACTACTCAGCTCTGCTGTTGTGGAATGAAAAAAGCCACTGATAATACAAAAATACATGAGCATTGATTCATTCTAATAAAACTTTATTTGCAAACATAGATGGCTTGCCAGATTTGGTTTGTGGGCCATATTTTGTTGACCCCTGATGTAGAGCATCTTTTTATGTGCTTTTTGGTCTTTTCCTATAGCTTTTGTGAAAAGTCTACTCAAATATTTTTGCCCATTTTTAAACTGGGTAATTTATGTTTTATAGAGGTTTTTTTTTTTTTTTTTAAATGTTGTGTTCGTGATTCAATGAAGAATCTTACTGCCATGTGGACAAAATCACCCATCACTACACAGTCCACAACTGCTTTGAAAAATCTGACTTTGGAACCAGCAACTTAGCAGATGTACAGAGCAGTAAACATCATAATTCTGACTAGAATGAGCTGCAAAGAGAAATTTGTTTTCCCATAATCATAAATGTTGATGATTTTATGAGTTCTGATATCATGTCAAATACTGCTGATATTGAGTTTCAAACAAGAACAGACATCTTTGATGTTAGGTTTGTTGTGGAGTGCAGGAAAAAGAGAGTAAAAGATTTTTTAAAAATTTAATTGCCCAAGTCCAAATAGTTCACAAGAAAATGTGCACCAACTGCCATCAAAGAATAAGGCAAATTGTGGTGGGATTTATGTTCTAGAGCTCTCCACAAAATCAGGCTGATGGAATATCTGGGAACATCATCTGAAATCTGACCTTTTCCTTTTCAGGTGCACAAATCCTCATCTCAAGGTGCGTCTCTGGGGAATAGAACCGAAGACAATGGGTATCTAAGTTGTTCATTATTTTCTATTGGTGGAAAATAGAATCATATAATTGTCTTATATAATAATCATATAATAGTCTTATAATTGTGGTATCTTCAACAGATGTGATGTACCTGATGTGGGAAGCAAAGACAAGAGAAAAAATTAAATTTCCTTACTTCCTACAGCCTTGTAGGAAGGCTTCGAGGACTTGTTGACAAGTCCTTGAAGCAGGCAGAGTGACTCTCTGGGAGCTCAGCTGCCTCTATGTTAATACTTTGCTGAGGGCAAAAGGCAATCTTAGCTTAACATTATCCCAACCCCACAGGATCCTGAAAGTCTACTTTAACACATAAAAATTCCTTTGGGAACTTCCTTTCTCTCTATCCCCAAGGTATATGCTGGCAATCATCCCCCAGGTCTATGACCCACCCATATACATCTGAAGGGTCTCGTCACTAAGGTTTGGTTAGACTGTAATAAATGACCTTTTCCTAACAATAGCTAGCCCCCTCAAGCTCCTGGAAACCTTACTTCCAAATTCCTTGGAGACTTATCCTATCCCCAACCACTTGCCAACGTGAAAGTATATAATGGGCCACTCCTCATGACCCCAGTGCAGCTTTTTCTGCCCCCAGGTCCTGTTCCCATTTTAATAAAACCACCTTTATGCACTGCAGACATCTCAAGAATTATTTCTTGGCTGTTAGCTTTGAACCCCAACCCTTTCCTACCTCATACCTCATACCTACACTGTTGGACTTTGTAAAAAATCAACACTATGCTGTTTTCTGTTAAAAACTCAGAAACTCAGGAGTGCCTGGGTGGCTCAAGGGGTTGGGCCTCTGCCTTTGGCTCAGGTCATGATCTCAGGGTCCTGGGATCTAGCCCCACGTTGGGCTTTCTGCTTGGTGGGGGCCTGCTTCCCCCCTGTCTCTCTGCCTGCCTCTCTGCCTACTTGTGATATCTGCCTGTCAAATAAATAAATAAAAATCTTTAAAAAAAAGAGTCAGAAACTCAGAGATGAGCCTTAGTTTTCATTTATTTTGGATAATAGCTCTAAGCACAACTAGTGCTTTTTGATTTGAAAAAAGATATGGTATTCCAACCATGGTTGTTTTACGATGACGATACAGGGTGTATTTGATTATATCTGGGGCAAGGTTAGGCTAAAAGCAAGACGATGGGTTTCTTTCTCAATAGAGAAAATCAATGTATCTCAAAGAAAAGCTGAACTTTTGACTATTCTCTTTGTAGGCCTATTCTATGTGCTAGTAGCATGAACAGGAGGCTGTAAATTCCAGAATGGCAGTGTGAGTAGATCTGAGGTAGTTTTGGAATGTTGGTGAGGTGAGGCCCAGAGTCGACGGCCAAGGAAGGGTTTTTGAGATGTCTTTGATGCAAAAAGGTGGTTTCATTAAAGCATGGGGACAGGACCTATGGACAGAAAGAGCTGTTGCCCCAGGATTATAACGAGCAACTGATTATATACTTTGAGGTTGGGGGAAGTAAAGGGAAGGGAAGTTCCAAAAGGATCTTCATACACTAAAGATGACTTTCAGGATTCTGGAGGCCTTGCTATTGTCAAACAAAGCTTGTTTTTCCCTCAAGTAAGGCGCTAACATTAAGATAGTTGGGAGCTTCCTGGAGGAACATTATACTCTGCTTGCCTCAAGTATTTGTCAATGGGCTGCAGGTTATAAAGACATTTTTATCTACATTTCTTTCTACCTTTGTTTCCCACATCAGATTCATGGATACTGTCCCCAGCAAAACAATCATAACTAGTGAAAATCAAAATTGGTGGAATTACTTTTTAAAAAATTAAAGTCTCTGGACATTGTCCAGAAGACCAGAAACTACTACCCTTAGCACACTGCTCATAAAGCAGGAATATCACTCTGAGAAATGCATACCACTGTCCTTTCTCAGAACTCCAGAGTAGTGGCATGGAGGTTATGCCCAGGGAGAGAAGAAGCTGTAAGAACAGAACTCTCTCCTAGAGAAGACTTCATCTGGAACAGAGCATCGGGAAGTTCAAGTTGAAGGGTGCTTTTGAAACAGTGGAGATTTTGGTTGTAAGCAATTAATAAAAGGCAGGTAGCTCAAGGACAGCAATAAGCTAAATCATGAACTGGCTAGAAATTTAACAGGAAAGGGAGAGAGAAAGAATGCTCCAGGCATCAGAACAAGCCTCAATAATAAATCTCAAAGACTACCTCTGTGAAGGGGCTTGAAGCAATTTATGCCCACTGAGACATTGTTGGAAATGACAGAACAATCATCTGACACTTAATTGAGGCTAATTGCAAGGTGTCATACAAATAGGGGCAGGGACTTTACTTACTATAGATCAGGGAAAAGGACTGCCAAAGAGTGTCTCCCTAAAACCACTGTCATACCTGCATGTCTGGGCATATACCCAACACTGTTCTTCTAGGACCAATGTCAGAGGCCACATACCATGGGGAAAATCGGCTTAACTGAAAAAGTCAGGTCATCAAACAAATAAACAAGCAAACAAAAACAAGCCCTAAAGGAGGTGGGGAATGGAAATTTAGAGTTGCTATACTATATGTGGTCTGAATAATGGCCCCCAATGATATCCAGGTCCTGATATGTTGGGTATCTGAACATGTGAACAAATATGGCAAAAGGGATTGGATATGTGATTAAGGTAAGGATCCTGATATGAACTATCCCAGATTTTCTGAGTAGGACCAAAATAGAATTAAAAGTGTCTTTAAAAAAATGAGGTAGGAGATTTGGCTCCAGAAGAGGAAAGAGATACAGTAGTAGAAGCAAGAGTTTAGAATGATTCAAGAAAGGGTCATGAGCCAAGGAATCCAGGTGGCCTCTAGAAGCTAGAAAAGGCAAGGAAATGGGTTATCCTCCAGAGCTTTCAAAAGAACTCAACGCTGCCAAGAACTTTTACTAGATTGAGAAACTAATTTTAGACATGTTGAGTCCAAAACTATAAAAAAAAAAACTGTTTTGTGTTCAGTGACCAAGTTCATATATGAACTTTCAGCAGAAGATTTTTTTTGTTGTTTTGCTGCATTAGTAGGATGGAATGCAACTGTGTGCAATTGTCTGTTGGGACACATTCTGCTGAAACAGACCTGAATACTCCTGAGACACCGAGCTAAGGGGGATCATTGTCTAGTAACATCTTTATTGGAGTGATTTTTTTTTTTCCCTTTTGATTCCTTTCACTTTTTGCCCTTTTGGAGTCCATCCTACTGTGGCTTAAATATTGATTTCTGTCTTCTTATTAGCTACTCTGCATGTTCCAAGTTAGAGGTTTATAGTGGTTTATAGTGCAGAGAAAGAGATACCCGGTTGAGAAGGGAAGATGAAGACCAGCGTCCCAAATCTGTAGGACCAAAAAGTATCTGGTTCCAACTCTACCAATAGAGTAAAGAGTAGTGAGCTGTGCAGGTGCTGCGTGGTGGGCTCCTGCTGGAGGAGGCGGCTGGAGGAGGAGCCAAGAACAGCTGACGGTTTGTGCACAGGCTGCAGGTGCCTGGGGAGCACTGTGGTTCTGCGGCACAGTAATAAGTGGCTGAGTCTGTGGTCTGGGACGAGGAAATGTACAGAGAGCTGCGGCGTTCCTTAGCGACTGTCGTAGAGCTTAACCTTCCATTCTTCTTTGTCCCCGAAGGAATGTAAAACAGGAGGATGAGGCGGCCCCCACGATCCTGGCGGTACCACTGTACATTAGCGGCAGAGGTGGAAAAATTGCACTGCAGCGTGGCACTGGCTCCCTCCTGGAGACTCAGGGTTGGGGGCCTCTGCTCCACCTCCGCGCCTGTCACACCTGATGAGAAACGGAGACACAGTCAGGGTGATGGTCACTGTAACACCTACAAAACCTGGAAAACATCCCCGTAGATTATGTGGATAGAAAGTCTGTAAGACTTGTGAGCCCCTTCCCTCCTCCCTCAATAATACTGCAGCTACTAAATCCTTTCAGATTCCCACGGGGGACAATCCCTACTCACGGCAAACCTGGGTGCACAGAAGTCCCAGCACAGTGACCGATAGCCTCTCGATGATGCTTTTCCTTGTTGACCAGGACATTTTTACCTCCAGATATATTTAACTAAACCCTGGAGCGTGAGTGTCAAGGCTAGTATCTGAACTGTTTCTGCTTCTGCGACCAATCATCCTCACCCACGCACTGCTCTGGCCTGACCTCTGGGACACGAAGCCCCACCCCCAGCCCACTGAGAAGGGGCCGTGTGGGGTATGACAAAGAGCATTACTCTGATACTTCAGGAACATTTGCTGGTAATCCTGGAAGTCACAGCATGGGAGAAGGAAAGAGGATGCCCCCTGGGAAGCCGGCTTCATCTAAGCTAATGGGGGAGGGAGATCACAGAAAGAATCTCCACATTTTAAAATCTGAAAAGCAAGTATTCTGACAAAAAGATGTTTACTCACCTATGAATTAATTATATGAGAGTCATTTCAGTCGTGCCAAATAATAAAAACATAAATGTTATATATTACATACTTAATGAGTTCCTATTATTGGAATATGTGAAATATTTATGGCTTGAGACTCTCCTGGAATTACCAAGACTGGTGATAAATATTATTATGGGGAATGAACCTAATAAGACTGTAAATTGTGAGGGAAAAAATAGGGTCAATTTGGACATTATTTCTACATATTCACTTTGCTGCATAATGTTTTGTTTTTCTAATTCTTGGCTGTAAATTTTCCTGTGATTCACACTTGCAATTCTGTGAATATTTTTTCTAATTTCTCTATCTTTCTCTTTTCCTTCCATCTTTCTCCTCAGTGTGCTTCTACTTCCTCACTTTCTCCTTTTTTTCTTAGCTTTTCTGTTTTCCCTCTTTTTAGTTTCCTAGTTATAGGAAAGAGACAGAAAGAATACTAAAGAAAAGGTGGCATGTGATGATTTAGAAATAATTTTGGATCTGTGACCAGAAGTTCCTATTTCCCCTGATCCAGAAAATTCTTAGGCAGCAAAAATGAAACAAATCAGAAAAATCTGATTTCTGAACTTTGGAATTCTTCATCTTCCCTTTTGCTTTATAGGACTCTCAAATCTAAGTCTTTTCTTTCTTTCTTTCTTTCTTTTTTTTAAGATCTTATTTATTTGACAGAGAGAGATCAGAAGTAGGCAGAGCAGCAGGCAGAGAGAGGAGGGGAAGCAGGCTCCCTGCTGAGCAGAAAGCCAGATGTGGGACTCAATCCCAGGACCCTGAGATCATGACCTGAGCGGAAGGCAGAGGCTTAACCCACTGAGCCACCCACTGGCCCCTAAAAGTCTTTTCTGATAGAGGCAGATTAAGGTAATGATACAGATAAAGATCATAACACGGTAAACACAAATATATGCATTACAGCTAGAAACTTCTGGTACTTGAATCAGGGAATAAGGCAGAGCTATTAATTGAAATGAATATTCAGCTAAAAGCATGTTTCCTACATGCTTTAGTTTTTCCTCAAACAGAATTATTTTGCTTTCTCTACTACTTGTTACTAGTACTATTCACGACTAGGTCCCTGAGCGTAGTCCTGGTTTAAGAAAAGCCTATAGTGCCTCCTACTGGGCTAGAATCTTAAAAAAGAAACACCTCTTACTCAGTAGGTATACATAGTTCATCCTAGCCATCCTTGTCAGGGGTGTACCTGTGGATTGACTTGAAACCACAGAAGTGTGCACAAGGATGGAGAGAACCATGGATTAGACCATGAATCCCCTCCAGTGCCTTTTTATGAAAATAAATACTTTCATGTAATATAATTTTAGGTAATGCTATGAAAACAGTCTACTTAATTAATTCTTAGCTAGGAACTTATAAAAAATGAAGCCCCCAATGTGATTTTCCCTCCAATGTGATTCAACGCAGTTTAGCCAATGTATTGAAGAGCGTTCCAGATCTGGGAAAATACAAAAATGAATTAGCCACTAGATCTCCCTTCAGAGAGCTTATGATAATAGTGAGGGAGACAAACATCTCTCAATTGTAATAAAGGTCTAGAGGACACAGCAGTAAAAGCATGCCATAAATACTACACGAACACCAACACCCAACAACTACTCTACATCTCTATTATAGGCGGGAGCTCAGTGTAGGATGTGATACCGTATGCTTTCTATGCAGGTGACAAGAGTGGAGAGTAACAAAAGCAAACATGGGCAATCTTTGAAGGGTTGTCCGCTTTTTAAATACAAAGAACAGTGAAGATGAGCAAGTATGTGGACAGGACCACTGGTCTCACACACACACACACACACACACACACACACACACACACGTTTCAAAGTATTCAGGCATCTCTGTCACTCAGATCTGGGCCCAGTCTGCAACCTTAAATCACTACTAATTTCAATTTAGGCTCAGGGAAAAGGCTTATTCACATACCTTAATGGCTGCCTCTGAAACTGCATTTGACTCTCAGAAAAATTTGTGAACTATGCTGCTGCAAATTTTGATTTGGAATTGGTTGGATTTGAGGGAAAAGAAAAAAAAAATCAGTGAACTAACCCAGTCTTTCCTTTCAGATGGCATAGATATAACAGGTTCTTGCATAATGAAATATTATTTCCTGGGAGCGCTGAGTATCCATTTTCTTGCTTCTCTATGTACACAGCTGTGGCTCTGAGGGCTCCTCACATCAGTATGGGACTCACAACACTTGCTCATGATGGTTGGAACACTTTGAAGAATTTACCAATACTACTTCAAAATGATGCATATTTATTCTAGGCCAAACCTACCTAAAAAGTGGTGTTATTTACTTTAGCAACTAGATGAACATTGACACTAAAACTGTGAATAACCTTATTTTTGTAAAAAACATATATAACTAAGCTTAAAATTTTTAAATAAAATTTCAGTTTTAAATACCTTTTATTAAAAATGTTGATTATTATTTTTTGTACTTTGCTTTTTAGCTTTGATAATTTTAAAAGAATAATAAGTTTCAAAACATAAATATAATTTTAGTTTGTGCTCTTATCTCAGACTCTATAAATAACAGATGGATTTGGATGTTCAAGGAATGGAAAATGAGGGTCTCCATATTTTTACTGAAGTCAAGTGATCTGCAGACACAGAAGATCAGGTGACTTGCTCAAGAATATTGCAAATGTTTATGAACGGTACTGTGAGAAAAAGTATAGGAAAGAAAAGATGACGAAGGATTCACTAATTATTATTAGGCATTCAACGGGTACTAGAGAAATGGAATTAGAGGAAAGAAAAAGAGGGGAGCAGTAACCTGGGTGTGTCTGATAAAGAAAGGCTGGTCACTCATAGAACAAAGAAACCCAAGATTTCGCATGGAACTCCAACAGGACAGTGTGTTTGATTTAGGGTGTCAGTTTCCAAGGACCACTGAATAAAGAAGGCCTTTTTCCCTTCGTTCTAAAGGTCACCTGTATGTATCCTTAAAATATCAGCTTTAATTAGGCCCATTCTCAAATATTTTAGTCATGGTGTTGACTTTTTTTTTTTTTTTAAGACTTTATTTATTTATCTGATAGAGATCACAAGTAGGCAGAGAGAGAGAGGAAGGGAAGCAGGCTCACTGCTGAGCAGAGAGACCGATGTGGGGCTTGATCCCAGGACGCTGGGATCATGACCTTAGCCGAAGGCAGAGGTTTTTACGCACTGAGCCACCCAGGCGCCCCAGTGTTGAGTTCTTGAAAGAAGCCTCTCAGGATACTAGTAAGATATTCTGGAGATAATACAGGTTGACATAAGCAATTGTCCTGGGTTTCTGCAGAGCAATTCTCTGATTTGCCTTATGCCAACTCACATGGCCAACCCCAAACAATCTTTGCCCATCACTATTTCAAAAAATTTTCTTTGAGTTTTATTTATTTATTTGAGAGAGAGAGAGAGATTGAGAGAGAGAGAGAATGCCTGCTCATGAGCCGGGAGTAAGGGCAGAGGGAGAGAGAGTATCAGGCTTCCTGGAAGCCGATTGTGGGACTCAATCCCAGGACCCTGGGATCATGACCTGAGCTGAAGGCAGAGGTTTAAGGACTGAGCCACTCAGGCACCCCCTGAGTCTTTTAAGTTACAATGTCTCAGGAGGTTTGTGTTAGCTCCCCCTGCAGTCCCAGACGCTCTGTCTCTCACAGCACAGAAGTACACAGCTGAGTCACTCCCATGGGCTGAGGGTTTCTTCAGATGGAAGGTTTCACTGCCCTTAAATTCAGCCTTGAAACCTTTGATGTCTCAAACCAGGGTGTCCGTGATACGTACAGGAGGAGAAGCTGGAGGCCTTGGTTGGGGTTCTGCACGTACCACTAGAGATAGGGCTGGAAAGAAGATGAGTGGCTGCACCTCAGCTCCAGAGGGGATTCTTCAGGAACAGTGACCTGCGCCATAAAGCTGGGTCGCTGACTGGAGCTCCAGTTCCTCCTGAAACATCAACGCTGAGTCAGCGAACTCTGCTAAAAGAAAATGTCTATGTTCACAGTCAAACCAGAAAAATGTTTTATTTGCGGACAAGGGAGTTAAATGGAATGTTACTTAGAACAGAAGCACCCCAAGCGTCAAGATGAACATGAAGGTCGTGGCCGAACACTGAAGAAGGAGGGAATTTCTTTCTGGAAAATTCCTCACAAATAAAATAAATAAAATAAGATCTGATGCCTCCGGTACTTGAATCCAGATGGCTCTGAGGTTGAGGAGGAGTGATAGGGGATTTAGATTCCTTTTTCTTAGGGACTGTTACGAAGAGATGCTGTCTGGGCAAAACTGTCTGCCCCCAGTGTCTGAGATTCTTTGCATGTCATTGTCTAACATTGTCACCAGAACAGCTCTTTAAGCTGCAGGGAAAGAAGGTTTTCGTGGGCTATTGGGAGCTTTCACGGAAAAAACATTTCTAATTTAGGCAACAGCGCCCTCTAGGGGCCAAGTGGCGCTATGGACACATTCATGTTTTTTCGCGAACCTTCCTCACAAAATAATTTTTAAGAATGAAATCACAACGAATTACAAATTTTATAAAATGAATACCACCAACATCATAAAATCTAGAAAATTACATATTTTGTTATGTAATTTATGTAATAATAAATACATAAATACCTTTACGTAATGCTTTTTGTATTTATGTAATATTTTTTGTTCCTTTGTTTTTTGGCTCCATGCTTTTTAATTTTCCCTTCATTTGACAACAAATTGTAATATTTCCTAGACAGAAAAAAAAGATAATTCAGTCTTTACTCCTAGCATGATTGATCACAAAAATTTTTAATTCACAGTGCATTATGATAATGCTACATAAATTTTTAAGATTATAGTCAAATTTTGGAAAACATCTATTAAGTTACTATGTACTACTGTAAGATTTTATTACATTTCAAGTTTTCTATGAACTGATGATACTCATCAACCCGTTTATTAAGTCTATATTAGTTTCCTACTGCTGTGTAGCAAATTACCACAAGCATTGTGACTTAGAACAATACCTACTTATTATCTCACAGTTTCTGTGGGTCAGAAGTGTAGGCACAGTTACACAAGAACTTACAAGCCTACAGTCAAGAAGTCAACTAAGGCCACCGTCTTGTCTGAAGTGTGGGGGTTCTCTTCCAAGCTCATGTAGTTGTTGGCAGAATTCATTTCCTTATATTTGTAGAGCTCATGGCAGTTTGCTTCTTCAAGCCTAACAGGAGAATCTCTCTGATCTCAGGAAAAACCTAAGCCCTCTTGTAAAAAGCACACCTGATTAGATTAGGCCCACAAAAGATAATGTCCTTTTTGACTAACTCAAAATCAAACTCAGATTAGGGGCTTTAACTATGTCTGCTGAATCTCTTTACTTTTGCCATATCCCGAACTTAGTCTCAGAAGTGGCATCCATCATAGTCTAGGTCCTGCCCACACTCAAGAGGAGGAGATTGTACAGCACATATACACCAGAGGGCAGACATCTTAGGTGTTATCTTAGAATTTGACTACCACAGTTGCTAATGTCTTCATTGTCTTCTTCATAAGTTTTACATTATTCCCATAAATATAAAAAGTTTATAACCAATCAGTAAGAAATTAATAAAAACCTTAATAGATACAACTGGGTAAGGCCATTTTATACCAAAGGAAAACATAAACAAAGGCATCCTCTAGCAAAAAGTAGGGAATCAAGTTTATATAGAGTGGCATGCCCAGATACAGTAACAGGAGGCAGTAAAACTATGAAAGCGGATTGGAACCAGCTAGGAAGGTAGGATATAGTTTTAAACACTGGAAAGTTGCCAACAGTAGACCATCAGGCCTTTAAAGAAACAAAGACTTGTTAATGGACATTAGCAAGGGAACAGCAATATAGTGTAATATAAAATAATTACTATTAGTGTCAAACAAAAATTTTGCTCAAAATTTGTCTCTGATGTTTAGCCTGTGAGATCTTGCTAGACACTTAAAAATACACTGATGTGACCCTGAACCACTTACATAGGCCCCACAAAATCCAAATTAAATGTATCCTTAATTCAAACTCACCTTAGCCAGTGAGTATGCTAGACAAAAGTATGCTTGTGGCCAGTTTATCAGCACCTGACAGGAGTAGAACTGCAATGAGAGCAAGCTGGAATGTAACAGCAAGAGTCTTAACTGACTGTGGTTATAATCTTATTTTTTGAAATAAGATTGTCATTTGTCATGCATTACAAAATGCATGACACATGAGCACAATGCTAGGACCCTTCCCAGGGTCTTGGAGAGAACCAAATAAGGGGCCCTGAAGTTTAAACCTGATTAACCCCACATTAAATCTGCTTTCAATCAATCAACAATCAACAATCAATCAAAAATCAACAAAAACAATTATTTAGGAATTATTTGTCAGCTATATACTTCATAAGGAATATCTTAATGTAACAATTTGTTGGGTTACTAATTTTGTTCTTCATTTTAGTATGAGTAAACCTAGCTTCAGAGAAGTTAAGTGAAATTGTACAAGATCACTGTACTTTTAAGTGGCAGAGCAGGAATTATAATCTAGATCGAACTCCAGAACCCTGTCTTATTTCTAGTCTCCTAGGCTGCTGAAAGCCTAATTGAAGCCAGATGAGTAGATGGAATTTCTGAACTACAGCATATGGATTGAGAGAGAAAGAGGGCTTACAGCAGGAAGAAGGCTCACGATGTAGAATAATCAAAGAAGATTAGTATAAAAGGACCATGCAGAAGATCACCCAAATCTTGAATTTTGAAAAAAGATTTTATTTATTTATTTGTCAGAGAGAGAGCGAGTGAGCACAAGCAGGGAAACGCAGGCAGAGGGAGGAGCAAGGACCCCAATGAGGGACTCCATCCTAGGACCCTGGGATCATGACCTGAGCCAAAGGGAGACGCTTAACCAACTGAGTCATCCAGGTGTCCCCAGATCTTTAATATTTAAGAGGGAGTGCAGAGTACCAGAGTGAGAAAGTCCCAGATCTTTAATATTTAAGTGGGAGTGCAGAGTATCAGAGTGAGAAAGTTTCCAAAAAGTTTCCTACAGTGGCTAACACTGTAGGAAGTGGCTGCTCTAAATGTGGTAAGTAGCATGGGCATCGCTGGGGGCTACTCTGAAATGCACCATCTCAGACACCAACTTGACTTCCCGAATCAGAATCTGTATTTTAGTAAGATTCATGTGCACATTAAAATTTGAGAAATACTCACCTAATGTTTTAATGCAACTTAAAAATAGCTTTTGGATTTAACAATGAAGAGGTCATTGATGACTTCTGAGAAAACAGATTTGAAGAAGGGTTGGGGCAAAAACCAAAATGAGTGGAGGTACGGAATGAAAGGTGACAAGATGGGAGCATTTATGACTCAGGGACAGGGAACCAAGTAAAGGGACAGGGAGCCAAGAAATGGATTGGTGGCAGGAGAGGCATGTGTGGGTTTGGGGAGTAGTTTAGATATTTTTTTAAGATGAGAAAGCGTGAATATTTTAAATGATGAAAGGGAAACAGTGCCCCCCAAAAAAGGACTATAGAGTTTGGGTAATTAGAGTGGGCTAAGGTGCCCAAGAAGTGATACAGAATGGTATGGATAAAGAGTTTGGGCACAAGGTACTGCTTCAAAATAAGAGGGATGACTTTTACATTATTATGGGGGGGGTAAATTATATGTATAAAAAGCAGCAAAATTTTAGTTGGGATGCAGAAAGTTGAAGGTAATTCATTTATTGATATCAATTCTCTTTATGGTCATCCACCATGGCTAATCAAAAGGTGGTGGATACATCATTTTGGCAGTGTAGAGGTTCAAGGGATATATTGCGGAGTATGGGATGATAGCAGATTACAGAAACATAAAATATCTTCATGCACCATTTCATGTACAATTGCTATTAAAAACCATAACTATATGGAGACAAACTTCTGTATGGCTCTGTAACTTTTACCAACTATGCTCACCAATCAAGCAATATGACTAAAAATTATGATTGGCCCAGAAGGGAAATCTAGCACTTGTGTTGTGATGGTTAATTCTGTGTCAAACTTCACTGGCCTGAGAGATGCCCAGATAGCTGGTAAAACATTCTTTCTGCATATGTCTCTGAGGGTGTTTCCAGGAGAGAATAGCATTTAACTGAGTGGAATGAACAGCAATCTGCTCTCATTGATGTGGGCAAGTATCATCCAGTCCACTGGGGGTCTGAGTGGAATAAAAAGGTGGAGGAAGAGCAAATTCTCTCCCTCTTACTTCTTCTCTCTTGGCGAGCTGGAACATCCATCTTTTCTGCTGTCATACAATGGAGCTCCTGTTTCTCATGCCTTTGGACAGGGACTCAATTATACCACTGGCTTTCCTACCAGCTTGCAGATGGTAGACTGTGGGACTTATCAGCCTCTATAATGGGTGAGCCAATTCCTTTAATCGATCCATCAACCTATCTACCTATCTATCTGTCTGTCTGTCTATCTATCTATCTATTTGTATATCCTATTAATTTTGTTTCTCTGAAGAACCATGACTAATACAAGTGTCATAGGATAACAAATGGACGAAATGAGATGAGAATACAAACACAAAGCAGTTGAAGAAATATGCCATGGAGAATGCTGGATGAGAAGGAAGAGAACATAGAGGATGGGACTGAAGACAGGAAGGAGCTGGAGGATCAAATGTTATTAAAGAACAGATTTGGTGGGAGTATCCAAATGAGAGAAATCAGAACAGATGATCGCCGTCTGACAAAGTAGGACTTCAGTGATGGAAAAATTCTGGCCCGTGACTAGTGGCATGACTAGCTTATTTGACATCTGGACCAAACAAAGTTTAAGTTTAAGTTAAGAGTTTAAGACTCTTCTCCACTATACACAAAAATGTTTAATAGTTATGGTATATTTGGGAGAAGACTTATTTTCTTGATTCAGTCTTTAGTTTTTATGTAATTAACAATTTAAAGAAGAAGGTATTTCAATTTTTAGAATATTACTAAAATTCAATAAATGATTTGTCTGTGACTTAAATTTGCACTTAAAAATTACCCCTTATAGTGTTCACTCCATTTTATATTAAACACAAATAGAAACTGTAAATGATCACATGAATAACAAAATTGAGTGACTTAATACTATGTTTCTCTCTGCATCCATGATACTATTATTGTTTTTTCAAATCTGTTTAAATGCAGAACTATGTAATGCCATAAGGTTTATAAATATGAACTGCAGGAAAAGAAGCTTAAATAATTACACAATGTTATGAACTTCTTCTGGTAATTAAATGCATGAACTTTCACTACTGGGAGCATGGAATAGATGTACTTTTCTCTAAGTCCTGTATGATTAAAATCCCTAAACATTGTGTATAAAATAAAAAATGGTGGCGATAAGAAGTCCAACCAACTAGTGACTTTGAGACCTGAGAAGGAATAACATGGTGCGTTTCCTGGGTTTTTCTTTTTGTCTCATTCCAGATTTGGAGCTGAGGAAGCTGACAATCAGGAAACACCCATGAGCTCAGTCAGGAAGCCCTGCAGTGCAGCTCTCTCCGGAGCTCACTCTCTCTCCTATCTTGAGAGCGTACTTCTCACTTGAATAAACTTCCCCAGTTGGGGCGCCTGGGTAGCTCAGTAGGTTAAGCATCTGCCTTCAGCTCAGGTCATGATCCCAAGGTACTGGGATTGAACACTATGTGGGGCTCCCAACTCATTAGGGAGTCTGTTTCTCTCTCTCCACTGGCCCCTCCCCCTGCTTGTACTCACTCTCGCTCTCTCTCTGTCAAATAAATAAATAATATCTTTAAAATTTTTTTTATTTCTTTATTTGAGGGGGAGAGAGAGAGAGAGAGAGAGAGAGAGCACAGGCAGGGGGAATAGCAGTCAGAGGGAGAAGGAGAAGCAGTTTCCCCACCAAGCAGGGGACCCAGTGGGGTACTCGATCCTAGGACCCTGGGGTCATGACCTGAGCTGAAGCCAGACACTTAACAGATCGAGCCACCCAGGCGCCCAATAAAGAAATAAAAATATCAAAAAAAAAAAAAAAAACCCCTCAAAGCATATCTCACCCTTGAACCAGTCACTGTCTGTATAGAATTGAGCTAATTCTCAAGACTTGAGCCACAAGCCTCCACTTACTCCAGTAACTGTATCTGGATCCAGCTGTTATCACTGCTGCACATTAGAACCTGGGACAGCTGGAAAAAAAAAAAAAAAAAAGAGAGAGAGAGAGACAGAGAGAAACACAATGCTTCAGTTTTGGGGAACCACCCAACGATACCTGATTTAATTGCCTGAGAGGGACCTAGGTATCAGTGCTGATTTATTTATTTATTTATTTATTTATTTATTAAAGATTTTATTTTATTTATTTTACAGAGAGAGATCACAAGTAGGCAGAGAGGCAGGCAGAGAGAGAGGAGGAAGCAGGCTCCCCGCTGAGCAGAGAGCCTGATGCGGGACTCGATCCCAGGACCTTGAGATCATGACCTGAGCCGAAGGCAGCGGCTTAACCCACTGAGCCACCCAGGCGCCCTATTTATTTATTTACTTGACAGACAGATCACAAGTAGGCAAAGAGGCAGGCAGAGAGAGAGAGAGGAGGAGGAGGAGGAGGCAGGCTTCCTATTGAGCAGAGAGCCCGATGCGGGGCTCGATTCCAGGACCCTGGGATCATGACCTGAGCTGAAGGCAGAAGCTTTAACCACTGAGCCACCCAGGCATCCCTCAATGCTCTTTTAAGCCCCAGGGTTGTTCTAATGGGCTCTCAGGGCTGAAAAACCTGGCCAAGAGAGATTCAGTCCACTGATCAGCCTGGACTCCATCACTAAAGCCAACATTAGAACCTCACCTAAACCACGTATACTTAAAGTGGAAGAGGAGTTGTGCCTCAAAGCAAGTATGAAGTATAATTACTAAAAAAAGTAGGAATGAATCCTAGCTGGAAAAACAGATGCCTTCTACTACATAGGCCACAGACCTCATCTTCGTGCATACTGACAATCATTCCATTGCAAACCTAGGCAAATTCTAAGCATCATGGTTCATCCTGAAGGGAACATCATGGTTCATCCAGGTGAAAAGGTCTAAATATTACAGAGAATATTACCTTTAAAAGACCTAAAAAAGCCTGCTTTCTCTAGTCCAAGGGCCAGAAAAGGGTTTTGTTTAACAAGATAGAAAATGTTTAGACGATAAACACTATATTTTAACCAAACACCACAGGAAAAACTGTGACCCCATGCATACCATCACAATCAAATACCAAGTGGGGAGCCTAGACTTTTGCTTTCCAAACATAAAGAGGCACCTTTAGTGCCTCTACTAATGTAGTGTCAGAGAAGGACAAATAGAGAATGGGAACTTTAATTCCTGCCTTCTGGTAATGAACTTTACTTTGTTCTTTAGGTGTGAGTGGAGATTCTGTGGGGAGTCTAGACTTCCACTGTCACCAGGAGTAGTGAAGTGCCTTTCCCTTTCCCCACGGGAGTGGTCTAATAGAGATAATACAGGCCAGGACTTTCACTATTGCCCAATAGTAACAAGGCCACCTCCACAGTGTTAGTGGAGACCATGTGGGGAGCTGGAGATCCAACTCCTACCCAGCAGTAATGAAGTGCACTATCTTTCTTGGGTATCAAGAAGGCTGAATAGTGAACCTAAATTTCTACTTCTACCTGGCAATAATGAGGTTGAACCTCCTCTTCCTCTGACAGAGTGACAGAAAAATCCATCTAAAACAAAAAGTTTCAATAAGCTCCATAGTTTCTCAACATAATACTCAAAATATCCTGGCTGCAACTAAAAATCACTCACCATAGAAGGAACAAGGAAAATTTCAACTTGAATGAGAAAATACAATCAACACCAACACCTCACTCATTCTAACAGAAGTTAGAATTATCTGACAAGTGTTTTAAAACACCCATCATAAAAAGTGCTTCAACAAGCAACAATAAACATGTTCAAAATAGATTTAAAAAAAAAAGAGGGTGCCTGGGTCATTCAACTGGTTGGGTATCTGCCTTCCACTCAAGTTGTGATCCTAGGTCC